>NC_067479.1:64150376-64750376 GCF_947179515.1 Apodemus sylvaticus
CCTCTTGCAGGTCTGATGGCACCCGTGTTCCTCTGCTTTTTTGAGGGATGAGGAAGTTACAAGTTCCCTTCCCTAGCCCCACTACCCTTAGTGGTGAGACAATAGTAGAGTGTTCTACCATCAGAGTAAACTAGAGAGACCCTGGTTCCACAGAAGCAAGAGTGCAAGGACCGTTTCAGGATGGAGAGGATGACCTCAGTCTGACCCAGAAGACCTCTGACCAGGAAGTGGTGATAAGAGTATCTCCCGTAGCTGCCAGAGCTTTCTGAGAAAGCACAGCAGCACAAAACTCCTGGGCTGTGGTTTTGATTACAGTGCTCAGAAGCCAGAGGGGAAGCTTCCCCAATGCAGCTGGACCCTAGGGCCTAGGGAAGCAACTAGTCTTACTCCGTATTCCCTCCCCAACCCTGGTCCTTGGGCTCCCAGGAGTATCCTACTAACTACTGTACTCTTCTGCCTTCCAGACATTCAGTACCGTGTCCAGCCACGGGCCCTCCATCCATCCAGTGCTGTCGGCTCTGAAGCTCTCCCCACAAGGCTATGCATCTCCTGTCACTCAGACATCGCAGGCCAGCTCCAAGCAGGACTCTTGGAACAGCCTGGTCCTGACTGACAGTCACGGGGACATAATCACCGCGTAATCAGCGCTCCCCCTATCCTTCTTCAAATTCCTGCTCGGACTTGGGACCTGGGGGCCAGCAAAGTTAAAGGCTGGGGCATCCTTGGCCAGCCCCTTTGTCTGGAAACAACTCCTGAAGAACAACTGGGTAGAACTTGAAGTTGTTGACAATCACTTAGGGAAATGGGTGCTGAGTTGCTTCAAACACCCTTCCAGGTGGAGCACTGGAAAAAGCCTGCCTTCTTACAGACAAGCCCCCCCTTGGCTGCAAGCCCAGCACAGTGAGGCTCTTCAGTGTAGCAGGAGACTTCTTCCTCATTCTCCACCTGCCTGTCCAGGACAGACACATAATCTCCTTCACCCCAGCTCCCCACCCCAGCAGCTGTGGTGGTGGTAGTGATGGTGGTGGTGGTAGGTTTTTCTTTGTGATCCTAGAGTGGCTGTAGGCCCGAGGCTTCAAGACACTGTCTACAGCCTGAGCAGGGTGTCTACTTGTCGTGGACTAGACATAGCAGCCCTGCCCTTGTCCAACACTCCCCTTGAGGCATGGCACATCTCTGCATGTCCCATACCAGATCTGACTCCAAAGTGCTGGGTGCAACGCGGGTGTTACTGAGTGCTTCCCGGGGAGATCAGGTAGGAGAAGGCACGTGACCCATTGCGCAAAATAGCTTCATCAAATTGCAGCCCAGCAGTGGTGCCTTCCCTTCCTGTCCCAGGAACTTCAAACCCCCTGCTCTCCAGCCTGAACATCTCCTACCCTCTGAAAAACTAGAGCCCAGTTGTGCAGCAGGCTAATACCACTAGGTGCTGTTTCCCAGCATCCTTTTCACCCCTTCACACACAGGGGTTCCAAGGAGGAACAAAACCTGCTACCAAAGCAGCCTTGGTGACTGCGTTCATCTGTACCTTGGGTCCCTCTGGAGGTTGTGACTGCAGCACAATCCTGTTCCCAGGACTCTAGCTTGCCTGCTGAGCCTGCCAGCCTTCGTAAGTCAGATAGTTACCTGGCTCTGGGACTTTCTCCAGCACAGATCCTTGGTCTAGAAAATACAGACTGTTTGCAAAATAAAGTCAAAGCAGAAACAACTAAAGGAAATTTGTGAAAGGACAAAGGTGATGGGTGGGAGAAGTCCCCAGGGCTGATGGGATAGCCATGCTTGCAGCCATCCTAGGATTGGCCTTCTCCCCACCCCCCACCATTACTGGGGCTCCCAAAGATTCTTCCTTGTCCTCATCACCCACAGAGCTGTAGCCAACTGTGGCATTACCTTATTTTACCCCAAATTCCCAGCCCCACCCCTAAACCTTACTGGCCGTAGCAGAGAATAGCTTTGAACCAAGATTCTGTTGTAATCATTTATGCTGTTTCTCCCCCAAGGCCGCCTTCCCATGCCTGTCCCTCCTCCACAACCTGTTAACATTGTCTTAAGGTGAAATGGCTGTAAAATCAGTATTTAACTAATAAATTTATCTGTATTCTTCTTTCCCTCAGAAGACCTCTCTAGCAGGCCTGGTGTTCTTGTCCTTTTCAGTGGACCAAATGGTTCAGGCTACCTCTACACCCTTTCCCTTCATGGTTTTGGCAGGTGGCACCTGGGACCTGGTGGCAGAGGCTGGTGAGAGATGGCACCGGAAGATTTTAGGACAGGGTTCAGCTTGCTGGAGAGGACTGCAGCTGCCTTAGCTGAAGCTCCTGTCCCCACCTTCTCACATAGAAGTCACCCTGTGAGTGGGGACATTCTTAGAGCATCTGCCTGAGTGCTTTTGGCTCCCTCTAACTAGATGGTACTTGATCTCTTCTGTCTACTGATTTAGAACACACCCTGAAGGCTGGCCCCCAAGGGACAAATACCCCAGGGAGACAAAGACACAGCTTTGTCGCCTTTATTTTGGCTTCACCTCAGGTGACAGGACTGCCTATTTGCTTCATCTAAGAAGTGTGAGTGTGGAGCACTCTGCCGTGTCTTATTTGGTCCCTATGATATTGGCAGGCTTTGCACACCCCCTTCAGAACCACCTTATCTTTCACTTGGCTTATGTCAAACCTACCAGGCATCTAGGGCCTGAGATCTCATGGCAGCCTGATTATTTCCTAGTAGTGATAGTGCACATACACACATACACAAACACACACACACACACACACACACACACAGAGAGAGAGAGAGAGAGAGAGAGAGAACATTCTATGTAAAACCAGAAAATCTTCTAAAATCTTTTCAAAATTAAGTATTTAATTGTGTTAATGGGCACACATGCCTGGGAGCCCAGTGGAGATCAGAGAACAACTTCCGGGAGTCCACCTTTATACAGGTTCCTGGAACAAACTCTGGTCTTCAGGCTTGTGTAGTAACTGCTCTGCTCAAGTGACTTATCTTACTGGCCCAAGAAAACCTTTTCAGCTCTTAAAAGAGTAATAGCCTGGGGGCTGGAGAGATGGCTCATTGATTAAGAGTCCTGACTGCTCTTCCAGGGGTCCTGAGTTCACTTCCCAGCAACCACATGCTGGCTCACAACCATCTGTAATGGGATCCAATGCTCTCTTCTGGTATCTTAAGACAGTGACAGAGTACTCACATATATAAAATAAATAAATCTTTATAAAAAATAGTCAAAGCCATTACACTGAGAGCTACTGTCTGTCAGGTAAGATGAGTCCTAGTAAGAAGACAGATTCCAAACTGTTAGCCAGAGGAAGTTCAAGAGTCTATAAAAAATGCAGATGGGCCCAGAGGCAAGCACTGTCTCGGTCATTTTCAACAACTGTAAAATCACATTTCCAAATCGCTGGAACATGTTTGGGGTGAAGGGTGGTGAAAAATTATGTTCTTAGAATAAATGGCTTTATCAAGGGGCAAATCTACCTAAGAAATCACATTGCATTATGGTTACACCACCGACATGAAGAAACTTTCTAGAACCCAGTTTAAGTCAATATGCAGTCAGGTAAGCCTTGGCCCTGGCTTCTGAGCAGGAGGCAGCTTAGCTGTCATTTTGTTTGGCTGGATAGATGTTAATGGCCACAGATTTCTCCTCACTGAATGTGGGGCTGGGGGTTGATTAGGAGGAAGTCCTGACCCCAAAGCTTGGCATGCTGACTATAGTTGCCAACTTTCCTTTGCCATAACAAAATACTTAAGTTAATTAACTTAAAAGAGAAAGGTTTAGGCTGGGGATTTACCTCAATTGGTGAAGTGTTTGCCCAGTATGCACGAAGTCCTGGGTTCAGTTCTCAGCACTGTACAAAGCAGGTGTGGTGGTATATACCTGTTACCTCAGCACTCTCGAGGCAGGGGGATCACAAGTTCAAGGCCAGTCTGGGCTATGCTAGACCCTACCTCAAATAAAATAATAAGAAACCCTATTTTAAGAATCTGGTATAGTCTAGGTTTGGAAATCTGTCTGTTACATTAGCCAATTCAATTCTCTCTAGGGTGCCCTAGTTCTTGGTGGGCCAAATGGGGCCTGAGGAAAGCCTTAAGTAGATTAACAAGTACTGGATAATTTCTGCCAATCACTCCATCCCTTCCTGTAGGTACAAGTCTACACTCTATGAGAGTTTAGGGGCTCAGTTGCTAAGAATGTGAGAACTGTCTCATAGGTCACCTATAGCCAGCCTGGGAGAGTTGAATGAGGACAATCCAGCTATGGAAAAGGAAGCTCAGATCATAGTGGTCTCAGAGATCACCGGAAGGACCAGATTCCCCAGTGCTGCCATCCAGTGACGGTCCTTAAGGCTCCAGAGCCCCTCCATAGGACTAAAGCTCCAGGAAGTACTGTGCGTGCAGTTCCCACATTCACCACTTGGGGGCACAGGCATTCGCTTCTCCCTTTCCAGCTCCATTAGAGCCCCGTTTCAAGCCATTGATCTGAGATCAGCACACAACCAAATTCTGCTACTCAAAAGCACTAGTGTTTATTGAGCACTTCTGCTGCCAGACACTGACAGCTTGAGCCAGCTTCAGGGAAACATTTGTACGACTTTGCAAACATGTTTTGCACATAAAAATATAGATTTCAAGTCACATGCTGAAGTTCACAGAACTGCTGTGGAAACAAGCTATAAAGCCTGTCTATTGGATTCCAGAATTCCACTCCCATGGAAAATGAACCTTACTATCTGGGGAGTCATTGCACGGTCTGAGCTGAACAATCCTCATCTTAGGAGTGTTTCCTAATATCTCAAGCATTCCCTCAACAAATGTGACTTCCTAGATCCACTCTCCAAGCCAGAGTGTGGTCTTTATTATACAAGTCCTATCAGTACCAGAAAGGCACGTCTCTGGTCCTGCCACAGATTTCTCATACTCTACACTTAAGCGTTTCTGAGTGACTCATATATGTATCAGGGTTTACAGAGTGTGGCTTTATGTCTGTAACACTGTGACAAAGATGTTCCATTTAAAGACTGGATTTAGGTACTGTTTTCTCACAGCTAATGAGGCTGTCTGGGTAAAGACTTTCCAAGGTGACTTGCTCATGGTGTGTGCTCAGTAAACTGTACTTGTGATTATAAGTATAATGATGGCAGCAAACTGTGAACCGTTCATTTTTCTCAGCTGCAGAATCCCCAGGGCTCAGAAGAGACCTCTTAGGTGCCCAGCTCCTGATTCCACCAGATAAGGCAAGGCTTAGCTTTAGTATATGGCTTCTGCCCAGCACAGCCAGCCTACAATAGGGGTGTCTGTGTGTGTGTGTGCGCGCGCGCGCGCCTGGAAGCTGCCACAGGAACACACTGTATCCCGTAGATGTAAGTCTCCCAAGATATCAGCTACAGGAAGTGGGAAAGCATGCTCTGGTGCTTACATATACAAAAAGTATTCCCCCCACCCCCCAGCAAATGTTGTACCTTCAAGTTCACCCTCTGCCTTGAGGGAAACTTTGTACCTCTCAGATACTAGAGGCCTCCTCTCTTTGCTTCCTGTTCTTGCCCCACAGCCAGCGATTTGGTAGAAGACTGGCTAAACAGCTCCTCGAAGCAAGGCTGTCTCCCCATGCTGGCAAGTCCAGAGACTGACACCTTACCCACTTCTGAAGGCCTCCTCAGAGTTCACCAAAGGTCCCTTGACATCCTATAAAGTGCTGGCTCCTTCTTGGAGTCCTATCTTTGAATAGCCTGCTAACCATCTTTAATCTTCCAAGTAAAAACTTCAATACAGAACTTTTTTAAAGCATATAATAAAAATGCAAAGACTACTAAAATAATATAAAGCGGCTCCTGTTAGTGGGTTCGACTCTCTCCTAGCCTTGGTCTCTGTCCAGAGGTACTGGTGCTCAGCGTCTTAGTATACTTCTTGGAAGGCTTCATCCTAGTTCTTTAGCAGCCAAAAGCACATACCTACGGACTTCCGGCTTCCGCCTGTTGCTGCTGCTCCACGTCCGCGGGGGCCTCTGGGAGTTGTAGTCCGGACCAATGAGCCGACACAATTCGGGACAAGACTGAAGGGCGAGCACCATTTTGTCTTTCGCAGGCACTTCTAATGCTTCGTGAAAGCTTGTTGGGGACTGCACCCTCTTCTGCTTTATTTGCAACCTCTGGAGCCCAGTGTCCGCTTCGTGAGTGGGCCCACATCTATGGACCTACGAGAAGGTTGGTCAGCATTCTCCCAAATCCTGCGAGAGAACAGAGGACAATATGGCTTCCATGCTCCCAACAACCTGGATCCATGATTCTGTGAAGTTTGAAGATGTATCACTGACATTTACCAAGCAAGGGTGGGCACAGCTAGACCTCCAGCAGAAGTGCCTATTCAGGGAAATCACAATGGAGAACTACAGTGACATGATTTCAGTGGAACATCACTTTTCCAAGTCAAATGTGATATCTCAGAAGAAGACTGCAGGCCAATGCAGAGAGAAATTCCTCAAGATACTCTTCCAGAATGTTCTGGGCCTTCCTCGGACCCTGGAATGAATTCCTTCCCTGCTGAGAGTCCCCTGATGAAGATCAAGATTGTTGAAGTCCTTACATTGAACAAGGATGTGGCTGGTCCCCAGAATGCCCTTCTACCCAGAAAGTGGAGAAGACTTGAACCCACATAACCTCAAGCTCAACAGACAAGAAGCTGTTTATTTGAACAAGATGAAGCTTCTCGCCAAAGTTCTGACATTTCCAGTATAAAGAGTCAGCTGGTCCCCAGAAGGCTGTGTCCCAGCTTCGTAAGCTGTGTCACCAGTGGCTGCTGCCCAATACATGTTCAAAGAAGCAGATCCTTGAGTTGCTGTTGCTCAAGCAGTTCCTGAATGCACTGCCTGAGAAGTTTCAAGTGTAGGTAGAGTCACAGCACCCAGAAGACTGCAAAGCAGCAGTGGCTTTGTTAGAGAATATGACTTCAGTGTCTAAGGACGATGCTTGGCTTGCCTGTTCTAGTGAGACCACTGATCAACTAAAGGAGAAAAAGAAGGATGTGGCCACTTTACCAGTTACTGTACCACCTGAGGAGTCGGTGACTTTCCAGGATGTGGCTGTAGACTTCAGTCAGGAGGGGTGGTGGTTACTAGGTCTGATGCAGAGAACTGAGTATCATGATGTGATGCAAGAGACCTGGGGCAACTTGGTCTCAGTGAAATGGGAGACTACATTGGGAAACTCCAGACTCTCTGATTCCTGTGGTAAAACCAATTCATGACCCAAACCCAAAAGATCTCTCAAGGAATGGTACCCAGTCCACTGTCTTTGAAAGTATCTCACAAGATGGTATCCAAGAAATACATACCATAGAATCAAATCAAGTGGGGCTTCTATAGGAAAAAGGCTACCTTCAGAAGAAGCTCTTTGAAAGCTCCGAGTCTCAGAACCAAACTAGTCTTCACAAAAGCCAGTGCTCACGCAGTGAAGTTCTTCCTAGAAAGCATGTAAAAGTTAATCAGAAGGGCACTGGAAAGGGGAAAGGCAGGACAAACACCATTTCCATGACATGAGGTTTACACATAAGAAATCAGCAGAAGGACTCTGTGGAGTGGCAAGGCAGGAGTGGCAGCAATCCTATGACACATGGCTCCTCTATAAAAAAAACCACCAACGGGGTTCTGAGTGGGGAAAGGCTTGAGCCAGCAGGGATCTCATTACACTTACTGTGCCTGGAAAATTTTACCAGAAAGTCACTGGGTCTGAAGAGGGTAGATTTAGGGACAGTAGAAATGTTATGGTGCCTGATGCACCTGCAAAGATTCACCAGAAAGGTCCTGAATGGCATAAAGTTGGGGAAAGCAACAATTCCACATCACAAGGTTCCTCTGTACAAAATCACCAGAAGGAGTTTGGGGTAGGGAGAGCCGGGGACAACAGTATCTTGACACATGCTTTATCTGTAAAAGTTCACCAGGAAGGCTATG
The DNA here is from genome assembly GCF_947179515.1 of Apodemus sylvaticus. Lineage (NCBI taxonomy): Eukaryota > Metazoa > Chordata > Mammalia > Rodentia > Muridae > Apodemus > Apodemus sylvaticus. The sequence continues at coordinate 64,158,334 of NC_067479.1, forward strand.
AATATAAAGTCCAAGGAAGCAGGAATTCATTGAAATGTGTAAAACCTCGCCAGAAGGGTTCTAAAGGGGAAAGAGTCGGGGAACTTAGCACTTCTGAAAAACATGTCCCCTATGTAAAAAATCACCTAAAGGCCTCTGAAAGAGGAAAAGGCTTCCATAAAATGTGGTCCCTATATGAAAACTTACTATAAGGGTTCTGGAGTGGGAAAGCTCAGGAGAGTCAACAATTGTAGGAAAGTCATCAGCCGCCATGCTAAGCAGATATTCTCTAGAGATATTCACAAGGGGAGCCAAGTTTGCCGATGCAGTGAATATGGTAAAATGTCCCGAAATGCTAGGTATTTCTCTGTCCATAAGAAGATCCACACAGGAGCGCGGCCTTACATGTGTATGGCCTGTCGGACAGCATTTGTTCAGAGCTCCTCCCTCACGCAGCATCTTAGTGGAGAGAGACCATGTGAGTGTTCAGAGTGTGGGAGGGCCTTCAGTGACAGCTCAGCCATCTCTCAGCACCTGAGAACTCATACTGAAGCCAGGCCCTAGCAATGTCAGCACAGTGGGAAAGCTTTCCCGCAGAGTTCCCACCTCACCAGGCATGCGAGAACTCACACTGGGGAGCGACTCTATGTGTGCACCAAGCGTGGGAAGGCATTCACACAGAGCACATGGGGCGGAGTTCAAGAAGCAGCCCAAATCGTAGCCTTTGTGCCTTTCAAAGCACTATTTTTTTTTTCAGCCTTGAGATGTACCATGCAGACACTGAGTATGATAGGCTTTGAACAAGCAGAGCCCACACCTTAAGCTCGGGACACCACCTAGCCAGCAGTGAGTGAAACCATCAGGGAGTTCTTAATTGCTTCATTTATCCTCAAAAGGAAATAGAAGATCTAAAAATTCATCTTAAGTTTAAGAAGCCAAGTACCAAAAACTGCACTGATATTTCTACACAGGGTAAAGTGTGTAAGTGAACAAAACTAAAAGTATATAGATAAACATTTGTGTGGCACTTTTCTAAAAAAAACATAAAGCAAAAGTAAATAAATCTCACTCTTTAAAAGTGTTTACAGGCCAGGTGTGTTAGCTGTATTTTAAAATCCCAATACTAAAGGAACTAACTTTGGTGGTTCCTGCAGGAGTTCAGGACAGCCAGGCTTTGTTTCAAAACTACAACCCCCCCCCACACACACACCCACAAAACTTTGCAAAGGGTATGAAGAAACTGAAATGGGGGACGGGGAGGTGGGGCTGAAATGGGGGGATGGGGAGGTGGGGGGTTTGCTCAGAGGTATGGTGACTCTGGAGGGTGGATGAAAGTGCTCCCAGAATTACTTCCCAGAGAAAGAGCTTGTATCACCATGGTGGTTTGGGGAGGGAGGGCGATGGGGGAATGGCGATGAGGGGGAGGGAGAGACAGAAACTGACAGCTGTGCCTCCAGTGTTCACCGCGGGAAGGAGACCATAGGAGGAGCCCGAGTAGAGAAGCCTCCATCACCCTCCCGAGGTGAACCCTACCTCCAGTGCCTCCAGGAAAGAAACTTGCAGCTCCCCCTCTGGGTGCACCCCACCTCCAGCACCCAGAGCTTCCAGGACAGAAACTCTGTCGCTCCCCACCCACCTCCAAGGCCAGTTCGGGGCCCGGAGAGGAACCCTTGAGTCCTGGAAGTAGCTCCGGTCCCCTCCGGGGAGGTGCCCCTGGAAATCCAGCCACCCCGCTACCGATCCCGCGCGTTCCAGCCGGCTGAACGCATCCTGCGATCCTGCTGCGGCTTCCCAGGACCCACCGGGGCCCGCTGCAGCCTCCTCCCAACCCTCTGTAGCCCACACACGTGCACGCAGTCAGCAGTTTTCACAGGAAAATTAAGCAGTGTCTCTTCCGGACATGCGCAGCCTGGTCGTAAATTTGTTTTTGTAGATCGTGTTGCCTTCCGACTCCCCGAGCCCTCGTGACCCTCACGTGTTCCCTTCCCCCTTCAATCACATAGAAGAGTTAGAAAACACCCTGGCCTAAGACTCTCCCCTGGCTCCTGGAGTGAAGGGATCACATCCTGCTCAGCCTGGCCACCTCGCCCTAGCGACGAAGTCCAAGGTTCTCACCTTTTCTGTCCATCAAACCATACCCAGGGGTGCAGGGGTTGCTTTGAGACAGGACCTCTATGTAGTGCAGGCTCTCGTGGTAGACCAGGCTAACCTTGAACTCTCTGAGTGGGCCCTGCTTCTGCCTTCAGAGTGCTGGGATTTAAGATTATGCTGCATTGTACTGGCTTTTCCAGAAATATCTCTGACAGTAGCCAGGAAGACTCTAAACTTAGAGGTGGTTAGGGTACCAGTGCCTGGCAAGCTGCCTTCCAGCCCAGTATTTTGCCCTGAAGGTCTGTCTAGGTGAACTGTTAACAAATTTCCGGGTGTGTGGACGGGAATCCAAGCAGGGATGAATTTAGTTAAGCATTATTGAGGCCTTAGCACAGTTGGTAGAGGGATTGCCTGGCTTGCAAGATGCCCTGATTTTGAGCATAAACCAGGGGGGAATGACAGAGCTCTGGAGGTGGAGACCATCCGTACACAGTGGCCTAGAGGCCAGCGTGGCATTTGGAATACAGGCAAACCTGCCTCAAGATAGATCGCATTATTGAATGTGTTATTTTTGAAGCTATGGGAATTTGCAGGATGTCTGGGGCATCCCGATTCCCCAGTATAAATTTTAAATGTCTTAGTCGGGAGGGAGTTGTATATGGCTCACACTTGGAAGACTCAGGCAGAAGGATTGTTTAGAGAGTTCAAAACCAGCCTGGGCTACAGGGTGAGGCTTAACAACGGCCATCCTGGCTTTTAGAAACACTGCAATAATAACTCCCGGCTGTATACCTTTGTTAATTTTCACTTCAGTTTATGAGCCTGGTGCTGGTGAGTGGCAGGTGAGGTTAGGTAGAGCTTTGAGTGGGGGATGGGGGGACCACTCCTGCTCAGTAAAATCTGGGTGTACTCTTCCCCAGCTGTCTCATCCTGGTGGATCTCAGTGAGGACAGGGAAGGGAGGGGAGGGGTGACGTGTAGACCTGCCTTGCCTTTTACGCTGGCTTTTCAGCTGCTGGACATATCAGGAGCTAAGCTGGTTGGCAGCTGCCCTGCCCGGCTGGTGTCTGCTTATCATGGTTCTGAGCTCTGCTAGCCTGTGGTCACAGACAGAGAACCATTTCTAGAGATCACTGAACTAGTGCAGGTCTTCTTTACCTGAGGTGGTCCAGAGAGCCAGACCCAAGTGTGGATCAGTCGAAAGACGGTTGGGATGAAAGTTTGAGGACAGCTAGGTCTACATAGTTCCAGCTCACCTGGTGCTATATAGCAAGACTCTGCCTTAAGGACCAACCAACCAAGGAGTGGCTGACCACTGAGGTGGCAGTGCCATTGAAGTAGGCAGTGCCTGCTACGTGCCACCTAGCATACTGTAGTGATTAGCATTTGCTGTGTGGATAAGGCTCAGGGCCAGGAAGAGAAACCAATCCTGAGACGCTGGCCCTTACCCAATTCCAGCTCAGTCTTCTCTGAGATCTGAGCCCCCCACCTCAGTTCAGCTCGGGTTTTGACATCTATATTCTCAAAGTGGGTGGCCCAAATCCTTGGGGTGCCACACCGGTGATCAGACATGCCAGGCTAAGAGAGGGCCAGGCTAAGTCAGAGGTCTTCTTTGCAGCTTTCTTCCTGCAGAGATGCCAGAAGGGCCGTCTGTGAGGAAGTTCCACCATCTTGTCTCCCCCTTTGTGGGCCAGAAGGTGATCAAGACAGGCGGCAGCAGTAAGAAGCTGCACCCTGCCACCTTTCAGTCTCTGTGGCTCCAGGATGCTCAGGTGAGTTTTGCTTTCCCAGGGCTCACACAGGTGTGCTGGTTTACCCTCCTCCCCTGGAGACATCTAGCCTTGAGGATGACTCGTGATATCCCTTCTTTAAGCATTGGACAGCCGTGCTAGGACTGCATGTGGTCCTGCTCTCAGTGTGGTGTATCCCTTCACAATGGACTGGGGGCTGTGAAGAACAGATGAAAAGGACAGACCTGGCGACCCCCACCCCCCACCCCATGACCCAACACAGGATCAGGAGAACTCCATTGACTTATGTGCATCTTTGATGCGGTGCCACGGGCTCCCATAGGCGAGCTGTGAAGCAAGGGCTGAACACTGTCAAGGATCCGAGTTCAGACCTCAGCCCAAGTGGGAGTCAGAATTCTTTCAGGGCACTCAGGGACTCCAGCCAGAGGGATTAAAGGTGTGTGCTAAGGGCTGAGCCACACCACAACTAGAAACAGATCTTTTTTTTCTTCAGTAAATACCATCTCAGGGTTCACAGTGTGATCAAATATCCTGCAGCAGCTGTCTGATGCTGTCCCAGTGGCATGCCGTTTGCTTCTTGCCATGATGCTAATGGACCAATCCTCTGAAACAGTAAGCAAGCTCCCAGTTAAATGCCTTTTTTCTAAGAGTTGCCTTGGTCCTGGTGTCTCTTCACAACAACAGAGCAAGGACTAAGACACTTATTTGACAAAACTCTTGTAGAAGTAGACTTTATACCTGACACTAAATATGTTATGTATCTGATAATTGCTGGTTCTCTCCTCCCACTGTACACATGCACACAGGCACACATACCTAACAGACTACAGAACCATTCTTTGAGTGGAAGATGGCTCATAACCCTTCACCTAGACTCCATCTTTGGAAACTGAGGTCCTGAACAGTCTAAGTTTAGGAGTCAACATCTTCCAAACTTCAGGCTGGTGGCCTCTTTGTAGAGACTGTCCTGCATGGTTCAGGTCCCATGGTTTTGATGTCCCAGCACTTACTTTGATAGCTGGCACTGAGCTGTCACGCATCGCTGGATAGATTTGGGAACAGATGACTATGTTGGGCCTAGAAAGATTGTCATGAAGTAACTAAAAGAATAACCCTTTGTAGACCCTTTGAGTGGGTCCCTGAAATCCCTGTGAACAGCTCTCCTAGGACGTTCTCAGCGACCTTGCTGTCTGGCACAGATCTCATCGCTCTCCACCTTCTGCAGCTGCTTTCAGGCATTGCAAAGCCACGTACCTGCTGCTCACACCTCTGGGACTAAAGGGCAAAGGACACAGAAATCCTCTGAGCCGGGGAAGCTCTGTGAGAGGGGAAGGGACCAGACTGTTGGCCTCTAGCTGTTTGTGACGCTTTGGCCCCTGTGAAGGTCTCTAAGGGTCAATACGTGTTCTGCTTATTTTTGTTTTTATTTTTCCCAGGTTCATGGAAAAAGATTATTCCTCCGGTTTGATCCAGATGAGGAGATGGAGCCACTCCACAGCAACCCACAGAATGTACGAGGAACGTGCCAGAAAGAGGGTGTGGACCCAGAGCTGGCCTTGGGTCCCAGTGCTCAGGAAACCTCTGCAGGCCCCTCTGGATCTGGGGAGCCTGCCACCAGTAGATCTGATGGATCATATGATCTTGGGACAAAGATCCCTTTAGCAGGTGCCCAGAGGTGGCTCGAGGTCAGGTTTGGTTTGTTTGGCAGTATCTGGGTGAATGACTTCTCCAGAGCAAAGAAAGCTAACAAAAAAGGTGACTGGAGAGACCCAGTGCCCAGGTAATGGTGTGACACATGCAGGGGTCGTAGTGGCGTTTACTGTGCTTATTCAGTCCCCTTTGTGGCAAGGCATGGCTGGGGAGGTCCAGGTCTTGCTAGGTGAAAGGGTGCACATTCACCCATAAGAACTGGCCCTGGACCTAGGTGGTTGTATCTGCTTAGTCCTGGAGAGAAGAGGGTGGGGGTTCCCAGCCAACGTGGTACTTGAAGATGAGCTGTCTCAGAAGAAGAATGTATGTGTAGACTCTTGTGCTCTGAATTTAGGGTTACCATTTTCCAAGTTATTTAATTTGTGAACATTGAGAAGAAATTGGTGCATGAAGCTCCACATGTGTGTGGTATTGCTTCCTTTAACGGGCAGTTCCCAGTTGCTCCAGGAAGAGTATGATTTTCAAATCTGAATCAAGCTTTAATTAAATATCAACCAGCATGGACTGTGGTCAGGTTCCCTCTGGGTTTCCAGGGAGTTACCAGGAATGCACCTTCTAACAGCTGGCTTTGTCTAGTGACTGGCGTTGGAATGTTTGCATGCATGCCAGCAATGAACATGTTCTATTTTGTTATCATTGCATGAGTGTATGTACCTCAGTGTGCATGTAGAGCTCAGACGACAACTTCCCGGAGTTGATTCTCTCCTCTTACTGTGGATTGTGGAGATCAAACTCAGGTTAAGGTTTCATGGGAAGCTTAGTCTGTCTGAGCAGCTTCATGTTGCAAGTTTTTAAGCCTTGGGGTATTAACGTTTGATAATAGGTGTTGTCAGGATTGTTTCCAGGCCAGCGTATGTCCCTTGAGTGTGTTTGTAAAGCATTTTGGCACATGGAGATTTTAAGTTTTATGTAGTAAGTAGTCACTTCTGACTTTCCCTTGTAGCAAAGGATTCCCCTTCTGTTGAGTGACACAGTATTTATAAGTGTGATGGGTTCTTTTGTAGTACTGTGCAAGACCTCTGAGCCTCACCTCCAATCCTTGAAAGAGAAATTTCTATTACATTTATTTATCTATGTATTTATTTACTCATTTAAACTGTGTGTGTGCATACCCTTGCATGTGTTCATGCATATGCCGCAGCACATGTGTTGAGATCAGGGGACAACGTTCAGTAGTTGATTCTATGGGTCCTGGAGACCAAAGTCAAGTCATCAGGGTTGATGGCAAGTGCCTGCATCCTCTGAGCCTTCTCGCCAGCTCTGACAATTAGAAACAAGAAGAAAACATTGCTGTATTATTCCTGACTAGCCTAAGCTAGTCTCAGATTCATAATCCTCCTGTCTCAGCTTCTGCATGCTTGGATTCCAGGCATGTGCCCACCTCCTAGCTTCCCAGAGTTATCTGCCCTTCCCAAAAACACTAACTAGGTCAGCCATGGACTCCGGTTCTGCAGCTTCCAGTGTAGAGGCAGCTCTGGTTGGATTCACTATCACTGCAGAGAATCCCATTATTTCCTTACCGAAGTGTGTGAGATGTCCTTTCTTTGCTTAACATCCAAGAGGCTTAGGGACACATACCTGTAGGAGTTGGTTAATCTGTCCTGAAACTGGAAGTGATGCCATCTTTGCCACCATTTCTTCATCATCTCAATTGTGAGCTCCGCCCAACTCCCAGCTCTGGTCCTACTAACCTCCTAGATTCAGACTTTCAGATTTCCATCCTCAACATGGATTGTTGCAATGTATATTCATACTTTACTTCATATTTTTGGCCCTGAGATGTTTATGATTCTGACCATAGGACCTTAACTTCTCAGTTTGATCCAGACTAGTATAGAAACTTAATGTGTAGCTGACCTGACAGCATAGATAGTAACTGTGTGTAAATATGACCTACATAGTGGTCATTGTATGCACATGTGAAATAGTTATATAGCAGTAACTATATGGTGATGTACATTAATAGCTGCATGTGTGAGCTGTTTATATTATGGTAACATATATACTTATGAACTGACTCTACAGGGGACTGTTTATGAATGTATGAGTTGACCACACAGTGGTCATTGTAATGAATGATTTCGTTATGTGTGAGAACACCATATATATGATCTCTTCTGTCTCCTCAGGCTGGTACTCCATTTTAGTGGTGGTGGCTTCCTGGCATTTTATAATTGCCAGATGTCATGGAGCCCTCCTCCAGTGATTGTGCCTACCTGTGACATCTTGTCTGAAAAGTTCCATCGAGGACAAGCCTTGGAAGCTCTACGCCAGGCTCAGCCTGTGTGCTACACACTACTGGACCAGAGATACTTCTCAGGATTAGGTATGACCTGTGTGATAGGGAGGAGCCCCACAGAGTTGATTATTGGAAAAGTCACTCATCTGTAGGGCAGGCTATACTTAAAGACTACTATCTTGGTTGTGCCAACACTGTTGGTTTTAAGGTTGTTTATCCCTTGATTTTAGACTCAGGTTAGTTTAAGAAGATCCTTACTTTTTTTTTCTGGCATAACATTCACAACATGATAGTGTATACTGCCCTAGAGGCAGTGGGACCTGGGAAAAAATGGACCAGATAAATGAGGAAGACAAAAGTCTCATGCACTAGCCAACTTTATTCAAAGCATCAGACAATTTATATTCTGAGAGTTAAGAGAATGGTCACTACAGACTTACAGTCTGTAGTCCAACTAACCCAACAATGGGCAGCTGTGAATGAGAAGTCCAAACATCTAGTAGTTGCTCAGCCCCATGTGGCTAGTTGTTTCACCTGGTCTTCTGTATAAGCTGGAATCCTGAAGCAGTAAGTTCCAACAAATGTGCTGGCAAATTAGTGGAAGCAGACAAAGAAGAAGAAATCTTCCTTCTTCCAGTGTCCTTGTATAGGTCCAGCAAAAGGTATGGTCCAGGTTAAAGGTGTGTGCTTCGGTGCCCGATCTGGAACTTGCTTTGTCCCAGTCTGACCTTGAACTGAGAGATGTGCACTCCTCAGTCTCCTGGGTCTAAAGGCGTGTACTACCTTGCTACCTTGCCTAAGCTTTGCGTGGCCACTGTGCCTTAAGATCTCCATGTCAAGATCCAGGTCAGAAAACTGTGTCTTCCAGCCTCAAAATCTGGATCACAGGTGTGCCCTCCTTTTTGGGATTGTAGTAATTCCAGATATAGTCAAGTTAACAACCAGGAATAGCCATTGCAGATCTATAAATAAATAACAGCCTGTTGCATGAACAACGAAGTAAACTCACCCCTATCTGATATACCTGGGAAGAGCATGAAAACTCATTCCAAGAATAATTCCATGTTTTGAAGAAAACAAGACTCTTGTCTTGTTTTCTTGGTGTTTTCTCACAAGCACTCGGAATTCTCCTCGAAAGATTCCATTTTTGGACCATGTCCTGACATGATAAGACTGTCGTGGCCTTCTGATATGATATCAGTGTGACCTGACAGAGGGATCATGTTGTATACCTGGCATCCTCTAAAGCTTGGTGACCTAACAGAACATATAGAAGGTTCTGGGTTAAGTCATGCTGGGAATGGTGGTCCTGTAGGCCACTGGAAGAGGGAGGAGAGATGGGATGGGGGTTTCTGAAGGGGAGACCTGAAAGGGGAAAACATTAGAAATGCAAATAAAGAAAATGTTCAATAAAAATGAAATATAAGATTTAAGAAAGTAAGAACATGGACAGGTGTGTGTCTGGAAAGAGTATGGACTATAGGAATGCAGAGAAATAGAAATAGATATTAGAGGCCAAGCCAAAAAAAAAAAAACCTATTTTTACCAAGTTTCTTCTTTAAATAAAGATATTTGAAACAAAAAGAAGAATAGGGCTGGAGAGATGGTTTAGCAGTTAAGAGCACTGATTGCTCTTCCAAAGGTTCTGAGTTCAAATCCCAGCAACCACATGGTAGCTCACAACCATCCATAATGAGATCTGATGCCCTCTTCTGGTGTGTCTGAAAACAGTTACAGTGTACTTACATATAATAATAAATGTTTTTTAAAAGAAAAGAGAGGGAGAAGTGTACCCACTAACAGATACTGACTGCTCCTGGACAGTGGGGCTTCTGACATCAAAGCAGAGTCAGTATCAGGTCAGCTCCAGGCTCGTAGAAGCCAAGAGAGAGAAGCAGGTCTCAGCTCTGGAGAACTGCGACGTGAAACTGAGCATTTCCAGCTGAGAGCAGGAATGCTGCTGTTCTTAGTACTGGGAGGGCCGTTTTCTGCCCACAGGAGAACAGTAAGGGCCATCACAGCTGGCTGTTAAAGCAGTTGTTATTGGCAAAGCAAACGTAAAGTATGACTTGCCTGCCATGAATACAGTTCATGCTGAGAAGATGGGAGAGTGCTGTGCTCTCATGGCCCAACCAGTAGAGTCTGTTTCTGTGCCAGAAGGATGAACAGTTTCCAGAAGTGGCTTTTGGATGTGTACAGAGACCCGACTACACAATGACACTGGTGAGAGCCAGCGTGCCTCACGTGACTCCAGGGACTCTGGCATAGTCCCGTCCTTATGCTGTTCCATGAGATAATCATTTGTTAGCTTTCCCTTTTATTCAGATGAGGAAACTAAAGCAAAGGGCACCTTGCTGGCAAGCAGTGAAGCCGAGATGGGTCCAGGTAGTCCTCAGCTGTAACTGCAAGTGAGATTATGAAACTCTTGGGGAAGAAGTCAACTGTTTAGTCTGTTGCCCCCGTGTGCTGTTTAGCTTACTCTCCTCTCATTAGCAAGATCATTAGCTCATTAGCTGGTCAGTAACCCAGCAAGATGGACTAGACCCTACTCATTATCGCTTGAGACAGATCATGAGCTAGTGTGGTGGCACATGTCCCTAACTCAGCACTTACATGATAAGGCAGGGGGATCAAGAGTTTAGCCCAGGCTGCATAGCAAGTTTGAACCTATGTAGATAGCTCACATGAGGATGTCTCTCTGTTTTCAGGGAACATTATAAAGAATGAAGCCTTGTACAGGGCAAGAATCCATCCCCTCTCTCTCGGCTCATTCCTGACTTCTGCCTCTCTGGAGACCCTTGTGGATCATGTGGTGGAGTTCAGTAAAGACTGGCTTCAGGACAAATTCCAAGGCAAGGAACGGCACACACAGATCTACCAGAAGGAGCGATGTCCTTCTGGTCACCAGGTCATGAAGGAGATGTTTGGGCCCTCAGATGGGTTCCAGAGGCTCACCTGGTGGTGCCCTCAATGCCAGCCCCAGCTGTCATCCAAGGGGCCACAGAACCTACTGTCCTCCTAAAACATGTGGCCTTTGCCATGGGACTTGTAGTCTTGGAGATCCAGATGCTGTGTGCCCCGAGAGAAGGGTGCAGGCAGGGATAGTATGACAGAGCAGGGTGAGGTCAGGAGGGCCAGGAGTGCTCACATTCATCTCCTTGGATTATGCCTCAGCCGCAGTTTTTCTTTTCAAATTAATTCTGTGTAATCCCACCATGCTGTCAAAATCCTGACAGAGGGCTGGGGAAAACTGCCCAGAGCAGCAGTGAGTCTGAAAGGAGCGTGACTGGGGGCATGCAGCTCTGGGGAACAGCTGGAGGAGACAGCTGGGAATCGGGGTGGGGGTGGGGAGAGCCGGCAGGGTGAACAGCTGGGGGATACTATATTCCTACGCTATGTTGCTAGTAGTGTGCTGTGTTTTGAGAACTGGTTGATTTTGAGGCCCTCCATTTTCTTCTTTCCCATGGAGGGATCAGAGAAAAGGGCAAAACTTCACCGCTGGCCAGCCTACCTGGTGCCCTCCTAGTGGCTAGAGACTCCAGGGTGGACAGGGAGGTATGACCAGAGACTGAGAAAAGCTAGCTGTTGGTTTACCCCTTAACTTGGGCATTTGTTGACTGCTGATGTTTGAAGAATTTGTGTGTCTGGGGATGTAAAGAAACAACCCTTCAGGTTGTTAGCCACAGCTTTGTGGAACTGGAGTAGCAATTGAAAATAAAACGGTGTGATAGTTTCTGTTGTCTTCGTTAGGTGGAAATGGTGTTTTGTTTGTTGTTTTTCTCTGTTTCACAGAGCCAAGATGGAACGTGGGGCTTCACTTGTGCTAAGCAAGGACTGTACCACTGAGCTGCTCCAGCTTCACCCTTGGTGAAGGCGGCTTTGCAGGGTTGGTCTAATGAGTCCACTTAGGAGCAGGACCGGAAGGAAGTAAAACCTGCCCTCTGCCTTGGAGAACGTGGCTTCTGTTGCTCTCCTCTGGCAGATGGTGTGATTTTTGAGAGACTTTGAAAGCAGTGGCTGATGGTTCACTTTCCCTTACTTTCCTTGCTCTGAAATTCAACTTTTGATGGTTGTCAGTAGTGATCACGTGACACTCAAGGGGAACTGAGCCGCAGCAAGTGCTCGCTCCTTCATTGAGGAGTCATCCGGCACTGAAGTCACCTGCACTGAGGGATCACCCTTCACCCGCACTGAGGGAGCACCCTTCACCTGCACTGAGGGAGCACCCTTCACCTGCACTGAGGGATCACCCTTCACCTGCACTGAGGGAGCACCCTTCACCTGCACTGAGGGAGCACCCTTCACCTGCACTGAGGGATCACCCTTCACCTGCACTGAGGGATCACCCTTCCTTCACCTGCACTGAGGGATCACCCTTCACCTGCACTGAAGGATCACCCTTCACCTGCACTGAGGGATCACCCTTCACCTGCACTGAGGGAGCACCCTCCACCTGCACTGAGGGATCACCCTCCACCTGCACTGAGGGATCACCCTTCACCAGCACTGAGGGATCACCCTCCACCTGCACTGAGGGATCACCCTTCACCTGCACTGAGGGATCACCCTTCACCTGCACTGAGGGATCACCCTTCACCTGCACTGAGGGATCACCCTTCACCTGCACTGAGGGATCACCCTTCCTTCACCTGCACTGAGGGATCACCCTTCACCTGCACTGAGGGATCACCCTTCACCTGCACTGAGGGATCACCCTTCACCCGCACTGAGGGATCACCCTTCACCTGCACTGAGGGATCACCCTTCACCTGCACTGAAGGATCACCCTTCTTAAACATATTTTTTTAAATGTCAATGCATATTTTATCTGCCTGTATTGTCTGTGTACCATGTGTATGCAGTGCCTATAGATGTCAGATGACATTGGATTCTCCTGGGGATTTACTGGAGTTACCTTGTGAGCTGTTCTGTGAATCCGGAAAATCAAACCCTGCTCTTCTGGAAAAGAATCCAGTGCTCTTAACCCCTGAGCCATCTCTCCAGTTTACTTTTTAAAACAGTCTTTTAATTTGATTCTCTCTCTCTCTCTCTCTCTCTCTTTCTCTCTCTCTCTCTCTCTCTCTCTCTCTCTCTGTGTGTGTGTGTGTGTGTGTGTGTGTCTAGCTGTTGGCTGACCCTTGTGTGCTCACCTACACCAGCCTCTCACCTCTGAGGTCATATTCATAATCTATAAAATAACCCATAGAGATGGACACTTAATCATTTAAAAATACAATTTTTATTATTTTTAAGGAGATTTTATTTTACCTTATGGACAGGTACTGACAAGAAGGCATTTGCCAGATCAATAGCTGCATACCAGGTACCAGGAACCAGGAGATGTGTTAATTTGCTCAAGTAACAAAACTACATCTGGTATAACAGCTGCAATTGGAGTTACTACCTGATTTAGTTTTTGATAGTCCACTGTCATTTTCCATGATCCGTCTGTCTCCTGCACTGGCCAGATAGAGTTAAAGGGAGATGTGGTGGGAACCGCCACCCCCGCATCTTTCAAGTCCTTGATAGTGGCAGTAATTTCTGCAATTCCTCCAGTAATACGATACTGTTTTTGATTCACTATTTTCTTTGGCAGAGGCAACTCTAAAGGTTTCCATTTAGCCTTTCCAACCATAATAGCCCTTACTCCACAGATCAGGGAACCAATGTGAGAATTCTGCCAATTTCTGAGTATATCTATTCCAATTATACATTCTGGAACGGGGAAATGACCACAGGATGTGTTCGGGGACCTACTGGACCTATTTTGAGTCGGACATCACTCAAAACTCCATTAATCACCTGTCCTCCATAAGCCCCTACTCTAACTGGAGGGTCACAATGTTTCTTGGAATCTCCTAGGATCAGTGTCAATTCAGAACCAGTAACCAATAGACCCTGGAAAGTCTGATTATCTCCTTTACCCCGGTGTACAGTTACCCTTGTAAAAGGCTGTAAGTCCCTCTGGGGAAGAATTGGAGAAAGACTAACAGCAAAACTTTTAGTTGTCTTATCAAGATCCTTCCTCAGGAGAACCTGACTACCCCTTCATTCAAAGGGTTCTGGATCTGCAAACTGGCTCAAGTCTGGAAATTGATTCACTGGCCGAGATTGCCTTTTGCCACTATCCAAAGTAGCCTTCCTTTAATTTGTTTGAGAAATTTTCTGCATATACAGATCAAACAGATATGCAGAAGGCATCCTAACTATTTCATGCCTGGAAACACCATGATTAACTAGCCAGTATCAAAGGTCCAAATGAGTCATGCCATTATAAATTTGGTCTTCTGTGCTGACCATTAATGGGGTATGTCATTATAAATATTGTTTTGTCTACGCTGTCCATTATAATAACTACGATCACCTTGTCTCTGGCGATTCAGTTCTGCTTCCTGGCCCTTGTTACCTTGGGGCCCAATTAAATCCATTGAATTTAATTCATCTAATTGAGCAGCAACATCTCCAACCTTAAGGTCTGGCACAAGGAAAAGGGCAAAACTCTTCAAATGTGCTGGTGCTCCTCTCACCAGTTTGTGCCTTATAGGACTGGTGAACGGCATATCTTCTGGACCTTCCCACTGTGGAGAATTAGGTTTTACACAACCACTCTAGCATTGCAATTTCCCTAAGCCTTAAAATCCCTTCGTTAACACTAAGCCGAGGGATATTGGGCATCTCCAACTCCTTTTCAGTCGGCCATCTTTTGATAAACACTTCAGCCAACCATTCAAGCAAAATTCTGACACTTTTTTTTTAACTGTGCAAGCTTTCATATTAAACCTAGAATCTCCACTCAGAGGGCTAATGTCAATAAACTCAGCCTGCTCTAGTTTTATGTTCCTTCCACCATTATCCCACACCCTTAAAATCCATTCCCACACATATTCCCCAGACTACTGTTTGAATGAAATAGCAAACTCATTAAGCTCCTTAGTAGTGTAGCAAATATCCTCACAGACTACATTTCTACCTCTCCTCTAAGGGCCTGTTTTTCCTTGAGTCTGGTTATAGGTCTAGAAGAAACTATTGGTGGGCCTTGAGGAACATCAGTATTGCCTTGTCTGGCATTTTCTACAGTGAAAGTTACTGCTGGTTTATCAGACTCTGGGGGATTAATCTCCTCATGTGGAGAAGGCATTATTTCAAGGGGTGGGGCTGAGGGTACTACTTTTGCAGGTAGGATAAACCCTTGAGAATTGAAGATTCAAAATTCTCAGCTTCAACAAGGCCCTCCAGACATCCCCATCCCAAGTTATAGGATTCCATTCTTTGCCAATTACTGCCCTTTAACTGCTGACACCCTCTTTTCACTCTAATTGAAAATTATAAGCCAACCTTATGATGAGGGCTTCAGTTTGATTTTTCTGCAACTTGAGCTCTCTGGCTGTCAGAGAGAAGATTCTCTTCAAGGACACACTTAGCAACTTTTAGATTGTTTACTTGTGTCTGGAGCCATTTGATTTTATTACACAACTCCTTTTCCTTCATCGTTTTTTTCCCTGAGATGCTAAGAGCAACCAGCCAACAAAATCATTTTCCGATTCCCCCCAACTTGTAGAAAGTTTTGTACACCGAATCACCTAATTCATCAAGATAATCAAAGACATTAGCTTCTTTAAACTTGAAATATAGTTTCATCCACAGGTCTTCAATATTCTCCGAGCTCCTAGGAGGGAGAGAATCTGGAGAGGTTTCAGTAGTTGAAGGTGCTAGTGAATTAGCCAGCCCACTCCAGATTTTTTAAAAGATTCATCCTTATACTTCTGCTTCTCTAGAACCACTCCTGGTACCAACTTAGTACTATTAGTCAGGGTTCTCTAGAGTCACAGAACCTATGGGTAGTCTCTATAAGGTAAGAGAATTTGTTGATGACTTAGTCTGTAGTCCAACTCCCCAACAATGGTGAGCAGCAACTGTGGATAGAAGTCCAAGGATCTAGCAATTGCTCAGTCCCACAAGGCAAACAGGCAGAGAAGATCTTACTTCTTCCAATGTTCTTATGTAGGTCTCCAGTAGAAGGTGTGGCCCAGATTAAAGGTGTGTCCGCCATGCCTGGATCTGGGACTTACTTCATCCCAGATGACCTTGAGCTCAGAGATCTCCCTGTCTTACTCTTCTGGGATTCATAGCCACTATGCCTCAAGATCTCCATGCCAAGATCCAGGTCAGAAACCTGTATCTCCCAGCCTTACCAGATCATAGGAGAACCTTCCAGTTGTGGATTGTAGTTCATTCCAGATATAGTCAAGTTGACGACCAGGAATAGCCACCACACATAGAAAACAAAACAAAAACAACAAAAAAAAATAAAAATCCCCCAAAACCTCAACTCTCCCATCTGTGCCAGAGGTGTCCTCAGTGTACCCAGATGGCTGATGGGAGATAGTCACAGGGTGGTAGCAGAGGCCTCAAACATGAAGCTTTTGGGGGACTTGGAGCACTGATGGTGAGCAGGCGACAGGTCCCTGCAAGACTGTATCCCTGCAGAGAAGCCTGACAGGCACTGGTGCAGGGTGCAGTGCTTGGCATTGTGCCACCCCATATGTGGCGCATCTCACCAGCTTCATGATGGGACTATCCCATCCCTGGGACAGTGAGTTTATGACTGCGCCATCGAGCATGCCTTTGAGATCATCTCCCTGCTCGCTGGTGAGAACTCTCTGCAGGGTTTTACCGTCATTAACGGTGTCCTCTCAGGAGACTGAGTATGCACTGGGTGAGTCCCACAGGAAGATGGCAGGCTGTGGTGGGGTCTCCACTGCACCCTGTGAATCAAGCCCTCTGGCTGCGGGCTGGACATGGGTGCCTGTGAGGCTGCCTTCTAGAATATTAAGACAACAGGCAGATAAGCTGCTAAGAGCTGCCACGGGCGCTTGTAATTCTTGGATGAGCTGAGGTATATGGTGTGTTTCTGTTCAGAGGGAAGGGTATCCTGGGACTTGGAAGCCGAGGAACCAGAGGGGAGAGGTATTCCAGTGGAAGGGTATCTTGAGACACAGGTGCTCAGAAACCACACAACCCTGAGAGGAAGTGTCCTCAGGAGAGGCACTGTAGCTCCCAGGGGAGGGTATTCCCAGCTGAGCCGAGGAGCTCAGCCCTGTTCCACTTCTGAGCGTTTTTTCCTTCTCTTGATTGCTTCTTGGCGTCTTTCAATGAAGCACACCAGGCAGCAGTCTTATAAAAGAGTTACTGGAGGATCCAGGGAGAGGAGAGACCAATCCAGGGATGGCTGCCTTCTGTTCCTGGGAGTGGACAGTAGGGATTGGACAAATGGCAATATATAGGATTTCTGGGGGGTGAGGGATAGGATGCAGAGATTTCCAGATTGAAGATTGGTGGGATTTCAAGTCCTGAGCTTGGGCAACTCAGGGATTGGTGAATTTTTATGGAAAGCTCAGTAATCAGTGGCTTTATTTTTTTTTTTATTTATTTTTATTTATTTATTTATTTATTTTTTACTACCACCCCATTCCCTGCCCATGGGTTAGGATGGGAAATTCTTCCTGGCAATAGGTGGCTTTGGCTGAGGGCCCATCTCTGTGGAGCTGCTTCAGAAAGCGAGAGAGGTGCTGCCACTGTGAAAACAGCCCCTGCAGTTCTCTGTTAATGCTGTAGGCTGAGGCAAGAAAGGTGTCACCACTGGACAGCTTCTGTGACGGGTCATTTTGACAAGAGCTGTCATTTTTTGACTGCTGGGGGTATCATAGGCTGGGGTGGGAAGGAGGGGCTAGCTACCACTCAGATGGGGCTCAGTCTGACGTTCCAGCTGTTTCTAATAGACTGATATTTTGAATGGAAATTAAAATCAAAGACCGAGTGATTGAGTAACCCTTCACTTCTCACAGATCTTCAAGATGGAAGTCTAAGATTAAGACAGAATCTATAGTCATACCACTTAAAATCTCTGTCCTTAGGTCTTACAAAGGCACCACCCAACTTGAGGACCTGAGTTCTACTCCCATGACTCACACACATGGAGGAAGAAGAGAACTGACCTCCACACATGGCATGTGTGTGATAAGACTTATGCCCACATCAAATTATAATAAAATATAATAAAAAGGTATGAGGGTTAGTTGGAACAGTAAGGATTATGAGGGCTAAAGGGGAATGTAATAATACATTATATAGATGTATGAAGACTTCATAATAAAACTCATGTATCATTTACACTAGTAACTTTTTAAGTCATTCCACTAGCCATAGATCTTCAGGGAGGGAGCCCTTCCTCGCCTCTTGCAATCCTTAAAAGGGGAGGGCAGGAGGTTTTGTCCCCACCCCACCCCTAGGAGGTCCAATCTTGCAGCAGATTTTTCAGGCTCTACATAAATCCTGGTTCATGTCAACCAGAACATTGAGAGGTATGTCCATTAAGAGCTCAGTTCCTTTTGTTTTAGCAACTTTGAAAATGGGATCCAAGAGTCATCACCCTGTTGTTTCACAAATGGTGGGTGGAGATGTCTGAGAAATACTGTGCGCTGTCCTACTTGGGAGTTTCCTGGAGCTCAGGAAAGCCATAGCAAACTCCTCGGAGGAAAACAAGACTCTGCTTTATCTGTTTTCAAGTTGTTGTTGTTGTTGTTGTTTTTTTTTTTAATCACGAACCTATTTTCTTTTAAAAACTTATATTCCTTAGAACATAGTGTTGAGGTCAAGGGATGCGAAACTTCAGGCCCGGAATGACCGGCCGCTCCGTTTATGATTTGCTAGGGCTCACCTACAAGCCACTCATCGCGTTTCCAGTCCCGCTTCCCTTCCACTCTGACTTCGCTAGTCTACGCCTTAGGCGCCTGAAGAGGTGAACGCTGAATGGAGGCGGAGGGAGCAAGCGAGCCTCTCCTCCGAGTGCCAGAGCACGTGTGGATCAAGCCTGTCTCAGAACGCCAGAACATCCACGCATGCGCCTTGTTCGCTGCCCGCCTACGACACGCCGCCAAACAAAGGGTCTCTTTTGGGTACCAATCGTGCTCGCTGGCTTCTTTCCAGTTGTCCAATCGGATTCTAGGTGTGGTCATCGCGCCAGGCTCCTCCGGCCGCCGATTGGCCAACGTTTTCCTGGTGCGAGCAGCTCTGGCCAATCAACATCCGTCAGTCCACTCCGCGCGTCCTAGCCTGGAGGCGCGAGCGGAGCGGCCGGTTGAGGAGGGCGGGAGGTGGGCGGGACGTCCGGCGCTGGCCCCGCCTCCTCGCCCTGCCCACTCCCCGGCGTCTAAACACAGGTGGGATCGGGACATCCCGACAGGTGAGCCCCGCGCCCGGCAGTCGCAAGGATGGAGTTCGTCAAGTGTCTAGGCCACCCGGAGGAGTTCTACAACCTGCTGCGATTCCGCATGGGAGGCCGGCGGAATTTCATACCCAAGATGGACCAGGTAAGCTGAGCATCCCTACTCCCTCGCAGAGCTGTGGCCGCTGCCTGCACCGGAGGTCTCTTGAGGGTGGTCTCTGACGCCCTGGTCTCCACGGAAGGCGGGATCCCTGCCTGGGTCGCGCAGCCCACATGGGCCCTGTCCCCTTGCCAGGCCCCGCCCTCCCCCACCTGCCTTTAAAGGTTTCTGCCTATTCAAGCCATTGGTTTTCTTGGTAGTTTGACTGCATACTTTGCTCCTCTAAGCTTGGAGTTTATTTTTACTTAAATGGGTACGTTCCAGAATTGAGATTAGATAAAGAGAACAGGTTCGAGGAAAATTTTGAGAACATAAGGAACCCTGTAGGAATTATCATGACTATCTTCACTGGAATGAAACTTACTTCGCACCCACCCACTCCTTTCAGTTTTCAGACATCACCTCCCCCATAAGCTTCCCCGCCTTCCTGCAGCCACTGTTTTATTCTTGGGGGCTTCCTACGGTTTTTGTTGTTGTTGTTGTAGTTGTTGTGTTCAAGTTCCTACTAGCTGTTGGCTGCCAAAAGGTCAAAACTTGGTTTTTGTTCAGATTTCATCCGTCTGTACCCTTTCTTAAACCCGTGCTTTTATGATAATATGTATTCTAACAAAAGTATGTAACTGTTGTATGAAGACACATCCCGTTAACTTAGTGGGTTACATCGAAAACTTAAAATGTATCCCCTTTACTGGAAACGTCAGACAAATGTATTTTATTTAAGGGTATTTTACTTTTCTCATTCAGAATCCTCACTTTTTAAGATTTAGCTCTTTAACAAGTGCTGTTAGCCTTTCAGCAGACCCGGGACACCTGCGCGGTGATGGGTGCTCTGTTGGGTAAAGCATGGCTAGCGGTGTAATTAAGAGAGTAGACTGCTAGGATCCGCGAGGACCTAAATGCCAAGAGTAGGTTTCAGGGGAGAAGGATGGACAGTTGCTAGATTCGCAAGGGTAAGTGATCAATGCGAACAATCTGCTTCACAAGGCAACTAACTTGGTCTCCTGACAGCTCCAGTCACAGGTAGCTCATATGCCACCCCTCCCCCCCTCCCCTTCCCCCTCCCCCTCCCCCTCCCCCGGAGGCCGATTCACTCTGCCTTCTCCTGATAGTCACTACTCATTCTGCCTTGCCAGGAATCTTACAAATAAGTGTTACAAAATTGCTTTGTGGAAACCAGAGGATGGCATTCTGACCTGCAAGGTTTCCTTACCTGCCTTCTGTAGCACTGCTTAACTTACACAGTTAAAAACCAAAAACCACTTTCAGGTGCAAGAGTCTGTATTTCAGTCTCCTTACAGTCTTAAGGCTCTCTTACTTGAATTCTGGATTTGATTTGATTTTTTTCAAGAGTGGGTCTCACTCTGTAGCCCTGGCTGTCTTGGAACTCATTTAGTTGATCAGGCCAGCCTTGTAACTCACAGAGATCCACTTGCCTCTGATTTCCCTGTCTCTGTCTCCTGAGTGCTGGGATTAAAGGTGGTCACCAGCCCTTGGCAAATCTGAATTGTAAGCAACTTGAAAATAATCTTTTCTTCTGTGCATGCCTTTACTGCCTTGAACAAAGTAGCTTGTCAAAAATGTGTGCAGGTGAATTAGTGAACAGACCTGCCTTGGGGAAGCTTCTAGCCTTCTAAACCAGGTGCCTTTGCCTGAGTGTGGCAGAAGAGTGACTGTCATAAGGGAATTTTACAGGAGAGAAAAATCTCTGCTAGTTAGGATGCGAGTTTAACTTTTTCAGGGTTGCCTGAAGGAAATAGAGCTTTCAAATGTCTCTGTGGCTTTTGTGAATAAATATTTGCTTGGTTCAGCTGTAATAGGATTTCTTTGAGCGCGGACATGATGCCGTAGGTGGACACTTCCACACCTGACCATGTATGTGACGTGTCGCTTTCAGAATGCATGTATGTTAAAAGCATTGTAGAAAATTACCTGTCAGCTGTGTATATGTAAGGCATATGTGAAACACAAAACAATTGCAGGTTTGGATTTGGGTCCCACTGCCAAGATATCTCATTGCACAAATCTTCAGAAATCTAAATACTTCTATCCTGGAGAAGTTGTACACTGAGCTTTTACAGGGTGAACCTAAGATAAAGAATCTCTAAAAGCTGGGCAATGGTGGTGCACACCTTTAATCCCAGCACTTGGGAGGCAACAGCAGGCAGATTTCTGAGTTTGAGGCCAGCCTGGTTTACATAGCGAGTTCTGGGACAGCCAGGACTACACAGAGAAACCCTGTCTTGAAAAACCTAAAAAAGAAAAAAGAGAAGAAGAAGAAGAAAAGGAATCTCTGGGTGCAGTCAGTGTCGCTTGGCCCCCTGACACCTGGTGAGGGCAGTTGGCTGCCTCTGGGGAGGTGTCCTCACTGTCTTCCCTCAGCCCAGGAAGTTCAGGTTTTAGGAAGCTTTGGACTGAACTTCCACCCTTTTAGAAGCTGCTTTTAGAGCCCAGGGGATATTTAATCTTTGTTTTGGAATACACAAGTATTAAGACAACTCTGAAGTATTAAGACGACTCTCCTAATCTTTAAGAATACTGATGGGCCTGGCATAGTGCCACACATGCCTTTAATCCCAACATAAGGAAAGGAGATGAAGGTGGATCTCTATGAGTTTGTGGTCAGCCTGTTCTACATGTTGAGTTAAGGGCTAGCCATAGATACACAGTGAGATCCTGTTTCAAATGTCAGACCCAAAAAAAAGTATTGCTCTGAAGCTGTGCCTTTTCTCCCGTTATTTTCCTATGGTACGTTTCCTAAGCTGTGTACCTCCTTTTTCTTTAAAATTTGGTTTCCATAATTGCACAATACTTGGGGCAATTTTAACCTGGTTACTTCAGAACTTTACATTTCTTAATGATGCCTTCATTTCTAATTCCCATACCTTAAGATGGGTATTAACTTAAAACACTCTTTGGTCATTTTTGATTTCTGAAACTCGATTTGTGGTTCAGACTGGCTTTGAACGCTGAGCCTCCTGGGTGCTGGGATTGCAGGTGTGAGCCTCCATGCCCAATTAAAATGCATTTTCATTACAAAATACTTGATGCAGAAAAATATCAAAAGTTATATATAACAAACCACTGCATCTGTATCCTGTCATAATCTACTTCATTCTCTATATCTTATTAAGAAGTTAAATACTCAGAAACACCTAGAGCAGCAGACCTTCCCAGATCTAGCTCAGAGCTAAACACACTTGTTGATGGCTCCCAGTGGAAAGTATCGGCAGACTAGGCACCCCTGCGTCTGATGTTGGCCTGCCTGCCCCATTCTCATCTTCGCCTGGCTTTTCCAGGCTGTCTCCTCACACTGTAGTCTTAGAACTGTGGACACCTGTCTCGGACCTTTTCCTCTGTCATTTTGCCTTGCTTGAAAGCCTTTTGAAACTGAGATTGTGTGCCTTGCCTTTTAGTTAGAGCCATAATAATTAGCGAATGTTTATCCGCTCTTGGTATGTGCCTAACACTATTTTACATACCTATCTGTTATGTAAACACACAGTTGCCCTTGGAGAATCTGTTTTCCTGTTTAGTAGCTGGGACTCAGAAGTTAGTTACCTAAGCTTCCATAGCTGTGGTGTGGTCTCGTGGAATTTGGATCTCACAGTCTGGCTACAGAGCTTTTTCAATCTCTTTTTAAAAAAGATCCATTTTTTAAAAATTTTCTAATTGTGTTGAGTGCTACAGTGTCTGTGTGGGTTTGTGGAAGTGAGTGCAGTATCTTGTTGAGGCCAGAAGAGGGCATCAGATATCCCTGTCGCTGGAGTTATGGGTGGTTGTGAACTGCAGACACTGGGAGCTGAACTCTAGTCCTCTTCAAAAGCAGTGCTTGTTCTTAACCGTTGAGCCATCTCCCCAGCCCCTCCAGAGCTCTCTACCCCAATATGCTGCTCATCCTTAGGGTAGTGAAGCACAGAAGTACATTAAGCAGACTGTTCAGAGCCAGCTAAGTGGTGGACACATCTAGGTCTGATGCACACAAATGCCTGTTCTAACTAGGACTACCAAACAGCCTGACTGGCTCAGTGGCACAGCGGGTAAAGGCACTGCCAGCAAGCCGGACACCCTGAGTTTAATTCCCAGGACCCACCTGGTAGAAGGAAGTTGTTCTACATAGCTGTGGCACATGACACTATAAAAATAAATACGGACAAAATTTTACATAAATATATATATTTTTTCAAACTGAGCACAGTAGCACATGACTTTAATCCCAGCACTTGGGAGGCAGAGGCAGGTGGATTTCTATTAGTTCTAGGCTGTGAGTTCCAGGTCAGATGCTGTTGAATAGCTATTTATTGTTAGAATTTTTTAATTAAATTTCTTTTAAAATGTATTATTGTGTGTGTGTATGGGTGCACATATGCCACTGCATACACATTTGAGGGGTTTGTTCTCTCCACCATCTTTACACAGGTTGCAGGAATTGAACTCTCGTCACCAGTCTTGTTTAGCCAGTGTCTTAAGCTGTGGCACCTGACCAGCTTCCCCCTCAGCTTTTACTGAGGACAAACCGTCCCAAAGCTTAAGGCTGCAATTATGGAGGTTGGCTGAACCACACCTGCCGCTTCCTGATACTAGTGAACTGCCAGACAATGGCTAAGCGGTAAAATGTGCTGCGTGCTTATTTGATCCTACTTTTAGGAAGCCAGAGTTAGTGGTTTATAGTATAGCTGTTAACGTAGCTCACAGTTGTCTGGGACAGCTGGACTCATTTCTCCACAGCCTGCCCAGCTGACAGGCAGCTTGTAGCTAATGAAGGGGTGGGTGGTTAGCAGGCTACAGCCAGAATTGGGGAGACATACTCATCAGCCAGCAGGCTTGTCCTGGGACTCATGGACACTGGAAGGCAGCAAACCTCTGTATGCCCGCTTCTCAGACTTCTGCATTAGTCACATCTGTTACTCAGGGAACCAGGTTATGAGGGAGGAGAGAAAGACTCCTTCTTGATGGGAAGTCACAAAATTTTATGGCCATGTTTACAACTTACTGTACTTTATCACTCTTAGTAATCTGAAGGGGACAAGTAGTAGTATTGCTGCCACTTTGCGAATTACCAGTATGGTTTTCCTCTCAACTTTTAAGTATGCCTCTGAGGTGCCCAGCCAGGCCTGGCCACATGCGCACCTCTGTGCTTCTGGGTTTTTTTTTTTTTTTTTTTTTTTTTTTTTTGGTGTTTTGGATTTGTTTTGTTTTGTTTTGTTTTTTTTTTTTTTTTTTGAAGGCAGGGTTTCTCTGTGCAGCCCTGGCTGTCCTGGAACTCACTCTGTAGGTCAGGCTGGCCTCGAACTCATAAATCCGCCTGCCTCTGCTTCCCAGAGTGCTGGAATTACAGGCGTGTGCCACCACCGCCCTGCTCACCTCTGTGCTTCTAAGTTTGGAGCTGTTGGGCTCCAAAAGCTCAGGTGTTGCATGAGCCTGGCTAGCAATCCAAAACGGTGTGTGATTAAAAACAGGAACTAGGCAAGAGACCTGACTGTGGTCAAGCCTGTGCTCTGTCGGGAGAGGAAAGACACACAGTCTTTCAGACAGAAATACGCAGTCACAAGAGGCTGGAGTAGGCAGATTTTAAGGGTTGTGATGTAGAGTGGGGGGACTGTGTACCTCTCTCCTCTATAAAGGAGATCCGCAGCCCAGTGAGAGCCTTGGAGACTGAAGGCTTTGGTTTCCTCCATGAAGGGAAGTGGGTGGCCATGGGAAGGGCAGAGAAAGTGAGGCTTGGGCTATTCCTTCTCCCAGAGGGGTTGGTAATCAGTGTGTTTGCTGAGCACTTTGCAAGCCCCTGGGAGACCCCATCCCTAGTGGTGAGAACTGAACCCAGGGCTTCATGCATGCTGGTCACGTGCCACTGAAATCCATGCTGTGGGACATGGCATTCCAAAGGAGGAGGCAGGAGGCTCCTGTGAGCCCAGGAGTTTAAGACCAGCCTAGATGCCACGGCAAAACCTCAAATAAATAAACAAACAAGTAAGAGTAGTCCGAAGTACCTCTAATTAGTGGAAAATAACTGGAAAATTTATTTCCCTTCATTCAATATTTCTTAAGTAACAACAACAATAGCTATACCTGACAGATATGTACCCTGAACTGTTATTAATATTGAGAACTGATTATTTCTATAACAAAAAATAAATGTGGGTTTAGGCCAGGCATAGTAGTGTCAGGCTTTTAATCTTTGAACAGGCAGACAGATCTTTGACTAAGTAGTAAGTAAGACATTACCTTAAAAAAAAAAATCAAGTTCAAATAATTTGTCTTTTACTGAGCATATTAGCACATCTCAGTGCTTCACTGAGCACAATTAGCACATCTCAATGGACTACCTCACTTGTGTGACATTACTCAGGCCACAAAATGCTTCGAAGAAGCTGACCTTTTCCAAGGAGATCTGACTTGTGTGTCCATTCTAACTCTTACTATTTAGCCAGGCATGTTCTGGTCAGTAACTTAATCTCTGTGTTTCTTTCTCATCTGTAAGATAGTACAGAGAGCTACGGGCCGGGCCGTAGTCACCTCTTGCCAGCTCCCGGCTTGGAATGAAAGGAGGTTGGTTTCCTTTTGTTGTTTTCCTTTATGCTAGAAGGTCTTGGAGTTTAGCCTAGATCCCTCCTACTACTTCATCTTTCACCTCTGCTTCCCAAGTACTACGCTTGGCTAACAGCCTTATTTGGCGTGGCGGCAGAGCCTGATTTGATTGAGGGTGAGGCTTCATTTGTCCCATTTGGTTTATATATTCGGCTGCATTGCTTAAGAGTTGTTGTTAAGAAATCCTGGGGTCTTAATCCAGGCTTGTGGTTTGTTTTCTAAAACACTAAAGAGAATGACCCCTGTTACCTGTGTGACAGCATGGACAGCCTGCTGACCATCCATAAACATTTAGAAAGGGCTAAAGGTAATGTTTGTATTGTGTTTGGCATGCAGTGCCTAGTAAGTGGCAGTTATTAACTTTGGCGATGGCCATTCCTGAGCTTCATGGGTTCTGGGGGTTTGGTTTTCCCATCCTAAGCACAGCTGGCTTCTTACACACAGGGGCAGGACTGGCAAGGGTGGTTCTGGTAGTTGGGGCCTGGAGCCCCAGTCTGGACACCCCGCCTCCCTAACGAGTGGTCTGTACCCTTGCACTGAATGCCCTTTGAGCCCTGTCTCCCTCATGCAGTTCTGGGTGTGCACTTAGCTTCAGGCAGCAGTGGGAAAATGGGAGGCTCTAGGGACAGTAGCTGTGACATACTGGGAGTCCACAACCATGAGAGCTTTCCAGCACCCACTTAATAGGATTATTCTTGGTCATTTTAGGGACCTGTTGTTTAAGGCGACATACTGAAACGGAAACAAAACAGAAAGGCTGCAGAGGGACGCAAGTCCTGTAGCTTGTCTGTTTCGGGTGTTGGGCGAAGCGTGTTCCCTAAGCCTGCTCTTCTAACCTAGTGCCATTGTCCCTTTGCAGTCCTTGCAAGTCGTGGTGAGAGCAGATGCTAGGCCAGTAGTCCTGACCTTCCTAAGGCTGTGGCCCTTTAATCCAGTTCCTCATGTTGTGGTTACCCCCAGCCATATCATTTTGCTATTTCATAACTGTAACTTTGCTACTGTTATGAGTTGTGATATAAATCTCTGCTTTTTCAATGGTCTTAGGTAACCCCTGTGAAGGGGTCATTGACTCCCAAAGGGGTCGGGACCCACAAGTTGAGAAACACTGCCCTAGAAACACAGCAAAGAAATTTGTGGGGCATGGTAACAGTAAGCTTTGCAAAGAGCTGCTCACCTTGGGTGTGGTAGATCACAGCTGTAATTTGAGCAGTCAAGAGGCCGAGGCAGGAGAATTGCCATGAGTTCCAGGACTGTCTGGGCTACAAGAGTAAGTAAGACTGCCTCAAAAGAAAACAGTTACTCAGTTTTTTCCAATGAAATTTTGTCTTTCCACATTTTGAAGAAGTTCCTGACTTCTAAATTGTCTGTGAATGTATTGCTTTATCTTATTGAAACTCTACAGGTTATTAATGTGCTAGACTGAGTTTTACTTATATGTTGATCAGTAAATAGTAGTTTTCACTAATAGATTTTATTAGAAACGGCAATAAAACGAAACTCAGGATTCTTTTTTTCTTTAAAAGAAAGTCTTAACTCTTTAGACAAAATAATGTGTGTCCGTATTAGGAAATCCAAATAAGAGAGCTCACAGGACCCACCAGGGTGCAGGGCTCTCTAACATTTCCAGTGCAGCTGTGGGTTGCCTTCTAGCATGTGTGTTGTGTTTCAGAAACAACTCCCTCATTAGATGTGTTTCCCGGTTGTTAAAATGAGTGGAGATAGTGGGTAGGATCGTGCAGGAGGCAAGTGGGAACGCTGCTCCTTCAGCTCAGTACTCCTGCTCACAAAAGTTCTTATAAAGCACACACAGCACACACACAACACAAAAAGCAGTTTTGTGTTGGCATTTGTAGTAAGACACCTTCCAAACCTCCTGCTCCTTGCAAAGTTTTCTCTTGCAGAGACCAGGTTACTGCACATGGCTGGTTTTGCACTTCTGAGAACAGGATAGTAAGGTTTCCAGCAGTCCTAACAGGACTAGGAACTGCAAAAGCAGTACAGCAGTAGTCGAAAGCCAGATTCTCTTCAGAAGAAAATGCTTGAAGTAGGGTTAGGAAGCCTCGGCTAGAGCTGGGCTCAGTCCTGACTATGTGTGTACAAGAGCCGGAAATGAGTAACAGGGAGCTTCAGAGGGTTAGGGGTTATTGCTTTAGGTGGACCAGTGTGGTTGGCTAGTGCAAAGACATGTTCAGTGCTGGATGTGGTGTTCATATGCAATCCGGTAGAGGTAAAAGGGTTGCCTGAGCAAGTTCGAGGCCAGTTTGGTGTACACAGCGATTTCCGAGTCAGCCAGAGCTACTTAGTAAGATTGACCGTATATACAAAGAACACTTCAGTTTACCAAAGGCCGGCTGAGTGGGTAAAAGGAGCCAGAGGACGGATAGTTTAGTTTAGGAAAGACTGTCACAGGGAGGGAAACCCATCTTCTCAGTGCTGCGCCCGGCCGCTCCCCCCTTCCCCGGGTACTTCTCCCCTCCCCCACCCCCCCCACCCCCGCCCCCAGCTTGTGGGGACACAGACCAGCACCAGAGTAAGGGTAAACTGTGGTTCGTGCTGCGGGGCGTGGCCAGAGGCAGGAGGGGCGTGGCCCCAGGCCCGCACGTGTTGCCGAGTGAGGCTTTCTCTACTCTGTCCAGAGTTAGCCCTATCAGATCCCCGCCCTGCGGTGGGCGCCTTGCAGCTCCGTGGGGCCTATGGAGGAAGGGCTCTGCGCCTCACTCCCATGGCAGCCGCCGGCAGCACCAAGGCCATGGCCCTGGTCAAGCGGACCTTGGTGCTGAGCCCGGTCGCTGCGCCCAAGACTCCGGGGTCACCCCCACGGGGCTGCTCCTGGCCCACCACCGCCTGGCCTTTCAAGGACTGGTCCCGGGCACGGAGCCCGGCTGCCAGCTGCCTGCCCCAGCCTCACTCCTGCTCCACGTCTGCCACCGCCGTGTGTCTTCTCTGCCCACAGGACTCGCTCAGCAGCAGCCTGAAGACCTGCTACAAGTATCTCAATCAGACCAGTCGCAGTTTTGCCGCGGTTATCCAGGCGCTGGATGGGGACATACGGTTAGTGGAGAGCCCTGACTTGGGGAGGAGTGCTTTTCCAGAAACCTTTGAGTCACTGCAGCCACGTTGACACACCACTTAGAATTATGGGCTCCTTGTTGTAGCCCAGGCAGGACTACCTCCCCCCACTCTGCCCATGTGTTTACTTGCAAATGCCCTTCCAGGCACCTGGCCATCCACCAGCGTCCTTTTAGGCCAGCCCTTTCAGAGAAGGGGGTGGGGCAGCCATGTTGATTACCTCTTTTAATCCTGGCACCGGCACCCACCCTCACTGGCCGGACATTTTTCTTGACTTTTGTCACCTTACATTTCAAGCATACTGAGCCTTCAGAAAGTCCCTCTTCTGTGCATTGCACACGAGTTTAGAGCAGTTACTGTACCCGTGACAGCATTCATGCTGAAAAGTGTTCCATCTGCAACAATCCTAGTGCCCTCTAAGCATTGCCTCTTGCCGTGCAGTGGTTAGAGAGAAAACATTCTTAGAGCAGCAGAACATCCACCTGCTAGGTTTCCATTTTACTCTTTATAAATAAGCGGTAGAGATCATTACTCCCACTTAAGGCAGGAAAACAATTGTTAAGTGCCAAGTATGGCAGGCTTTGATGTCACTTCTAATCCTGTAAGACAACTTTAGAAAATGGCCTGGCACAAACTAAAGTACTTACTTAGTTAAGCTTTTGAAGCAGGGTCTCACTTTATGGTCCCAGTTGTCCTGATCGCAAGATCTTCCCGACGCAGCCTCCTAAGGTGAGATGACAGGCCTGAAGCACCGCCCTGATTACATGTTCTTCAGAAATACATATTTAAAAAACAGGCTGGTGAACTGGGTTACCACACTCGCTGCCAAGCCTGACAACTTGAGTTCAGTTCTCAGACCCCACAGGGAAAGGGAAGTTTGTTTCCTGAAGTTTGTCTTCTGACCCCCGACACGTGCTGGGCCACACTCATGCTCGTTCGCACACACCACACACATTGTTTTACACACGCCAGATAAGTAGATGTTTTTTAAAAAAGTACATGCTTAGTAGCATGTTCCTAGCCTTTCCTGTTTGACAGGCATGCGGTGTGTGTGTTTTACCTGGTTCTCCGAGCCCTGGACACGGTGGAGGACGACATGACCATCAGTGTGGAGAAGAAGATCCCACTGCTGCACAACTTCCACACTTTCCTCTATGATCCAGAGTGGCGGTTCACCGAGAGCAAGGAGAAGGACCGTCAAGTGCTGGAGGACTTCCCCACGGTATGGGCTCCCTGGGCATATGCTGTCGGTAATGCCAGTGCAGTGGCTGGCCTGTGAGCTGAGAGGTGACGCGAACAGGCTGAGGGCAGCTGAGAGGCCAAAGCCAGGCTTTTTCTGGTTGGAATCCCAACTTGGTAGTTGGTAGTGAGGTATATAGCTCCTCCCTATATACCTCAGTTTTCCCCTCTGTATGGCAGAGATAATGACAGCTCCTAGTCCTGGTAGTGTTGATACTCTTGGGGCTGTGACCCTTACAAAAGGCTGTTACTGAGAAGTCCCAGGTCCCTTCTTATAGGAAAATCTGAAATTCACATTTTATGTCTGAAGAACTGTCAAAATATTAAAAGACAAAAAGGTGGCTCTCCAGGCTGGATCACATGGGCCTGTTGACTGTGGTGTATCCCGCAGGGAGGCTGGCAGCTTAGGGTTGCTGCTCAGTGTGGCTCACACCTTTGGGCAGGGCGTGGGCTTCTGCAGCAACTGAGGTGAGATCTTTGGCACTTTCTTAATTGAGTTCTGACTCAGTGTCTCAATCTGTACTTGAAGAACCATAAGAGTTGGATAATTTCTTATGTATATAGTTCTTACATCAGTGTCTGGTGCATGCTAAGTATTCTGTAGGTGTCAGCTCTTGAGATGGATTATAGGTAAAGTCCCAAGCTCTAGGGGCCCTAAAGTTCATGGTGTACATGGACCTCACTTCTAGAATTTGCATCTTCAGCAAAGTCACGTGTTCTCTGATACCCTAAAGAGGGCACTTGTCTTGTGCATAGTGTTCTAGAGTTTTGGAGAACAGTCCTTATATAAAAATAACTTTTACAATAAAGGAATCTAGTCTATATGTCTGTGTAGGAGGGAGTTGGGTGAAGAGAAGGGGAGCCCAGCCAGGTTTGAGGAAGATGGGCTGTTTCCAGCTTGCTGAGATCCTGTTTTCAGGGCCAGAGACGAAAATACAGTATGCTGTGCTCTGAGTGTTCATAGGGCATCTGCAGGTTACCGAGGACCCTAAAGCTCTAGGGAAGGTACTGGTGCTTTGGTGTCCTCGGGATCCCTGATGGCCAGCGAATTCAGTTATTCTGACGACCATATAGACATCCAGTGGTGACCCTTTGAGTTCTGCTAATGTAGATGAAGTGCTGTGAGCCACTTGGTTGTACCTTCTTAGTAGCAGAAGTGGGTTTTGTTTTTGTTTTTCTCTTCAGCACTAAGTATGAAACCCAGGGCCTGTGATTACTAGGTACTCTATTACTGCTCTATTTCCTCAGCCTGTCCCCCCACCCCCTTTGGAGACAGTTTCTCAGTAATTTGCCCAAGCTGACCATGAACTCACTTTGTGTTTTAGGATGCTCTTGAACTTAAAACCCTCCTACCCCAATTTCCTGAGTAATCAGACTTGTCTCCAAAAATACATTTTTCTTTGTTTTTTGTTTTGTTTTGCTTTTGAAGCAAGGTTTCACTATGTTGCCCTAGCTGGTCTGGAGCTAGCCATGTAGGCTAGGCTGGTCTCCTGGTGCTGGGATTAAAGGTGTGTGCTACCAAACTGCTTTTCATGTAGGCACATTATAACCTGTAAAGACTTTCTGATCATGGGATAATTTTATTGTATGGATCATAAAAATTCCAGGTAGCCTTATCTACTCACCAGAAAGAACACAAAAGTGTGAGAATGCTGAAGGAATTTGGGGAAGCTAGGTAATTTTCAGACCCTCATCTAGTGCGTTTGTAAAGCCCAGCTGTCTATGCGTGTGGCAGTGTATTCAGAGGAGAATATTCTGCTTTGGAGGGTTTCAGAGGTGAGCAGTACATAGATCTTGGTCTCCTCCTGTTCGCTCAAGAGAGTTTGGAAGCAGTGAACTCTGTAGGGAGAGAGGGGACTGAAAGCAAGGCCAGGCCCCGCCGGTGCTGCTTGTACTGGTAACTTTTGTTTGTTTTTCTGAGACAGGGTTTCTCTGTGTAGCCCTGGCTGTCCTGGAACTCACTCTGTAGACCAGGCTGGCCTCGAACTCGGAAATCTGTCTGCCTCTGCCTCCCAAGTGCTGGGATTAAAGGTGTGCGCCACCACCACCAGACAACTATTAACCTGTATGTCCTGCTGAGTGTGAAGCACAGTGAGGCCGCGCTCTGTATCTGAGGGTGGGGGACCCTCGCTCTGGGAATCCTCTTAGGAGGACACAGAAAAGATGTGTTCAGAGAAGTTGTAGCCAGGAAGACTGGCCCTGGGATATCTTTCTTTAGGAGTAAAGGATCCCTCAGTGCTACACACAGAGCTGCAATAGGAAGGGAAAGGAACCCAAGTGTGTTGGTTTGAAACAAAACTATGAGGTACCAGGCATTTTAAACTCAGACCTAAAGGGTCCAGGTTCCAAGGCTGGGTAGATAGAATGTACTTTAGAGGACATCTCTCTCTCTTTCTTTCTCTCTCTCTCTCTCTCTCTCTCTCTCTCTCTCTCTCTCTCTCTCTCTCTCTCTCTCTCTAAATACTGCATGCACTCTTGTTTTGAGAATAAGCCAAGTGAACGCGGTTTGTTTGATGCACATCACGGGCCCATGAGCCTGTGCAGCCTCTTGCTTGTCCGCTCAGCCTTTGAAATGTGCCACCACCCTGGCTTACACTGTGTGTGGTGTGCCTATACTTTCTACATTGTTGCGTATGAGGGAAACGAAGGTATGGAACAAATAAAGTTCTTTGCCTAAACAGGGAGTCAGGATTGGCACCCAGGGTGCTCAGAAACCTTGTGCTTAACTCGTGTGTCTCTTTTTGATGCTTCTTTAAAAATTGGCAGCTGAGTGAGGTGGGGCAGCAGAGGCAGGAGGAAAAGGAGTTCAAGACTAGCCTCAGCTTTGTAGTGAGTTTTATAGACCAGGATATATGTGAACTTGTTTGGAAAACAAACAAACAGAAAGCTTAAAGGGCAGGAAAGGGTTAAAGGTGCCAGGCATGCTGCCTTACATCTGCTATTCCAGAGAAGCAAAGGCAGGAGGACCAGGAGCTTGACAGTTCTGAGTATGGAATGAAAGCCTGTCTCAGGGGCTGGGGGAGGGGTAGGAACAACAAAACAGCTTTAATCATAACCTTTCCGAGACCTCCTTTAAGGTGAGGAGCTTGTCTTGAAAGTCGATGGAAGTGCCATAATCTCTTGCCCTGTTTGGGATTTGGCCTTTATTGTCCCAGGAGACTTGTCACCGTACTGTGCCTTCATGTCCTTGGAGTGGCCAGCAAGTGATACAGGGACCTGGGAGTGCTCCCTCCTTGTGGCTTGTGTCATACTGCAGAGCCTGAAAGGAAAAATAGTTTTCCTCAGGGTTCCAGCAAGGCAGAGTTCCTGTTCTGCTGGGCTCTTCTGTTTTCATTTGTTTCAGTTCCATAACTACATTCCAGAATTCCAAATTTTGGAATTCCAAAAGGCCACTAAGGATGATCAGGTGCCCCTTTTGAGGTGTTTGTTTTCCTGCCCTGTCCTTTTATAAACAGAACTGCCCTTGCCACAGAGCAGTGTGGCTAGGAACCATCACAAGGGAGGCGCAGGGATCTGACCCCAGCAGACTGTTAGGCAGTGTCAGTTCACGTAGGAGTTGCCCTGTGCCTCCCACTTGGATCAGCTGTCCTAGAAGAAGAGAGTTCTGAAAGACCAGATTGGTTTTTATGTAATTTGAGGAGGGAGGAGTTAATAATAGTTGATGTTCATCAGAGATGACATGGCTGCTCTGGCCAGCTGGTGTGCCCTTGGCCCTTCCTGAGGAGTGTGTCTAGCTTTTCTTACACAGCTCTCTCACACAAGGTCTTAACATCACCTGTTCATAGTTCAGTGCTTTGTGATAACAACTCAGCTGTTTTTTTTTATAAACTTTATGGAGGGCTCAGCTGTGGTGGCACACACCTGAAGAGAGCCTGAGACAGGAGGATTGTGAGTTGGATGTCAGCTGGGACAACATAGTGAGATTTTGCCTCAAAAAATAAGAACAAAAGTGTTACTGTGTTTATGTTGTATGTTGGTAACTTTTAAATGCTTTTTTGAGCTTGAGATAATTGTGTAGTAGAAATAATACTGTATTTTTATATGGATCTTAGGCTTACAAGGAAGACAGCACTGGGTAGTGGACATACAGAGTTAAACTGAGCTCCTTGGGTAATTTAAAGATACGGCCTTGGAGTGAGAAAGACGCTGGCTTCATGAGTCCTTGGGGAACCTGACTGGTTCAGGGAAGCAGCTGCCCTATCACTGACCTGTGAGCTCTACAGGGTATGCGTTTCTCTCTGGTACCATGGAGTTTGCAGTCTAGTGTGTTTGATTGTTTTTTTGTGGTCTCATTTCAGATTTCCCTGGAGTTTAGAAATTTGGCTGAGAAATATCAAACAGTGATCGCTGACATCTGCCACAGGATGGGCTGTGGGATGGCAGAATTCGTGGACAAGGATGTGACCTCCAAACAGGACTGGGACAAGGTTAGTATCAGTAGTCAGGGTCCATATCTGCTATGTAGATGGCCAGCTGTTCCCATGGTGAAGCTCAGAACGAGGGCAGAGTACTCCTCAAAACCACTTAGCTTACAGTTGAATGTTCTGTCAGTGACAATACATGTCCCACAGGGCGTACTGTTGCCAGGTGAATTGTAAGATTGGCCCCAAGTTGCTATGAAAATTTAGATAAATGGGCAAATACTTTCCTGTAACAGAAATAGCAGTGCTTTTCAAATTTTTAAAACAATGCTTTGTTTGTCATTGGCATTTCCCTTTCCATTATGGAATACTGGGTATGCACCTGCTTTAGTGTGTGAGTCATCAGAGGAGTTAAGTTCTTCTTTTGCTTGTGGAGTAGCTCAGCAATAGAGTGCTTTCCCAGCATGCCTAGGGCCCTGGGTTTGATCCCCAGCACTGCCAAAAAAGAAAGCCTAAAAGAGAATAGGAAGGATACATTAGATGTAGCCACATTTTCAAGCCTTCTTTCTCAAATGTCTGGGAAGTTTAGCCATATCCAGAGAGGCCCTTCTTGTTCTCGCTGTAACATGTCCAAGGACATAGAAAGTGCAAGAGAACAAGAGATGGAAGTCCCAGCCTGAGGCTCATTCATAACTTTGACTAATCCATTTGTAAGGATGGGGCATTCATGGCCTCCATCTCCCATGAGGCATTCCTACCTTAGCACTGTTGCTACTGGAGATTTCCCAGCATGTCCTTTTAGAGCAACACTGAAACCATAGCAACTGCTGACGAATGGTGAACAGAGCTATCTCTGTAGGCTTGGTGCATCTTCTCTCTGTGGGCAGGTCCATATTCCTGGGAGAATGGGGAGAGGGCGTGAGGCAAACACAATAGCTTATCTCGCCAGCATTCGTGCTTACTCTCAGTGTGGGGTGCAAGCCAGGCTAGCAGATGGTAGACTACAATAGATTGTTTATCTGGACAAAGGAAATGACATAGGAGTGGCTTGCTCACTAATGTGTTGACCTCTTAAAGAGGTAGAGAGTTTATGTGGTTTGTATTTCTTACCGTGCTTAGGTTCAGATCTTGAAGTAGACTGACATGATTCATTGAGGCAGTGTGGATCCAGGGGATGCAGTCAGACCCTGGGCTCTGACCTCAGCACTGAACAAAACAGACAAAAACCGAAGCATGGCCAGGTGTGGTGGCACATGCCTTTAATCCCTGCACTCCGGAGACAGCAATCTCTGGGAGCTTGAGGCTAGCCTGGTCTACATAATGAATTCCAGGACAGTGAAGGGCTAGTTACACAGAGACTTGACTAGCAAACAAAAGAACCTCAAACTTAGGGGGATGTCTTTTGAACTGTGTCTTATACTGTCTGTCAGTCACTGTGTGGTGGGTGTGAGAACAGTTTCTGAATTTCAGTGAACGGTTAAAAGTCCTAGCCAGCTCTCGGCATGGCTCATTCAGTATCTACCCCTTTCCTTCTGCACAGAGCTGTTTAGGAGACATACTTATGGAAGAAAGTTCTAACCAGATATAATTGAATGTAATTGAATTATTTTTCCCTCGGCTCTAAAAGGCAGATGAATTATGGGTCTCTTCTCTAAGTGTTTCTACCCAAGAACCGTTACCTTGAAATGCACTTCTCTTAGCATTATAGATGCAGATGTACTTTCCAGTATCTGGTCTATAGATTGATGTGACTGTCAGCAACATGTCCCTCTCGGAGGGTGGGGGCAGGGTGCTTTCACAGGAAGGAACTTCTTTGGCAGGTAAACATTAGGTTTCCCCAAAATCTTGGTGAGACCTTTTCAGAACTGTTGGTAAGGCTGGATTCATAGTTCAAAAACCTTCTTATCCACCTATGACTGCCTACTGTATAACCCCAGCTACTCCAGGGCCTAGGTGGGAGGATAGCAAGGTCGAGGCCTGCCTGGGCTGCAGAATATGGCAGAAGTAAAGTGAGCAAGATCTGCCAAGCTCTGCAGTTCAAGCTCTAATACGAAAAGGAAAGGGAAGACAGACAGACAGACACCTACCTTTGGGTCATAGCCCTAGGCTTCCCAGATTAGTGCTGTGGACAAAGTCACTGACTACTGGTTCTGTTTCCTCGTCTGTGCAGTGGAGGGTATACAATAGTAGGTTCTCTAGGTGTTTGCCTTCAGAGTGCTTACTTGGAGTCGGGAACACAGTGTGGTGACATCGTGATTGTGTGTGCACTTGCTGTGTTTTAACCAGAAGGAGAGCTCAGATTTTCTGTTCTCAATTTGCTGTTTTGTAGCTAATGATGCCTGACAAGGCCGTGTCTGTGTCCTTATTAAAGTACTTTGCTCAATCTCTTGCAGTACTGTCACTATGTTGCTGGACTGGTGGGAATCGGCCTTTCTCGTCTATTCTCTGCCTCAGAGTTTGAAGACCCTGTAGTTGGTGAAGACATAGAGTGTGCCAACTCAATGGGTCTGTTCCTGCAGAAAACAAATATCATTCGTGATTATCTGGAAGACCAACAAGAAGGAAGAAAGTTTTGGCCTCAAGAGGTAACTGATAATGGGGTTACTTGGGGAAAACAGTTTTAGACTCTGAAAACTGTATCATCTAACCCAGCAGTTGCAAGTGACTAAAATAAGTCATTTCCTTTGGTAGACTGGCTGCATCTAGGGATTCAGGCTCTTTGAATGGCTCTGACCCATTTCTCTTCTCTGAGCAGACTTCCTCCAAGCCACAGATATGTCTCAGGCAAACCAACTTAATACCCTAGCTCTCGGGGCTCAGGCATTTCCCTGAGTGTATCTGTAGCCAGCCACAGCCTGTAGACCTGCATCATAGGTGTCCAACACAAACGGGATGGATTGGACCAAGAAGTCTCTGACAATGAGGGGCAGAAGGTGCTGCAGTTATGGCTCATGGAATCATTTATGCTAAGAGTGCAAGGCTGTGGGTTCAAATCTCCAGCTCTTGGGGCAGGAGTGGAGGTATAAGGGGTGCTGGGTAGGAAAAAAACTACAGATGTCCATTATATAAGAAACAATTTAATTAAACCACGTGCACTTATAAAAGGCTTGAATATTCCGTAATTGTTCCCTGTGTTCACTCTTGCTTTTTGTAAAATGTTCTTCTAAAGCCAAATGCTTTTAGATTAAAAACAAAATAGTCACAGAGTGATGAAATTTGCAATGTATATAACAGATGCAACATTTATATTCTGACTAGGCTTGAGATTCTCCAGCCTCAGCCTTGTGGGTGCCGAGATTGCAAGAAAAGAGACCAGCCGTGTCACAAAAAAGTGAGTGAGAGTAGGGTGTTTACACGTCCCAGGTGACGTGGGCAGACAGATTCCAGAAAGGCTCCTGCCTGGCGCTCTCCTGTGATGCCTCCCTCCATGGTGGAGAGTGGTAAAGGCCTTGTAGGATGACGCCCAGGCATCTCTGGCCACCCGTAGAAGAGGAGTCTGACTGTCCTGACCCCAGTCTCACAGTCTCGTGTGCCTGTGACTCATGAGCACCAGTTCCTCAGCCTGTACTGGAGGTGGGACAGAAATGAGACAAACATCTACTCCCCAGTGTTAGTGTCAGCTCAGACAGCCTGGAAAGGAAGGCCACCAAGATGCCATTTCTTATTAGGCAAGACTGCAGGGCACTGTGCTGCTTGAGAGGCTGTTTATTATAGCATTATGTGTAAAGGTAAACTCTCAACATTTCAAATGTCTAGTCACAGGAGAGTAAGGGTAGAAAGAGCCACACTGCTACTGTAGAGTCACCTCCAGTGGGAAAACCAATCTGCAGAGCCTGCTATGCTGCAGTTTAACTGGAAGGTTCTCTAGTGTTTCTGTAGCCATGTTGCAGTTTTAGGGATACAATGCAGAGGCACAGTACTTCGAGCATCCATGAGGCTGTGGTTTGATCCCTAGCACCAACTGTGGGCTTTGGGGGCGGGGGCGGGGTAAGAAAAAAGGAAGAAAAAGTAATCCGTTATAAAATGATTTTATAGCAGAGCTGGATATCATGACACCGTCTTGCAATCCCACAGCCCTCAAGGTTGAGGATGGACATCTTTTGCTTCAAAGCTAATCTGAGTAAACGCTCAAAAAAAAAAAAACCGTAAACAAATTAGTATTGAAATACTGAAGTTGGGCAGGGGTCTGGGGATCTGCTTCAGAGGCAGTGCTTGCTAGTCCCTGGGAGACTCTGGCCTGATACCTGGTCCTGTGAAACAGTGAACAAAACCTCCTGCTGCTACATAAACGCGGCAGCATGAGGCTGCTAGGCTCTCCAGGCTAGAGCCTGTGCTCATGCGATCTTTGATTCACAGTAGACCGAGCTCGGTGCCTGTTTTCCTGGCACAAGCCTCCTAAAACCTTTGAGTTCTTTTGTCTTACATTTTTGGAGCAAGATCTCACTATATAGCCCAGGCTGACCTAAACTTACGCTCATCCTGCCTTGGTCTTCTCGTACAAAGATTGGAGGCCTTCAAAGACAGACCTAAAGGAGTTTTGCCAACAGAATACTAATGACTGTGTGCTCCTAACAGTTTGTGAGTAGAGGATTGGGGCTCAGTGTGCCACTGATAGATTCCTCCAAGGAAAACGGACAAGAGAGAGGTACTGCAGAACGCGGAAGGACTGGAGAGAGAATTGGCATAGATTTCATTGATACTGTTTCCATGATGAGGTCTCCTTCAAAACCCCAGATGGACAGGGATTCAGTTTTAGTAGCTGAGTAAGTGGAGGGGCCTGCAGGGCAGCACAGTGGTGAGGGCAGGGAGGTGCCACAGCCTTCTCCCACAGCTTTACTCTGTGTCTCTAGCCTGCTGTCTGCATCCTTCATGATTGAGTACTGAACAGGTGACAACGTGGGACTTGCAATGGGCATCTGAGCTAGGAGAGCATTCTTGTAGAGTGAGCCCTCAGCCTGCTGGGTGTCAGGAAGCGCATATGAACTGTGATTTTCCCAAGAGGCCCAGCTTAGGCAAATGACACAGATCATTAGTGAAATATTTTTGCCAGACTTAACATTTACAAGAAAAGCAGGGCGAGTGAACACTATTGGGATTAAGTCGGAAACACAGAAAAGTTGAAAAGGCTTCCAGGACCTAACATACCCTTTTCTTCAATAAGTTCATGGCTAAGGTACTCAGTGGTACCCAGCATATTTTGGATGTGGATCTTGTTTAAATTTGAGCAAACTGGGGCGGGGGTGGCAGGAGAAGGTACATTTGGAGAGTGTTTTATATTAAGTATTAATCATTCATGTTTAGATATGACCTGATATTTTATGAATATAAGAAAGGTAGGGACTATAGCTCAGTGGTAGAACACTTGCCTAGCATGCAAGAGGCCCTAAGTTCGACGTTTGGGAATTCATCATATATTTATAAAACAAATTTACCTCTACTTTAAAATAATTTCATGAGTAGCCTGTAGATTAAACAAACTTGTCTTGCGTCAGTAATTGTTGAAGCAGATTCATTCATATATTTATTCATTAAGTTTTTGTTTTGTTTTCTGGGTTCTGCAAAGCATCTGGTACCTTTTGTCTGGGTAGATTTGGGTGCATATTAAGAATGGATAACCTGGGCTGGAGCAGTCACTCAACAGTTCAGAGTGCCTGATGTGTTGTCACAGGACCTGAGTTTGGTTCCTACCACCCACATGCGGCATTTACACACATAGACACATAAAGTATATATAAAAATGGATCTCTAATAAATAGTCATGTTTCATGATTTCAAATTAAAAATCATGAAACCAAGTCAAGTAGGGTGGCCACATACCTATAATCTCAGTATTACAGACATTGGGAGACTGGGCATTTGAGGCTACTTAATGAGATTCTGGTTTCAAACAAACAATAACGAAAGACAAAAAAAAAAAAAGGCCCTTCCCACGCCAAAACAAACTACTGAACTCTTCATGTTTTGGAAGTGAGGGTCTGAGAGCCCTGCTCTAAGAGCGGTTTCTACAGTTTAGGGAGGCCATGGCCCTGCCATGCAGTTGCTTATTTTTCTACACATTCTTGCCCAACAGCGTTGTTAGTGCAATTGGCAGTCTTGGGTTTGGAACATTCTGTTGGTGGTGCTGGGGTTGTTTTGTATTAGCTGGAGGTGTTCAGTCATAGACTCACACCCTCCCTGCTAGCAGAAGACCTCTATATGCTACGCTAATTATGATACTGCTTGGTGCATGCTGCCTTATTTATTTATAAGGGAACCTTCCCACAGGCCATGCTGCCTCTCGTGTCATTCATTGACTGTGACTGGGCACTGTAAACAGCTGCTACCTGAAGCCTAAAGCAGCTGGATCTCAGTGAACAGTGGAATGGTTTCACTGTACATAGCACAGCTCATTCATGTCTTGCTGTGGGTTTTTGGTGTTGAGGATGGAATTCAAGCCCCACGTGTGCTAAGCTTGCACGCTAAATGATCTACATTGAACCCCTACGGCCCCCACAGGAAATCTCACAACACATATGAATTCTCCACCTGTTGACTTGTTCTGTCTTTGCTGACTGGCCAGGTGTGGGGCAGATACGTTAAGAAGCTGGAAGACTTTGCTAAGCCAGAGAACATAGATGTGGCTGTGCAGTGCTTGAATGAACTCATAACCAACGCCCTACAACACATCCCCGATGTCATCACCTACCTGTCAAGGCTCCGGAACCAAAGTGTGTTTAACTTCTGTGCTATTCCACAGGTATGAAGTGGGGTGCCAAAGGAGTAGGGTGCTCGGGCTGGTAGAATGTAGCTTCTTTCTTGCTCTGTTGTGTTCAGGGTCATGGTGTCTTAGCAGCATTCACTACCTGTCTCAGGAGTAGATAGGGGCTACGGCAGAGTCTTTGTATCACGTTCAGGAAACAAGGTTGACTGCTCCAGAACCTTCCTTCTGGGGTTTACCCTTTTTCCATCAACTGTTCTAAACTAGCTAGATCATTAGGCTTATAAAGCCTGGGCCTCAGCCTAGATGACCAGCATGCTGGCTAAACTGAGTAAGGCTGTTAACATGAGCCATGGCTCAGCAGGCCAGAGCTCTTGCTCTGAGTGAGCTCCTCATTTAGATTGCTGGTCTTCCATCCCGCATTGCCTACACACGGAAAACAATAGATACACGCAATAACTTACTTAAGTTTTGTAATCTTTTTATTTTTGTACCTTTACCAGTTATTTCTATATTAACTCACTCAGAAGCTTGGCTTCATCTTGTCCTGACAGTTCTAAATGATCTCAGCTAAATCTATATGGCTGTCCTGGGTTTCCATCAGCCCAAGAGTCCCTTACCTTTGGCCACAGGAAGCCATGACCCTCTCCCCTCCTATTCTCATTTCACACTGTTTTTAATGTATAATGACGATATCCATAAGAAGATTAAAAACTCTTTCCAGATACTATTTTGAAATGTATATTCAGTCTACTAACTGCTTTAGTATGGAAAATGTTAGATTTCTTTGTGTTTATAAATAAGACAGAATCTTCTTGACTAAATGACAGAGTAATTTAACCCTGTTGTTGAGTATGGGGAGCTAGGAGGGTAGAACCTTACTGGCCTACTCTGGGTACTGCTGCTTGGCTGGCACACACTGGCTCTTTGGCACTTGTGCATGCCACAGAAGGGCTTCGCTAATTTATGAGTGTCTGGAGCGCCTGTTGCTCTGTCTTCATGAACTGAGAGTCTCCCCTCTCCTGTTGCCTGTAGGTAATGGCCATTGCTACACTGGCCGCCTGTTATAATAACCAGCAGGTGTTCAAAGGAGTAGTGAAGATTCGGAAGGGACAAGCAGTCACCCTCATGATGGATGCCACCAACATGCCAGCTGTCAAAGCTATCATATACCAGTATATAGAAGAGGTGGGTTTTCATTGAATTTTCTGGTAATCTTTACCTGTTTTTACACATTAAGTCATGTCACTGTTTAACCAGACCATGTTCAGATAGTAGATAGTTAGTCCTCACTACTTAGTGTTATAGTTTAGAGAGTAGTTGGTATCCCTTGTTGGAGAACACACACACAGCCCTGCAGGACGCGGGTGAAGACATGAAATGAGTATGCATGCTGAAGCCTCAAGGAAGACTCGTGTCTCCTGAGCTGTGAGATGATCGAGGCCAACCAAGCTTGTGTGCTGGGTGAAGGATGTGACATGGAGGCTTTTGGAAGCTAAGGCAGAACATGGCTGAGGGAATCTCAGATTATAAATGCTCATGTCCTGACAGTCAGTCTGGTATGTTCTATCTTGTCACAGACCTCACCTGAAAAACCCCAGTGGGAAATAGAGACAAAGTAAGACTATGAAGATGCAGTCAGTTCTTAAATGAGTTTTGTTTTGTTTTCCTGTAACTCTTATTCAAATGCCAAAACCACTGTATAAAGCAAAACATACCTCCCCAAGCTGTGCCGGCATGCACAGGTGGCAGTGTGTGACTGGAACTTGGAGTCTGCCCAGCCTGCTTTTAAACACACTGTAATCCTTCTCCCTCAGTCCCCAGACACTGGGACTACAGGCGAGATTTGGGAATTACCCTGGCTTACTGGTCCCTAATTGTAGAAAATTGTTTTTGAAAAGTTGATGAGCAGTTGAGTTCATGTTGTATTTTGTGTTTTTCTTGACTGTTAGTAAGGGCTGCTGGTAGCTGAGTTTGGGGGCAAAGGTGGCACGGGGTGTTTGTGTGAGTGCTGCTGCTGGAACTCTGCCACTGTGTCCCCTCCTTATCTGGCTGCTTTTGTCACTTCAGGGCAGAGTTGAGTAGTTACAACACAGTAGCCCAGATAGCTAAAAATAGCTTCCAGCCCTTTAAGAGAAAGCTGGCTGACCTCTGATCCGGGTTTTCCAATTTTCTTTAGTTACTTCAGTGAAATGCAAGGTAAAGACTGTATTAATATTTAAGTTGATAAAGAAAAAAATAATCAAAATTGTAAAGTTCAAACATTAAAATCTGAGCTTTCCTGTCAGCCTAATGGAGATTTTCCCAGTGATGTTTTATAATGAAGACTTGGTGCCTGGAAATATAACTTAGCTGGTAAAGTGTTGGCCTAGCATGCACGGAGCTCTAGGTTTGAGTCCCCAGCACCCACCATATAAACCGGCCAGGGTGGAATATGGCTATAATCCCACTATTGGGGAGGTAGGGTCAGGAGTTCAAAGTCATCCTCACATTTATGGCAGGTTTGAGGCCAGCCATAGCTATGAGGCACTGTCTTCAAAGTCAGTCAACCAGTCAAGATGTATATGAGGTCTGTGGGTAGGCTGATCTGTAGATATCTAGATATCAGCTAGATCCGATCTTGTTTCTCCTCACAG
This sequence comes from Apodemus sylvaticus, assembly GCF_947179515.1. Taxonomy (NCBI): domain Eukaryota; kingdom Metazoa; phylum Chordata; class Mammalia; order Rodentia; family Muridae; genus Apodemus; species Apodemus sylvaticus. The sequence continues at coordinate 64,202,074 of NC_067479.1, forward strand.
ATCAGTTCTGTACTTATAGGAAAGGAGATTATATCTCTTCTGTAGTCTCTGTCTCCTCAGTTGTACTGAGAATGTACCAGGAAGAGGCTTCCGAGAGGCCCCTAATGCCTCCAGAGAGGTGCAGCGTATGTAGGCCTGTGTCCTGCAGCTCAGGTGGACAGACCTCAGCAGTGGCTGGAGCAGCTTACATATCCGTCAGCCCAGGAACTCTCCCTGCTATCTTGGGCAAACACCTGGAAACTTACATCCCCTACTCTGCCAAACTGAATTCCTTGGCAAGGGCCATTGTTTTCATGTTCCTGTGCCTTTTTTATTTTTACTCTTGGGGCATCCTTAACATTAGCCACTTGGGTGTGTATAACCCAGAAGAGGAAGAAATAGTTTGATGGTCTTTCTGATGATAAGCCCAGTAACCAGTTTGTTTCAAATTACCATCTGCCGTCATTTGACTCCGGGGCTCTTTCTCCTCGGAGCCCTTGGCTTTCCCGTCTTTGGCGGTGACTTTGACGGTGCTACTTAACCTCTGTCCCTGCTCCTGAGCCTTTCTGTCTCTTCTACTCACTCCTTGGGTGTTGGGTTGCTCTGTGTTCAGCCTTCATCATTTCCCATCATGGAGCTGTTTGATGGCTCTTACCCAGCTAAGGCCTTGGATGTGAACTCTTAGTGACACTGCCATCTTCCTTAGTCCTGGGACCCCCTAGAGCCCCCACATATCCACACTACTTTCATAACTGCATCAGCCTCTGATCAGTGTGCGGGACTCAGATCTGCAGAAGGAAGGGCATGTATGGAAGGGGGTGCAGGTTATATAGCATTTGTTCTGACCTCATTGGCTTTGCGTCACTATAATGGACTACCTGAGGTAATTAGCTTACAAAGAGAATGGGTTATTTTGGCTGAGTGTTGGGAGTTCCGGCTTGTGGCAAGGCAGCACATTTATGCAAGTGCATAGTGAAGTAACATCCTCCCCTCTCCACTATCTGGAAGGGAGGGAGGGAGAGAGGGAGAGAGGGAGAGAGGGAGGGAGGGAGGGAGGGAGGGAGGGAGGGAGGGAGGGAGGGACCGGCCCCAGCCTGTGGGTAAGGTAGAGTGTGAGGGTTTTCACTCCTGTTCGTAGTGCTGATATGAACTTTGAAATAGTTTTAAATTATTTGTTTTTGCATATATGTGTATATCTTGTGTAAGTGTCACGAGTAAGTGTAGGATCCTGTAGAGGCCGGAAGTGAGTGTCTGAGTCCCTGGAGCTAGAATAGCAGGTGGCTGTGAGCCACTCTGTGGGTGCCAGGACCTGAGCCCAGGCTCTCTTCACAAGCCACAAATACTCTTAACCACTGAGCCACCTCTCCACCCTCCTACACTTTAAAAAATAATAGGGCCTAGATAGATGGCTCAGTAGTTAAGTATACTCACTCTTGTAGAGGACTTGGATTCAGTTCCTAGCACCCACGTGACAGCTCACAGCTGTTCCAAGGGATTCAAAATGCCCCCTTCTGACTACCACAGGCACCAGGCACATACATGATACACATACATACATACATACATACATACATACATACATACAAAACACTGATAGACATTAAAAATAAATCATCCCCCCCAAAGGTAAGTGTATATTGTATACACGTAATCCCAGCCTGTGGGAGGTTGCGGTAGAAAGGTCAGGCGTCAAGGCCAGCCGGGACAGTATAAGCCCTGACTCTAACAAAAACACTAAAGAAAATTTAGTATGACCTTTGGGGGGGAAATATCCATTGTATAGTGAAAATTTGATACCATCAGCTTCATGCTTTGTTTATTACACATTTATGTGTGTGAGCTTCAGATCCGAAGCTGCACACCATTGCACAAGTACAGGCTGGAGGCATTTGATTTTGCCTTATGTGTATGAATGTTTTGCCTATGTGTGTATATATGCACCATGCATGTCCCCCAGAACTGGTGTTACAAATGGTTTTGAACCACCATCTAGGTGCTGGGAATCAAATCTGGTCCCCGTGCTCTTAACCATGTAGACATTTCTCTAGCCCCAGTTGTCTTCACAAAGATTTGCTTTTTTTTTTCTTTTATGCACACAGGTGTTTTGCTTATATGCATGTCTGTGTGTGCAGTGCCTATGGAGACAGGAAGTGGGTGGTGGATCCTTTGGGACTAGAATTTCAAATGTGAGCCTTCATATGGGTGATGTGATCAGATCTCTTAACTGCTGAGCTATCTGCCTATTGGAGACTGGAGTCTTCCCCATCCAACACATGCTCTTTGGTCAACCTGACTCCATTGTGCCAACACGCACTGGGCACCCACTCCATGGCTGCCACTGTGGGTGGCTGGGATCTGAAGCTGCATGGTCACTGCTCTCCAGGCACTTAGTGGCTCCTTGGTGAGGTGTGTGGTGCACTGTCCTTGCTTACTGGGCCTAGGCGGTGCAGCGGCCTTATCGTAGAATAACAAGGGATTCCTGTTCTTAGAACCTGTTTTGACCTTGGTGACATGAACTAAAGCACCTACCTGTTGAGAATTGTTAGAAGAAAGCACGGAAAATGTGAGGTACTGGAGGCAGTGCTAAGTAGCTTCTCTGGTTTCCTTAACAGATTTATCACCGGATCCCCAGCTCAGACCCATCGTCTGGCCAAACCAAGCAGATCATCTCCAACATCAGGACACAGAGCCTTCCCAACTGTCAGCTCATCTCCCGGAGCCACTTCTCCCCCATTTACCTGTCATTTATCATGCTCTTGGCTGCCCTGAGCTGGCAGTACCTGAGCACCCTGTCCCAGGTCACAGAAGACTACATCCAGAGAGGAGAGCACTGATTTTGTTGAGCTGGATGGACGTTCTCGTGAAGTGGGTTTTTCCTTTTCCTCCAGGCGGATTATGACTTCCCTTGTTTTTCCTCCTGCTCTAATCTTTCGGAGAACGGAGTGTGGGACCTTTAGGAACTCTGCAGAAGAAAGGATGCCCTGCCCTCAGCAGCCTGGTGCTCGCTGGGTCGTGGTCCCTCTGCCTCCTGTAGCCACTGGCAGCGTACTCACTGCTGCACGTTAGCTGGAATGGCCACATGTGATGGTCACAAGATCCTAGTGAACCTGGCTAGACTGCTGATTGAATTTATTTAATTTGAAACAGCCTTTGAATACCTATGACAATAGAAAATGAAGCGACTGTCTGGTCCTTATCTTTCTCATCAGTTTGACAGTAGAAGGTGTTAATCGCTGTTACTCTAGGTGATGCTGCCAGGCTTCCCAAGAGTGCGTGCTTTCTCGGACGGCGGCAGTGGGAAGCTTAAGCAGTCCTTGGTCACTTTGTCTACTTGTCAGAAGCATGTCCTCGAGGAAAGGCTTTTGATCTTGAGATTTTTGTAATAGTATGTAGTCCACAAGGCCCTAGATTTGATCCCCAGCATCACAAGGTAACAAACTAAAATCCCTGTAATGACTGAGTTTATCCAGTGCAGCTCACCTGAGAGCCCAGACAGATGGCAGTGATCTCAGGACAGGGTCCTGTCCAACAGCCGGTCGGCAGGGACTGGCCGTGTTGCTGATGGGAGGGTAAGCAGGCAGTCTGATCGGGCTGCTTCAGCCTGCCACTGGCACTTGCCCTACCAGCCACCTCTGCAGTCATTTTGGTTTTTCTTGTAGTCTCAAGACAAATGATGACAGGCAGGAAGACCAGTTCTATATTGGTATACTTTTTAATTCTAGCATGGCTAGTCGGTTTCATTGTCATGTTGGTCTCTAGCACCCTGTGTATCTGAAAACCAGTATTTGAGGCACAGCAGTGGAGAGGCTCTAGGCAAACATGCTGACCTGTATAACAAGATACCGGAGGCTACTTTACCAAAGAAAGAGGTTTATTTATATTACAGCTTAGGAGGATGAAAGTACAAGATGAGGTGGCCCCCATCTTTAGCCCTTGGAGGGCCTTGTGGGAAATGACCCTAAAGTGGTCAGAGGACATGCAGGAGAGAGCATGTGACAAGAAGCAGGAGCTGAAGCCCTGGCATGCTGCAAGTCTGTGTAGCTTTGAACTTAATGGAGATCCCACTGCCTCAGCCTTCTGAATGTAAGTTGCAGGCATGAGCCACCCCACCCTTGTCCTCAGAGCTTGGTCTCGGGAGCCCTAGCTCTGTAAGATGAGCACTGAGCCCTTTTGAAAACAGTGCCTCCAAAACCTGACCACCTTGCACTGGGCCTCAGCCAGCTCACTGTCATTCTGTGACATGCATATGACCCTTTGGGGGACGCTCAGACCACAGACACGTGTAGCATACAGTCTGCTCCCCTCCTCAGCCTGCTGGGTATGTTGACTTCATCACTGAGGTGCCTTAGCCAGCTTGGTCCGGTTGTTCATCTTTGATTCCTTGCTGGATCACTGGGGTATGGAGACTTCACTTAATTGGTCATTTGAGGTTCTCAGCCTTGACCAAATATCACCCTGTTGAAACCAGTCAAAGTAATGTTACACGGTTCCTTAACTTCTGTTCTCACGGAAGCACAAAGGTCTTAATGTTCATCCTTTCTGGAAGCTACAACTCTTCCAGTAATCCCAGCATGTTAAGGTGGAGGCAGAAGTTCAAGGTTGTTCTCAGGGAGGTGGGCCTGAGCTACACACGACACTGTAACAAAACCTGGGGGCTGGAGAGGTGGTCAGCACCTGAGTTCAATCCCCAGCCACCCCATAGTGGCTCACAACCACCTATGAGATCTGATTCCTTTTGATGTGCATGAAGACGGAGCACTTGTACACAAACTGCATAAATAATCTTTAAAAAACTGGGGGGGGGGGGGGGAGGGTGTGACAGACTCTAACCCTCCGAAACTTCTTTCCCTTAGCAAGTAAAACAAGACAGTTGAATTCTAGATAGTTTTGTTTATATCCAAATATTTAGCATGATGCATTTCTATCAAGCCATTATATAAATTTAGTTGGACATTATACACACTGTCTACATCTGACGCACCTACCTCTTTCTCCCATTATTTTTTTGTTGGGCACTGAACCAAGGGTCTTGCTTGGACCATGTGCTGGATAAACCCTCTACCACTGAGAGACATCCCTAGCCTATTTTGACTCTGTAATTTACAGCATCGCCAATGTGTCCACATTGAGTTCTGCCTTCCGAGGCTCATCTGCACCCAGCCATTACAACTAGAAGGATGTGCCCTATACCTTTCCTCTGGTTATTTGCAAATCATGTCTAGGACAGCCCTTTGGAGGCTTTTCCCCCGCTGGAGTTTCCTAGTGTCTGGTAGAGGGAGTGAGTGCTCTAAGGTGGCGGTTCCGTAGTATACTCCATCTGCAGCAAGACTTCTGACCCTGATGGTCTGCCGTGTTACCTAGTGAGCTCCTGGGTGGCGTGAATGCTGTTTGTCATAGGCCCTGTTTGAAGGCCATTGCTCAAACTGTAATTAGTGTATCTAAAATGATCTAGCCAGGCTACAAAGAACTGCAATCAAAGGCCTGGCACTGATACTGGCTCAGGTTTGAGAACCACACACACAGAATAGGACTCTTACAATGGTGTGTTTTAGTCTAATGTGTAGAAAGAGAGGGATGTATAAACATGGAATCATCAAAAAGCCCTTGGGCGGGCTGAAATGGAAATGCTCCTAGCTTCAGGGTCTCATTGTAGACCAGGCTGGTCTCAAACTCCCAGAGATGTTTGCCTCTGCCTCCCAAGTACCTATTTGTCATCTTGTACCTACGGAAGACAACTCCTGACTCGAGCACAGGAAGCCACCCACAGGACAATCTGGTTATGGAAGACATCTAGAGCCACCCCCATGCATATGATAACAAAACAGGTTTCTCAGGCTCCCTCAATGAGCGAGAGGATACCCAAGGTCCTCTTAATTTAGCCCTTCTTCACTGGCTATGGGAGATAGGGAGTTGCAGGAGGGCATGTGGTGAGGCAAGAAAGGAAGTGTAGGAGGGAACTAACTATTGGGTGTGGTTGAGGACAGGTGGAACCATCTTGCAGAGGCCCCAGCACCCAGGCCAGGCTGCCTCAACCCCTTGAGTTACATGTCTAGCACTGGGCAGGCATTCGGAGCTTCTTTGATGCAGTTCTGATGTGTAGACACGGGAAGGCAAGCTTCCTCAGCTTCCAGAGAATGGGCCCCTCTTTAGCAGGAAAAGTGACAGTTCCACAGGACCATGGCGCCAGTGCTGATGAGTGAGGCTCCCTGTTCCCTCTGAACTATACTTCGCTATGATTTTTATAAAATCCATGAAATCTAGTGACGGGGCAAACGTAAAACAGGGTGCACAAGCTTTTGCTCCATTCCAGGGAAATGTCGACCTCTAGGAAGATGGCGGCCCTGGTCTTATGTGAAATACACATTTCACATAAGAAGCCTGCTTTGGTTAATAACACATGAAGTGTATCCCTTCCCTAGCAGGAAGAAGTGCTCCAAGGCGGGAGCACGGTTGGAGGTATGATTTTTAGAAGCGTTTCTGAGGGTGACCGGAAACGGGAGAGAGATGCCACAAAAGCCTTGGAAATGCAGCACAGAACCATTATTCACCCTGCCTCCAGAAGGCCGTGAGAGCCAATGTCAAGCAGAGGGAGAAGTGGTTTATTGGCACAGCCATTTCTTGTTAGACTGACAGGGTTAAGTGGTAACTACAACAAAAAGCAGGTTTGTCCCAGACTAGTTTGATTGTGGTATCTGTCGGTCACCCAGCAAACCATGACCATGAAGCTTGTTTTAAGCCACACAATTGGAGATGATCAGTACAGCTCTTCATACTCAGTTGAGGTACACAAAGCACAAAATCCTATTGAAAAAGCATCGGCTGAGGACGACCAAGAAGAGCTGGCCACATTACCAGTGTTGATGGATGCAGATGCCTTGGGAAAAGGTAGCTTTCTCCAGAGAAGTGCATTGGGCCATCAATGCCGTCATAGACCTAGAAAGGACTAGCTTCAAGGTGCAACCGACGGGTGGCATCTGCCCTCATGAAGTTGGTGTTCATTCTTTTGGAAATCCTGCAGCCTTGGGTCTGGGGCTCCTGGGATTGGGGTTACAGGGATGGCAGGCAGAGCTGCAGCAGCAGGCACTACACACAGCACTAGTCTAGGGAGAGGCTAGGGTGCAGGCTGTGATCACTGTCGTGGGCCAGGCTAGAAGGGAGCCAGGAAAGGGCAGAGTGCTGGAGGGGAGCTCTGACGGCAGGCAGCTCTGGTCCAGTCGCCCAAATCTTGCCGAAAGCTTCATGCATGTTAGGTGAACTCAAAGACTCTCCTGGCTACCTTACTCCCTGCCAGGGTTGCTAAATTTTGGAAAAAGCCCCTAAGGACTGGACTAAGTCACAGCAGATTAGAATCTTCCCCAGTACTGGTCAGTGCGTGGGATTCCAGCCACAATTTCCGATTCAATTCCACAGTGGTTCTCTCCTCTGAGGATTTTAAAGAAGCCTGGGATGGAGAAAAAGTAGGTGCTTTGAAAGTATGCTCTCAAATGATGCCCCACTCTGTAACCCAGGCTGGCCACACACCCTATCCTTAGCCTCAAGCATCCTAAGTGCTAGGGCTACAGGAGCCAGGGGGAGCTGCCTGACACCCGGCATCGTCTAAGACCATCCCTCAGTTCTCTTCACATGCTGCTCAAACAAAGCCACGCGGAGCTCTGGGGCTCACAGATGGTTCTAGACCAAAGGATCTATCTATATACACTTAGTCAGGTCCACACCTCAGGCCACAGAGGACCAAAGGGGCTAAGATGCTCTGGCCCATACCCGCTTGCAGTCATATGTAGTCTGAGGAGGGGGACTGCCACTCACCATTATCACCCCAGTCAACGTTCCAAGAGTTGGCTGCCAGCCAATAGGGAACTCCATTCTCTACTCCCCAGCCCAGGATGCGGATGGCGTGGCCACCCATCATGTCACCGGCTTCATGCTTGTATACTCCTGGGGAAGAAAAAGGCAGTTATGACTGAACCCAGGTCACTGCCTGCCCACAGACTCCCAACTAGCCACCCAGTCAGGTTGACAGGAACCAAATGGTCTCCAACACAGAAACCCCTAGAAGGCTGGAGAAGGGACTCAAGATGAGCACTTGCTAGCATGTCAAGGCCCTGGGCTGGGTCTCCAGCACCAACAAAGCCAGTCTTTATCGGGGAGCTTCGATGTGTGGTTTGAATGAGAATGGCCCCACAGGCTCATGTTTGAATGATTTGTTACCTGGGAATGGCACTTATGGAAGGATTAGAAATGTCAGAAGGATTAGGGAAAGGTGCCTTGTGTGTAACTTGGGGGGGTTGGGTGTTCCTCTGTCTCTGGGGTACCCCTTGCCCCCCATACACAAATACACTTGTGCACCAAGATGTAGCTCTCAGCTACTGCTCTAGCACGTGGGGAGCCACGCTCTCTGCCATGATGATAGTGGACTAACCCTCTGTAGCTGTAAACAAGCCCACATTAAATGCTTGCTTTTTAGAGTTCCTTGGTTACGGTATCTCTTCAGAACAGTATCTATGACAAGCGGTATCCATGGTATTAGGAGATTGTGTGTGTGTGTATGTTTGTGTTTGAGAAATGGTCTAAAAAGCCCAAGTTGGCCTCAAACTTCAAAATTCTGCCTCTGTTTCCCAAATGCTGGGATTACATATGGGTGCCACTATATATGACTTAAATGTGTGTGTATATACTTTTTCTTTTAAAGACAGAGTCATATTTAAATATCCCTAGCTGGCCTGAAACTCACTGTGTAGACCAAGGTATTCTCAAGAGATCTGCTTGCCATTGCCTTCTGAGTGCTAAAATTAATGGTGTAAACTAACATGCCTAGCACTTCCAAAAGTATTTTTGGAAGCCTAACATACTTAAAAATGCAAATTTTCAAAAGTGGGATCCTACAAAAATATTGTTTGGTTGGCTTTAAAATAAAGGTTCTGATAAACTCTGAAGTTATGAAGCAAACTTAAAACCCAAAGGCCAATTATTTGTTTTACACCCTGAGATTCCATGTCAGGGTTCATCTGTGAAGCTTTAGATAGCTTGCAGAGTTTTCAAGTTCCTGCTCTGGGGTTTGCTGGAAGGTAATGGAGAGATGGGTGCAAGCCACTGTCAGCTGACCAAAGCGGTGCTACTCAGGTGTTCAGAGATCTGGTCAACCAGGCCTTCTACTTGAGGGTGATCCACTTTTCAAATTGAAATGTATCTTAAGGGTACAGGTGCTGCGATGGCTGTTCTTGGTTGTCAACTTGACTACATCTGGAAGTAACTAAAACTCAAATGACTGAGCACACCTGTGATGAGAATTGTTTTCTTAATTAAATAATTTGAAGTAGGAAGACCCACTTCTAATCTGGATCTCTGAGGTGGATAGATCCACCTTTAATTCAGATCTTTGCAGGTGAGGAGACCCAGCTTTAATCTGGGCCACATTGTCTGCTGGACACAGAAGAAACTCACTCTCTCTTTGCCACCTTGCTCTTGCTAGTAAGTCATTCCTTCACTGGCATTAGAGCCTATTTCTTGAGATTCCAGCAGATTCTGAAGACCAGTTGCAACATCTAGCCTTATGGACTGAACTGGATTATTGAGCCTTCTGTTAGTAGACAGTCATTGTTGGACTATCTGGACCACAGCCTGTAAGCCACTGTAATCCCCTCCAGAAAAAAGATGGATGGATGGATGGATGGATAGATAGATAGATAGATGATAGATGACAGATAAAAGATAGAGATAGATAGATAGGGTGGACAGACAGATCACACAACTACAGGTAGCTCATTTCTAAGAAGGGTGCTAAAAACATGCATTAGAGAAAGATGGCTTCTTCAACAAATGGTAAAAGAAAAACTGGATATGTAAATGTAAAGGAGAGACACTAGACTCATGTTGCTAATTCTCTATAAAAATCTATTCATCCAGGATCAAAGACCTTACAATCCAGACAGACTTGTTATTTACGTTGTTCTTCTATAGCAGTGGCCTTCAGGCTTCCTAATGCTGCAATCCTTACATTTTCTTATGTTGTAGTGACCCCAACCATAAAATTATTTTTGTTTCTACTTTATAACTGTAATTTTGATACTGTTATGAATAGTAATGTAAATATTTGATATGCAGGATGTATTTTCATTGTTACAAACTGAGAATCACTGGTCTAGAGAACCCTGATTCTGAGTTGTCATCCCAGCTAAGTGGACAGCTGAGGTGATCTAGGCCTTTGCAAAGATAAAGAGAAATGACCACTGTCAAGTGTGGATGAGAGACAAAGGCAGGAGTGACTGCTGTAGAAGGAAGAAGTGAGAGCGACAGAGTATGGAGCAGAGCTGGGCTGCCAAGGTGGGAAAGGGACCCTAGAGAGGCTCTGTGGAGACCAGAGAGCCAGTGAGCACAGCAGGTGGGAGGGTGTGACCATCACACCACCACCACCACCACCACCACCACCACCACTACCACCACTACCACCTGCTGACTATCCGCCCAGAGAAGAGAGTGGAGGGGGACTGAGTCCCCAGTCCCCTCCCAAAGCCCCTACTTTTCTCGCTGTGAGACCTCTGGCTTCTGTAGACCCTGAGCCTTTGAGCTCTGACTTCCTTCCAACCCTGGTTGCTGTTGGAGTTGACTGGTACCTGATTTGTAAGTCAAGAAGTCAGCAAACACAGTGAAGGCACCCTCCACTGGGCCATTTTTGTAGATTTCTGCCATGATCTCCTTCTCATTGTCAGACACGCTGTAGGAAGTGTATCCTGCAGAAGGAACAAAACTGGTCAAGATAAGAAAGGGCCTCCTGCCTGACCAGGCCTCCCGAGGAATGCTTCCCTGGATAAGAAGTTAAGCAGAGCTAGACAGTCCTAGAAGAGGCTAAAAGGACCCCAAGGTTTAAAAACAGGTTCTAACCCCTTGCAAAACAACCATCTGCCCAGTCCCTTGGAGCTCAAATGGGCTGACACATGACAGTGTGAACCAGACAAAGTGTACAGTGTGCATCTCTGTTCAGTGAGACAGGTGTGGATTACCTCAGCTTCCCTTCTTGCTGCTCCTGAGTTTTTTCTGTGTGACCCTGGCTGTCTTGGAACTCTCTGTATGTAGATCAGTCTGGCCTTGAACTCAGAAAGCCGCCAGCCTCTACCTCCCAAGTGTTAGGACTGTGTAAGGTGTGTACCACCACCACCCATCTCTGGACTCTTAACACTCAATGACTTTGACCTCTTCCTCTTTCAGCAGGCCTCAGCACAGCTTACCATAGTGCTTATCTTCTTTGTAGGACGGGGAGTAGCCAGTCTCACAGCTCTTGTTGCACCTGGGAGTATCTCCTTCTCCAGAGCAAGGGGGACGGGAGCCATTGACATGGTGCTCACAGGGAGGGATGGTGTATGGTAAGCAGCCTGACGGATGGAGGGGATAAGATGATATCAGCCTGCAATCCCCACTGCGAGGCCCCCAGGCCAGACCATGTCTATATCCTGTGGGGCAGCTCCTATACTGAGGATGGTCTGGCTAACTATCCATCAGCTGGCCCTCTACCCTTGACCTTCCCCTTACCATAAAAAAGGAAGCCACTAACACTTGCCTATAAAATGCACTGAGAGACAGGAGTTATGGGCACACACTCACCTACATGAGAATTGTAGACTCCACCAGAAACCAGGCCTTTTTTCGTCCAGAAGCTCCACGCTCCAGAGGGATAGCCACCATTGCAGCTGAAAAAGAGCTTTTGTCAATGGCAAGGCAGTCCCAGCTGTTCCCATGCATCACTGCACGGTACAAATGCCAAGGTCCTACTGAGAATACACTGTCCTCACCCCAAGTCATACCCTCTCCACTGGCGCCCCACCAGGGACTCAACCAAGCTCCATCTCTGTCCACAAGGCCATCTCTTTTTTTCATGTCCATATCACACTGAGCTTCAACACTCCCCTCTTTCTGGAACAGTGGTTCTCAACTGTGTAATTCCCTAGAGTGCAGTAGCCCCACCCCCACCCCATTCCCTATCTGCATTGCTTCCATTCTAATATATATATATATATATATATATATATATATTTTTTTTTTTTTTTTTTTTTTTTTTTTTTTTGGAGGCAGGGCCTTTCTATGTAGACCTGGCTGTCCTAGAACTTGTTATGTAGACCAGACTGAGATTCTCCTGTTCTGCCTCCCAAGTGCTGAGGCTAAAGGCATGAAACGCCAGCCAGGCCTAGGCTAGATTTCTAAGGTTTATTTATACCATCAATTAAGGGCCAAACACCTTAAGTGGAAAATTCCAGAATTAACTCAGTTTTAAATTGCACATTGTCCTGAGCAGCATGATGAAATCTCGCTCTCCCTTGATCCATTCAGTACGGAACACAAAGCATCTCTGTCTGCAGTATCTATGCTGTATGCTGCATGCTGTATACCGTATACAGCTACTATCTCTAGCCAACTGGGCCATCTTGGTTATGGAGTCCACAGCTGTGATACTGCAGCATGGCTTCAAGTAATCCTTGATGGTCAATTGTAAGATTGGTGATGCTGGCAGCTCAGACATGTCAAACAGAAGCTATAAAATGCCTTTTTCATGTGAAAAGGCACAAGTTCTGAACTTAATGAGAGAAAAAATTATAAACTGGAGTTGTTAAGATCTATAGTTAGAATGACTCTTCTGTGCCTTAAATCACGAAGGAAGGAAGATTCACGTTGCCTTCACCGCTACCTGTCGAACTCTAAAAGTCACAGCCACAGTGGACATGCCCCTGGTTTAAGGCATCCACTTGGGCTGGGGGCTGTACTTAGGAGAACCCCTGCAAAACAAGATGTGGTGTCCCTTGCAGCTCCAAAGCATTAGGCAGAATAGAGACAAATGAGGCGAGGCCGGGTGAGAGATGGGCATTATCCTTTCTCTCTCCTGGCTGCTCCCAGACTGCTGAGAGGCCTAGACACACACATTTAGGAGCTCGCAGGAATGTCTCACCTGTACCACTGTTATAGAATAAGGGCCGAATGACACTAGTGAGTACCGAACTTCTGGAGAGATGAGCCCATACTCGATCTGCAGTCTGTCATCCTTACAGAGCAGACCAGTATGCTTCCCTGAGCTAGGGGTTGGGGTTGAGGGCGGATGAGGGACAAGTAAGGACAAAAGCCAGACAGGGAACAGAAAGCAAGCAACTTTTGGAGACGATGTTCTTTCTGCCAGGACTCTACCCCCACCCAGCTGAGGCAAGTCTGGCTCCGAGAAGCTCAACAGCAGCCGCTACAACAGAGTCTGCCTGCAGACCCTCGAGTCTCCCTCTGTTCCAGTCATGAAAGCAGCTTTCCTCTTCCCAGGGACCCCTGAGTGGCGGAGCACAGAGGAGGAGTTAGGGTCTCCAGGACTAGGTCCCCAACACTTACCCATCCCCACACTGGATACCACAGCAGGTAAGCAGGTCCTCGGCAGACACCTCCACGTTGACTCGGCCATTGGTGTGAATGCAGTATCGGTCAGAAATGGCTTCCACTGCCCCAAATGCCTATGGTAATAGTAAGTTCTGCCTGGTAAGAAGCCCATCTTGCCTGAAGCAGGGAGAGCCTTCAACCTGAGTGGTTAGATCCTTTCAATGTCAGGGTTCCTTGGGCTCACACTTAGCATTGAAGAGCCTTCTTCTGCCTGAGGACTTGGTCCACACGGAGCAAATCCCGAGGCAGAGAGAGCAGATGGGAGCTAACACAGGCACAGGAGGGCCACGAAGAGTCAGATAACTGAACCAGTTCATCTGGGGAATGAAAGGACTATGGATAGGCCACAGGCATGACCGCCCAGCACTGGGAACACGGTTAACGCACTGAACTATGTGCTTAGTGAAGAGGGTTCCATTTGCTGGTGTTTTGCCCCAATTCAGAAACCGGCTTGCTGACAGACACAGGACACTCATGAAGCTGCCTTGTTCACTGAGGGAAAGTAGCTTCACAGCCTATGCACACAGACCTAGACATACAAAATGCACCGCATGCCCACCACTCACTCCAGCCCTGCAGTAATTCCCGACACGAGGATCGCGAGCCATAGCAATGGGAGGAAATGAACCTCAAGTATTTCCTCGCTTGCCTCGTCACAGCTGGTCCCGCCCTAGATATGCCAATCACACCCCAACCAGTCTTCTTCCACCAGCCCTCCCCTCCAGCAGGGTCTTACCCAACAAGAGCCGCAGGACCCCTGGTCTCTAATCTGGAGGATGGTCGGGCAGTGGGACCACTGGACGCGTGCATCAAAGCTTTCAGGTAGATTTATGTCCTCAGCAAACCCAACCCTAGGCAAAAGAAGGACGGTTGCAAACTTCACTCCCTGCCCCTGACAGACCAGTGGGCATGGCTGTCCCCGGCCTGGGTGGTGTCTCCCAGAGAGGTGGGGAGACACAGGCAGGGGTAGCCTTTACCACTGTCCACTGGTCGGTGTGACTCGGCTCTTGCTCTACGGTCTTTTAACCGGTATTTTTAAACCATCCGGCCCATGGGGTGCAGGTGTGGTCTTCTTCCCCTCACCACAAGTATCTGTCCTGGTACTTCAAGTTTTTCCCTGCCCTTTCCTTCCTTTCTTTTCCTTCCTTCCTTTCTTTTCCTTCCTTCCTTTCTTTTCCTTCCTTTCTTTCTTTCTTTCTTCCTTTCTCTTTCTTTCTCTCTTTCTTTCTTTCTTTCATTAATTTAGGGTCTGGCTATGTAGCCCAGGCTAGCCTGGAACTCCTCATCCTCCTACCTTGACCAACTCCTTAGTGAATGTCAGAATTACAAGCACATCTCATTGCATCTCATTCAAACGACTTTAAATACTCCTTCAGGTTTATTTTTAGGTCAGCGTAGCAGATGTGCAAGAAAAGCATCTGTGATTCACCCTTCTCTTTTAGATTTATTTACTTGGTGTACGAGTGGGTTTTGAGGTTTTGTAGCTGTTTTATTGTTTTCTGCCTGTATGTATGTCTTTGCACTATTTGTGTGCCTGGTGCCCTCAGAGGTCAGAAGGCATTATTAGATCCCCCTCGACTGGGGTTATGGATGTGTTTGAGCCACTGTATAGGTGCTAGGAATTGAACCCAGATCCTCTCTCTGCAAGAGCAATAAGTGTCTTAACCACCAAGCCATCTCTCCAGCCCTGGGATTTATTTTATTTTATTTTCCTTGAAAAGACATTTAGCAATGCACTAGGGTAGATGTGACTACCCTATGTGTTATGGCTGTCTACAGAAAACATTCAAATTCTCTCACTAGATCTGCAGAAGTCACAACAGCTGAGCAACTGTGAAGCCTGTGTGAGTCTTGTGTGATGTCCAGGACTAGCATGGGGGCTGGATGGAGAGGAGCAAGTCTGGCAGGAAGACCATGGGTTCAAGGCCACAGGAAACCCCCTCAGGGACAGTGTATCTGTATTGCTGTCACTAAAAGGGAGAGCCACAGAAAGGCCTGCAGTAGGGGCATTTGCTCCTGTACGGATTCTGCCCTGATTCTAAAGCAATCTTCTCCCACCTTTCTCACTTAGAACTTCCAAAATATTAAACTGTGCCTTATCCACAGTTTGACTGGAGTTAGACAACATCGTCACCATCCTCGGATGGCCATCTCTAATCCTTGCTAAGAACAACTTCTGCATAAAAATGTCCATTTCAGTTTTCCAGAAAAATAAAATAGTAATGGTAACTTCTATGGGCTCTCCTCGAATTATTCAGAGCTGAGTGTAGCCAGACCTCAACTGCGACATCTGGGACCTCACATAGGATGTGGCACCTTGGAGGCAAGGTGGTGTATCGAGCATTTGAGTCTCTGAAGAACACACCGAGGCAATCCAGAGAGGGCTTCTTCTGCCTCTCCCTAACCTCAACACTAGCACCACTGTTCACAGGCCAGTATGTGGGGGCTATGTCCACTGCAGGCTGTCACTTACCTCCCCGGCAGCTTGGGTCCACCCATGACAGTGCCACACAGCTTCTTCAGATAACTTACTTCAACATTGTAGAAGTTTCGTCCAGCCTGAAAGAGAGTCACACGAGGACAATCACCTACCCACCAAAGAGCTTCCCATGATGGGACAGGTAGATCAGGGGCCCTGTCCAATGCATGGAGCTAGGGAACAGTAGAGTGAGTCAGGGTCAGAGCACAGTTCTCAGACAACAGTGTCTTCTCTAATCTGCTTTCAGATGTGAGCAGGAGACCTGCCCAAGACCTGGAGGAAATGATGGCAGGAAGTAGAACTTCCTCGTCTCCCACAGGAGCTTTCCCATGGTCCGCCTCGTTCCAAAGCTCACATATCCCTCCATGCACCTCCATGTGCAAGGACTCACATGTATGTGCACTCCCATGCACACACCATGGAAATCAGAGAGGAATCGGTGGTGTGATCTATGAGCTTCAACTTCCAGAAAATAATGCCCTACAGCCAATCAGTCACCTCAGAGGCAATGCGCACAAGGTGACCCAAACAGGGACCCACAAAGACAGACAGACAGACAGACAGACAGACAGACAGGAAACAGCAGCACAGCCTACCTGCCATGTCGTGTTCTGCTTGTTGATATAGTTAATCAGGTCATCCGACAGTGGGTGGAAGGAAGGCTTGTCGTGGGCACTGGTCAGTGCCAGCAGGCAAGAGAGAAGGATCAAGGACCACCACATCCTGGAAGCTGGATCCTGCACTCACCTAGAAAGGACACAGGCAACATCAAAACGACTTCCACACACGGGCCTTGATGGCCTCACAGTGAAGCCTGGTTGAAGGGAGCCGCTATCACACACAACAATATATATGCCTCCTCCTGGCTATTTCTAAACTGTATGTACCTGATGAACTAAGTTCAAGAGACTCTCTCCAGTGTTCTAGAAGAAGGGTTAGCTCTAAGCTGGACGTAGTGTAAGCCCTGCACTGGGAAGCCTAAGGTATTAGAATAAGAGCTCAGCCTGGGTCATGAAGCTTCAGCCTGCTTCACAAAAACAAAACAAAAAAGAAAAAAAACAAGATGGGGGGGGTAAGTGGGAGGGGGGCAGTGAGCAGGATGTAAAATGAATAAATAAAAAAACTAATTAATTAAATTAAAAAAAAAAACCACCCAAACAACTCCAGAGCCATCAATCTATGTGAGTCCTAAGGAGAGTCAATGGGTAAGGAAACTAAAAAGAAAGCAGGGTTAAAAGCCTCGCTTGAAGACATGTAAAATGTCAGGTTAAATTCACTCTGCATGTATGTGTGACTGTGCAGGCTGGAGGCCTAGTTCTAGGAGCTGGCTCTTTCCTTTCACTTTAGGCGTAAGCTATCTCCCCAGCTGGGCTGGTGTCAGCTGCTGGCAACTAAGGAGCCACACTGGCTGTGCCAGGGACACCAGGCTCCCAGAAGCCCCTCTGGTTTTTCCTGTCACTTGAGGGCTTTGCTTCTGGCTCCTGAGAAGGAAAACTATTACATCAATACCTTGGCCTTTAGAGCTTGTGAACTGACTCAAGAATCAGGAGACCAGTCATTTCCAGCTGAACCCATGAGTCACCCTCTTGGGCAAGTAGCTAACAAAGGCCAGGTCTTCCTGGATGCTGACATATGGTTTGAACCTGGTGGGAGCAACAGTAGGTGTGGATAGACTGGGACCCTGCCCTGACTCTAGGGCTTACAGGAGTGAACGCTCTACATCAGGGTCAAAGGTCGAAAGGACACTGGAACACAGACTTACCCTTCCTGCCTGCTCCCTGGGTGCTGGATCACAGACATGAAATTGTATTGAAAGAAAACTAAAAGTTCTCTATTAAGTTCAAGCAGCAGAGATATGACCTCAATGAGTCAGAACATGTCTAGTGCATGTGGTGGGTACACGGGAGGGAGTCTAAACAACAACTCATCTATAAAAATAATGTGTATGGATCTGGAAAAGATCCAAAAGAGGCCTTCTGGAACAATCTCACAATATATTATTATAAAATGCCTGGTGACACTGGCTCAGAAAAGTTCTATTTAAAAAAAAAAGTCAGGCCTCTCAAAACTCACCTTGGGTGTGAGAAAAGTGTGTGCGGGCTAGGGAAAGAGGAAGTGGCACACTCCTGCAGACGTGCTTACACAGCTGGCTGCCTGTCCTGGGAAAACAAGGAGGGGCTAACTCTGTACACCTGGCTCCCCCAAACAAAAGTGCTACACAGAGGGCAGACAGACCTCAGAAACACACAAGTCTGAGCTGCCTGGGAGGCACGCTCGTAATCCTAGGGCTCAGAAGGAGGAAGCCTGGGGAGCAAGGCTCCAAGGCTAGCCTCGGCTACACTATGATTCACAGAGTGAAACAAGTAAACAGTCCCAAACCAAACCAACTCCCTAGAAAGCCTAAAACTGGCACAAAACATAAGCCTTTGGGCACCATGTTAAAATGAAGTCTTATGCCAGTGAGCTAGCTCTGCGGGTACAGGAGTTTGCTGCCAAGCCTCATGACCAGACTTTGATCCCCTGCTTGATGAAGGAGAAAACTGACTCTTACAGTGACCAAGATAATGGGGGGGAGGGGGGAACTGAGCTCCCAGTAAAGGCTTTGTGTCCTCTATAAAACAAGACCTGGAGGTCAGAGGACTCGAGGCTGAACTACAGCTGAAACTGTGGGCTTAGCACACCTGAGGCTCTGAGCTCCAGCCCCAGCACCACACACTCTCACACCAGAAACACAGGAAGACCACAGTGGGAAAATGGATACAGTGACTTGTTATGCATAACGGTGGAAAATGGACTGCCCGTGCATATACTATGTAAACCTTTAAACATACACGTTCTTGTATTTCAAAGTATTCTCTCTCCTCTCCTCACCCTGTTGCTATAGGACAGGGCCATGAGCATAGCCCCAACTGGCCTGGAACTTGCTATATAGACCATGCCAACCTTGAACTTACAGTGACCTTCAGGTTTCTGCCTTTTGAAGGCTGTGACTGCTAGTGCACTCCTGCACACCTACCAAGGGATCCACTGTTAGACGAAGAATCACAGCCACGCAGAACAAGGCCTTTGAAAATGGCCCTTAACTGCATTACCCACCATCTCCTGCCGCCAAGAAGGCTTCCTCCTCCAGGGCTTTCTATGCAGCACACTCACTGCTGTGGTTCTGGTGACTCACGGTCACATGACCATGAGTCAGCCATCACAAGGCCTCCAATCATACTGTTAGGTAATTGTGTCTCCTTTCTTCTTCTTTTCAGCAGCACTCTGTACCTTGTACTTGTTCTGTGTGTGTGTGTGTGTGTGTTTGTGCGCGCTTATTTCCAAACAATACAAAGTGTGCACCAACATGCCTGGCTTTTTGACATGGGTTTAGGGGATCATTCAGGTCCTTAGGAATCAAACTCAGATCCTTATTCAAGCTCTTTTTCAGCTACTCATTTCCTGAGTCCAGAAACTGATTCCTCCTAGACACTGATGCAGAAACCCTGGAGTATCCACTCCCTAGGGTGCGTATCTAGATGAAGGAGGGGCTGGTAAATCTGTTAGGATCTCCTATGTTAAAGGATGGAAACCCTTGGGTTCACGACATACTGTATGCAGAGAAAAAGAGTGTCCTAAGATGCCCCATTGGGACTTGGCCATCTGTTGAGCTGTTAAATATATGCTGGGTAGAAAGGTTCGTTTCCATAGTAACTTGAAATTTTAAACAAGCTAAACAAATTTTAAATTTTAAACAAGATGTCTTCTTTGGTTTCTGCAAAGAGCGCATGTACTCCCACGGCCAACCACTGTAGCCTACAGTCCTGGCTACTGCCACTGCAGGACACTTTCTTTTTTCTTTTTCTTTTTCTTTATTTATTTATATATTTATGTATTTATGTATTGGTTTTTCAAGACAAGGTTTCTTTGTGTAGCCCTGGCTGTCCTGGAACTCACTCTGTAGACCAGGCTGGCCTTGAACTCAGAAATCCGCCTGCTTCTGCCTCCCAAGTGCTGGGATTACAGGCGTGTGCCACCACTGCCCAGCTGCAGGACACTCTGGGAAGCTGGGTTGGCATTGGTTCTGCAGCCTCCCCCTGACCCCTACTTTATTCTCCTCATTATCAGGGTTCTGCCCAGCTGCAAACCTAGGTATTGGGGTTTCAGGAGCAAGGCAGTCTCCACCCAGTGTCTAACCCTACTTATACCAAGATGAAGCCCCAAATACCTAGATTTTCTACTTCTTCTTTAAGAGGCTAGGATGAGGGGTGGCATCCCGAAGGGATTCACTTGGCCACCAGCCACTGCGGCTGCATGCGGAGGCCAGGCTCTACTGGAGACTAGACACTGGGCCCCAACATCCAGATCGTGCATTGCCTGTCATCCGTGGGCAATTCTCTGAGGCTCAGATCCTGCACTTCTGAGGTGGTACTGAGCACCATGTGATGTAAGAAGCAGAGGAGGGTAGGGAAATCCTATATCAGTGGACACAGAGAGAAGGAGCTGCTAGACAAGGCTCGGCCCTGCTCCTCCTAAATTTCCGTCTTTCAGCTTGTGATAGCTAATTCCAGTTTGATCCAAACCCACTCTCAAAGCCTCCACTAGGCAGGACTCTGAGTTAAAAGAAGCTTCCACCCTCAGTAAAAGGCTTGAGTCCTGAGCCTGGAGTGTACGAAACCTGCTGTCACTGCCTAGGGCACCAGTAGCTGATTCCCTGAAGATGCCAGTCTTCCCAGACATCACGCACACAAGCACTCTGATGACACAGCCAACAGTGACAATGACAAGCTAAGCTGTCCATAAACCCGTCAACCTGTCATGTGTTCCATGCTTTTGCCTTAAATAGCCAAGGGCTTTCGCTTCCCGTAGTTTAGCAAGCACTTCCTTGTATTTCCCAATTCTGTGATTTTTCACTTCAGTTAACAGAAAGTCTTTATTTGACAAAGGGGGTGGTGGTGGAACACACAAGTCCTCCAGCCTGTACTACCCTGCCTCCTCTTCCAGGTGTGCATGCAGAGGGCAGTTGTGGGCAAAATTTATTTCTAGCTCAAGTCAGCTGGCCCTGGGTTCCACTACCCTCTTCCTTGTCAACCCTTTGTAGCCATCAGTGTCTCAATATCCTGCTATTACTGTCACTGTCACATGAACAGAATGGCCAGTGAGTAGACTGGTGATACTATCAACAGCAAAACCATTTCCCAAACTAGCTGGATGCCCTTCCTCAGACAAACATACTCCTGGGACGCTAGAAGAAAATGGCGCCAACGTCCAAGGAGAAGCTGACGCCAGCGTGAAGGAAGCACAATGTCATGACACAGTGAACTCTGGGGCGTTGGGGGGACACACGCCTGACAAAGAAAGCCTTCTTGAGTCTCAGGCAGACGAGAGTCTAAGTATACATTCTAAAGGCTGTAAGGAGACAGAAATATGTAGACCGAAAGTCCCACAGGCCACCTGCCATGTCCTGGCTCAGGATAAGTGCACCGCGCCCCCCAAGCGGTCTTCATCCATGTCTCCCTGACTGTGGGACATAGGACTGAGCTCTCACACACCAGCTCTCACTGTGCAGCCACAACTGTGGCCGTCCATCCCAGATGTGTGGAGGGACTCTACACGAGGGGGATGGGGAGAGGATGAGAGACTAGCTGGGACCTTGATGTTGAACTTTATGAGCTTCTCTTCCATAAAACAAACTTGTCTAGGCTTTGCCTGTCATTAAGTACATCAGTTCCTCAAGTATTAACACCTCAGTCCACCCACAGAACAGAACAGTGGGAACTGCATTCCCTTTTGACTGGTTTGCCCCGTTGCCCCCAACGCTGGGATAGCTGTAGTGGAAGCAGACACAGCAATCTCAAAGGTGTGCAGAGCAGACTTGAAGGAGGCCAGAGGCCCCACTTTGCCAAGTATGAATCAGAGCCCTGATGTGGGCTTCCAGATTCCACATCTGTGCTCCTAGTAAAAAACTGTGTAATTAATTCATGGTGATCCTAAAGAACAAGCAGCTTGGGGCTGCCCACGGCTACCATCTACCTACCCAGGGCACATCTACCCAGAAGCTAGAGATGCAAGTTAATGGCAGTGAGTTGAGCTGCTAACTAGACAAGGCTCAGACCTGCTCAATTGAGAAAATGCCCCCATAAGATCAGATTGTGGGCAGGCCTATATGGCATTTTCTTAACTAGTGATTGATGGGGGAGGGCTCAGCCTACTGTGCGTTGGGCCACCCTTGGGCTGGGTTCTACAAGAAAGCAGGCTGAGCAAGCCAGTAAGCAGCGCATCCCTCCCCCCCCACCCCCCATCACCTCTGCATCAGCTCCTTCCTTCAGGATCCTGCCCTGGAGGAGTTCCCTTCCTGACTTCTTTCAACGATGAACTACAATGCAGAAGTATAAACCAATCAAACCCTTTCCTCCCTAACTTACTTTTGATTATGGTGTTTCACTTTAGCAATAGTAATCCTAGCTAGGTAGGCCCTCATTTAAGAGGAAAAACATTTAATTGTTTGTAGAAGACAAGATAATTTGACTAGACCTGCAGAGATGCTTCCGAGATGCAGGGGTAGTATAGTCTCCCAAGTCTGCTCCTAAAATATACAGAGTACAAGGCCTTTAAAGACCTCGAAATGTAAATGAGATTAGCGCTCTTGCTTCTCTGCCTGCTCCCTAATTCGATTGCAGGCTAAATTAAGCTCCAGGCTGGTCAGCCTGAGGACCAGGCAGACAACAGAAACATGTTGTCTATGAGCTTCTCCTTTCTGGGAGCCTCTCAAGGAAGAGCCACCAGGTACAACTTCCGGTCACTGCTGACTGACTCTATGTGTGCAGCAGTCAACATTATCTGAGTAATTATCTTTGTCTTAAAAAAGCATCCCAGTTTGAGACCAAGGACACTCTACAGCTGGCATGCTTACCTAGCGTCCTGGGTTCAGTCCCCAGCATCACATAAGCCAAACCTAGTAAGTGGTATATGCCTATAACACCTCATGAAGAGGCAGGATACAGAGTTCAAATGCCATCCTTGGCTACACTATGAATTCAAGGCCAGCCTGAAATATACGACTGTGTCTCAAAACACATCCTCTCCCTACCACATGTCCTGTTTGGTGTAAAAAACTGTGACCACCATACTATTTGTAAAAAAGCCTTATATGCAGATGTCTATTCTGCTATTTGATACCAAAACACAGCATAGCTCCAAATCCAGAGGGGATCGTGCTGAGAATGAGTGTCAGGCTACTTGAATTTGATATGGTTTGATATATCCTTGACTAGCACAAGCTGGCCAGCACTTTATGTAAGTTAGAAGGGCATGTGACCTCTGTGGCCAGGCCAGATCAGCAGGTCAGAGGGTCGGGGGGTCAGAGGGCAGCCACCTCTGATCTGAGAGCAGAGTATCTAAGAGTTCTGTGGTGCTCTGTGGATACTAACTTGGTATTTATCAGCCTTATTCTCTTCCACCCTGCCAGCTAGGGCATAGCAGTATCTTGGCTAGTTACTGACCCAATTAAAACAGGTTAACAGTTGAGATCACAGACCATAGGTCCTTCCCAGCATTCAGCTTTTATAAAACACCAGTTCTGGAATGAGCCCTCCAGTCTTGTAGAAGGCTTCTATTTCACATGGGGAGGGAAACTGAGGCATGAGACAAGACCAGGGGCAGGCCCTGAATGGCCATACCTGAGTAGGAATCAATCACCTCCAGGAGATCGAATTCTAGGTCAAATTCCACCACAGTTACCTAAGTGACTATAACCATGTCATAGACTTGCAGGTGACTTCACTTTCTCATGAAGTCTCTCAACATCACAAGCATCCTGAATTTTAAAAATGAGAAACTAGGACTTGCAGGAGATGTTCAGTGAGGAAGGCATTGCTGTGCAGTCATAAGGACCTGGGTCTGAATCCCTAATACCCAGGTAAATGCTGTGAGGACTCGGTGGTCTGCAACTGTAATCCCAGGCTTTGGGAGGCAGAGAAAGATTCCTGAGGCCAGCTGGCTAACTAGCCAAACCAAGCAAGTTCATAAGCTCCGGGTCTAAGTGACCCTGCCTCACGAAGCCGAGACGCCCAACGTCCCCTGCCACCACAAAACCACCCACAAAACTAACACACATACACACAAGAATATTTAGAAGCTACATCCAATTGCACCTAAGTTCAGACACCCAGGTTTATGACCTAAAGAACAATAGTTGTATGTGATGGTATACATACTTTAAGCTCAGCACTTAAAAGGCACAGGCAGGAGAAATCTCGAGTTCTCCTTGGCTACGTATCAAGTTTGAAGCCATCCTGGGCAATATGAGATCCTGTCTCAAAAACTAAATCCTAACCTAAACTTAAACTTGTTTTTGTTGTTGTTTTGTTTGTTATTTGTTTGTTTGGTTTTTTTTTTTTTTTTTTTTTTTTGAGACAGGGTCACGATGTAGCCCTGGCTAACCTAGAGTTCGTTAGATAGACCAAGCTGGCCTTGAACTCATAGAATGCTGGGATTAAAGTAGCTCACTACCCTGCTAAGCTAAACTCTAACATTTAAAAAAAAAAAAAGAGGGTTGTGGTGGCACACACCTTCAATCCCAGTACTCAGGAGGCAAAGGCAGGTGAATCTCTGTGAGCTCAAGGCCAGCCTGGTCTACATAGCTCAGTCTCAAATAAATGAAGAAAAAGACTAATAAACTAAACTCCCTGGGCCTGATTGGGTACAGGCCTATATTCTCAGGACTTGGGAGGTAGGCAAGAAGATCAGGAGTTCAAAGCCATCCTCCCCTATGTGGTGAGTTAGCTGGGATACATGAAACCCCTGTCACACTGCCATCTGTCCCCAACAAATTAAAATAAATGTTAAATCTGCAGTTAAATGGACATCAACAAATCTCATAAACAGAGTGAAAGAGAAACACAGTATAGCTAAGTTACAGAAAACAATACTTATAGATTGATACAGTGTATTCAAGGTAAGAATAAGGAAAGGAACAGCTGCCAAAGTCTCTGTGAGCCAAACTGACCCCAACCAAACAAGTCCCACAGAGGGGAGCCACCCACGTCTCTCCCAAACCTGAGCCTGGGAGGCCTGCCATCTGCAGAAAGGGGTGTTCAGGCTTGAAGCTAAAAATGAAAGGATTGCTATGTGGCCCACAGTTTTAATCCCAGTACTGGGGAAGCAGAGGCAGGTTTGTGTATCCCATCATGCCCAGGCCATCCTGGTCTACATAGCCAGTTAGTTCCAGGCTAGCCAAGACTACACAGTGAGCGATGAGACCTGCTCTCAAAAAAAAAAGCCTAAACCAGGAGCATTAGCTCTTTAGGAGGGTTGAGGCACAGAACTACCTACTGGACTACAGGGTAACCACCTGCCTCAAAAAACCTGAGGAGACCAGAGCAGGGATATTGACTGTTAACTAAGCAAAGACAATACAGACCTTTGTACACCTCCCCACATCACCACCCTCACATCAATCACACTGAAGCCCCTGGTTTCCCTTTTGATTTTCAAAAGTTCTATTGCACAGTTTCACCTTCACACATAGCTAACATTTTCCTTATAGCAATACACCAAAAGTCAGTGGCCAACCTGAGACTCAGAGATCTAAAGGTTTCGATCCATACCATATAAGGGCCACAGCCTAGACTGCTGAATCAGCACCTCCCGGGAACAGCTTCAACCTGGAGTCAGGAGCTCCATCCTCCCACTACCTGACTAGTCTGAAAACACTTAAGTCAACATCAGGGGGAGTGCTGGAAATCTCTGATGGCACCTGGGCTGAAGCACTGGCCAGCAGTCCCAGTAGGCCCGGGTCACGTGGCTTTAGAGGAGCAGAGGTCATTTTCCTCCAGGGTGCCTCTTTCAAGCATGCTTTTTTTTTTTTTAAGGAAGGAAGGTTTAGGAGATGAAAAAGTTTCACTCTCAGTCCCTCTGGACTGCCATGGAATTCATTATGTAGCCCAGGCTGGTTTCCAATACACAGCGATTCTCCTGCCTCAGCCTTCCAAGTGCTGTGATTGCCTGGCTCTGGTGTGCCTCTGGGAACTCTGGAGTTTTAGGTTACCATGGCCAAAGCCTATGAGAAGCAATTCTCTTCTGAAGGGCTTTAGGGAAAGATGAGAGCACCTTCACCAACATTCTGCAAATGCTACCCTTCAGAATCTGGAGACTGAAGAACACACCTCCGTGGCAGTACCTCACAAGGAGGCACCCGGAGATCAGTCTTCCAGAGACACTAAAAGGTGTTAAGCTTCCCTTGGAATCCCACAATTTATCTTCCTCCCCAAAGAGGTGAGGGGATCTGGTCAGCTGGAGGCAAGGGGAGGGTGGGCTTTAGTCCTTTACTCGGGCTACTTGATTCCCTGGGGGAATCAAGTCCAATTCACCCATCTCTTGGTCCGCATGCTATCTCTCCCGGCCAGCAGGACCCTGAATGAAGGAGGCTGTTCTGCAATACCCCTCCTCCACCACATTCCCATCACCTTGGCTATCCCCCTGCAGAGAAAGGTCCTGGCAGTCCCTATTCTTTAGCTCTGCTTCTCTTCCTGTTTCTCGGTTTAACTCTTCATGCAGGTTCCACCCCAGCCACCTACTACCATAGGTTCCTGTTTTCAACAGAACAGGTCTTTTAGGGTGCCAAGCACTGCGTGGGTTTGTGTGTGGAAAAGTTCCCGGGGCAGATTCTTTAGAATAAGCCACAAACCTACACTAAATGCAGGTCGACACTCGCCCTGAGCACCCCTGAGACTCGCAGTCTGAGAGCTGGGAGAGCCAGGGCCGAACCCTTCCCTTTAAGCTCCTCCCTCGGAGCTCCCCGAAGTCCCCACCTCCGCCCTTGAAGTGCGCCAAGGCCACTGGAGGGAAGCCGACCACCGCGGGGACACCAGGCTCGGCTCTAAAGCGTGAAGGCCAGGAGCTCTGCCGGACTAGTGTGCCGGAGCCTCGGTCTCCTCTTCTAGAGGACCGCGATCTGCCGCGGCGCGCAGCATCTACCGCCGCAGAGGAACCGCGCCTGCGCCCTGGGCAAGCGAGGGGCCCGTCTCCGCCGCCCGCGCTCTGCCCACTCCCCAGACCCCAGCCAAAGTGACTTCCTCCGCGGAGCCACTGTGCCCCGGGCAAACTCACCGAGCGCAGCGCGACAGCCTGGGCCTGCAGCCACGGAATCGAACCGAGCCGCTCCCGGCCTCCCCAGTGCACCCCTAAGTACCCGCGCAGCTCCGCCCTCCGCTGGGGCTGATTCGTCACGTGACCACGGGCCGCGCCCCCAACCCCGCCGGCCCCTCCCCCTTCGTCCCGGGACTCCGCAAGCTGCCTACCCTAGGCCGGCACCGCACCTCTGTGTTAAACCCAAAAGAAACCGGGGTTCGTCTGCTCTCTCCATCTCGCACAGAGATGCTCTCCAGGGACCGCTGCAGGTACCCTGCACCGGGAAGACATAACATCTTCGTGACAGGCATTCATCGGGAAAGCCCGGCGGGTTCGGGGACCTGGAAATGGCTGGTGTCCCAGTGGAGCCTCCTGGCCTTATATTCTGAAGCTCAGACTATAATGCGAAAAAAATACTCAGACCAACGAAAGCAATCAAAAACTAGAGCTGGGCTGGGACTGTACCCCAGGAGTAGAGTTCCTAGGTTCGACTCCCACTTTAAAAGGAAAGAAAGAAACCAAGACCCCTTGAACTTTTGTCCAAGGCATGGTATGAAATTCAGAACTCCTGCCAGGCTATATGAACTTCCCCTAACTTGTGTGGTAGGCTAGCCAGTGAGAAACTAGCTAACTTAGTTGATCTGACAGGTCATAGCATATCCCCACCGCCGCCACCAACGCTGCTGCTGCTGGTGCTGCCACCACCGCCACCACCACCCCCACCCCAGGGTCTCTGTCAAGCACCCTCAGATCTCTCCAATCCTTAATAATCCAATCCTTGTAATATAGGAATGGCCTCATGACAGCATGGTGTCTTATAGCCAGGCTTGTGACTATAAGAAAGGCATATGGATCTAGTAGATTTCAAGGCTCTGTTGGTCGGCTCCAAGTTAAGGAAAGGAGTGGAAGTATAGAGACTGAGCCCCAGTTAAGTGGAACACCGGAGGAACTCTGAAATCTTGTGGAAAGGCAGGTCTGAGGCCAGCTGTCCAAGGCCAGCTGTCCCAGCGGCTGACAACAGGTGGAAATTGGCTGCTTATTAGGGGGAAAAGTCCAAACAACAACAACAACAACAAAATGAGCAGTCTTTCTTGACTAAAATCCAAAACTGTCCTCTGACATGTCCAGAGCCTTGTCCTTGCAGGAGCTAGAGATGTTTCCAGTGTCTAAGCCAAAACTGTCCCTGACTGCCAGGAAGGGACCCTTCATCTCTCTTCCCCAAGGGAGCATGACCTTTCCTGGAAGCCACACTGAGGCTGTGACCCAAACTGAAATGACCAGAATACCTGGAATGGAAACTGGACTGACCAGCTGCTCATCCTCCTTCCTGCCTCCATCCTGCTAAAGGCTAAAGTCCTGCTGACCCCCAGGCCTTGGGAAACTCCACAGTGGGATCGCCCTCCCTCCCGGGATCCCTCCCCCCTGCTCAGGACCTTAGCCTTCTTTCTCTCCCTTCAGGTCCCTGCAGAACTTCCCCCCTTCCTAAAACTCACCTTCCGTGGTTCATTAATGTCATTCTTCAAAATTGAGAGACAAGAACCCAGAAGCCTCTGGCTTGGGGTGACCTTGATAGCACTGAAAAAGGCTTCATTTTAAAATGTTAGAATATTCCTTTACTACTGCAGGCTCACCCCAGCCTGTCCAAACAGCTTACGATTTCAGCCTGCAAACCAGTGTTTTAATATGCCATCCTCCACATGGGCACAAATGAGAGGACACACATAGACCATCGTAAATCCTTCCTTTATAGAGCCTCAGATGTGCTGAGGGCTACGTATGCATTATCACACAGTGTGTTAATAAAGGAGATTCTTCTAAAGCAAAACAATGACAGTCACATGTGATAAAAGACTGTAGCCCTAACACTTGGGAAGTTTGGAGGCTATAGGGTCAATCTGAGCTACACAGAACAATCAAATCCAACATGGCTACATGAGACCCTGTCTCAAATGACCAACACACAGAACTGTGAACATAGTTCAGTTGAATTCTGACTTGAGTGCGTAGAGTTTTGCACTAGCCCCACGTAAACCTGGCATAGTGGTTCAGGCACTCCTGAGGTGGAAGCAGAAAGGTCAGAAGTCCAAGACCACAGCACCAATTTGATGGCTCAGCTGGTAAAAGGGCTTTCTACACAGACTGATGACCTACATTACTCTGATCCCTGGAAGCCACAGTGGAAGGAGAGCAGACATTCCCAAAAGTCCTCTAACCTGGGAAACTTCAGGGAGGAAGTTATCCCTGCATATTTAACTCCCTTCATGCACACATTGAATCCAGGAACATGCTATGCTGTTCCTTGCTGTGTTCGGCACAGCGCCTGTCACCAGGCAGAGGGCAGATTACAATGGGTGTGCACATGAAGTGAACCTTGAGGACTGGGTACAGTTTCAGCTTCACCAGCCTCGCCTGGGGCGCAGGCATTGTTCTCAGAATGTTCAGAGGGATCTTGTCCTGAGTGTGTAAAAGGATTTCCCTGGTGAACATGTGGACAGGAGACTGGCCATACGCCCTGAAGAAATATGGATCCTCATATTAACGTTACCAAATATGCGCAGGGGCATTATTCACGGGAGCCTAGAGGTGGAAGCAACTCCTGTTTATCAACTGATGCTTGGATAAACAAAATGTCCTGTAATCGCAAAAGAGGGTGTGACTCAGCTATAAAAAAAATGCTGCAATACCACATACACTGTGGATAAACCTTCAAGACTATGCTACGTAAGGGACCGACCTCATGCTGTGTGCTCCCACTTATGCGTACAGCAAGAGAAAGCCAACATAGATTAGCTGGTGAACCAATGAGGCCGGGGAGGAGAGCTTTCAGTCTAGGACCCTACGGGGCATTGCATTACAGAAATTCTCCAAGACAACTACAGACTTATATGCTTCATTTTATTTTTAGAATTTGGGGGATTCCTACCCACCACACCCCCTACTTTTTGTTTGTTTTCTGAGACAAGGCTCACTCTGTGGTCCTGACTGTCCTGGAATTCACTATGTAGACCAGACTAACCTTCAACTCACAGAGATCTACCTGTTCCTGCCTCCCTCATGCAGAGATTAAAGGTGTGCACCACCATACCTGACTATACAGTGCTTGCCTTTAATGCCAACACCTGGGAGGCAGAGGCAGCTGGATCCCTGTGAATTTGGAGCTAGCCTAGTCAACATAGCAAGTTCCAGGCAGGCCACTTCTACATACTGAGATCCTGTTTCAAAATAATCAAAAACAAAAAAGCAAACAAATAGGTTATTCCAGGAGTTGGTGGCAGCACTGATAGCTTTAGTCATCTGTCTAGTTCTTTCCAGTTCTATCTCACAGGAATGAAGTCCACAAGGTGACTCCTATGAGAGGAAAGCCGGCATGCAGTAGACTGAGGCAGGAGCATCTCACACTTAAGGCAAGCATGATCCCAACGATACAAATAGCTGCTTGTGGTAGTACATGCCTGCAATTTCTGCATTGAGAAATCTGAGACAGCAATTCAGAGCCAGACTTGGTTACATCATAAGTTCAAAGCCAGCCTGGGCTATTATGAGACCCCTGTCTCTATTAAAAGAAAAGGAAGGAAGAGGAGAGAGAGGAAGAGGCACCTCCAGGGGTGAGGATATAGATCTTTGGTAGATCATTACCTAGTCTGTAGAGGTCCTGGGTTCGACTCCCAATATAGTAAATAACAACAATGATGATAATCACCTTTCTGCCTTTTAGCTAAGATTGAGTGTAACAATGAAGATAATATTAACAATAGTGAGATGACCAGCAACCAGACATAATAAGAACACCAGGGGACAGGGAAACATTGTCACTACCCTACAGAAGGTGTCTGCTGACATCAGCAGGACAGAACAGGTTAGCTTGCTTCTGCACAACCTACTTGGCCCAATCGGGAGAGAAAGAAAAGGGGAAAAGGATCAATATTGGTCATCTCCTGGGTAATTATGACTTGCGCACCCCTCAGGGCTGGGGATTAAATCCAGGGTCTCATTCTCTGGGTAGCCCTGGCTGTCCTGAAACTCACTCTGTAGATCAGGCTAGATGTATTAGTTTGGATTCTCTAGAGTCACAGACTGTATGGGCAGTCTCTATATAGTTAGGGAATTTGTCGATGACTTACAGTCGGTAGTCCAACTCCCCAACAATGGTCAGCAGCAGCTGTGAATGGAAGTCCAAGGATCTAGCAGTTGCTCTGTCCCATGAGGCAAGCAGGCAAGGAAGAGTGAGTAAATCTTCCTTCTTCCAATGTCCTTATATATCTACAGCAGAGGGTGTAGCCCAGATTAAAGGCTGTAGGTCTACAACAGAGGGTGTGGCCTAGATTAAAGGCTTGTGGGTCTCCAGTAGAGAATGTGGTCCAGATTAAAGGCGTATGCCTCCATGCCTTTAATCCCAGATGATCTTGAACTCGGGAGATCTTCTTGTCTTAATCTTCTGGAATTCATAGCCACTATGCTTCAAGATCTCCATGCCAAGATCCAGGTCAGAAACTTATATCTCTGAGCCTCCAGATTAGGATCATAGGTGAGCCTTCCAATTCTAGATTGCAGTTCATTCCAGATATAGTCAAGTTGACAACCAGGAATAGCCACTACACTAGACTAGAACTCAGAGATCCACCTGCCTCTACTCCCAAGTGCAGGGATTAGAGGTGTGTGCTGTCACTAGCTCTAATAACCCTAGCCTCAGATAGATAGATAGATAGATAGATAGATAGATAGATAGATAGATAGATAGAGAGAGAGAGAGAGAGATAGATAGATAGATAGATTTGGAGAAACTTTCCCCTATCCTGTGTAAGAAAGGCCCAGCTTCACTGTTTCGTAAAGGAGAGAAAAGGTGTCTAGTAAAATCTGGGTAAGCCCCACTCAGTGCTTAGCCAGGGCCGACACTGAGGCTTTGCAGCTCTCTGGCCTCCTCGGCTCTTTCCACCTTTCCCAATTCTGTAGCTGTTTAGGCTCCGGCCTTTATTTGTTTGCTGGTCTCAGCCGTGATTTCTTCTAGGGCAACGTTTCTCAATCTGTGGGTCATGACCCCCTGGGCATTGAGTGACCCTTTCACAGGGGTTGCCTAAGACCATGGGAAAACACAGATATTTACTTTATGATTCACAACAGCAGCAAAATTACAGTTATGAAGCGGCAATAAAATAACTTTATAGATGAGGGTCACCACAACAAGAGGAACTGTGTTACAGGATCACAGCTTTAGGAAGGCTGAGAACCACTGCTCCAGGGGCATCTGAGCCAAAGGGTGGTTGCTTAACTTAGAACAAACTGCTACTTGCGTGGGCTGATTCCTTTTACAACATGGAGCACACGTGTGTCTTTATGATGCAGAATATGAAGTGCCTCTCTCTCTGTCCCGCCTGCACCCATCACAAGTGTTACGGAGAAAAGTTAAGGCCGGCCTGAGACATTGTGGGACCCCACATTGTGGGACCCGGTCTCGGAAATAAAAAGTAACGTAAAGGCTGGAACTACAGCTTAATAGTGGCGGCGTCTCGACATGTTTGAGGTTCTGAGGTGATACCCAACACCCCAGAAAACAAAAGAAAAAACAAACTGTTCTGGAGCACCCATTCGGGCCATGAAACTCCACATGTAGACAGCATCAGCCAATGATACAAGCGACACAAAGACCTAATCAATCCTTCAATGTCTACAGTCCCGGGAAAGCCTTTCAATGCGCTAACCTTGCTTTTTCAGCTTCTGAAGTTCTGCTTCTGGCTAACTGTTCTTGTTAACTGAAGTACATCAACACATATGGCTTTTGTGCTTAAAAGCTCACCCTGAGAAAGGCTCCAGCCTACCCCAGGATCCTGAACAGGCAGTGCAGTCACTGGCCGGCTCATAGCGACTTCCCAGTGGCTGGAACTCATGTCTGAGCAGTCTTCTCTGGTGGGTACTCCACAGAAAAACTAAGGTTCCATACCACCAAGCTGAAAGAAAGCAACCGAGCTGACCCAGACACTTCTCAGAGGGCAGTTTCATGAAGGTGACCCTGCCTTAACCCTTCCACAGAAGGCTGACCTGAGCTGGCCAGCTCTCAAACCACCGCGGTTGAGCGATTGTTCAGTTTCCCTGATCTGGCCACACCCGGAGTCACCATTTGTTTTGGTTTCTGTTCAAGTCACTGGAACACACTCCATTTTATGAAACGAAGGGCTGCTCAGTCCCAGAATTATAGACTAAAGCCAATTAAGGCATCCGCTCCTGTAATATCAGAGCCAGAGGCCAAGACAGGAAGATCAGAAGTTCACGGCCTGCCTGGGCTACAAAGAGACGTCCTGTCCAAAACCCAAAACCCAAAACAAAAAAAACCCAGCAAAATAAAGGCAAAGACAGCAAACAAATAAATAAAAAATTCCTAAATATTTATTTGTTTGTTTTAAAGATTTATTTATTTATTATATGTAAGTACACTGTAGCTGTCATCAGACACACCAGAAGAGGGTGTCAGATCTTATAACAGATGGTTGTGAGCCACCGTGTGGTTGCTGGGATTTGAACTCAGGACCTTTGGAAGAGCAGTCAGTGCTCTTAACTGCTGAGCCATCTCTCCAGCCCCTAGATGTTTAAGTTGTGATTTCCTTTTGTCATTGTTGTCATTGTCCTGGTCACTTCTTTACTTCATCTCCTAACTCACTTGTCAAAAGCACCAGAATCTTGTATGTCCCACCATCCCCACAGACCCGCACACTGAGGATCTTTCTCGCCACTTCCTCACACAGGGGCCTCCCTTTCCAGGATTCTCCAAACCAGGTGGGTGTGGGTGTGGGTGTGTGTGTGTGGGGGGGGGGGGAAATCTCACAACTAACCAGCCAACCAAAAGCATGGAGCAAAACTGCAGTTTGGATCCTACTTGTGCGTTACTCCTCCGGGGTATGTGAGGACAATCCTCAGATAATCAATGCCAGGCACAGCGCAGAAGCTCACATGAATCAGAGCAAAGCCCCTCCTGGTTTCCAAGGCCCAAAGCACCGGAAATTCTGGTCAAACAAAACCCCGAAGACAAAGGCCTGGATGGAGGGAGGCTCAGCTGTTAAGAGCACTTGCTGCTCTAGCCGATGTCTGTCCAGTTCCCAGCAGCCGTGTCTGGTGGGTCACAACCTATGACTCCAGCTCCCGAGAACCTGATACCTTTCCCACCTCCAAGGGTTCTCACACGTGTTAATAACACGTGCAGGCACACATGTACACATAAATAAAGAATAATAGATCTTTGAAGAACTGGGGGTGGGGGACGACCCTCTGATGACATCAAATGTTTGCCAGCATGGGGAGCAGTGGGAGCTCTTGGGGGTTGTTGTTGGGGCAGTGACTTGATCTTAAGACACTCTCTGCATCCTTGGCTGAGAATCTACTGGCTGCTGATGGAGGGTCACTCTGTGGAGGTGTGGCTGCTAGCAGATCTCCCAGGCCCCCAGTGGTTTAGTTTAACAATATTGTACATGCTCAGCAGTGACCTAACACATGGTTCTGGTGACAACGACCGTTAAAAGGGAATATGAAGGGGAAGAGAGGTAAGGTTGGTGAGCTCTGAGTGGAGCTGTACAAACAGAACAGATAGATAAAACCGAAATTCACAGTATACACTTTCAAAGAATAAAACAAATGTTGTCTTTAAAAAGATGACAGAGGCCGGGCGGTGGTGGCGCATGCCTGTAGTCCCAGCACTCTGGGAGGCAGAGGCAGGCGGATTTCTGAGTTCAAGGCCAGCCTGGTTTACAGAGTGAGTTCCAGGACAGCCAGGGCTACACAGAGAAACCCTGTCTCGAAAAAAACCAAATCCAAAAAAAAAAAAAAAAGATGACAGAGGCATGTCTACTACCCCCAGAAATACCATAATTTAGTAATGAAAATTAGTCTTTCTGAGAAGAACAGTTAAAAACAAACAAAAAAACCCTGTTCAATTAAATTTAAACACACATACACACATACACACACACACACACACACACACACACACACACACGCACACACACTATTGCCAGGTTACTCTATAGCCCAGAAATTCTGTTTTCATCTACTTAGTGAAGCAAAGGAAAGTGGAAACGTGGCCATAAAGTGATTAGAAGAAGAGTGGTCAGCAGTTTCCTTCAAACTAGCTCCAAATTGCCATAAAACCAACACTCAAGAGGTTGAGGCTAAAGACCCATGGATTCAAGGCCAGCCTGGGCTACATAGTGAGATCCTTATTGAAGACAAAACGTGACCCAGATTTTCAAAGATCAGGTGTTCTCCCTCAGAAGCCTCCGTCAACAGGAGATGGTCCCTAACTTGGCAGTTAGGAAATGGGTCAGCTGGCTGTCATACACACTGAGGAGTTAGGTCTCAAAGCCGTTCATTATACTGAGAGACCTCCTTGAAAAGAGTGCACATTGGGCCTGGAGATGTTTGTCTCAGAGCATAAAGCCACTTGCCACCAAGCCTGACAACCTGAGTTCCATTCCTGGGACCCACACAGTAACTCCCATAAGTTGTCCATATGTACTATACCACACACACACACACACACACACACATACCACATATGCAAAAAACAAAACAAGCAAACAAAAACCCACCACTGCCACCAACAAAACAGATATTGACTGGCTGGTAAAAGGGCTCATTTGGTAAGGGCACTGGCCACCAAGCATCCAGCTCTTCATACAGCCTAAGTTGGCCTTGAACTCATGATCTTCCTGCCTCAGCCTTCCAAATGCTGAGAGCCCAGGTATGTACTATGCCTGGCCTCAGGTGCACACACGTTAATACACATGAAATATACTGATGTCACAGATGCATTTTACAGCACGGCAGCTATCCTGGAGTGCCCAGTATGGTCCAGACAAGTAAGATTCTGCTCCCACAGGTGGAAGGGAAGAACTTGGTTATGTCCTCCGATCCCCACAGGAACTGTGACACATGCAGCCTATCCTCACACACACCACACACTCTGTAATGACTCACTATAATAATCACAAAAACTGATGCCTGGTGCTGGGGAGACAGATGAGTGTGTAAAGGTGCTTAATGTGCAAACAAGAACACCCAAGACTGAGTCCCTAGCTTCCATGCATAAAAAACTGGGCTTGGCGGCAGGATGGAGTGGAATCTCTGCACTGTCAGGGGTGGAGACAGGAGGATTGCCTAGGCCTGCAGGACCCCAGCGTGACTCCAGGCTTTGAGATTCCTCAGACTAAGGAGGTTAGTAGAATGAAGAGATGTACAGAGCGTTTTGGGGCAGTCGTGCACGTGGTTTGAATTTGACATTATAGGGAAGTAGGTTAAAGCAGGAATTTTTATCCTAGGGTGGAGAAGCTCAGTGAAGGTTAAGTTCATTGTTCCTCCAGGTCTAGGAATTCCTGAATTAAAAGCAGGTGACCAACCCAGCTGCTGGAGCAGTCAAGACAAGGACCTCCAAGAGAAGCTAGACAACTTCCACCGGAACTCAGACCGGAGTCTGGGGGGGAAGGATTTGCCCAAACTGTTAAAAGGTCCGACCGCCATTAAAGTTTCCGGCTTTGATCAGTGAAATATTGTCTTGGCCCTCCTTCTTTTCGCCCCTTCCCCATCCATCCCTCAGCTTCTGTTCCAGCAACCCACTTCGTAATAGCTGCAGGCAGCTATGGAATACAACAAAAAGACCCAACATCCTCCTCTGATTTCCACATGGGCACATACCCCCCCCCACACACTCACACATGTATACATACTCACACATATATACTCACATTTACATACACTCACACAATCACATTCACACGCACACTAACCCACACACACACTCACACATTCTCACACACATAACACACTCTCTCACACACACATATAATCACACACACACTCACACACACGCTCACACACAATTGTGTCTGTGCTGAACACAGAACATTTTCTTGTCATTGTTCTGATAACAATGCAGCATGACAAATACTTACATAGTGTTACATCATTATTTATACAAGCAATCCAGAGATGATTTAACTCATACAGGAGGAAGTACGAAGGCTTTATGAGAGTGGTTCTTTACCTTCCTAATGCTGTGACCCTTTAATACAGTCCCTCATTTTGTGACCCCCAACCATAAAAATATTTTGTTGCTATTTTATAGCTGTAATTTTGTTATTGTCATGAATTGTAATGAAAATATCTGATGTGTAGAATATCTGATATTCAAGCCCCAAATGGATCTCGAATTACAGATTGAGAACCACAGCTCTATGAAACCACTACATTGTTTGCTTTATGAGAGGGACTTAAGCATTGGAGAATTCACAGATCCTTGGGAGACTGGGATCTTGGAACCAATTTTCCATGAATACAGAGGGACATCACTTAGAAAAATTGCCCAATAACATATTGTAATAATAGTCTAGTCTTACAAGCATGTGAACAAAACCTAGCAGATAGAGTGCTTTCTCAGTGTGCGTGAGACCCTGGGATTGATCCCCAGGACCACATAAACAAGACGTGGTGGCATGTAACTGTAATCCCAGCATCTGGGAAGTAGAGGCAGGAGAATCAAAAGATCAAGACTATTTTTGGCTACATAATGAGTTCCAGGCCAACTTCAAAAAAAAAAAAAGATTAAACAAATACTCATAAAAAGCCCTCCTGCTTCAGCCTTCCAAATGCTGGAATCATAGACATGACATAATACATGGACATGGATACTGTATTTGGCTTTTTCTTTTTCAGATCTATTGACTTCCCACCCCCACCCCACCCCAGTTCGCCCCCTCACTACAGTACTAGAGATTGTACTCAGGGCCTGTGCTTGCTTGTGCCTGTGCTTGGATGTGTGTCACTACAAAAACTATTCTGGAGGGACAGGCTTTAATTTCTCTTTTCCCAAAACTTGAGCTAGCCAGCTACCTAACAGAAAATAGTTATTCCTGCCACTACACTCCCAATGCTCTAGCTCCTATTACGTGGTGACAGGCACATGTAAGGGGCCTGTGGCTTGTTTGTCATCTATACGGTCATGATCATTAGGGTTATCACAGCTTCCAACCTGCTTCTCTCATCATGCTACAAGGTGTTTGAGCAGGGCCCTGCCTCCTTAGCACCTCCCAGGGCGTGGTTCTAATGTGACCGTGCTACAGCCCTGTCATTTGTAGATAAGCAATAGCACATACTCACAGTGGTTCTTGTCTTCCAAGATCGCCCTCCAGTTGGGAAGGCCCAGTGCCTTTCCTCCCACAGGGACACAGCTGCGGCCTGCTTCCCACGAGTGGCCATATTTCTGTCTTATAAATGTGCTTGCTCTTCACAGTGTCCTTTGAATTAGCTGCAATGCTTTCTAATTTTCATATTAATAATTTTGGGGGAGGGTGAAACAGGGTCTCATGGAGCCCAGGCTGGTCTTGTCTGTCTATCTGTCTTTCTTTTCCTTTCCTTTTTTTTTTTTTTTTTTTTTGGCTTTTTTCAAAGCAGGAGGTTTGTGTGTGTGTGTGTGTGTGTGTGTGTGTCTAGCCTTGGTTGTCCTAAAACTAGCTCTGTAGACCAGGCTGGTCGAGAACTCACAGAGATCTGCCTGCTGCTACCTTCCGAGTGCTGGGATTACACTTATATACTACCATACATGGCTTTAAAAGATTCTCTTTTTGAAATAGTTACCCAGACTGGCCTTGAGCTTCTGGGCTCAAGCAATCCTCCTGCTTCAGCTTTCTCAGTGCTGACCACCAGTTCCATCTTACACATTGATACATTGATTTGAAAATTTTTATATAGTCTAGGTTAGCCTGAAACTCCTGGCAGCCAAGCGGGATTACAGGCACGAACTGCTGTGCATTGCAATGTTTTCTGTGGGCTTTGTTTTGCTTAGATGTGTTGATTCCCTGCTCCCCTACTTTCTTCCCTCTCCTATAGTGCTAAGGATTTAACTCGGACCCTGCATATGCTAGGCATGTGTGCTACAAATGAGGTTCTATGCACAGCTCCCTTTATTCTGCAAAAGACTATATTTGAACACTCTGTCCAGAGACTTACCCATAATAATTAACTAATTTAAGTATTTATTTTTATTTTATGTGTTTGAATGTTTCTCCTGCATGTATTTCTGCATACTACATGCATGCAGTGCCAGAGAAGGCGAGAGCTGAACTGGAGTTACAAATGGTTCTGAGCACCATTTGTGGGTTTTGAGAACCAAGCCTGGGCCCCCTGTCAGAGCAGCCAGTAATCTTAACTCCGCTCTCCTGATTTGGGCTTTCAATTGACTGAAATAATTTCCAGATTTTTAAAAAAGATTTGTTTATTTTTATATATTTGAATACATTGTCGCTGTCTTCAGACACATCAGAAGAGGGTATCGGATCCCATTACAGATGGTTGTGAGCTACCATGTGGTTGCTGGGAGTTAAACTCAGAACCCCTGGAAGAGCAGTCAGTGCTCTTAACTACTGAGCCATCTTTCCAGCCCTTCACATTTTTTTTAAAAGAAACACTCCCATTTCCTAGTTAACTGTGTACACACCCGTAATCCTAGCACTCTGGAGGTGGAGGCAGGAGGATCAAAAATTCAAGGTCATCCTCAGATTACAGCCTGGGTTACATGAAACCCTGCCTTAAAAAGATCATAATAAAAAGAAAAAGGGAAAGAAGAAAAGGAGAGGAAAGGAAGGGGCAACGGTCCTGTGTGCCGTCCGCACTGGGTCCGGTGGGGGTGGGGCCAGGAGTCGCCATCGCCATCGAGGCTCCGGAGTCTCAGTGTTCGCTGCTCTCTCCTGGGTGTGGTATGAGAACCTTTACTTCCTGGGTGCCTCTCATAGGATAATATGTACACACTACCACACCCAGCCTGGTCTACACAGACAGTTCCAGGCTAGCCAGAGCTACATAGTGAGACTTGGTATTAAACAAAACAAGATAAGAAACAACACCCCCTCTTGGAGGCCTGCCAGCTTTGAAAAGTTCGTAGTCTGTAAGTGGCATTGTATTTGTATAGTGCTAAAGTCAAAAGTTTAGGCTTCTGCACAGACAGGATGTCACCCAGGGCTTGTAGGCTGGAGTGCCATGGGCTCTCCTGAAGTGAACACAGAGGGAATTGCTCCTCACGGGGTAGCCACCAGCCTTCTCAGCCGAGGAGACAGGCTGTGGTGGTGATGTGTGGTGTGCACCTGGCCAGCCTCAGAGTCACCCGCTGTGATCCAGGATGTCCTCAAGCTGGTGAGTCCATCTCCGGGGAACTCTTTCCAGAGCCTACCAAATGACTCAACGAAGGATGCCCTATGCACCAGAAAAAAAAACAAAAAACAAAAAAAACAAAAAAACAAAAAAACGGAGTTAGGGTGGAGTTGCTTCAGGCTGGAGGCTCTGGCTTTGTTTTCAAGGCTGGGTGTGGTACCCAGTGAGCCCATTACCCTGGATGACAGGCTGCCATTCAGTTGTGGCAATAGGATATTCGCTGAGAGACACCAAATGACCAAAGACGGCCATCTTGCCAGCTGAGGTGTGATGAGGGACTGAGTTTCCGAATCCTTTCTCATTGAGCCTGTCAGAACCAGATGCAGCCATGAAGCCTGACTGTTGGGACAGGCCTGTTACCCCCAGATACTTGGGGGTCTGAAGCTGGAGGATCACAAGTTCAAGGCCTGCCTGGGTTACATAAATGAGTTCTGGGACAGTCTAAGCAACTTAATGAACCGCTGCCTCAAGATACAGGAAGGCGTGGACTGGGACGAAGCTCAGCTGGGGGGGGGGGCACTTGCTAAGTGGGTGCCACAGAAAAGGGGAGGCAGCTGACGAGACAGCTGGTAGGTAAAGTGCTTGCTGCTTAAACATGAAGATCCCCTCAGCTCACAAAGGCTGCGAGTGGTGGTCTACACCTGTAACTCCAGCACTAGGCCGTGGGGACAGGTGGGTCTCGGGGCTCACTTAGCCAGCCAATCTGACTAAAAAGGCAAGGTTTGGGTTCAGTGAAGAGATCCTAACTAAAAAAGGAAGGAAGGAAGGAAGGAAGGAAGGAAGGAAGGAAGGAAGGAAGGAAGGAAGGAAGGAAGGAAGGAAGGAAGGAAGGAAAGGAAGAAGGGGGACATTTCAATGTCCACCTGTGGCTTCCATAGCCCCCTCCCCCTCCCAGGCATGTGTGAGCAAGCATATTCTCACACACACACATACACACACACACACACACACACACACACAGAGAGAGAGAGAGAGAGAGAGAGAGTTGTATTTGCTATCTCAGCATCTCAGCTGTTCTCGCTGCAAATCCAAGTCATTGGCATACTTCCCCCTGCCAGTCACAGCACAGGCAACCAAGCACCCAGTATTCTCAGGGTTCTGGGTGAGTGCTCCTTCCACACTCAGGGGCAGCACTTTGGGGACAGTTTAAGTTTGGAAAGATGCTTCTCCAGGAAACATCATGGGGAAAGTGTTGCTCACTGTGGCCAGCAGGTAAGCTGGGCCAGCAAGTGGGCCGTGAAGCAAGTGCCCCCCCTCACAACCCTCCCACCCCCCCCACCCCCCATCCCCCACCCCTACCCCCTACCCCGTGTTAGTCCACTCGGCCTGTCGGGCCTGTCAGCAAACAGCATACGCGGCAGGGGAGGAGCAACCAAGTTCATTTTGTCAAAGTTCAGACAGCAGAAGGCTCAGAATCAGGTGCTAATGCGGATGGTTGCCCCCCGGGGAAGGCCTCTTCCCTTGGCTCGTGGGTGGGGCCATTTCCACTTGGAGATCCCTGGAGGGTCATAGCATCTGGGTTGCCCACCACTCACTTTTGGTGGTACCTGGGATTAATCCCAGCATCTTGCACATGCTAAGCAAGACCTCGTACCAGGCTGGCCTTGAATTGTGTTCTTCAAACTGGACAAACACTGGGTTTCCTATTTTCTTGCCTCAGGCTCTTAAGGAGCTGTCTATAGAGCACCACTAGGCTTAGCTTGGATTTCCTCTTTGTATTAAGATAGTAGCCAGGGCCTGGGAGTATAGTTTTGTCGGTAGAGTGCTTGCCTAACGTCCACAAAGACCTGGTTTGATCCCCAGGCATAGTGACTCACATCCGTGATGCCAGGACCCAGGAGGGAGTTGCAGGAGGATCAGAAGTTCAAGAACATCCTTAGATGCATAGGGAGTTTGAGGGCAACCTGAGCTACATGAGACACTGTCTCAAAATAATGAAATAAAATATATGGAGAGACACATGTCACCTTAGACTGGCGCCCAATGGGCTGACCTCATGTCAGAGCACCCATCTTCAAGGAGAGTCACATTTTGAGCTGCTAGGAGCTGGGCTTTTAACACACCTGACTTTAAGAGGGACCATAGTTGAGTCTGTAACACTAAACTAGGAAAGCTGACTGCCTCAGACTTTGGAGACACCAGAGAGAAAACCCAGTAGGGGGTGATCCTGACTGTATCTTATACCACAGAGAGGGGGAACAAATGGAACAATGGCCTGCCATTCCATCCACAAATACTGACTGATCATTGGCCATGCGACAGTCGATAGATACCCTGGGTGCCGGCAATCAGGAGAGAACGTTGCTACAGGTCTTATGTGATTAGGTGGTAGATATCAAAGCAAGTCTCCTGGAAGGAGACAGAAGTAGCCAGTGGTCTCTCCTGCCCTCATTGCAGACCCATAGTGTGGTTTCTAGGTTGATAGAGACCATATGCAGGTTTTTATAGGAAGAATAAAAACCTTCATTGCTATGCGGACTGTTATCTGGCTCCCTAGTTGACACTGATGTCTAGAGGTGACTTTACGATCCTAAGCCATCCAACATGATAGTATATGATCTATGGCTCTTGTCAAAAGAGAGTCAGTAGTCCCTGTTAAGGACCTGTCACAAATTAACCGAATGGTGTGTGTGAGTCTGGGGGTTAACCGAATGGTGTGTGTGAGTCTGGGAGTTAAACTCTGGGCCTTTGACATGCGAGGCAAATGCTCTCCCACTGATAGACATTACAGTGAGCTGGCCTTGGATTTGTGATCCTTCTGCTTTAACCTTTCTAGTAGCTGGGATTACAGGGCTGCTGGAACAATCCTCCCTTCCTCCTTCCCTCCCTCCCTCTTTACCTCCCTCCCTCCCTCTCTCGCTCTCCTGCTTTCTCTGCTTTAGATAAAACCTCATACCTCTCACACACAAGGCAAGTGTGAGCCACTGAGCCACCTCTCAGCCTTATGGTCGCTAATTACTTGTTCACCTGAAGAGCTGTGGGCAGGCAGGCTCTCTGCTGGGCTGTGTCTCTGAGGGACTCAGGCTGCCCTATAATCTGCTCCAGGCGACAGGTGGAATCTACAAAGCTTCAACTACATTCTGTTTGGATGTTCCAGGGCAGGGAAACATGGCTTAGATTCAGGCCTAGGAAAAAGATGTGGGAGCCCTAGCTAGCCTGTCTCTCTCTCTCTCTCTCTCTCTCTCTCTCTCTCTCTCTCTCTCTCTCTCTCTCTCTCTCTCTCTCTCTCTCTCGTCTCATAGCCAAGATTAGTCTTGATCTGACTGCCTCCACTCCCCCAGTGCTGGGATTGTAGGTGTATGTTACAGTGCTTGACTTACGAATACACCTCCCATCCCCTCCTTCCTCTTCTGTCTCCTCTCCCATGTCTTCTTTCTTCTTCCTTTCCCCCCTGCCTCCCTCCCTTCCTTCTTTCCTTTCTTCATTTTAAAGACAGCGAAGCCCAGGCTGACCTCCATCATTCAGCCCTCCTGTTCTAGCTTGCAGGCGTTGAGGTGCACACGCTCAGCTTTTTAGACCGTTTCCATCTGTGGTTAGTTGGATCTG
The DNA here is from genome assembly GCF_947179515.1 of Apodemus sylvaticus. NCBI lineage: Eukaryota > Metazoa > Chordata > Mammalia > Rodentia > Muridae > Apodemus > Apodemus sylvaticus. The sequence continues at coordinate 64,245,764 of NC_067479.1, forward strand.
TAGATCTGGAGCCTGTGGATACTGGGGGATGCCCCATCCTGAAAGCGCCAGGAGAGAATGCTTACATTCAGGCGGCTCCTTGATGTTTACAGCACATTGTCATCGTCATAATCGGGTTAATTTGAGCTTCTTAGCATCCCTGGGAGGTAGGCACTCTACAGATGAGAAAAATCCCAGAGAGGCTGAGAGCCTGCCAAAGTCACATGATTCTTAGCAGCCAGGTCTGCTGATTCAGCCTGGCTCTTCTGCTGAGGTCACAGTCAACATCTCCCCATGAAGTGCTCTTTGGATGCTCTCCAAGGTTTTGGAGAAGCTGGCAGGGAAGTTTTGGGTTACAGGAACTGAGCTGGTTTCTTTGGTCCTCCATCTGGAGCTCTTATAGAATGTTCCAGAGTGGTTTTGTTCTGGGTATGCAGTTTTCCCTCAGGACAGATTTATTGACTTAGCTCTCTGAGAAACAGCTTTGTGCTTTCAGCAATGTCTGTGATCAGAAAGGGTGACAAGAGGGGACTACGCACTGTGGTTTCTCTGTCACTGTGACCCAGCTCACAGGCCAGATGGAGAGAAGTTTCTTGGTTGCAGGCCAGCAGAAAAAGTGTGACTGAGATCCAGCTTTAGAGTAGGTAAGTTAATTGTCCCATTTCAAAACATGGCTATGGCGGTACGCACCTACAATCCCAGCACTGGGGAGGCAGAGGCAGGAGGATTAGAAGACGCCCAAGGCCATCTTCAGCTACACCGAGCTTAAGACCAGCCAGAGGAACCCGAGATCTTGTCAAAATAAACAAAACTGAAACAACACAACAACATTGGTCCCTACTTCAGTGTGCAGGATTTCTTCCGGTTCACATTGACACCTGTGCCCTTGGCCTTGAAGAATGCTCTGAGTACTCTATCCATATTAGAAACGCAGGCAGGCAGATGAAGATGGCCAAGAAATAATTTTCAGGATTTATTTGGTTTTAAGCAAGTGGGCTGTCACTCATCAGTAAAGCTCTTGTTCTGAACTGCATCAGCAACACAACAACAGCAAAATCAAATTATTTTGCTGTCAGTCTTTTATTATTCGTGAGCTGTGGCGGTTGAATATCTTTGGAGTTTAGGAGTCCATGTTGAGGCATGAAATCATTTGTTTCGCCAGCTGTTTGCCTGCCAGGGGCCCTCCATCCTTGTTTGTTTACATAAAGCGCTGTGTAGGCAAGATGATTTCCGATAATTGTGATGTCTGTGACTGTGCATATGAAGCATTTTTCTGTTGTTTACCGCCGCGCTTGTGTCTGTGTAGGGCGGAGTGGAGCACTCATCAGGGACACGTGAGAAACTGGAGGGTATTGCAGTAGGAGCTGGGCAGGGCTTGGAAGGCAGAAGGACTTCACACTAGTCTTTTACTTCCTGTTCTGTTCTGCTTGTCAATCTGGTACGAGTGCTCTCCAGAGCCCACGGCCATACGTGGAAGGATGGCTGGGGCTAAAGACAAGTGATTCAAAGGACGCCTCCAGTAACAGAGGCGGGGCAGCGTGGAGCTGGGTTGGTGTTGGTACGGAGACAGAGACAGGAGGCTAGCTGACTTGGCATAGATACAGACTCATGGTACTTGGCTTTATGCTAATCCCTCATCTCGGTGAAATGGGCAGAAGTCTGATTGCACGGCTTCTGGATTTGATTTATTTTTAAAATATTTATTCATTTATTTATAAAATTCATGTGTGTGTGTGTGTGTGTATCCCCTGGAGCTGGGCCTGCCGGCACTTATGAGCTGTCCAATGTGGGTGATGGAAACCAAATTCTGGAGGAGCAGTCAATGATTTCAACTGCTGAGACATTTCTCTAGCCTCTATTGATTTTCTAAAAATCATCATCATCACCATTACCATCACCACCTTCTTCTTCCTCCTCTTCCTCCTCCTCCTTCAATAAAGCATCCTAGGCTAACCTTGAACTTACTCTATAGCTAAGGATATCTTGAGCCCCTAATCATCCCATCTCTACTTTCCAAGGCCCTGACATTACAGGTGTGCACCACTACACTTGGCCTTCACTAGTCTTAATTTTAAAATGTAAAAGCTGCATTTTATGTACAGCAGTACAATCTACATATTAAATAAAAGTATAACAGAATGTAATTTTAATATAGTTTTAAAGGGAAGAGAAAAGGGAAAATTTCAGGTTATAGGGTCCTTCTCCTTAGAACAAATGCGTTATCCTTTTAATCCCTTTTTGTAAGTGGGTGAGCAGGACAGTTGTCAGCAGTGACTAGTCGTGTCTGGTTCCTATTGCCCCAAAGGTCCGTGGCATTAAAAAGAAATCCTGACCTTCACAATAACCAACTCTAAAACATGGTGTATTTTTTTGGATGCAAAATTGGTCTTTTAATTAATGAATTGATTGGTTGGTTGACTTTATGTGCATTGGTGTTTTGCCTGCATGTATGTGTGTGTGTACAAGTGCCAAATCCCCAGAGAACGGAGTTATAGACAGTCGTGAGCTTCTATGTGGGTGCTGGGAAATGAACCTGGGACCTCTAGAAAAGCAGTCAGTGCTCCAAACTGCTGAGATCTCTCTCCAACTCCACAAAATTGTTCTTGCCACTTCAGTGCACAGAAGTTGAATTCATAGATCCACCACGAACTATGATGGAGCCAAAACTATAAAAAAGCCAGCTTTCTATTCTCGTTCACTGGGGGGTGGGGGGCGGCAGGGGCCTCGGCAGGCGAAGGTGCAGGCTGCCAAATCCTGAGAGTGCATAGAAAGGTGGAAAGAGGGAACAGACTCCTGAAAGTTGTCCTCTGACCTTTGTGTCTGCCCTGTGACACAACTCATGTACACACATACACACACACACACACACAAAACCAATTAAAATGTAATTTTAAAAAATACAAAAACAGTCGTGAAAAAGGAGGAAAAGCTATTTTTCTTTCTTCTATCATCTCTCTATCTATCCATCTATCCACGTATCTATTCATTTTAGGAATTTTTGTTTGTTTCTTTGTTTGTTTGAGACAGTGTCTCATGTAGCACAGGCTGGCCTTAAACTTATATAGCCACGATGATATTAAACTTCTGATTCTCCTGTCTCCACTGAACTCTGGTTTCTGGGCCTTGGGCACATGCTAATCTAGCCATGAAACTTGGCCCCTGTTTGATTTCCGCACACATCGGAATCATGGCAAGCGAGGTAAACTCTGAAGTTTGTAGGCAGAAATAGCCATGCGGTGGAGCTTGATGATAATAACATCTATAACACAGGACATACACTCTCTTTCCCTCTCTCTCCCTCGGAGATTCTCATTCTGTAGCCCAGGTTGGCCTTGAGCTCATAGCAATCCCCCTGCCTCAGCTTTCCAAGCACTGGAGTAGCAGGTATGCCTCACCACTCCCAGGTCCTTCTGGATTTTACTGATTCTCTGTAATTTTAACCTTCTCTCCTTCACAGATCTCCCTTTCTGTTCCTCAGCCTCCCAGCCTTTTCCTATCCTGTCCCTGTCCCTGTCCCTGTCCCTGTCAGCCTCCTCTTTCTCAGATGGCTCAGACTAAGGACCTCATGGGCACAAGACACCCCAAGACCAAGTTCTCAGCACAAAGGAGATTTATCTGACCCAGAAAAACAGAGGGTAGGAAATCAGAGACAAAGACAGGAGGTAGAGAATGAGGGAGGAGGGGAAGGGAACAAGGGAGAGGGAAGGGATGTTTGCCTCAGGGCATGAGGGGCTGCCTCTGGGTAGAAGAGACAGACTGGCACATAGGCAAATGTCAGTTTATGAAGGTGAAGGGGGAAATCCTGTATTAGGATGAGGTGTTTAATTTATTTCAATTTTGAATATTTTATTTTTGAAATATCAAATTGCTAACTTGAAACTAAAAGCAAACTTTAATATGATAAATTATATCTCTTCCCAATGTTCTTTTTTCCCCAATAATTTACTTATTCATTTTATATCCCAATTGTTCCAAATCCCCTTCCTGGTCTCTCCCTCACACAGTCTCTCCCCCCACCTCCCCTCCTTTTCTCCTCAGAGAGTGGAGGTCCCCTGGGTATCCCCCAATTCTGACACATCTAACACAGCCCTGTTGGGGAATGGGATCAGATTCCCCACAGGTAGGCAACAGATTTAGGGACAGCCCCTGCTCCAGTTGTTGGGAGACCTGAATGAAGACTCAGCTGCACATCTGCTACGTCTGCTGGGGAACCCCTGTATGCTCTCTGTTTGGTGGCTCAGTCTCTGGGAGCACCCAAGGACCCAGGCTAGTTGACGCTGTTGGTCTTCCTGTGCAGTTCCCTCCAGCTTCCTCAATCCTTCCCCCAACTCTTCCATGAGACTCCCTGAGCTCTGTCTAATGTTTGCTTGTGGGTCTCTGCATCTGTTTCAGTCAGCAGCTGCTGCATGGAGCCTCTCAGAAGGCAATCATGCTAGGCTCGTGTCTGCAAGCATAACAGAGTGTCATTAATAGTGTCAGGGACTGGTGCTTGCCCATCAAGTCTCAAGTTGCAGACTGGTCATTCCCTCAGTCTCTGCTCCATCCTCGCCCCTGCATTTCTTGCCGACAGGACAAATTTGGGGTTGAAAGTTTTGTAGGTGGGTTAGTGTCCTTATTCTAGGGTCCTGCCTGGCTACAAGAAGTAGCCCTTTCAGGTTCTAAATCTCACTGCTAGGAGTCTCAGCTAAAGTCACCCCCTTAGACTCTTGGGAGCCTCACCATCCCAGGCCTCTGACATCCTAGAGATGCCCTCCATTCCCACCCCCACTAGCTGCCAATTTCCACTCATTTTCCAAGCCCTCTGGAGCACTATTCTGTCTGTCTTCACACCTTTTAAAATTAATTTATTTATTAATTTATTTACATTTCAAGTGTTATTCCTTCACCAGGTTTCCCCCTCTCCAGGAAATCCCCATCCCATTCCCCCTCCCCCTGCTTCTAGGAGGGTGCTCCTCCTTCCACCCACCCAGTCCCACCTCCCCGCCCTCGATTCCCCTACACTGGGACATCTATCAAACCTTCATAGGACCAAAGACCTCTCCTCCCATTGATGCTGTCAAGGCCGTCCTCTGCTACATATGCAGCTGGAGCCCATGTGTACTCCTTGATTGGTGGCTTAGTCCCTGCGAGCTCTGGGGGCATGGGGGGGGGTTGTCTGGTTGGTTGATATTGTTGTTCTTTCCTATGCAAATCCCTTCAGCTCCTTCAGTCCTTTCTCTAACTCCTCCACTGGGGACCCCACACTCAGTCCAACGGTTAGCTGCGAGCATCCAACTCTGTATTTGTAAGGTTCTGGCAGGGCCTCTCAGGAGACAGCCATATCAGGCTCCTTTCAGCAAACCTTTCTTAGTATCCACAATAGTGTCGGAGATTGCTGACTGTATCTGGGATGAGTCCCCAGGTGCTGTCCCCACACCTTATCCTGTATCCCCCTTTCTCCTCCCTATCTGCTCCCTTACCCACTCCTCTTCCTCCATCTACCTTATGTGAGTAGTTTACCCCGCCTTCTAAGTGAGTTCAAGCATCCTTAGCTTCTTTGGGTCTGTAGAGTGTACCATGGGTATCCTGTACTTTTTGGCTAATATCCACGTATTACATACCATGAATACATACCATGCTTGTCCTTTTATGTCTGGGTTACCTCATTCACCATCGGGGTGCCCAGCTCATTGGCACCTGTGTTATAGAAAGCTGCCCATGATAAAAGCTGCCCAGGCTAAAGTGATACTTTTATTTTTTCCTGAAAAATATCTCTTGACTTCAAAGAGACTGATTGAGCTTTTGCTGAACTTTGGGGCCAAGTTAATAATATGCCTTAGGACCCCTTAAGATGCCTTAGGACCCCTTAAGATGCCTTAGGACCCCTTAAGAGTATGCACCCAGGGAAGGGACTGAGGAGCTGAGGGGCTGAAACCCCATGGAGGGAGCAACAGTGTCAACAGTGTCCCAGGGACTGGACCACCATCCTAATAGTACACATGGAGGGACCCATGGCGCTGACCACATATGTGGCAGAGGACGGCCTTGTTGGACATCAGTGGGAGGAGAGGCCTTTGGGCCTGATACCCCAATGTAGGGAAATGCCAGGGTGGGAAGACAGGAGAGGGTGTGTGGGTGGGGGTGCCTCATAGAGGCAGGGGGAGGGGGGATAGGATAGGAGGTTTCCGAAGGGGAGACTTCAAAAAGGGAAAACATTTAAAATGTAAATAAAGAAAATATCCCCTCCCCCAAAAGAGTATGTAGTTAATGTGATGCCCTACTGTGTCCTCGGCCTGTTTGAGTTTAACCTGCCTTTAAGAGAACAATGAAGCCAACCTTACCATGCCTTGGAATCCCCATGTATTCGGCTTTACAGCCTAAGCTAAATACATAGCTTTAAGCTATGTACTCTTCCGTCCTCAGACCCAGAACAACATGCGAGTGTCTTGTAATCATTTGCTGAAAGCATTCAAGAGTTAAAAAATTAAACAAAACAAGTAACCTATAAATGTTTTTTTTTATGGTTGATAACACCCATTTGCAGTTTTGAGCACTATTCTGGGTCAGTTGGAGTCAGTAGGGATAACTTTTTCCCTTGTAAAACCTTGTTGAAGATTTCTGTAATCCTCATTGCTTTCCCATGCCCTCTAATGTGCTGTTCAGTAAATACATACACAGCAAAGCACTTTGTTAGAGATAGGCACACCACCACAGACAATGGGGGAGAGATCTCAGACACATACAACAGACTGGCTGCAGGCAGACCAGTAATCACAGACTATAGACAGATGGAAGACACAGGGAGGAACAGGGAATTCTAATTCGGGCTCTTTCTTGGTCAAACCACACCTCATTGGTATAGTTTGACCAGGAGGTGTTGCTGCCCACTCTCGGGTTTCTTTGATGCTTGGGTAGGCTTTCTCAGCAGAGATGGCAGGGGCCTATGTGTCTACATGGAGGTGTATGTAGGGGTGGGATTTCAAGTTGGTATGGAATCTGCCAGATTGACTTTCAATTCTCCATAAAATCTGGTGTGAGTGGTGGTGGTGGAAGATGTGTTCTTAATAACAAGCAAGTTGAGGTTAGTACAGTTTGGGCACATGGTATTCAAATTTCTCGTCTACCATGAAGGCACAATCTAAGCACTCTGGGGGTATGGGTGATAAGGATGGACTTAGCCATACCTGTGAAAACCTGGAGATAGCAGGCGGAGAACCTCAGCTTGGCTTCTTGCTATAGTCACCAGAGATCACTCCACTAGCAGACAGATGAACCAGGTTCAGTTTCCCCACAAAGCTGTGACAAACCAAGAAGCCCAGAAGACCTGCGCATCGGTCAGACGGCTTGAATTCAGTCAGATGAGGTTGGACGCCTTCTCGCTGTAGCGCCCACAGGAATAGCTGCTGGCAGCCTCCTTTCTCTGGTGAGCTACCTGGGGTGGAAGAGCTGGTGTAGGTGTCAGCGTGAGCCACACCACTGCTACTGGCACGTTTGCCAGCACCTGTCTCATTGAACACGGTGTGGAGAGAGTCATCTCCGTGGTGATCTTGTCACTTGGCATTTGGGGTGCCACTGGGGTGGATTTACCACATGTTCTCTGTGGTAAAGCTTTCAGCCAGTGTTGCCAAGCTGGACACTAGCCTGGGGCTGGGGGAACAGCTCACACCAGCTGTGATATTAGTCTTACTGCCTCTGGCCCAAGTGACACAGCAGAAGATGATCTCTATCAGGTAAATGCCTCTATCAGTCATCTGCGTGTGCCTCTGGGAAGGCAGCCTGGGGCAGGGGGGTCAGAGCCACCATTCTTAGTCAGGCACCTGGGATCCAGTTTGTTCTTATTCAGGTGATCTGATCTGTACACGTCACGGAATACAAAAAATATTGGATTATGTGTGTATGTTTGTGTCTGTGTGTGTATGCAGTATATGTAGTATGTGTGTGTATATATGTATGTGTGTGTGTGTTTGAGTGTGTGTGCACATACCATGGTACACGTGTGTAGCTTAGAGAACAATTTTTGGAAAGTGGTTCTCTCCTCCCACTATGTGTGTCCCAGGGATTAAACTCAGACCATTAGGACTGGCAGCAAGCACCTTTACCCACTGAACCATCTCTCTAGCCCTCTACATAAGTTTTTTTAGCCGAATCCTTCTCAACTCTCCCATACGGGTTGAGTCTAATTGATTCTGAAGGACGTTATAGCATCCATGCTATTGGGATCCAGTTGCTGGATTTGAAAGCTAGCTAGAGTGGGTACGCCAAGCCTCCACAGGAGAAGTGGATTTGAACGCCATAATTCACTCATTTGCCCTTCTCTCAGCCACGTGGCCAATGGCTACTTTGTGTTGTTTTCAGCCAAAAATTGGTATAGCCTCAGAAAGTCCTTGAATACAAGTAAAACAGCATCCACCAAGGCCATGGACCACAGGTGAGGCTGAGGGAGACCTGAAAGCCAGATGCTACTGGGATGCACAGCCAGAACACGTTAGGTGTGCATCTTTAGCCTTTGGCCTGGATGGAGGCTTTGTGCTGTTTTGTTTTGTTTGAGACAGGGTCTTTCTCTGTAGTCCTAGCACTCCTGGGACTCATATATAAACCAGAAGCTGCCTCCCTAGTGCTGAGATGAAAGGCATGGGAAGATGAGGCTATTCATGACTTGAGCACACCTGGGCTTCTCTTTGGCCTTAGCAAGAAAATAACTTCCCTAGGGACATCCCCCAATGGTTGATTCAGAGTTGTCTGCGTCCCAGGGTATTTTACATTTAGACAGTCACTTTATTGGAATTTAAAAACAAAACGAAAACAACAACAACAACAAAATCCCAAATATTCTTTAAAGGGTTTAAGTGAGGGCTGGCAGGATGGCTCAGTGGGTAGAAGTGTTAGCCATCCACCAAGCCTTGATCCCCCGACATCCAGCCACCCCTGCCTAATACATACATACACATATACAACAAAGATCTCAATTAGCTTTATCTTTTCATTCTAGAACTGAGCAACACTTCACTGATTGAATTGAAGTGTTACAGGAAGTCAGGCAGAGAAAGTCAGTTTCAAGGAAAGGACTTGAAAAAGCCAGGGACAAAACACGATGTTGCTTTCCTCGCACGGCTGGGTTCAGGAGATTGAACAATGCATGAGCTGTTTGGTTGGCAAGTGTGACTCCAGGTGACTACCTTCCTGGTTTAATGATTAAGGCAGTGGGAAGTGATTACACTGGACCCTTAGAGAGAACCGGCCTTTGTTTCTTAGTTTGGAGCTGGTGTTGCGAAACTTCATCCTGGGTGACTCTGTTTAGGTTGTTATTATGGAGGATAAGCCTAAAACAGTACACATGTACTGGTTTATTTAGCTCAAGGTACCGCTTTCTTCCCTTTGTGTCCCGTCTGTCTTTCTGTCCTTCCTTCCATTTCCTTTGATGGTGCCTCATGTAGCCCAGGCTAGCCTTGAATTTGATTTAAAGCAGAGGAGGACCTTGGACTTTGATCCTTGTGGCTCTAGCTGGCATCACAGACGTGTGAAACCCACTATGCAGTGCAGGGGATTGCATCCAGGGCCTCAAGCAGGCTAGGTAAGCATGCTGCCAACACCGCCAGTGTCTGCTTTATGAGACAGGTCTCCTGTAGAACAGGATGTGCACTCACGTGGCACTACCTGCATGTGGAGATCAGAGGACAACCTTGTGGAGTGGATTCTCTTCTTCTGACTTTTCTGGTATTTAGGATTGAACTCAAGTTGCCAAATTTGCATGGCAAGCCCCTTTATCTGTGGGACATTTCTTATAGAAGCCAGGACCATACTTCCCACAGAGGGCAAATGTTCTACAGGTTTGCCTATAGCCCTGTCTTACAGAAGCCTTTTTTGAACTGAGATTCCCTCCACTCAGATGATTGTAGTTTGGATCAAGTTGACATAAAATAAGCACACTAGGGTATCACCATGCAGATACCTATCTCTACATGCTTATTACATATCTCTGTTATCTATCTACTATCTACTATCTATCATATATCTATCAATCTATCATCTATCAATCTACTATCAATCTATCATCTATCTACTATGTATCAACCTATTATCTATCAGTCATCTGTCTATAATTATATACCATCTATCTACTATCAACCTATTTATTATTTACACATACACACACACAGACACACACAGACACACATACACAAACAGACACAGACACACACAGACACAGACACCCAGATACACCCAGACACACACACACACACACACACACACACACACACACACACACACTATAAAACGCTGTCAGTGGCTGTGTATACAGCTCAAGAGCAGAGCATCTGTCTAATTTGTGTGAGGCTCCAGATTCATTCCCCAAGACAAAAACAAACAAAGCATGTTGGTCACGGTAGCACATGCCTTTAACTCCCATACTCGAGAGGCAAAGGAGATAGGCTAGCCTGATCTACATAAGGAGTTCCAGGCTAGCCAAGGCTTCACAGTGAGACCCTGCCTAAAAATAAAACAAAACAAAACCCTCAAACATACAAAGAACAAAATAAGCAGCAACAACCAAACCTCGAAACTAAACACTTTTTTGTTTGTTTTTTGAGACAAGCTCTCTCTGTGTAGCCCTGGCTGTCCTAGAACTTACTCTGTAGACCAGGATGGCCTTGAACTTGGAGATCTGCCTGCCTCTGCCTCCTGAGTCACACAACACTCTTAAACATGATAAAAGCAGGACAGACAAATGTGCGATGTGTCACAGCTTGCTCTATCAAGTCCTAGGTACTGTGTACAGCTGTGCACTGCATTTGTATTCCACCAGGGCACAGCAGGTGTGTCTAGGACACACTGGTAACACACCTCAGTGTGAACATTTTTTCTTTGTAATTTTGGAGCCCAAATGGTACACCAAGTTCATTACTGACTAAGTGTCATGACTGAAGTTTCTCTGGTAAGAAGATTCTTTTCGGCCTTGTTTGTTTATTTAGTTATTTGGATTCTGTGAGACAGAAACTCACACAGTTCAGGCTGGTCTCAAACTCACTGTGTAGCTGAAGTTGGCCTTGAACTGCTGATCCTTTTGCGTTTACTTCCCAAGTGCTGGGAGTACAGACATGAGCCACACACACCAGAAATTATCATTTATTATTTAGTCCTTGACAAACTCTAAATCATCACAAGACTGGAAGGCCCCTTGAACAGACTTTTATGTTCTGGCACTTTCCTAGTTTTCAGGGGCAGAGTCTGACAGGTTCTTTGTCCCCAAGAAGCTTAGCCTCTAACATTGTCTCATATAATCTATTTCCAAAAAGCTTACAGCTCAACAATGTTCTGTTTCTGTAATGCAAACCCTGGCCACTGGCCACTCAACACTGGGTACTGGTGTGCTCAATACTTTCCAAGGCCTTTCTGAATTTCCTGATATGGAGTGAATCTTAGCCCTGGCCACCAGCCCTCTCTGGTTTCCAATGCCACTCTGCCCAGGTGGGGCCAAATGGCTCAGGTCCACCCACTCATGGATCAACGCCCGCCCAGACCTCACATCATCCTGGCTACTTAGCAGGTACTGATGTCTTCCTTTAAAAGCCTCAGAAATGGACCGGGCCTGGATGGCTGAGAGCAAGGCGTGAAGGCATGTAGGCGCTGCTCCCTGGAAAATGACCACAGCTCATCAAGGCTAGCAAGGAAGGGGCCCTTTCCTCCAAACTTCTGGTGTTCACACCCATCCTAAGCTGCTGGCTGTCTTCCCTGTCCTGTGTGGTAGCACACTATGGTCCTCCCTCCAGCTTCTCTCTCCTGTGCAATGGTCATGACAATATCAGCAGTGTTGGCTGGCTTCAGCAGCTCTGATGGAGCGGAGGCCTGCCCTAAATATTTTATGGGTTTCTAAAAGCCCGGTGTATGGTTTTGGCTGCCAAGAGGATGTTGGGAATCCTTTCTTTTTCTAGAACAGTTCCAGGCCACTATATGCCTAAGGACCAATCATCAGTCCTTCCCACTCAGTTTGCTTCCCTTGAAGTAAATTCTGTCCTCTGGGTGCAAGACTTTTCAAAGGCAGGTTTGACTGTAACCTCTTTCTCCCTTGCTGTCTGTAGGGATTGGTTTAGGTATCTGTCCCACCATAGCCTTTTGATGTTCCTTATATAAATGGTGCAGAATTTGCATACAACTTACACAGAGTCCTTTAACCCTAGATCATCTCAGGATGACTTACAGGTGTGCTGTGTAAATGCCAGGCACACAGTTGGCCTACCGTGTTGTTTAGGGATTAATGACAGAAAGAGGAAGACTTATCCTGGTGTTCTCCTGTGATGTCATACAGAAAAGCACTAACTTTCCCTCCTCCTCAGAGACAGTCCATTCTGATTCCTCCTCCCCACAGCTTCCTCATTTCTTGGCTAAGTTGCTGAATTTGTACTTATAACCCCAGAGAGTAAGCTTACCTTAGTCCCTGTGCCTCAGTTTCTCCAGTTGCTCAAAGGTCTAAGAAGTTGATGAAAGGATTGGACAATGCTTTGTGTTAAGAACATGGGCCCTTTAAGCTTCTGGCTACCAGCTTTGAGAAGAGTTATGGCCAAACATCATCCAAATTTGATTTTCTGCTGCAAGCAGGCTGGTGTTGCCATAGGAAGACTGTGTGAAAAATGGCCAGTGTGTGATCTATGGAGGTCCCGGAGTCTCTGATGCCTACTATTATAAAGAGAGCACCATTCAGGAAAAGGATAGAGACAGTTTCCCAAAGGTTATCAGTTTGGGGAGCTCTAAGACAGATCTGTTCTATGAACACAAAATATGCAGCTTCAAGAAGAGGTGATGAGTGGATGGCTCCTTCCGCTCCCCCACCCCACCCCCATCAATCTGCTGCTGTTGTCAAAATAGAAGCCTGCTACCACCAGCAGAAAGCACCCAGCAGAAACAGAGCAGAGAGTCACCAGAGCAGCCTGCTAGTGCTAGTGCTAGTGACCCTGCCATTGTCCAGTGCCCGCAGAGAGCTCTAGCAGACTGGAGGAGATGTTGCTCACTCAGTCCCTAGTTTCCTTTTTGTTTTTGTTGGAAAAGCAAGGCTCTGTTCTCTGCATTGATCTTTTCAACTCGAAAGCTTCAAAATAAGTCAGTGTGTGGCCTTGATGATGAAACTGTCACAGCAGAAGTGTGGTCTTACAGCAGCGATGACGGGGTTGTCCTGTGACCTGCTGTGTGTCCAGGGGTCATCAGAATAATAATGTGACCTGACAATTCGCAGGTGGTGCTGGGTTCATGTTATTTTTCTTTATAAATTGGAAGTTTCTGTTATGCTAATAAAGGTGGTGTATATCTAAAACAAAACAAAGCAAAAAACCACCACCACCACCCACAACAACAACAACAACAACAAAAAACCATTGGCCTGGAGCTGGAGAGATGGCTCAGCAGATAAGAGCACTGACTGCTCTTCCAGAGGTCCTGAGTTCAAACCCCAGCAATCACATGGTGGCTCACAACTATCTGTAATGAGATCTGATGCCCTCTTCTGGGTGTCTGAAGACAGCTACAGTGTACTTACATATAATAAATAAATAAATCTTATAATAATGATAATAATAATAATAATCATGGGCCCTTTATCATGAAGACTTTATCAAAGGCCTCCAAGAGAGACCAAAAGATCCAGCACATCTGTTAATGGGAATCAAGCGAGAGATGGTGGTCTGGAGGAACCAGATGGGAGCCTGGAGAATGTGTGGCAGTGCACCTGTGGGAAGAATTTCCCACAACACCTTTCCTGGTCATGCCTTTGGAAAACCGTCTGCTGTCCTAATTGTAAACTCCTCAGAGCTCTTTTTGGAAGTGGATGTCTTCCTTCTAGGGAAGCAGTCTCCTTTTCCAGGCTTAGCTCTCACCTTAGGCATGGCTTTGATAGTTCTTGCATTATTGTTCCTCTTGGGAGCATTGGGTGGGAGAGAAAGTGCCTTGCACATCTGTCCTCTGGAGGACCTGGATACTAGCCCTGTGGTAGCACCTTAATGGTTACTGGCTTGTTAAGAATGCCCTGGTGGGTTTAAAACAACTTAGCACTGTGTGACAGTGTTTTCCAGTGTTCAAGTGGCCACTGTCTAGTTTTGAGCTACCTATGAGAATTTATAGTTCCCTCTCACAATAAACATGACTCTCCAGAGAAAGAGGGCTGCCTGATGCCAAGCCTCATGGTGGACTCCCCGGCTCTACACATTTTTTTTTCAGCTGAAAAAAAAAAAACGTGGACTCTCACTATTGAAAAGGAACAAGAGACATTAGATCAGATGTCTCTGTGTGCCCCCTTATGCACTAGTGAAAGAGAAAGGGGGCTTGTCCCATGATCTTGGGGCTGCCTGCTCTCTGTGGCTTTGGGGTCCATATAACCTGTTGATGCCCACTTGCCAGTAAAGGAAGGGTTCGTGTGTTGGGCCCCAGACTGTTTGTCTAGTCTTCTGTGGACAGGGGCTAAAGACACACACACACACCAAAAACATTCTCTCTTACACAGACACACACAAGCACATGCACACACGCACGTACACAGTCTCATGAAGCCTAAACTGATCTCAAACTTTCTTTGTAGCCAAAGATGACCTTAAACTTCTGATCCTTCTGCTTCCGTTTCCCCAGTGCAAGGGATGATTATAAGTGTGTACCACCATATCTGGTTTCGTGCAAGGGACTGAATCCAGAGGTTGTGCATGCTAGGCAAGCACTCTACCCATGCTATATTTATCCTCAGCTCTTGTCTCAGTCTCCTGACATCCAGAAACCTTCCCTTTATATGGAAGGAAGAATCAAGATGAGGCTTTGTCTAGGAAACAGTTAAACCATGTCTGTAGTCTTCCAAACATCCCAGGCTAGGAACTACAGACTGCATCAGGGTACCGAGAGGCCTTCTCTCAGCCCATGTGTCGTAAAATGGAAGCAGATGAGGGTTAAATATCTCCATTTTCTTCTACGTTCTGCTACCATACATACCCACAACCCCAATCTCACTTCCTCTTCCTTCTTTCTTCAGAGAAGTTGAAAGGGCTTTGTTGTCCATAGCCTGCCCACCCTGTTCGTTCAGGTCTGGGCCACATGCCATCTTTTTTTGTGCTTGCACAAAGCCCCGTTTGTCTGTGGAAACTGCTCATTGTGCCAGCCTTGGGTACTCCACTCCTGAGTGCAATGGAGTGAGTTTCACCTGGTGAGCCCCTCCCACAGTTCATTAGACTCCATCAGAGGTCAGCACCAGACTCCTTTCCCCCACCCCTATTTGAGAATCATGCTTACAGTCATTTCTGTCCTAAGAGAAGAAGTAAGGGGCAGGTGTTAACAGCTGGCCTCAGAGCTGGGGAGAAACTAAGGGAGTGGGGCGAGGCACTGGCTTCTTTCCTGAGAGGAGCACAGAGCGCTAGCCTGGCACGCATAAGGCTCTGGATTTAACCCAAGCACCACAGAGAAAACAGAATGACTCAGTCAGGCAGGTTCCCACTATCCAGGAAAGCCAAAAAGAATATTGCTGTCTTTTGGGTTATTGGACAGGAGGAGAAATCTCCAGTTGATTGATTTGTTAGAAATAACCTTTATTCCTTTCTCCTTCTCCTTCTCTTCCTCTTTCTCCCTTCCTCCTCCTCATTATTATTATTATTGTTGTTGTTGTTGTTGACACAGAGTCCCAGGCATCACAGGTGGTTCAGTAAGAGCTTGCATTATCTAGGCTCCACCTCCCGATGCCAGACTGATGGCCATGCACCAACACCGTAGCAGCCTCTGCTCTTTCCGGTCTTCTCTTCTGCTTTCGTGCCAGCTGTCTCCGGAGCAGGTGTTTTCTGGGCTGGAGTCTTCTGACCTTTGAAGGATGCAGTGCTTTCTGCCACAGCGCTCTGGGCAGCAGCAATCTTGCCTGCCGTGATGACTGCTTTTTTCTTTTTGCCAGGATTTTAGCTTCAGCAGTGGCAAAGATCAACCGCAGTCTCAGGAACAGGTGCATCATGGGAGAAGTCTTCTGGACAGTTGCCTTTTTTCATTTTAAAGTATTTGTTTATTTGTTTTTTCATGTATTTGTTTGTTTGTTTATCAAGTCAGGTCTGATGTTGTGGGAAATATTTAAAAAAAAAAAAAAAAAAAGACCCTGCCAACTCTCCGTGTTCCTGCTTCTCTCAACCTGCCAACTCTCGGTCCCGCCGGGCCATGTTCCCGCTCTAGTACCGGCGGGCCACAACACTATGTCCCAGCGGGGTCCCTCTGGCTCTGTCCCACATTCCAATAACCAGATAGATCCGGCATCCTCGAGGTTTGATAGCACAATACCCGGTAAAGACAATACTCAATGCTTATAGTTAACCAATCAGATTTATATATCAATAAATTCTCAATACAATAATTTCAGAACCAACTGATAATGATAAAAGCTGCCCACCTAGATTAGACAAATTATTCCAATATTTTAACCTTTATGATATCATAACAACCTGTGGCTGGCCATAGCCACACTGACTCATGTCTGCTGCCATCTTTCTTTCTTCCGGCTACCCCCAAGACACTCCCTGAGTCTGCAACTCTTAGCTCCGCCTTCCCTTTCCCTGTCCAATCACAGGCCTCCTATTGCCCTAATGGACAGGGACAATCCTGCGACATTATGTAGTTCCTGGTTGGCCTTGAATTTTCTGTGTGTTACAGGATGACTGAATGCTTGATTCTCCCGCTCTGTCTCCCAAGGGTTGGGACTATAGACATGTGCCATCACGCCTAGTTTTATGTGGTGCTGGAGATGGATCCTTGGACCTCACGCATGTTAGGCCATGACTCTACCAACCAAGCTACATCCTTGACCCCAGGCCTAGCCTCCTTTTTGTTTACTCTGTCCCTTGATCTTCTTGCTTTCATGACTTTGAAATCATCAAACTTTGTAATTGTGGTTGTATTTGTTACTTTTCTATTTCTGTGCCAAGCCCATGGTGGAGGGCAACTTAAGAATTTATTTTGGTTTGGGGTTCCAGAGGAAGAGTCCATAATGGTGGGGTTGGCACAGCAGCAGGCTGCTAGAGCAGGATCACCTCTTCAGCTGTAATCACAAATCAGAGAGCAGGCAAGGAGACCAGGAAGTTTCCTGAGGACACGTGCTCTCAAAGCCTGCCCCAGGGATACACTTCTTCCAGTGAGATGGGCTGCCTCCCAAGCAGTGCCACCAACTAAGGACCAAGTGTTAACCTCCTGAAGTGGGTGCTGGGAATTGAACTTGGGTCCTTGAAAAGTGCATTATGGGTTCTTAACCACTGGGCCATCTCTCCAGCCTGACCCCTGCTTTTGAGATGCTAGTTTCATGGGCTGGCAAGATGGCTCATTGGGTAAAGGTACTTGCTGCCAGCCCTAATGGGCTACCTCAGTTTGAACCTCAAGATCTACATGGTAAAAAGGGTAAACTGACTCCCATAAGTTGTCACCTGACTTTTGCACATGTCAGAACTAACTAACTAAATAAAATTAAAAAAAATCTTTTAAAATGAGATATTGGTTTCAATGAAAACAGGAACGATCATGGAGAAAGAATCATCCTCAGAGGTTGTGCTTTGGGGAAACTATGATTCTGACGTATACCTTTCTGTTTTCTTTCTTTCTGACCAGGTAACCCTACAGGGTTTGGGGAAATGCTGGGCTTCTCCGCAGTGACAGCCTCTTTCCATCTGTCATTGGTGGAACCTATTCACAGCTTCCTGAGCAACTGCCAGGCCTGGAGTCCCCTTAGCCCCACCCCAGACCCTGCCATCTGTTCTGCCTTCTTGTTACCATGGTCCTCTGGAGATGGCTCAGGGCAATACTTTGTAGGTCTCCATGAACACACTTTTGCCCCCAAAACAAGGCTGGGTGGTTTCGTCTCCAATGCGAAGATCATCTTGGATGCAGGGACTCTGAATGCTGCCACAGTTGGAGAGAGCCCTCTGCCCACATCCCAAGTCCCACTGAGAACCAGTATCTAGTGTCCATACCTAACCCTTCAGGGAGCCTCCGGGTACCAAGTTGGTTCCTAATTTTGTGGACAGATAGGAAATGTAGGGATTTTCTTAGTTTTGTCAGAACTTTTAATGACAGAACATGTAACTTTTAGACACTTTGGTTGTAAAGACCAAACAGGTCCTTGGGTGCTCACTCAAGGAAAGACAACACCACAGAGTGAAGGCAACATGCAGCAAAGACCAGGTGAGAATGCAAGAGGATCCCCGGGACAGGGAGACGGTCTCTGGATTCTCCTCCGCATTTCCTGTGCCTTGTGCAGGTGTGGAGTAGGGTGGGGCCTGCAGCTTGAGTGAGTGGCTAGGGTGAGCAGCCCAGAGTTGCCACAGGGTTTGGGGAGATGGCGGGCTTCCCCACATCACTGAGGCGCACCCACAAAGCAGTCCAAGATGTTTTATTTTGTTTTACTTTCCCTGTACTGGGGATTAAGCCCGGGGCCTTTCTCATGGTTGGCGAGTGTCCCACCATTGAGCTCAGTTCTTCTTATTTTTTTATTTCTATTTTGAGGCAGGGTATGGCTAAGTTACCTAGGCTAGCCTTGATGTCCTCCTGCCTCAGCCTCCAAAGAAGCTGGAATTATAGACCCGTGCTCTCGGGTCCAGCCTATTTGTTTCTGTGAGACAACTTCTCGCTATGTAGTCCAGGCTGGCCTTGAACTTACCATCCTTCTACCTTGGCCTCCCAAATACTGAGTTTTGTTGTATTTTGCTAATTACAGAAAAAAAAAACTTTTTAAAAGAAAGACCATAGTTTTGTCATGCATCCATATAAATTTTAGTTTAAAAAAATATTCTCAGAGTTACAGCAAGTAGCAATTCAGTATTTATTGAGTGCCTGCCCTTTGCCAGCGATCCTCCTGCGAGCCAGGGATGTAGTCCAAGCAGAAGCAAATTTCAGATCCATGGAGCTTAGAGGCCATAGCCAGAAATCAATGGTGTGTTAAGTTAGATAGTAACAAGCCATGGGGCAGATGAAAACAAGGGGGGATGAGGGCTTTTCCCGTCACTTTCGTTTTCCCTGTACAGCTTTCCGCGAATACATGGGCGGGGCCCTAGAAGGTGAGGAAGTCAGCAGCTGAGCCATCGGTTTAGAGGAAGAACATTTTAGGTTGAGCAGTTAGTAAGAGTAAAAGGCCCTGGACGCCTATTGCATCAGAACAGTAAGGAGACAGGTAAGGGAAAGGGGGCGGGGAGGGAGAAAGAAGACATCCCCAGAAAAACAAGAGGGTCCTTTGCCCAGACGGCTGGACAGTCAGGAGGCTGCCTGTGTGACTGTAATGCTTCAGGTAGCCTCCTGACTGTCCAGCCGTCTATCTCAGCTAGGAGCTTGAAGTAGCTTTGGGATCAAAGCTGTCCAGGAACTGAGGCCCAGTCTAACTGCCTAAAATGAAGTGAATCTTTCAACAGCTGCACAGGAGAGCTCAGAAGCAGATCCTGTCACCTTGGTAGGCACCATAATGGGGCCTTGTAAAGGACCAAGGAGCAGAGAAGGCCCCTCTGGTTCTGGTCCAGATCTCTGGCCTGAGGAGCAGATCACAGGCATGTGTCCCATTGTATCCAGGTGCTAAGCTAATTCCCATTTGTAACCCACACAAATAGCAACCCTACATCTCAGAGATGGAGCATTCCTTAGATTCCAGTTATTCTTGGTCTAAGTACCCCTGCCCCCCTCCCAGTGCCTCAGTAATGAACTGGGAAGAACAGACAGCTCCCCATAATCTTTCACTGGGTTCTCTCTGGGAACTGAACCCAGCGTCATATACATGCTGAGCAAAGTGCTGTATCTCTGAGCTACATTCTCAGCCCAGGATGCAAATTTCCTCCAGTGTGGCCAGGAGCAACAGCCCGTCAACCTGGACTGCTTGCCTGTGGCCACCTATGTCTCACTTTAAAACCAGCATTGGCTACTTCCAATTGTTGCACCCAAGTTGTGGGTTCAACAAGGTACACACAGTCTATGTCCACAATCGGTGTCCGACACTAGATTTAGGTTCACTATATCCTTAACAGAACATTGGACACAGAGACAGGCAGGGGCCAAGTCTGGGTGTCAGCCATGCCCCACAGCCCGGGGGAGTCCCAAGGGCTGTCACCAGAAAGAAGAAGAGAAATGGGCAAGGACTCTTTTGATCGAGTCTTTGAAGGCAGCATGACACTTTGATGTCAGATGTACTTCAAGGTTTCAGAACGGAAAGAAGAGTGTTTCTCTGGGTTCAACCCATCCAGTTTGTGGAAGTGTGCTCTGGTTGCCTGGGACACCAGCACAATAGCTTGTTTACTTTCTTTTAAAATTATGAACACTATGCAGAATTCTCTGGGACCTTTGACCTGCTGACCCTTCCTCCGCCCCATCTCTCCCTCTTCTTTATTTTTTTGGTGACAGGCTCTCACTGTGTGGTCTGGTCTGTTTTCAAACCAGTGTTGGACAAGCCTCGGCCTCTAAGTGCTAGGCTTACCGCATGTGCCCACCAACCCCAGCTATGCTTGTTTGTATAGTCTGTCCCTTCCTTCCTTCCTTCCTTTCTTCCTTCCTTCCTTCCTTCTTTCCTTCCTTCCTTCCTTCCTTCCTTCCTTCCTTCCTTCCTTCCTTCCTTCCTTCCTTCCTTCCAATCAATATCAATTAATTAATTTGCTACAAGATCTTCCTCAAACTCAAAACCCTTCTGTTCCAGGATCCTAAGAGGTAGGATTACAAGTGTTTACTACCATGTGCAGTGGTTTTTCTCTTTAAAGTATGACATTATAAACACCATATTCTGTTTTTACTTTTTAAAAATTTTTTTAGATTTTTTTTTTTATTATATATGAGTACACTGTAGCTGTCTTCAGACACTCCAGAAGAGGGAGTCAGATCTCATTATGGATAGTTGTGAGATAGATGTGGTTGCTGGGATTTGAACACAGGACCTTCAGAAGAGCAGCGAGTGCTCTTAACCACTGAGGCATCTCTCCAGCCCCATAAACACTGTATTCTGTGGTATGTGTTAGGCATGTGTTCTACCACTGAGCCGCATCTTCACTTCCTGGTTTTATTTTTTGAAAAATATTATTTTTTCTTTACATATTTGTTTAATGGAAAGAATTGTAGGAGAATCGAATTTAAAAATTCAGATTTTGAAGTAGAATTTCACAGACCCAAACGTTTGTAAAAAGCAACTTTCAGGGGTCCTTTGATGAGGCCACAGTTATTTTCGCTCCTCTTTCTGTCCCTGGTTTGCATAAGTCTTTATTGGTCATCAGGGGGTGATTTAAGAGGGTCGCGTGCTTAATCGGACCAGAACCACATCACAGCCCACTTGCCAAGCCCGAAGGACTCTTAGGCAGAAAGGGAGAAGGAAGCCTGACGCTGGACTGTGGACTCAGAACTGCTCTGCCCAGAGGCCGCGGGAGGGCAGATTTCCCAGCACAGTGGTGGTCAGCGTATTTCTTCTTTAGTCATCACTAAAGACCTTTCACTTTGGGATTTTTGCTTCCTTTTCCCCAGTAAGCTCAGCGTCTCCTGACTGAGTCACATGCCTTATCTGTGTCTGTGTTTGAGTTTGCTGTGGCCCAGCCTTGGCGACTTCAGATGGTCCCTGGAGAGGGGAACAGGTTTCCTGCTGCTTTCTACCTACAGTTCTGTGATAACATGGCAGCAAAACAACCCTGGTAGACCCCGCTGTGAACCTTCAACGAGGAAGCCACGCTGGCAGAGTCCCCGGACATAGGCCCTCAGATGCTAACTCCTGCACGTTTACACGGTCCTGCAGAGTCTATAAGCCGCTGACCACAGATTCCCACAAGGCTCTCGCAGCAGCAGCCCCGAAGGCAGATAAACCCATTCTACAGTGAGAGTGAGTCACAGTGTGAAGTGCCTGCTTAGCAGGGCCAGTGCTTGTCTCTTCCCTAAGCCTGACGCCCTCGTCAGGTTCCTGTTTGTTCATGCTTCCCCCACCACACACACTAAGCATGTGCTTTACACACACACACACACACACACACACACACACACACACTGTTGTAGATGTATGGGAAGGTTTAAGGTTGATGCCGAACGTCTCCTTCCCTCTGACTTATACACACAGGCAGGGTCTCTCCGTGGCCCTGGAGATCACCTTTGGATTATGCTAAGGAGTTCATTTGCTCTGGGGATCCCCTGTCTTTGCTAACAGAGCCCTGGGATTGCAAATACCTATCTGGCTTTTTGTTTTGTTTTGATTTTGGAGTTTTGAGACAGGGCCTCTCTCTACATAGCCCTGGCGGTCCTGAAAATCACTATGTAGATCAAGCTGACCTCAAACTCACAGAGATCCATCTGCCTCTGCTTCCTGGATGCTGGGATTAAAGGTGTGAGCCACCAAGCAGGGCCCCGTGGCTTTTACTTGGGGACTCTGAACTCTAGTTCTCATGCCGCTCAGCAAACACTTGATCAGCTGTTGGTGCTGGCTGCCGGCTGCTGGGCAAACAGAGCTTCAGCTGTAGATAACCATTTACGGTTGCGTTGGATAACTTTCCTCATGGCGGTGACAAAAGAACCCACAGAAACAACTCAAGGCTCGTGGTAGGGGACTGAGGTCCATGATGATGGGTTAAGAGGCTGGAGCCTGTGGCTAAGCTGCTCAATTTGAGGCTGAACCGGGAAGCAGAAACTAGATATGCTTCCAGTGAGACTGGGCAGCCCCATGTCCAGAAGTCTCCGCAGCCTTGAGGAAGCCATTTTCCCATCCACGAGTCTGTGGAGGACACTTTCTATTTAATCTGGAACAGTGATGGGGTGCTTCTGGAACATCTGGAATCTGAGAGTGTGGTGTGTGTGGAGGGAGTGGGGGGTGGAACAGAGGGGAAGGCTGCCATGGATTGGGGTCTCCAGGAATTTCATCATGCTATCTGTCCTGTGGGAACCTGAGTTCCCAAAAGGCCCAACTGAGGCTGGAGATCTGCTTCCAAGGTGCTCACTGCATGGCTGGCTGCTGGTGCTGGTGCTGGTGCGCGTGCTGGGTGCTGGGTTCTGGGTGCTGGGTGCTGGTGCTAGTGCTAGCTGCTGGCTACTGGCTACTGGCTGCTGGCTGCTGGCTGCTGGGTGCTAGTGCTGGTGCTGTTGCTGGCTGCTGACTGCTGGCTGCTGGCTGTTGCTGCTGGGTGCTGGGTGCTGGGTGCTGGGTGCTGGGTGCTGGTGCTGGTGCTGGTGCTGGCTCTGGCTTCTGCTTCTGGCTGCTGGGTGCTGGGTGCTGGCGCTGGCTGCTGGCTGCTGGCTGCTGGCTGCTGGTTTCTGGTACTGGGTGCTGGTGCTAGCTTTTGGCTGCTGGTACTGGGTGCTGGTGCTGGCTGCTGGCTGCTGGTGCTGGTACTGGGTGCTGGTACTGGTGCTGGTGCTGGTACTGGTACTGGTGCTGGTGCTGAGTGCTGGGTGCTGAATGCTGGTGCTAGTGCTGGGTGTTGGTGCTGGGTGCTGGTGCTGGTGCTGGCTGCTGAGTGCTGGCTGCTGGTACTGGGTGCTAGTTGCTGGTTGCTGGTGCTGGTGCTGGCTGCTGGTACTGGGTGCTGGTGCTAGTACTGGGTGCTGGGTGCTGGTGCTGGGTGTTGGGTGCTGGTGCTGGTGCTGGCTGCTGGTACTGGGTGCTGGTGCTGGTGCTGGGTGCTGGGTGCTGGTGCTGGGTGTTGGGTGCTGGTGCTGGTGCTGGCTGCTGGTACTGGGTGCTGGTGCTAGTACTGGGTGCTGGGTGCTAAGTGCTGGGTACTGGGTGCTGGCTGCTGGTGCTGGCTGCTGGTGCTGGCTGCTGGTACTGGGTGCTGGGTGCTGGGTGCTGGTGCTGGCTGCTGGTACTGGGTGCTGGTGCTGGGTGCTGGGTGCTGGTGCTGGTGCTGGCTGCTGGTACTGGGTGCTGGTGCTGGGTGCTGGGTGCTGGTGCTGGTGCTGGTGCTGGCTGCTGGTACTGGGTGCTGGTGCTGGGTGCTGGGTGCTGGTGCTGGCTGCTGGTACTGGGTGTTGGTGCTGGGTGCTGGGTGCTGAGTGCTGGGTGCTGGGTGCTGGTTCTGGTGCTGGGTGCTGGCTGCTGGTGCTGGCTGCTGGCAAGGAGTCCTCAGCTTCTCCCCACCAGGATTGCTGGAGTGTTCCCTCAACAAGGTGGCTGACATCCCCACAGTGAAAGCAGGGCCTTCTTTATGACCTTGTCTGAAAAATCAGATCAATATTTCTGCAACCAGTTTTGCAGACAGCTGCTTGCGACAGAGGCCACTGCATAAGCGTGACTTCAGGAGGCAGGGTCATAGGAGACTCTCTTGGGTGTGACACAGTACCCCCTATGTTGCCCAGCAACGTGGAATGGCAGTGTTGGCTGAAAAAAAGTGTTCAGCACAGAGAAAGCTTTTTTGTAGTGTGAAGCAACGAAGGAGCTTGTAGGCTTTTCTGATGAAATTCCTCCCTGTCTCCTCCCCTTCTTCTATTCTCTGGTTTGGGGGATCAAACCAAAGGCCTCACAATGGCCGGAAACCTTGACCACTGAGCAACACACCCTCGACCTCGCTGATTTCTTTCTACCTTTGCCTTGTTGTTTGATCCTTTGGACAAGATCAAATGTAGCCCAGGCAGGCCTTGAACTTGCTGTGTAGCCAAGGGTGACCTTGACCTCCTGATCTTCTTGCGTTTGTCTCTCTACCACTGAGATTAGGTGCATGGGTCTCCATGCCCAAACTCCTTGAGCTTGTATTAAAAGTTGCACTAGGGAATTCTTGTCACTAATAGTGTGAACACGGGAGGGGATTAGTGGAACCACAGATGGTTTTGGTTTGTTGGGGGCGGGGAGGTGTCTTAGGAAAAACTTTTTTTTAGTAAAAATAATTTTAACCAGGGCTGCAGAGATAGCTCAGTAGGTGAAGTGAGGGTATTGCGCAGACATGAAGATTTGAGTTTTATCCCCAGGCCTCAAGTGGAAAAGCTGAACACGATGGTGGTGATTGTAATCCCAGCCCAGGAAGGTAGAGGTAAGATTCCCTGGGTGCTACTGGCCAGCCACCCTATACACTCAACCAAACTCCAGACCAATGAGAATCCTAGCCTCAAAATAACAAGGTGGCTGGCTCCTGAGAACACGCATGCATGGTGCACACACGCCACGCACGTACGCACGCACACACGAACGTACATGCAGACGCCAATTTAAAAATATATATTTATTGTTATTTTATGCTGCTCTGTGCATGCAGTGCCCGAGGAGGCCAGAAGGGGGCATCAGGTACCCCTGGAGTTGGAGATCCACGTGACTGTGAGCCACCTGACTGGGTGTTGATAACTCTTCAGTGCTGGACCTCTATGGGCCAGGCAAGGGATCTACCTTAGGGTTAAAACTCCAGCCCTTAGGCAGGGTGTGGTGGTGTATATCTTTAATCCCAGAGCTCTGGAGGCAGAGGCAGTCTCTGAGATTGAGGTCAGCCTAAGTGTTCTTAATCAGTTCCAAGGTTTCACAGGGAGGCCCTGTCTCAGAAACAAATTCCAGCTCTCCCTTTTTATGAAACCTATGGTCTGTTGCTGTCATCTATTGTCACCCTACCATGACACTGTCCACATTTAGCAGGCGCGGGGTCCTGGGAAGTTGGAGAACAGCCATGCTCAGTCAAGGCCTTGTCCTCAGCCCTTTCTGACAGGACTTCACTTTTTATTGTTGTTATTTGTTTATTTGTTTGTCTTTTTCAAGACTAGGTTTCTCTGTGTAGCTCTGGCTGTTTTGGAACTTGCTCTTAGACTAGGCTAGCCTTGAACTCATGAAGATCAACCTGCCTCTGCCTTCCTAGTGTTGAGATTAAAGGTGTGTGCCACCCCTCCCACTCCCACCCCCACCCCCATCCCCAGCCCTGTAGGGGGCTTTTTTGACCTGTAGGGTTCCCAGCTATGGGTCACTTTGCGTGTCTTCCTTTCTTCCTTTTCCTCGATGCCGGAGGTTTTGGGGACAGCTAGAGTCCACCAGTTCTCTGTAGACCCCGTTCCCCTGTGCTGTTTTCTGTACACATATGCCCTCTCCTAACCAAATAGCACAGAGTCAAGGAAAGAGGAACGGGTCCCATAACCCCGAGAGCCCAGTTTCCTGGTCGTGAGACAGACAGTCACCGTCCCTGCCCTGTCTGCCTCCTGGTGTCTCACGGGAGCTCTCCAAGTCTGCATTTGTTTCCAGCTGGGGCCTTGGTTGTAGGCTGAGCTCCTTACATTGCGCCTAGACTTTCTCCAAGTCACATCTCCAGTCTTGCAAAAGGCCTATAGACTCCAGTGCCCTCCCGTCATGCTCACAGCGCCACCAAGTGGCTGACCTGGTGGAAGAACAGCCAATTACCTGGAGCGAATTGGGCCAATCCAGGAGGAGCCTTCTCCTCACAGGCATGCCAGTGTTCCGCTCGAACACGTGGTACAGCTCTCCCTGACTTCTTCCGCTGTGACGTTGGTGTTCCTCCTTTCCTGTCTCGGGGGTCTGTAGACAGGGCTGTACTTGGGGAGCTGAGAAACCCTCTCATAACATCGTCTAATGACCCCCAAGTTTATATGGGCCAGCGTGTGTTCGAGAGGCGGTGGCCTGGTTTCCGCATCTCACCCCACCTCCACCTGCCCATCACCTGAGCTCCGGTGCTACCTGCTCCTCCACCTGCACCTTCCTTACGACTCTGCCTTCAGCTCCTCCTGCACCTCCACCTCATTCTTCTGCATCAGCGCCTCCGCCTCCTTGCTATCTGCACCCCACCCCCTGCCCACACAGTGGAACCTGCGTCTCTCCAAACTCCAGGTGTCCTGACTCCTGGGCCCTCTAGGCCCAGCCTGACCCAGGGTGAGATGACATTGGGCTACACTCCATTATGTTTGCCCTGACCATCTTGCCACCTCTGGAAAGAGATAGGGTGGGAGTCGGTGTTAAAAGCAAAGCCTCCTCACTCAGGGCCTGCTTTGAAGCCCCCCACCCCTGCCGAGATGGCGTGTCTTCCTTGTGGGCATGGCTGGAGGAAGAAGGGTTTCTTAGTTTGTACTCCAGGTGTCCTGACTCCTGGGCCCTCTAGGCCCAGGGGATGAGCAGCACTTCCAGCCAAACATTGGGGATGAGATCTGTTCCTTACCGCCACAGCACCTAGCTGTAAAGACGAAGTGGATCTGCTTCCATGCAAAACAGCTTGCAGGAAAAGGAAGCATCGCTTGCTAACTCCACAAGGAAAACCCCCAGGCTTAGGAGCAGCCTCTCTTGGTTTCTGACAGCCCACCCAAAAGTGCGTGCCCAGTACTCAATTTTCAATGGATACATTCTTCTAGATTAAAGACCCCTCCCTGTGTAAACGCACACACACACACACACACACACACACACACACACACACACACACACATGGAAAAGGGAGAAAAGAGTTAATTGCTTTCGATGTCAAGGATTGTGTGTGTTGATAATCTTTGAAGACAGTCATTTTCTACCTCTAATCACTGAGCTCCTTGAAGCATGAGGCCTTGTGTATGCTTCAAGTCCAGCCCACATTGCTCTTCCCTGCAGGACTCTGTGGCTCCCACAGGCTGAAGTAACTGTCCATGCTTTTTTGCTGAGAAAACCTTTTTTTTGTTGTTCTTTGACAATTCATACATGTATGCAATATATTTAGATCATGCCCACCTCCAATTCCCTGTTCATATCCTGTATATCGCCTTCAATCCCCCTCTCCCTCTCCCTCTCTCCCTCCCTCTCTCTCTTTCTTCCTCCCTCTCTCCCTCTCTCTCCATCCCTCCTTCCCTTCCTCTCTCCCTCCCTCTCTCCCCCTTCTCTCTCCCTACCTCCTTCCCTCTCTCTCCCTCCCTCCCCTGCCCTCTCTCTCTACCTCCCTCTCTTTCTCTCCCTCTCTGTCTTCCTCCCTTTCTCTCTCCCTTCTCCCTCCCTCCCTCTCCCTCCCTCTTTCCCTCTCCCTAACTCTCTCCCTCCCTCTCTCTCTCCCCCTCCCCCTCCCCCTCTTCTTCCCTCCCCCACCTCTCTGTCCCCAGCAAGCACTGTCTGCTAGAGTGCTGCCTTGATCTGGTGACCATAGCTGCAGTACCTCTGTGTGTGATGCTCACGCCCAGAAGACAGAATTCCACAGACTTCATTCCAGTTCCTCCCCTCTGCCTCCTCCCCCACAGTGTTCCCAGAGCTTGGGGTGGCTCGACACAGATCGACTCCCACTTAAGGCTGAGCACTCAAGTCGCTTCTCTGCGTGTTGATGAGTTGTGAGTCCCTACATTGCTGCCCACTGCAGAAAATGGGCTGTCTGGCCAAGGGCGAGGGCAGCGCCAACCTCAGAGGATAAACGTAAACATTCAGTGGGCAGTTGGACAACATTTCATTGTAGCACGAGCAACTTAAGCTCATCCTCAACTAGTTTACAGATAAATGAGACTTGGACTGTGGTTATTTTATTCAGCTTTGACAGTTACTGGGGGTCATCCCTAATCTACTCTTCTAACTGCTGGCCTGGCCACTGCCCCAGGGGTGTACCCCAGTTACTTGCTGCTTCTCCCGGCTCATGGTCCATCTCCCCTCGTGGTGGCTTCTTCCTGCCTCCTCCTCCTGGCCTCTCTCCTCTTCACTCCCCACCAGGTAACTCAAAACCCACTGACCTCTAATCTTGCCAGTAATTGGCTGTAGCCGATATTATTTAACTAATAGTTTTGAATTGAGAAACAAGGTGTACTGGCTGGTTTTGTGTCAACTTGACACAAACTGGAGTTATCACAGAGAAAGGAGCCTCCCTTGAGGAAATGCCTCCATGAGATCCAGCTGTAAGGTATTTTTTTCTCAGTGATCAGAAGGGAGGGCCCATTGTGGGTGGTGCCATCCCTGGGCTGGTAGTCTTGGGTTCTATAAGAAAGCAAGCTGAGCAAGCCAAGGGAAGCAAGCCAGTAAGTAACATCCCCCCATGGCCTCTGCATCAGCTCCTGCTTCCTGACCTGCTTGAGTTCCAGTCCTGACTTCCTTTGGTGATGAACAGTTATGTAGAAGTGTAAACTGAATAAATCCTTTCCTCCACAACTTGCTTCTTGGTCATGATGTTTGTGTAAGAATAGAAACCCTGACAAAGATATAAGGTTTGCGCGACAGAATCTTGTAATCATGAGAATTCCCTCACAGGCCTAGACCTTCGGGTACAGAATTTAGCATTACAATACACAGCAACAAGACCAAACCTCAACGTCTGATCATGCTTTTACCATGCTCCTGGTGGTCTTGTATTTGCCTATTTATTTATGCATATTTATGCATATTTATGCATATTTATGCATATGAATTCCTACTGATTGGAACTCTGAAGTCAAAGACCCTGAGTTTTGGATTCCTGTGTTCTGATTACTGCCTAAACATCAGAAAACAGTTTAAGACTAGTTCAGTGAGTTATGACTATTGGGGCTCAACTCCTACTGCAACAAGGCCAAAGAGGAGCATTGAGAAAGCCAGTGGATTGAACACTAATAAAGAACCTCAGGGGCATGAGGATCTGACTAGGCAAGCCAAAGGCTGAAGCTGGGTCACCATGGATACGGCTGTGTACAGCCATATTATGGATACACTGATGTGAACATTATGCACGGGACTGCAAAACTCCAGCACATCGTCCTCACTGTCTGTCAGGAAGTAGAGCTCAGTTAGAGTGTCCTTGATGGGCTTTGTCCATTCCTAAGGAGTTGCACCTCACTCGCCTTATGACCTTCCTGTCAGAGTTCTCTAGAACAACAAAGTTTTATGCAGATACATCTTCCCCTCCCCTGGTTTCTCTCCCAGGACCTAGAAACTATCAAATCCATTATTGCTTCTCCAGGTATTTGATAAACACCAGTGTATATCAGATTCTGTTATGAGTGTAAATAACCTAAGAGTGTGTCAGTGAACAAAGTGTAAAATCCCCATCTGTGTGAGGGTGTGCAATTGGCTCTTCTCGAGACCAGCAGTGAACTGGGCTCTGAGCTCACAGCGCAGGTCTTGGAAGTCAGGGGAAGGAACTTTGAAAGCAAGTAGGGTAGGGTGAGCTTGGAGGAGTTCTATAATTCTAAGCAGGATGACGATATAAAACATTGTTTGGCAGGTGACATAATGGATGGAGGAGTGGACATCTGCAGGAATGTAACTCCAGGAAGAGGAAAAAGCAAACAAAAAAAAGCCAACGCCAGATGCAGCAGCACAGCTGGGATGTTCAGTACACACAAACGCAGGGGCAGGCCAGACTTGTGCATGTATGAAACATATAGTTATAGCCCCGTACTAAAGTCCTTATTGGATGAACGAAGGACCAGCTTCCTTGATGGATCATTCACAGCAGAACACGGAAACTTATTCCTCAGTGATCGTGTGATCAGTGGTGTTTCTGGCTCAGCTCTGCTCTGAACCAGATGACCTGGAACTACTGCTATTTAGCAGCCCAGGACTTGCCCAAACTTTATTGCCTTTTTTTTTTTTTAAAGATTTATTTATTTTACATATGAGTACACTGTAACTGTCTTCAGACACACCAGAAGAGGGCATCAGATCCCATTATAGATGGTTGTGAGCCACCATGTGGTTCCCAGGAATTGAACTCAGGAACTCTGGAAGAGCAGTCAGTGCTCTTAACCATTGAACTATCTATCTCTCCAGCCCAAGGCTTCCCTCTTATCACCTCTAACTTTTTGTTTCCATCTGCCCTCTCCTTCTGCACCCTCTGACACTCAAGTCTTCCCAGAAGGCTGGCTTCCTGGCCATCGGCCTGGGAGTTCCTCAGAGGCACCAGTATGGATGTGGCCGCAGACCCTGCGTCCAGGTAGGCAATCAGTTAGAGCAGGTGGTCACTGTAGGGCTGGAGAACAGCAGTGCGCGCAAGCCTAGGGAACAAATGGTTCAGGGGTCAACGGAGGGGACGGTGGGATTTACAGAGATAAGATGAAAGACCACTCTGAAATAGAGTCCTGGAGAAAGCACTGAGAGAACCCACACGGTTCTCACCTGATGCACAGCAGGGGGATTCGTGGCTTTTGTGCTTGGTTCTTGTGCTGCTGCTGAGTCTAACCAGGCGCTGGTGCTGCTGTGGCCCATGCCTGCATCAGCCGGCTCTCAGTGCTGTGACAAAGCTCCTGGGGAAGCAACTTTAGGAAGGAAGGATGGAAGGAAGAAAGAAGGGAGGGAAGGAAGGAGGGAAGGCGGGAAGGAAGGAGGGAAGGAGGGAAGGAGGGAAGGAAGGAAAGAGAGACAGAGAGAAGGCTTTATTTCAGGTCACCATTTAAGAGGTTGGCCCTTAGTGCTGAAGAAGGCAATGGTGGTAGGAGCTTTAAGTAGTTGGCAGCTTAGCACAGTCAGGAAGCAGAGTGCGCCGAATGCAAACACTCAGCTCATTGCTTTTTTGCCTTTTTATGCCCCGGGGACCCCAACCCATGCAATGGTGCTGCTGCGGCTAGGGGGCGAGCAGTCTTCCCACTTCAGTTAACCCAGTCTAGAAGCTTCCTCACAGGCACTCCAAGCTTTGCTTCCTGGGTGATTCCAGGTTTTCTCACAGTGATAATCAATACTAAGCACTTCTCCGGCACAATTCCCGAGACAGCTCTACTCTTTCCCACGTCTGTTTGCGTGGGCATCTCTTGTCCCATGCCCACTCTTCCCCCTGCAGCCAGCTCACTGCCTGTGTAGTAGCTGGGACACGGCCTAGGCATCTCCTTCCCTGGGAAGCCTGCAGTGAGGCAGGTAGGGCAGCCTGGCCTGATTTCTACAGACCTCCCAGTTCTTGTTTTGAGTTTTGTTGCCATGGGAACTCCAGCTGACTTTCCTCTTCGGTGGCAGAGGCCATATTTCTATTGCCGAGCACAGGATGGCATGCATACATGCATAGCAGGGGGCCAATGGTTGTTTTAACAGATCAGAAAGATGTGAATTAGAAGCTCCCTGGAAATGCAGTATATCCTAGCAGGCATCCAGTAGTAGAGGGTCACTTTTCTATAGAGGAAAGGACAATCACCAAGATGGCGTGGGGACGGGATTTAGATTTGAGCAGCATTTCCCAGACAGACTCTGGGAGCCAAGGACAGTCTTGTGTGGTTTGCTTTAGTGGCCAAGGAGGGGCTGGATGCGGGTAGTGAGACTCAATCCAAGTTTGGAAAACGCTTTAGGAAACACACTTTCAAATTTGCCACCTACTAGGACTACAAGTTGATCTACTGGTGAGGGAGGCAGGAAATGGAGAAATCTACATCAAAGATGAAGGAACAGGGCCAGGTAGGTCCTTAGTCTGTCACTCTCTCTGAGCATCTTACCTGTCAACATAGCCGTCTCTAGTGTGTGGCATAGGGCTGTGTGTCAACCAGTTCCCCCAAAACAATGTGCATGGCTTCTGTGTGGTGGGAGGTAAGCCATGCCTCCGCCTTCTGTGCCAGATGCTGTGTTTGGTAAAAGGGAGGTTTGGGTCAGATACTTCCCGGGGGCTTCTTCTGCTTTTGAAACACCTTTACCAAAGTCAGAGGGCGGCTGGGAAAGGCAATGGAGTTGGCGGCTGTCACCATCCTCCGTTGCTGGAACTCTGTCAGTGCTAGTCTGACTCCTCTGTAGTGGCATGGCTGTGCCACTGTTGTGGAATGCTGTGCTTAGAGCACAGCAGGTATTCCTACCTTAATCAGAGGAGCTGGGGTTGCTCACAGGAGACCCTCCTGAGCCAGCCTGCTGCCATTCCCTTGTAGAAGGCGGTGCTGAGGAGGGTCATAAGACCTTTACTTGAGATTCCAGCAACTCCACATGCCTCAGCAGTTAAGAGCACTGGCTGCTCTTCCAGAGGCTTGAGTTCAAATCCCTGCACTCACATGATGGCTTGCAGCTGTCTGTAATTCCAGATTAAGGAGATTCGATGCCTCCTTCTGGCTTCCACAGACAACAGGCTGGAGAGTGTGGAGTTCAAGACGACCCTGAGGTGGGACTTAAGACTCAGGATGATCAAGGCACATCTGGAAGGGTGGGAAAAAACTAGAATTTTGCCAAGCAATCTATAAATATTTCAACACTGCATAGTGTAAGGCTGTGAGGGTGCATGAGCTTTTGGGGGTTCGGGGCATGGTTCATTATCCTAGTTTAAATGCCAGAATACAAAGATTCAGAGAAGTGATTTGCTGAAGGTAAATCAATGATTGAGCAAGAGAGTCAAGACTCTTTTACATCTAGGCTTTGAAATGAAGTGTCTTCTAGGCAGAGAGGAGGTGTCCCATAGAACACTCCCAAGTCTAGGGTGGCATCCAGGATGGCCATGCCAGCAGCTTTGGGGGTCTCTGGGGGTCCTAACTGTCTGGTATTCCCTACCCTGTGAGTTCCCATGGTAGCTAGCTTCTGGTTAATTTAGTAACTGTCACATGAGGGATGTCACTTCTGTGATTAGACCACAGGAGTCTGATTTTGGTCTTGCTGTCCCTTGATGGCTTTGTCAAGCTAAGATCTGAGAGCCCCATGGGAAGCACGGGAGAGCCACTCCTCCAAAGCCAAACGGGAGCCGAGCCACATCCCATTGTCCCCAAAGGGACCCCCTCCTCACTCACAACGTCAATGGTGACTCATAAGTACTCTCCTCCCTTGTCAAGTCTTCAGAGACCCCCCTCCTTTGCCAACAGTCACCTTGTTGGGAGACCCTGAAAACAAATTTTAGATCAAGAACATCCTCTCAAGTATTTGACAACAGTCATTATTAATATGAAACGAACCCATTAACAGGTCCCTAAAGATATAGACTCTAGAAGCCACTTTTGCCTGGAGGACATTTGTCATTTCTAGTCAATTGGTTTTATTTTGAGAACCTCACAGAGAACAGGAGACAGAAATAAACCTGAGCCCAAATCAATCAAAAAAACAGAATAGAAAAGGTCCCCATACTGCACAGGAATCCTGAAGAGTTAAATCCCTATAGTCAGGTTAAAGTAGACATGCCAGTTAACTAGGGGTGGAATCACATAGCTTGGGCAGTCCAAGGAGCATTAAACTTTGAATTGGGTTGAAAGTGGTTCAGTAGAGGCACAAGCAAGCAGAATTCTCTTTCAAGGAAAGTAGTTTTATCTCAGATATGAAATAATTTCAGTAAGCAGTTTTTCCAGTAGAATGGGCCCAACACAGAAAAGATAACTTTGTACCCAAAGAGATGAAATTGCCACAAGAACAGATTTACAATTGTTTTTGGTGCTGGGGTGCTTATACAAGGGCTCTTCCCAGCATCCTCCACGAACTGTTTAGGTCACCAATCCAGGCAAGATCCTTTCAGTAGCAACTTTGGTGCATGGGGGTTGGCATCAAAGGCATTTTTCTGCCTGAGAGAAAGTATGCTTTAACCTGGGTTCTGCAGGGCTATGGGCACACCATCTTCATGTCTCTATGTCAGGACAGACTCGGCCTGTATGGTGGTGTCCATTCCAGAAAGGCTGCACCAAGGCAGAGGGAGGAGGGAGAAGTGCTTTTCTGAATGGAGATTCGTCAATGTACTTCTGTCTGCTGCAGTTATCAGTGTTGCTATTTCAGTGAAGAATGGTGGAGCCTTCACCAGGCTTTTGCCAGACGCTGTGGGGGTGGGTGTCTGGGCAGTGATAGGGCAGGGTCCCTCTCTGTCGTCAGAAAGCATGAGCTCACGCCAAGGCTTCCGTAGGTCACTGAGATAGGACCCGGCTCTCTGGAGTCAGGCATGACCTCGGGCGGGCCCCTCGTCATTGAACTAAGAGGGCTCCGTGTCAGCCTGAACTTAGTGGTGATAAGGGCCAGATAATGCTAGCCAAACTCCCACGGCCTCTCCAGGCCTTCTCAGGCCCGGAGGCCAGAGAGAGGGCAGGTCAGGGAGGGCCCGGGAGAGGAGATGGTGCAGGGTAGCCGGTCTCTAAGCCTCTTGGGTAGCTATTGGAAACCTGAGGTCTCCAGGAACCCCAGGATCTGCTTGTGGGTCCATACCCCTACCTCGAGCCCAGACACCAGGACCCGGGATTTGGGCACCAGAAGCCCTGAGGGTTCATCAGGGTGTGAACCCTCCCTTCCCTACCCTGCTCAATTTCTCATTTTACTGTGTCTGTTAGCTATTTTCGTGGGTAGAGTTAGGAGTGGATGCCTGTGTCCTGGCTGCCGTGAATTTGGGAGCCGGAGATGCTCTTCAGAAGCCAAACTTGGTCACGGTCCGCACAGCTCTGGGAAGTTTCCAGTGTCTATGCTCTCTGATTCAGAGTCTTCACCTAAGGCCTCACCTTACTACGCGCTCCTTTAATAACAGCTAAATCTGTGCGTACCCAAGGGGTTGGTGCTCAAAGCTCTGGTGTGTAATTCTATTCCTTCCCCGTACATCACGACTGCAGGTTGTGGATTCCAAACTGGAGACCTTCAGAAACAAAATGGAAAACTGAAGACCTTCTGTTTTGCTAGTAGTTGTCTTCATCTGCACAGCACAGCACAGCTAATTTTTTTTTTTTAAACCTCGCTGATCGAGACTCTAGTGCCATCTGCTGGAGTGTTCAGGTACTGCATGTGTCCCTGTAACGTTCAGATGCAATCTTGTTTATTTGAGCATGGGTAGCTAGCTGTCTGTTTATAAGTATATGCTCAGAAATAGCTCATAATATGACTGTAAATGATAAAAACAGACTCCAGGTGTCAGGATCACCTGCCTTGGTTAGAATAGAGGCATTGACAAAGATGTATGCTGTATCTGTAATGGTTTGCCTTTTCTCTTAAGGTATCTGAAACCAGTGTGGTAAAATATTAATGCTCGCTGAAAGTTATGGGTGCAGCCAGATGTGGAGGCTCACACCTTTAATCCCAGCATTTGGGAGGCAGAGGCAGGTAGATCTCTGTGAGTTTGAATCCAGCCTGGTCTACAGAGTTCCAGGACGGTCATGGCTACACAGAGAAACCCTGTCTCCGAAAACAAACAAACAAAAACCAACAAACCAAACAAACAAATAAAAAAAAAAACAACTTACAGGTGCTCATATTGGGAATTGGTTTTATGTACTTTTCTTTGTGTTTAACATAGCCTGCCACGGTAATAACTGTATTATATAGCTAACAGTCTTTATTATGCTATATGAGATTTCAATTCATGATGTGTTTATATCTACATTCATATAAGGGTAATAAATAACAACAAGGTGATAGGTTGGAGAGATGGCTCAGCAGTTAAAAGCCACTTGCTACTTTTGCAGAAGACCTGGACCTGGTTCGGGTCCCAGCACCCACAAGATAGCTCACAACTGTTTGCAACTCCAGTTCCAGGGGATCAGACACCGTCTTCTGACCTTCCTAGACACCAGGCACACATGTGAAACACATACATACACACAGGCATTCACATATACACATAGAGTATAGCATAGATCTTAAAGGCCAACACCAATCACAAATCTGTAAACTGTGCTGTCTGGGCTCCTGCAGGAGCTGGGTTAATAGGAAGAACTCCCTGGAAGCTGCTGCCAGTCACAGCTTTCCTGGAGTGGATCTGGGTAACTGACTAGCAATCCAGGTCACCTGTGGCCTAGAGAACAATCCAGTTCTTCAACAGAGGTGACAATAGGAAGATCCGTGTGTACTGGCTGGTTTTGTGTGTCAACTTGACACAGGCTGGAGTTGTCACAGAGAAAGGAGTTTCAGTTGGGGAAGTGTCTCCATGAGATCCAACTGTGAGGCATTTTCTCAATTAGTGATCAAGGGGGAGGGCCCCTTGTTGGTGGTGCCATCTCTGGGCTGGTATTCTTGGGTTCTATAAGAGAGCAGGCTGAGCAAGCCAGGGGAAGCAAGCCAGTAAGGAACATCTCTTCATGGCCTCTGCATCAGCTCCTTCTTCCTGACCTGCTTGAGTTCCAGTCCTGACTTCCGTTTTTGAAGAACAGCAATGTGGAAGTGTAAGCTGAATAAACCTTTTCCTCCCCAACTTGCTTCTTGGTTATGATGTTTGTGCAGGAATAGAAACCCTGACTAAGACAACGTGTAACAGATTTAATCTTCGATTGCGAACCACCATCCTTTCCTCTGGAACAGTCCGCAGGAACCATCAGAACGTCAACAGCATGGGCTCTGTATTCTGCAAGGAAGAACCCACAGGGAGGCAGAAGGAGGCTGCTAAGATGTTTACACGTCAAGGTTTAGGTTGTAGACGTGGTCACACATCTCACTCTCCCATTGTGAGTCCTTAGTTCAGAGCCATAGCACTGGACTCTGAGCTCATAGTTAGCTTTAATTATCAAGGTGACAGAGCCTCGAGTCATCTGAGAAGGGAGTCTCAGTTGAGGGAACACTTAGATTAGATTGCACTGGCCTGTGGCATGCTGTGGGCAACTGCATTAGTTGCTAATTGACGTGGGAGAGTCCAGTCCACTGTGAGCGGCACCATTCCTTAGGCAAGAGGTTTTGGGCTACAGAAGGAAGCCAGCTAAACACAAACCCCAGCAAGGTGGCGGCAGCAGCTTCTCTACACAAGTTCCGACCTTAACTCCTGCCCTAACTTTCTTCAGTGACGGACCAAGGCCTGGAAGTATAAGCGAAATATTTTTTTTTCTTCTCCTATGTTGCTTTTGGTTCAAGTGTTTTATCATAGTAGAAGAAAGGAGATTAAATGATATGTACAATCCATATAAACTGGGGAATCTTTCTTTGTGTATAAAGATGTTTTCTGTTTCTGACAGATACGCACTGATATCCACAGACCTGGTTTATTATACTTCAGTATATTTAAACACTCTGTCAATTGGCATCTAGTTTGTTTGTAACTTGTGCTGCTTTGAATAATTCTATATGAAACGTCTCAGGTGTACACAAAGGTTTTTCTCTTGTGTGAACAGGAAAGGTAGACTTTCCAGTGAAAAGGCACACTTAGCTTTCAGACATTTTAGTATCTGGAATTGGCTTTCCAAGAGGATTGGCCTAACACATATTTTTTATGACCAATGAAAGAAATGACCTGATTTTCCATCATCTCAAGCAGAGCTGGTTGAGAGACTCTTTTAAAAGCCCCCCCCCCATTGCTGTTTTCCTCCTTTAGTGTGGCCCAGAAGCATCGGATCAAGCACGCACCCACCCCGTACCTCCCACCCCACCTCCCTGCTTTCCCTCTTCTTGTTATATAGTGACCCAGACAACCATCCATGTGGTCAGAAGTCATGGGATGGAGAAGACTCAGAGAGGGAGGGGGGAGAGAAGGAGAGAGAGAGAGAGAGAGAGAGAGCTGGGAGTTTGTAAGCTTACACCCACAAGTCACTACACACAAAGAGCATCCTTTCCAGTCGAGATAAGAATACTAATGGGAGAAGTGCCGCTGGACTATCTCATTTCCCCGTGTGGGCGGCCCAGATAAGTGGCAGCAGAGATCTGGACAATAACACTCAGCCTGACAGCCTTTGCAGCTTTCCCGTTCTGGGGCGTCCAGATCAGGGCTGTGCTGGACAGGGACACAGCTTGGAGTAGGCCAGAGGGGTAGCTGGTGACAGCCAAGGCAGAGGAGCTAAACCTACGTGTGGGAGCACCTTGGAATGGACAGCTTCCTTGAACCAGCAGGGAAGGACAGCAGGAGGTCAGAGTCCCTGGGCCGGAGGTCCTCAACCTTCCTAACACTGCATGCGAGCCTTTAATACAGTTCTTCCTGTTGTGGTAACGCCCAACCATAAAATGATTTTCGTTGCTACTTGATAACTGTGACGTTGCTACTGTTATGAGTTGTTCTGTAAATATCTGTGTTTTCCGATGGTCTTAGGTGACCCCTGTGAAAGGGTTGTCTGACATCCCCCTGCCCCCAAGGGGGTTACAATCCACAGGTTGTGAACCTTAGCTCTAGGGACAGTGGAGGACCAAGGCACTGTGTTAGGGAAGGAAAATAGCCAAGTGGCTGTGCTTGGAGCAGGTGGGACACAGATTCACCTGTCCCTTCCTTTCTTCCTCCCATTTTCAAAGAATGTGAAGGGTGAGGCTGGATCCTCTCGCCTTGCTCTCTCTTTCCCACATCTCCCTGGCTTTCTGATCTGATCACTCACAGCTTGGTGAGAACTGCATCTGATGCTGTGGTCTGGGCCCCACTTTATCTAGGCCACTCTTGACACAGACTTTAAGCCATCCCTTCCATGCGTCCATTGAAGGTGTGGAAGATACACTGGTGACCAGTGGTTGCGTGTGGGGCTCTGCTTGCTTTCTGAAGCTGGTATCCGGTTTCATCCTGATCTGAGATGCCATGAGCAGCCTGCTTATACTCAGTGCTAGAGAGAAGGTTAGAGCCCAAAGAATCCTGAATTATTGACAGGAAGTCGAAAGCCCAAGGGCAAAGGACTCGCTCAGACTTACGGGGTCAGGAAAGGAAGAATCCAGGCTCTTCAGCTTGAAAGCTGGTGCGATGGCTAACCTTGGTTATCAATTTGACATACCTGGGAAGAGGAAGCCTCGACTGAGGAAGTGACGCCATTAAGTTGGCCAGGGGGCATGTCTGTGGGGACATTCTCTTGACTGCTAATTGACACAGAAGGGTACAGTTCTCAGTGGACGGTGCCATCTCTGGGACCGGAGCTGGGCTGTATTAGAAAGTTAACTGCTAGCTGGGCGTGGTGGTGCATGCCTGTAATCCCAGCACTTGGGAGGCAGAGGCAGGTGGGTTTCTGAGTTCGAGGCCAGCCTGGTCTACAGAGCTACAGAGTGAGTTCCAGGATAGCCAGGGCTATACAGAGAAACCCTGTCTTGACAAAAACGATAACAACCCCCCCCCCCAAAGAAAGCTAACTGCTAATGAGCCTGGGAGTCAGGCAGTGAGTAATACTCTCCATGGTTCCTGCTTCTGCTTGACTTCCCAATAATGGGCTGCGACATGGAAAAGTAAGATGTAATAAGCCTTTTCCTCTCTGAATTGCTTTTGATCTTGGTTTTTATCCCAGTGACAGAAAGCATTCCAGAGCAGCTGCTGTCTTGGCATCTTGGCCACAGACCACTCTTATGGAAACTTGTTAAGAGTGATCCCCACGGCAGTGTTCTGGGTGGAGAAGGCCAGATGATTGAAAGTGTGCATCTGTGTGTGTGTGTGTGTGTAGTGTGTAGTGTGTTTGTGTATGTGTGTGTGTAGCTGGTTTCATGGCAACAAGATTTTGGTGTACACTCTTAGAAAGACAAAGTCCAGAGAGATGCATTTCTAACCTTTTCAGCTTCCAGCACTTTCATTGAGATGCAGTGGGGTTACAAAGGTAAGAAGAAACCCCAGGGCAGATTGAGGAGCAGCTTGTCAGGATGGTGCTCTGGGCAGAGTGTCTGGAGCTCTCATGTTCTCTGTTCCATTTCTCTAGGAACCTGAGCCTTCTGCTCTCCAGTCCGATTGACACCTGGCTTTCCTTTCTTATTGAAAACTGGTTTCCCAAAAGAAATAACAGCCTGCCCCTGCCACCTAGTGCCCAGGCATCAGAAACTGTACCCAAGGAGAGTCTTGTCAGGACCTGTTAGAACTAGAAAAAGTTAGGTGTGTCTAGCTAAAAAAAAAAAAAATTGTAAAAATAATTCAAGGTTGAATGTCAGGAAGACCAAATGTAGCTGGTGGACTGAGTAACCAGACTGAGGGGAGAGAGGAAGTGATGTGCAACTGGGTGAAGAAGTCAGAGCAGACAGAGGCTTGACGTTGGAGGGCAGAGTAGGGGAGGAGAGCCAGGAGCACTTTCCACACAGTTTTCAAGCGTGTTGGACTGTAGTATCTCAATGCCTTCCATAACCACAACTTCGTTTTTCACTGTCACCAGCAGAGTGTGGCTGGCTGCTCCTCAGAACCAGGTCCATCTCCAGTTCACACACCTATCATTTAACTCACGATGCCTGGGGTGGGGGTGGGGCGCTGGCTTAGATGGGAATAGGGGCTGGAGAACATGCTGTGAAGGACAAGGACTTCGGTTTGGATTCTGCCATCTCTGTGATAAGCCAGGAGCAGTAACATCCAAGCTTACATACATCTCAGCACTAAGGACAGCAGATATGGGAGGAGCTGGGAGAGCTCACTAGCTCCCAGCTTAGTTGGGGGTGGGGTGGGGGATGGGGAGAGCTCCCTGTGCCTCAAAAGACTAACATAGGGAGTGATAGAAAAAGACATAAATTGCTCTCTTCAGGGCTACATGTGCACAGACATACACTACACACGTCTACACCATATCTACACACAAACACACCAAGAAGTGTGACATCTTCCCAACACTGTGAGATGGTGGGTGTTTGAGGGGATGGCCAGCCAATTACACATATCTGATCGTTGCACATTGCATATTCGGATTAAAATTTACCCTGTATCTTAGAAATGTGTCCATCTACTTAATGCCATTAATTTTTTTATATTTTTATTTTGTATGTACCTGTGTGTGTTCATATTCATATGTCTATGTGCAGAGAGCACTGGGTACCTCTATCACTCTCCACCAGTCCTGAGAGAGGACCTCAACCTGAGGCTCAAGCTTTCTTTGCTAGGCTGGATGCCAGCAAAGCCTAACGACCCTCTTGTCTCTGCCACATATCTGACCTGGCAGTTCCAGGTGTGTGTGTTGGGTACCTGGCTTGTTATGTGCATGCTGGGATCCAAACTCTGGTCCTCATGATTGCAAACCAAGCACTCTTAACTATTTCTCCAGCCCCACTTTGTGCCATTATTTAAAACAGGGCTTCTAAACTTGCCCCACTTTTGATCCTTTTTGGTCTGAGAAATGTCTGTGTTATTCCAGGTACATCGGTATATAAAATAGACACACAAAGCAATTATTTAATCATAATAATTCATAAGGACATCTATTGAATTTAGTTTACCACTTATGCGTATCTGAAAACTTGTATGTGTGTGTCCATGGAGGTCAGAAGAAAGAGAAGAACCCCTCAGTGCTGAGAAGGTTGTAACAGTTCTGATATGGGCTCAGGGATTTGACCCACTGTCCTCAGGAAAAGCATTCTCATCCTTGACCAAAGAGGATCCACAGAGTTCTCTTTCCAGCCTTAAGCAGTTTATCTAAAACACTCCTTTGGTGTGCATGCACTGTTTTCTTTTATTAAAAATAAAATTGCATACTAATGAGAGCAACATGCTTGTTGATTTTTACATAAAGAAATGTGGCTGGGTATTTGATATTGGAAGAGAGAGATTCACTATCTTTCAAAGCCAGCCTGGAGTCTGGATTTATAATTGCCATGCCGGTTTCATAGTGTAACAGTTAACGCTCTGGACTCTGAATTTCTAATTGTCTATTCTGAAACCGTGTGTGTTTAGGACTATTTCAGAGACTGTCAGAAATTCTGTCCTAATCCCAAGATAAAATTTACTTAGTGATCTCTTTTGATTGCATTATTTGTATTTTTTTTTTAACATCTCCAGCAAATTCATTTTTTAAAGGAATGGCCTAAGCAGTGGTTGGGGTGGGGAGGTGTGGCTAGAAGAATGGACTAGAATACAAGTACAAATGGACGCTGTCTTCCACAGAGGATGGTGCCCTGTGCAAAAGACAACAGACTCAAAGCAAGGCGTTCCTTCAGCCACTGGTATTTGGGATTTAGGATGTTGTTCTCAGTTTTGGATGGATCACTGGGTGTTTAGCACAGTCCATGCTTTTGATAAGATTTAAGCAGTAGAATGGAGAGGTAGAAATAGTTGTAGCGTTTGGTTTCCTGTGTCACGTAGCTACTGAAGTTTTTACGCCCAGTGGGCAAATTGTAATTTCTTGTCAAAGTCTTTCTTTATATGGCAATATCATTTTCAATGTTATGCTTCGCCAGTGTCTGAGTAGGGCACTCTGTAATTCCCTAGCCCTGTTGCCTCTCTTCTGAGATGTCTGTTTTTGTTTTTTTTTTTGTTTTGTTTTGTTTTGTTTTGTTTGTTTGTTTGTTTGTTTTGTTTTGTTTTAATTCTCAGCCTTCTGGTCACATTTAGTTGCTTTGGAATAAGGGCCTGCCAGGTGGTGGCCTGAAGCCTTCTGGGGAAGGAGTTGGTGTGCTCAAGTGACAGAGGAGAGCTGGTCTAATGAAGCCATGACATATCTGTCATTTTAGTTTGTGTGTGTGTGTGTGTGTGTGTGTGTGTGTGTGTGCTCATACACTCCATAACACATGGAGGTCAGGGGATAACTTGAGGGACTCTGTTCTCTCCTTCCTTCTACCGTAAAGGTTCAGGATTCACTGTAGAATGATATAACCCAGGACTCAGATAGTATGTAAACACAGAGTGTTTTATTCTGCAGAAGTCCAGCACACTGGGGTCTCCCCATTACCAACACAGAGAGACACCCAAGAGAGCTTGCAGGTCTGATTTAAAGCACATTAGGAAATTCTGGGGTTGAGTCCATCTCCGTGGACATTCCATTACCGGGGTGTGGGGGCTGGAAACTTGCTGGGGAGTTCTGGGAACTGTTACTGAGGAAGTAGCTGAGGAAGTTTGGGAACTGCTGCTGACCCACTGTCCTTGCCTCAGGCCAGGTGGCTGAGACATTCCATTGCCTGGGAGTGAAGGCTGCAGCCTGGGCCTTTTCCTATTAGTGACTGACTTGCCTGGACTTGCCCAGTTCTTAGGCCTAGCCAATTTGAAGCCTGCCATGGAGTCAGCCTGCCTCATCCCTCTCACTACCCTCTGGGACCCAGGATTCAAACTGGGGCTACCAGGCTTGTTGCAAATCCTGAGTTAATCCCTGAGCCACCTAGTTGGCCCATTGTAGTTGTTTGAATTAAAATGTCCCACATAGGCTCATAGGGAGTGGCAGTATTTGAAAGGTTTAGGAAGTGTGTAGGTGTGGCCTCATAGGAGGAAGTGTGTCATGGGGGTGAGTTTGGGGGTTTCAAATGCCCAAGCCAGGCCCACTGTCTTTCTCTTCCTGCTGCTTGCAGATCTCGGTGTAGAACTCTCAGCTCCTCCAGCACCATGTTTGTCTGTGTGGTGCCAGGATTCCGGCCATGCTGATAATGGGCTGATCTTTTGAGATTGTAAGCCAGTTCTAATGGAATGTTTCGCTTTATAGCTTTATAAGAGTTGCTGTAGTCATGGTGTCTCTCCACAGCAATAGGATGCCGACCAAGACACCCACTTTATTTATTTATTTATTTATTTATTTATTTATTTATTTATTTATTTATTTATTTATTTTACGTAACCCAAGTCAGCAATTCAGAAAGCAATTGTGAAAATCTAACATTCTAACACAGTACAACCCGAAGATGCATACGAGTTGTGGAGGGAAACATTTCAAAGTTTTGTTTTCCTTGTATTCCTATAAGGGCAGAAAACTTAGCATGTGCAGTAGCTGCGTGTCCTTGAGTGATCGCTGACTCTCCTTTCTCAACATTCTTGGCAGTCCCTTTCCCAACAGAGTGTGATGGTGGGGGAGGGGAGTCCCTGCTGACGGAGAGATGCATGGAAAAATCACGGGAAGCCCCTGTGGGTGCTGAGGAGCTGGTGAGAGTGTAGGCTCTGGGGAGGAACAGAGGTCCTCCAAGGCCCTTCCTCTGCCTCAGGTTAGTGTCTCACCATCTGTTCTCTGGTGCAGAGGCCAACGACACCTTATCTGCTGCCCTCCAGGGGAGGAGAGACCTGATGTTGAGCCAAATCGACTTCTTGCCTAATGATTACTTTCTCTCCTCCTTCTCTCTTCCTTTCCCACTTTCCCCTCCACCCCTTCTCTCTCTCTCTCTCTCTCTCTCTCTCTCTCTCTCTCTCTCTTGAGTTAAAGTCTCAAGTATCCCAGGCTAGCCCAAACTCACTTGATCCCCCTGCCTCCATGTCCAGAGTGCTGGGATTACAGCACTGGGCAGCACACAGCCCGTCTGTGTAGCGCTGAGAACAGTACCCAGGGCCTCATGCTTGCCAGGCAAGTGCTTTACTAGCTGAGCCACGCCCCAAGCTCTTCATGCAAGTTA
The DNA here is from genome assembly GCF_947179515.1 of Apodemus sylvaticus. Classification (NCBI taxonomy): domain Eukaryota; kingdom Metazoa; phylum Chordata; class Mammalia; order Rodentia; family Muridae; genus Apodemus; species Apodemus sylvaticus. Next base: position 64,290,498 of record NC_067479.1, read on the forward strand.
GGCAACCACTCTATCAGCTCAGCCACGCCCCTGACAATTCCTTAAGACGTGAGGTACTGGCAGTGCATACATAATCACGATGTATACTATCCTGGGCAAGGGTGGAAAGGCCAACGTGGGTCCTGTGATCCAGCACCCAGGAATGCCAGCCACCTTCTCGAAGGTGACTGGGCCCCTATTCACAAACTCAACAGGAGGTACAGTCAGATAGACAAGGGATAGAGAAGTCAGGTGGAGCTGCACACTTTCCAAAGCCACCACCCCATGGATCCAGGTAATAAACGGGTTATTGACCGCTTCCTTCATGCTGAGCATGAAGCTCTGACTTAGTTGTTCACTTGATTCTTACAACATGGCTTGAAGACAGGAGCAGTCATAACCCCCTTTCAAAGGTTGTGCGCTGAGGTCTAGAAGTGTTCTAAAACTTTGCCGAAGGTCACATATTGTGGAAGGCTCCAGAGGCGGCCCCTATGTAGACAGCATCATGAACTCCATCGTTAAATGCTGCACCGGATTGCAAAAAGATCCCAGTATCAAAGCCACCAAGCAGTCACATCATCAGGCAGAACATGGCTGCCACCCCATCGCCTGTAGGAGGCCTCTGCCACACCTGCAGTACCAGGGTGGAACAGGAGGTGATGGGACCCTGGAGCAGTTAGAATCCTAGACTTCCATTTCTGGACTTGGTAAAATGACTCTCTTGCACAGAGTGGAGACATTGTGAACTGTAGTATTGGAGCAGAGACTGCTTAAGGGGAACTTCCTGGGGTTGAGAGGGTGGTTTGGGCAATAAAGGGCCTGCTTTGCAAGCAGCAGGGTCTGAACTGGATCCCCAGAATCTATGCAATAGATAGATAGATAGATAGATAGATAGATAGATAGATAGATAGATAGAAAGATAGATACATACATATATACATACATACTAGATACATATATACATACATACATATATACATACATAATAGATACATATATACATACATACCAAAACCATGATGACAACAAGTCAGGGTGGTAGATATATGTGCAATCCTAGCCCCTGGAAGGCAGAGGCAGTGGGTCCCCCAGTTTGGCGGCCAAGCAGTCTAGCTTTCTTGTTGAGTTCCAGGCCACTGAGTAGTGTCTAAAACCAAGAAACAATACCTGAAACTGTTCACACACACCCATGCATGCATGCATGCACGCACACACATACAGAGCATCCTCACTCCTTTGTTGGCTATTTGTGTGGTGGTGTCCTTTGTAGTTGTGTGTACCTAAGGATAGCACAGAGGAAAACATATGAGAGCTACACACAGGAGTGGGACTCGTCCAGTATCCAGGTCCCAAGAACAAAGCTGAGGCCTCTCTGATTTAAAGGCTGCAGCTGACACTCTACAAAACCAGGTCTGTGCCAAAGTAGGCAGAGCTCAGGGCCAGCCTTCTCCTCTCCCAATGATCCCTGTGCTGGCCTGGAGTGAGGCTGGTGGCTGATAGGAGCTGGTTCCTCAGATGAGGTCATTTGTTTTGGTGCCAGGGGAAGGGAGGAGGTGGGAGCAGGGGCTATGCTGTCTGCTCCCCCCTTGCTGGCGCCACAGGGTGGACAGCCTGGGTCTTGTCTGGACAGTGCCTCATGCTGGGGATGATGAGAAAAGACTCAGAGGGCAGGGAGTGGCTGGGCAGCCCATGTTTGAAGTCTGGAAAAGAAAACGGGAGCTTAGCTGAAAGGCTAGGCTGTTTTCTTCTGTGGTTCTTTCAAGGGTCTAGTGGGCCCTGTTTGAACCCTGAACTAGCCTAGGAACAAATGCAGAAGGAAGAATTATGCTCCCCCAGACATCTGTTACTCTGAAACACTTCTGGTGTTTGTTGTTATCCTTGGAGGCCTTTCCAGCTTTTTGAGTTTTCAGAGGCTACCCAGGAAAGCTTGTTAGATCTGTTTTTCCCCCTTGAATGATGTGATCCACTTCCTACCTCCACTCACTGATTAAGAGCTACCAATCTGTCTGTGAGGCCCAAGAACTCATTAAGAAATATTGTGGGTGACAGGTCTTCTGTATGCAAGTGTGGATTGAGGGGTTCATATACAGGTTCTCAACACTTCCTTCATCCTTCTCTTCGTCCTTCACCAGAAACAGCTCCTTCCCTGCTTCTGACACAGTGTTCTTAAAATTCAAGTGAGTGGCAGTCCGAGGTGTTACTGTTGTGTCTAGCTTCTCTTCCCCATTGTTTTGTTGGAGATTGCTCGTAATGCTGTGTTGATGAGGTGAACAGGGGTCACCTCTGTTCCATCCCTTGAACCTATGTATGAAGATAGAAGGGGAAAAAAAAACCCCAACTTGACAAAACTGTCTTCTGATCTCCACACATGGATTGTAGCATGCACACATGCAAAACAGGCATACATACACACGGATGTGCATGCACGTACCACACAGTTCGCTTGAACATATACCACACACATGTAGATGTACATAACACACACACACATCATGTTTTCATAGAAGTAATCTCAAGGGTTTTTTAAATAACATTTGAAAGGTTTTACTTGGAACATTATTTTCCTCAGATAATGTTTTGAGTATTGATTGGACATGTTGATAAATTAACAAGCATTACTTCATATAAATGTCTTCTGTACTTCAACCATCATCAGACCTGTAAAACACCCATACTTTAGCCCTCAACCTCCCACCAATGTGTTCTTTTTTCCTCTGAATAGTTATTTTTCTTTAATTAGATATTTGCTTTATTTACATTTCAAATGGTATCCCTTTCCGAGTTACCCTTCCTAAAACTCCCTATCCCGTCCCCATCCCCCTGCTCACCCCCATCCCCCCAATTTCTTGACTTGCATTCCTCTATTCTGGGGAATCAAGCCTTTACAGGACCAATGGCCTCTCCTCTCATTGATGTCTGAAATGTCCATCTTCTGCTATGTATGTAGCTGGAGCTATGGGTCCCTCCATGTGTACCCTTTGGTTGGTGATTTAGACCCCGGGAGCTCTGGGGGTATTGGTTGGTACATATTATTGTTCCTCCTGCAGGGCTGCAAACCTCTTCAGCTCCTTAGGTCCTTTCTCTAGCTGCTTCATTGGGGACCCTATGCTCATTCTATTGGTTGGCTGTGAGCCATTGGTATTTTGATCCACCTTCCAATAAGGATCAAAGTATCCACACTTTGGTCTTCCTTCTTCTTGAGCTTCATGTGATCTGTGAATTGTATCTTGGGTACTCCCAGCTTTTGGACTAATATCCACTTAACAATGAGTACATACCGTGTGTGTTCTTTTGTGATTAGATTACCTCACTCAGGATGATATTTTCAAGCTCCATCAATTTGCTAAGAATTTCATGAATTCATTGTTTTTAATAGCTGAGTAGTACTCCATTGTGTAAATGTACCACATTTCTGTATCCATTCCTCTGTTGAGGGACATCTGGGTTCTTTCCAGCTTCGGGATATTTTAAATAAGGCCACTATGAACATAGTGGAACATGTGTCCTTATTACATGTTGGAGAATCTTCTAGGTATATGCCCAGGAATGGTATAGCTGGGTCCTCAGGTAGTGCTATGTCCAATTTTCTGAGAACCACCAAACTGATTTCCAGAGTGGTTGTACCAGCTTGCAATCTCATCAGCAATGGAGAAGTGTTCCTCTTTCTTCACATACTCTCCAGCATTTGCTGTCCCCTGAGTTTTTGATTTTGGCCATTCTGACTGGTGTGAGGTGAAATCTCAGGGTTGTTTTGATCTGAATTTCCCTGATGATTAAGAATGTTGAACATTTCTTTAGGTGTTTCTCAGCCATCTGGTATTCCTCAGTTGGGAATTCTTTGTTTAGCTCTGTACCTCATTTTTTAATTGGTTTATTTGGTTCTCTGGAGGCTAACTTCTTGAGTTCCTTGTATATATTGGATATTAGCCCTCTATAGGATATAAATTGGTAAAGATCTTTTCCCAATCTGTTGGTTGCCATTTTGTCCTATTGACAGTGTCCTTTGCCTTATAGAAGCTTTGCAATTTTATGAGGTCCCATTTGTCAATTCTTGATCTTAGAGCATAAGCTATTGCTGTAGTATTCAGAAAAATTTCCCTAGTGCCCATGTGCTCCAGGTTCTTCCTCACTTTCTCTTCTACTAGATTCAGTTTATCTGGTTTTGTGTGTAGGTCCTAGATCCACTTGGACTTGAACTTTGTACAGGGAGATAAGAATGGATCAATTTGCATCCTTCTACTTGTTGACTGCCAGTTGACCCAGCACCATTTGTTGAAAATGTTGTCTTTTTTTCCACTGGATGGTTTTAGCTCCTTTGTCAAAGATCAAGTGACCATAGGTGTGAGGGTTCATTTCTGGGTCTACAATTCTATTCCATTGATCTACCTGTCTGTCACTGTACCAATACCATGCAGTTTTTTTTTTTTTATCATTATTGCTCTGTAGTATAGCTTGAGGTCAGGGATGCTGATTCCACCAGAAGTTCTTTTATTATTGAGAATAGTTTTTGATATCCTGGGTTTTTTTGTTATTCCAGATAAATTTGGAAATTGCTCTTTCTAAGTCTATGAAGAATTGAGTTGGAATTTTCATGGGGATTGTATTGAATCTGAAGATTGCTTTAGGCAAGATGGCCATTTTTATTATATTAACCATGCCAATCCATGAGCATGGGAGATCTTTCAATCTTCTGAGATCTTCAATTTCTTTCTTCAGAGACTTGAAGTTCTTGTCATACAGATCTTTCACTTGTTTGGTTAGAGTCACACCAAGGTATTTTATATTATTTGTGACTGTTGTGAAGGTTGTTATTTCCCTAATTTCTTTCTCAGCCTCTATCCTTTGAGTATAGGAAAGCTACTGATTTGTCTGAGTTAATTTTATATCCAGCCATTTAGCTGAAGTTGTTTATCAGGTTTAGGAGTTCTCTGGTAGAGTTTTTGGGGTCACTTAAATATACTATCATATCATCTACAAATTGTGATACTTTGACTTCTTCCTTTCCAATTTGAATCACTGTTACCTTCTTTTGTTGTCTAATTGCTCTGGCTAGGACTTGGAGAAATATATTGAATGGGTAGGGAGAGTGGACAGCCTTGTCTAGTTCCTGATTTCAGTGAGATTGCTTTAAATCTTCTCCATTTAGTTTGATGTTGGCTACTGGTTTGCTGTATATTGCTTTTACTATGTTTAGGTATGGTCCTTGAATTTCTGTTCTTTCCAAGACTTTTATCATGAAGAGGTGTTAGATTTTGTCAAATGCTTTCTCAGCATCTAATGAAATGATCATGTGTTTTTTTTTATTTTGAGTTTGTTTATATAATGGATTACATTGATGGATTTCATATATTGAACCATCCCTGCATCCCTGGGATGAAGCCTACTTGATCATGGTGAATGATTGTTTTGATGTGTTCTTGGATTTGGTTGGCAAGAATTTTATTGAGTATTTTTGCACTGATATTCATTGGTCTAAAGTTCTCTTTCTTTGTTGGGTCTTTGTGTGGTTTAGGTATCAGAGTAATTGTGGCTTTATAAAATGAATTGGGTATGTTCCATCTGTTTCTATGTTGTGGAATAATTTGAAGAGTATTGATATTAGATCTTCTTTGAAGGTCTGATAGAACTCTGAATTGAACTCATCTGGTCCTGGGCTTTTTTTGGTTGGGAGACGATTAATGATTGTTTCTATTTCTTTAGGGGTTATGAGATTGCTTAGATCATTTATCTGATCCTGATTTAACTTTGGTACCTGGTATTTGTCTAGAAAATTGTCCATTTCGTGTAGATTTTCCACTTTTGTTGAGTATAGGTTTTTATAGTAGGATCTGATGATTTTTTTGGATTTCCTCAGTATCTGTTGATATGTCTCCCTTTTCATTTCTGATTTTACAGATTTGGATACTGTCTCTGTGCCCTCTGGTTAGTTTGGCTAGGGGTTTATTTATCTTGTTGGTTTTTTCAAATAACCAGCTCCTGGTTTGGTTGATTCTTTGTATAGTTCTTTTTGTTTCTACTTGGTTGATTTCAGCCCTGAGTTTGATTATTTCCCACCATCTACTCCTCTTGGGTGTATTTGCTTCTTTTTTGTTCTAGAGCCTTTCAGCCGTGCTGTTAAGCTGTTAGTGTATGCTCTTTCCAGTTTCTTTTTGCAGGCACTCAGAGCTATGAGTTTTCCTTTTAGCACTGATTTCATTGTGTCCCCATAAGTTTGGGTATGTTGTGCCTTCATTTTCATTAAATTCTAAAAAATCTTTAATTTCTTTATTCTTCCTTGACCAAGTTATTGTTGAGTAGAATGTTGCTCAGTTTTCATGTTTATGTAGGCTTTCTGTTATTTTTGTTGTTGTTGAAGACCAATCTTAGTCGTGGTGATCTGATAGGGTACATAGAATTATTTCAATCTTCTTATATCTGCTAAGATCTGGTTTGTGACCCAGTCAGTTTTGGAGAACGTACCATGAGGTGCTGAGAAGGAGGTTTATTCATTTGTTTTAGAATAAAATGTTCTATAGATATCTGTTAAATCCATTTGGTTCATAACTTCTGCTAGTTTCACTGTTTCTCTGTTTAGTTTGTGTTTCCCTCATCTGTCCATTGATGAGAAGTCTCCCACTACTATTGTGTGGGGTGCAATGTATACTTTGAGCTTTAGTAAAATTTCTTTTATAAATGTGGGTGCCCTTGTATTTGGAGCATAGATGTTCAGAATTGAGAGTTCATCTTGGTTTATTTTTTCTTTGATGAGTATTGTCCTTCCTTATCTTTTTTGATTATTTTAGGTTGAAAGTCGATTTTATTTGATATTAGAATGGCTACACCAGATTGTTTCTTGGGACCATTTGCTTGGAAAATTGTTTTCTAGCCTTTTACTCTGAGGTCTGTCTTTGTGCCTGAGGTGAGTTTCATGTATGCAGCAAAATGTTGGGTCCTACTTATGTATCCAGTCTGTTATTCTATGTCCCTTTATTGGAGAATTGAGTCCATTGATATTAAGAGATATTAAGGAGAAGTGATTGTTGCTTCCTGTTATTTTTGTTATTAGAGGTGAGTTATGTTTATGTGGCTCTCTTCTTTTTGATTTGTTAAAAGAAGATTAATTTCTTGCTTTTTCTAGTGTGTAGTTTCCCTACCTTTGTTGGTGTTTTCCATTCATTATCCTTTGAAGGGCTGGATTTGTGGAAAGATATTGTGTAAATTTGTTTTTGTCATAGAATACTTTGGTTTCTCCATCTATGGTAATTGAGAGTTTTACTGGGTATAGTAGCCTGGGTTGGCATTTGTGTTCCCTTAGGGCCTGTATGACATCTGCCCAGAATCTTTTGGCTTTCATAGTCTCTGGCGAGAGTCTGGTGTAATTCTGATAGGTCTGCCTTTATATGTTACTTGACCTTTTCCCCTTACTGCTTTTAATATTCTTTCTTTGTTTAGTGCATTTGGTGTTTTAATTATTATGTGAAGGAAAGAATTTCTTTTCTGGTCCAATCTATTTGGAGTTCTGTAGGTTTCTTGTATATTCACGGGCATTTCTTTCTTTAGGTTAAGGAAGTTTTCTTCTATAATTTTGTTGAAAACATTTACTGGCCCTTTAAGTTGGAAATCTTCACTCTCTTCTATACCTATAATCCTTAGATTTGGTCTTTTCATTTTGTCCTGGATTTCCTGGATTAAGGTTTTGGATTAGGAGCTTTTTGCATTTTGCATTTTCTTTGACTGTTGGCTTTCTATGGTTTCTTCTGCATCTGAGATTCTCTCTTCTATCTCTTATATTCTGTTGTTGATGCTTGCTTCCATGACTTCTGAATTCTTTCTTAGGTTTTCTATGTCCAGAGTTGTTTTCCTTTGTGATTTCTTTATTGTTTCTACCTTCATTTTTAGATCCTGGATAGTTTTGTTCAATTCCTTCACCTGTTTCGTTTTCCTGTAATTCTTTTTTTTTTTTATTCGATATAATTTATTTACATTTCAAATGATTTCCCTTTTCTAGGCCCCCCACTCCCCGAAAGTCCCGTAAGCCCCCTTCTCTTCCCCTGTCCTCCCACCCACCCCTTCCCACTTCCCCATTCTGGTTTTGCCGAATACTGTTTCACTGAGTCTTTCCAGAACCAGGGGCCACTCCTCCTTTCTTCTTGTACCTCATTTGATGTGTGGATTATGTTTTGGGTATTCCAGTTGTTCCTGTAATTCTTTAAGGGCTTCTACCTGTTTACCTGTGTTCTCCTGTATTTCCTTAAGGGAGTTATTTATGTCCTTCTTGAAGCCCTCTATCAGCATCATGAGCTGTGATTTTTAAATCAAAATCTTGCTTTTCCAATGTGTTTGGGTATCCAGGACTTGCTGTTGTGGGAGAACTGGGTTTGGATGGTACCATGTTGCCTTGGTTTCTGTTGGTAATGTTCCTATGTTTGCCTTTCACCATCTGGTTATCTCTGGTGTTAGTTGGTCCTGCTGTCTCTGGTCTTATCCCTTCTGTGGGCCTACAAGTCTGTCTCAGCACCCCTGGGTGACTGGCTCTTCCCCTGGCACAGAGTGCTGTGCTGCTGCCCAGCTCCTGGGTGCAGGTGGAGTCCAGATAGACCCTGTCCCAGCTGCTCTACTACTGCTGTGTTCCCTGTGCTCCTGGCTGTACCTGCCTGCTCAGTCACCAGAGAGATGGCCTACTTGGAACTTTTAATCCAACTTCTAAGAATTTATTATTTGTTTTGTTTCTGATTATTTTCCTTTTTGAATTTTTCATGCAGATGTAGCGTACTATTTTCTAAAATGGCATTTGTGTGTTATTTCAGGCAAAAAGATGTTAAAGTAATCCTATGAATTCCTCTTCATAATTTCCTGTCTCTGATTCATTTCGAATTTATTCTAGGGTAAGGTGTGCAGTGAGCCACCAACCTTATTCTTTCAGAAAGGTGTCCCTACTTATTGAACAATTTATTCTTGTCCCTACTTATTGAATGACTCATTGTTGGTCCTATTAATTGAAAGATCCTTCACTTTCCTTTGCTGCTTGACAATGCAGCCGGTCACACACTATTATTGGTTTTCTTTGTTTTTTTCTTCATTTTTTCTTTTTCGTTTTTTTCTATATTCTTTGTTTACATTCCAAATGATTTTCCCTTTCCCAGTTCCCCCCTCCCCTTAAGTCCCATAAGCCCTTTTTCCTCTGCCTGCTCTCCAATCAACCCCCTCCTACTTCTTTGTCTTGGTAATCCCCTACAATGTTGCATCAAGCCTTTCCAGGACAAGGGCCCTCTCCTTCCTTCTTCTTGGGAATGATTTGATATGTGAAGGTGTCTTGGGTTTTCAGAGCTTCTGGGCTAATATACACTTCTGACTGATAGACTTGAATGGCTAGGAGGAGACTTAGGCAGACTCCTCATGTTCAGAATTTCTGATAACAATCTTATTTAAAAAACCTTATTTATTTATTTATTTATTTATTTATTTATTTATTTGGTTTTCAAGACAGGGTTTGTCTGTATAGCCCTGGCTGCCCTGGAACTCACTCTGTAGACCAGGCTGGCCTTGATTTCAGAAATTTGCCTGCCTCTGCCTCTCAAGTACTGGGATTAAAGGTGTGTGCCACCACTGCCCGGCGATTACACTCATTTTTAAAGTTGACAAGAAGGGTGTGACTTGGCTGCTGTATTAGATGTCTTTATCTTTTCATCTGTGAACATCTTTATTGATTCCTTCTTCAAAATTTAAAGCCATCTTCACAGATGTTTGCCTGTTCCTTGTATACTATCTTCTATGTGTTGTCTTTTTTGTTTACTGTTGTGAAGAGGTTTGTTTATCTATGCAATTAAGTCAAGCATGAGGATATTTTTATTTCCCCACTGTCTTTCAGATGGTGGTTTATAATCCAACTCTAATTAGGGATATCTGCTGGTCTAGCTGAGTATTTTTAAGATTAGAAATATTGTGTGAATCACTAAGAAATGAATGTGGGGCTGGAGAGATGGCTCAGTGGCTAAGAACTGTCTGCTCTTCTAGAGGTCCTGAGTTCAATTCCCAGCGACCACATGGTGGCTCACAACCATCTATGATGGGATCCAATGCCCTTGTCTGATGTGTCTGAAGATCGCAACAGTGTACTCATATAAATAAATAATTTAAAAAAACTAACAAAAATATGGAGTTTACTTAGATGTCCATCAGGTGATGAATGAATTATGAAAATGTGATTCACACACAAAGGAAAATGAACTTAGCACAAAAACAAACAAACAAAGAATGGATGAAACTGGAAAGCAATACACTGAGTAGGGTAACCTAGATCCAGAAGACAAATGCTGCATATTCTCCCTTATATGTGGGTCCTGGCTTTGAAGGATTTGTGTATTAATTTGGAAGTATCTGTAGAGCCCAGGAGGCTAGAAAGGGCCATGAGAGGGAGAAGGAAGAAGGTTTTAAGGGGGTTGGGGCTGAGGCTCCAGGGCTGTGGGGTGGAGGCTAGGGGGTGGGGGGGTGGAGTAGACCAATGACGGTGGTGGGCAGGAATACCGGAAGTTAAAGACTGTGGCAGGGTAAGAGGAGAGGAGAGGATGGGGAGCAGTAGCTATGGTTGAATCAGGGGAAGGATTCAAGAAGCCGAAGAGAAGGGCAACCCCATTGGAATACCAGCAGTCTCAACTAATCCGGACCCCTGGGAGCTCCTGGAGACTGAGTTACCAACCAGGCAGCATACGTGGGCTGGTCCAAGGCCCCCTATACATATATAGCAGAGGTCTGCCTGGTCTGGCCTCAGTGGAAGAACATGTGTCTAATCTTGACTTGAGGCCCTAGGAAATAGGGAGCCTGTTGTGTGGAGCACCCTCTCGGAGGCAAGGGGGAGGAGGAGTGGGATGAGGAACTGTTGGAGGAGGGGGATGAGGAAGGGAGCAATGGCTGGAATGTAAATAAATAAAATAATTTAATAAAAAAAAGATTGTATGGAAAGCCCCCGTGAAAGTCCACTACTCTAAGGCAATTAAAAATATATAGAGGAATATTGTTTGAGAAGGCCTTTGCATGTGTCTCAGAGGTCATTCTTTCTGACCTCTTGTCCAATAGACTCTAGGACCAAGCCTGGAATGTTCTATTTCAGATCCTCTCGAGTTCTTTTGGTAAAGCTTTCTTGTGGTTCGTTATGTGGTTATTATTTTCCATGTTCAGATGGTCAACTAAAGTTTGGTAAGTACATTTTCTTTTCTTTTTAAAGAATTGTTTATTTTTTTATGTATATGAACACAATGTCACTGTCTTCAGACACACTAGTGGAGGGTGTCGGATCCTGTGAACCACCATGTGGTTGCTGTGAGTTGAACTCAGGACCTCTGGAACCATTGAGCCATCTCTCCAGCCCCCCAGTAAGTACACTTTCTAATGCCACTCAACAAAGAGTGACAAGGAATTGAACTCTCAGATAGATGGCTTCCAAGTCTACATTCATGTACAATTAAAAAAAAAAAGAGTCATTACCATTGCTAAGAGTCTTCATTACCATATGTAGCCCAAAATGGATCTTGTCCTCACAGCCAGTATTAGTAAGCGCCCCACCCTCTTCCTTTCCAACCCAAGCTGCAGTGTAAAAGTCACCTGTCTGGCTCCCTCTGTTGCTCTGAGTATTCAAGCTGACTTGTCAGCTTACAAACTGTGCCAAGAAGGCTGGAAGCCTGCGCTTGTGCCCCCTGGTGTTGGAAGCAAAACCTAGGGACTGCCCTTCCTACCCCTGTGGTTTTCTTTTGCCCAAGGCTCCCAGTGCTGAGGGAACCCCAGAACTTTCAAAGGCCGGCACAACTGGGCCCACCTGCAGATTGCACTGAATTTTGATCTGTGTCCTTTTTAGTCTTACCCAAGCTGGTGTGTGTCCACTTTCTCAAACAATGAAGATTGAACAGGGTGGTACAACTCTAAATGTTGTCTATCACCAGAAGGATGACTGGACAAGTTTCTCTGTCTCAACTCAGCTTCTCACTGGTTTTCAGCAAGATGGTTGGTATGTATGTGTGTGTGTGTGTGTGTGTGTGTGTGTTTACACATGCAGACATGTGCTGAAGCATGTACCGGAGGCTCTTTCCTTCTACCTTGTGGGTTCTGGTATCATCAAGCCCAGATAGTCAGGTTTGGTAGCAAGTGCCTTTACCCACTGAACCATTCTGCCAGTCTTCCTCCCAATTCCTTTTAAGTGTACAGTTCAGTGCTACATTCAGTCCCCCCAAACTTTATAGATCTTGAATCACCTTAAGTAAAGCTGATCTGCACCCCGAGAGGTGATACTGCTGTGGTTTATTCACTGTAGGTACTCACAGGGCTTTGAAACACCCCCAACCCCCTCCACCCCACTCCCATCACCCCCACCACCTTCAATCCCCAAACCCACACTCCTCCACCTCCTCAATGTCTCTGCTCCCTCTGCCCTCATGGATTGAATCGGCTGACAATCCACGAGAGAGGGGAGACCCACGCACTCCCACTTTTCTTTGATAAGAGGACAAGCCTTAAGGAACCAGTGCAGGCTGCCACATACTATAGATGTTCCTAGACGGTCTCAAAGGGGCTAAGCAAAGTATCATGTCATTAGAGTCTAGCTGTGTGGACCCATTTTGATCTTTTTTTCCACTGGAAGTGTGAGGTCCAGAAACTGGAGGTCTATGGGCAGGTGGTTCCCTCCTGCCGTGCCCATAGAGTGTTACTGTGACCACAATTTGGGGAAGACCAATCCTGACCTGAGGCTGCCAACCATTCTCATTGATCCACAGTGAATTACAAGGATTTTGGTGGAGTCTTGTGGTTCTGCCCCTGGGGCAGGGGCTCATGGAAATGGATGATCAGGAAGCATACTGGCAGAAGGCCGTTGTGTGGGCAACTGGACTCTGAGCATGAGGGTCTATGAGGCATGGACAAAAGTACTGATGTTAATGTGTGGGACCTGTGTCCAGAGTCAGAAAGACAACTTAGAAAGCTTTATGGCTTTGAGCCTTAAAAAGAGTTTTGATGGCCCAGTATTTCATGTCTCTGGTTGGATTCATAACTACTCATTGAAACTATAGCAAGCCAGACTCCTGTACTTCCCAAGGGAGACCTAGGAGTTCAGTGGAACCGAAAGCAGATGCAGTCAAGACAGGCTTGGTAGTGTGTATGCATGTGCGCGCGCGTGCGTGTGCGTGTGTGCGAGTGTGCGTGTGCATGTGAGTGCGCATGCGTGTGTGTGTGTGTGTGTGTGTGTGTGTGTGTGTGTGTGCTTCCAAATACATAAATACAACATGTTCAGTTCATATATCACTTGTAGCTGTATGTTTTTCAGGGCTGACCATTTGGTATTGGATAACCAACTCTTTGTTTTTAATTTAATTTTATGTATGTAGTATCTGGCCTACATGTGCATCTGTGTACCACATATATAAAAACGCCTGCGGAAACCAAAAGTGAGCATTATATCCCCTGGAACTGGAGTTACAGATATACCATATATGTGATGGGAAACAAACCTAGATCCCCTAGAAGAGCAGCTGGTGCTCGTAACCACAGAGCCATTTCTCCAATCCCACACAGGTGAATTTGAAACAGGAATTTATGGTTTAAGACAAGGAAGACCACAGAGAGCCATTTATTGCAATGCTTCTTACAAAATACATGTGGGCTTTTGCCAGTCAACAGAACCTTGATCCTGTCTGTCACCCATACTATTTCTTGAGCTCCTGGTCCTCCCAGAGAGAGTAGCAGCTTTTACTCATTCACATGGTCTTTTAACTGGAGCTGTGAAGCGAGGTCATACACCTTTGCTTTGAGAAAGTATATATGAGGTGTCCTTTTTACAACAGGACATTATGTTGTTACAAAAGGCAATCCAAACCCATCCTAGTCTACAACCAAAAAAACAATAGCCTTTGACTGAAGCACATGTTTGAAAGGTTATACCGTTATTCCCGATGATCGCACAGTGACCTGAAGGATAGAAAAGGGGCAAATCATTCTTCAGGAAGCTAGGAATGAGCCTGGGCTTGCCGATGGAGAGTTTGGTATCTGTTCATTATTCTCCTTCTGGGACCCATCCTCTTACTTCCTATCATACTTTAGTAAGACTGTGGAGTCTAGATCTATGGAGAGGGATTTAAATTGGGCATGCTAATGCATGCCTTTAACCCTAGCACTCTAGATACTGAGGCAGTTCTAGAAGTTCAAGGCCAACCTGGTCTGCATAGCTAGTTCCAGGACAGCCAGGGCTACATAGAAAGTTTCTGAATTAAAACAAAACAATAGGAATTTGGTGAGTAGAGATGTATGCATCATGAAAAGAATTCTCCTAAATATCCTGGAGGTCTTCAGGAAATAGTGAAAGATGGTTAGTATAGAGAAAGGCAACCCTTATCCACATCCTAGCCCTAACCTGATGGCCCATCTCCTATGGGTAAAACATCCCATGCTGGGCTGATACCCATAGGTCAGTCTGTCTGTCTATCTATCTATCTATCTATCTATCTATCTATCTATCTATCTATCTATCTATCTCTATCTATCTATCTATCTATCTATCTATCTATCTATCTATCTATCTATCATCTATTTAAAATTTTAGGATCTGAGCTTTTAGAAGACCGTTTCATATTCAGACCCATAATCTACCTCCTACCTGCAGGCAATGAAGTCACCAGGAAGAACAGTAAGCATGAAAGATGCAGGTTCATAGCTGTGGAGGGTATGGTGCTGGAACTGCCCAGACAGCTGACTGGAATCCTCGTATATAGAGATGATCTGGGTTAGGTCGGGCTGGATTCTAGCTCAGTCTTTCAGGGAGATCCCAGCTTCTATAGGGGTCAGAAGAAGAGGAGAGAGACATTGTACCATTCAGCACTACAAAGTTCATTTCTTCAAAGCACAGAGATGAAGGCATTCAGCTAAGGGAAGAGTGTCCCCATCTGCAGAGCAGGACATCTCACCAAAGGCGTAAACATTTTTCTTCTCCCCTCTTGAAACTTCAGGAGAAAAATGGTTACATCGTTTGCCTTCAAGTCCCATTGAAAGCCCAGGGTCCCAAAAACAGTATTACAGAACACAGGCAGTTCAAGGCTGGGAGGGTCACAGGTAAAGAATACTCACAGGGTTCCAAGAAGCAAAAGGCTCTTAACATGCCATCAGGGTTTGACTAAGAGTAGAGGTTTTGCTCCTCATTCAGTTTTTACTTACTCATAAAGACTGCTGTGGAAAAGTCCCCAGTGAGCTTCCTTTTACAAATGGCTTGAGAAACCTATCTAGATATAAGGACCTCAGGTGACAGGGAGGAGCTCCCAGTGTTGGGCAGTTGGGTAGTTGGGTTGGAACCAACTACCCAGTTTGCTTTCTCCTGGGAGGGCAAATTCTGTGCTGTTTTCGAGGTTGGATGCCTAGATCCAGCGGTAGACCTGAACAATAGTTCCCTGGAGGTAAGGATGGGTCCTTTGGGAAGAGCCATTAGGCCCACACTCCTTGGAGGCAGTAATGAATGATTAATACAAACTTTGATTTTATTCTGTCCTTTGAGGTATAGGCTTGCTGCCAAGTGGCCCACACAGTACAGTCTGTAAGATGTCAGTAGAGTGTAGTTTTATTGATTACACTGTGCTTTGAAGGCATACTCTTTGAAGATTTTATTTAGTAACTCAACTCCATCTTCATCTTCCCCAAAACCACATGCATGTGGTAAGTATTCTTTTGAAGATAGGATAAAATTAAAAAAATTTTTTTTTGCTGATACACTTATTTATATTTTTTGAAAAATATTTATTTATTTATTTATTTATTTATTTATTTAAGCATTCTATTTACATGTATGCTGGCATGACATAAGAGGGCATCAGATCTCATTGTAAATGGTTGTGAGCAACCATGCGGTTGCAGGGAATTGAACTCAGGATCTCAGGAGGAGCAGCTAGTGCTCTTAATTGCAGAGTCATCTCTCTAACCCAGGTATACTTTATTTTAAAAATATAGTGTGTGTGTGTGTGTGTGTAAATGTGTGTGAATATGTGAGTGTGTGTATGTGTGTGTGTTCAGCATGCATGTGGAGAAGGTTGAAGGACAACGTTGTGACGTTGACTAAGGCCTTCCACCTTTATGTGACTGTTGGGGATTGAACCCCCACTGTGAGGCTTGCACTGCTTGTACTGCCAGTGCAGCCATCTTGCTGGCACCCATGCTGGAATACTGTGAGTACTCAGTATTATCACTAAATTCCATTATAGAATCCATCTTCCTTTCTCCTTCAGAGACCTCCAAATATCTTCCTTATAAAGGCAAAATCCTGCTGAGAGAGTGTTACTCTGGTCTCCACTGATGCTTCTAGAACCAAGAGCGCTACTGTGGATTAAACTCAGAGTGAGACTGTGATAGTGGTTCCCACACTGAAGTGTTTTGGTGGCCAGTGGTGAGATGTTCTCTCTCAGGGAAGGATTCTTTGCTCAAGAGATGCTCCAGGGTACCCTGCATTGGATGTACAGTATCACGAGCTTCAGTCGAATCTCAAACATCTGCTATCATAAACACAGGAAAGAGACTTGGCCATTTTTTTAGAGACAGAAAATCAAGGTTCAGCGGGGTAGAAATGTCTTGCGTGGAGAAAACAGGCTCTGCTGGAGCTGTGGCATTTTGATGTGTTTGTCTAACAAACCTAAAATCATGTCTTTGTTTTGAATGGATATTATCATGCTGGACCACTTTCCCAAAAATGATGGCTATCAGTATAATAGGAAGAAAAGATACCTTGTATAAAAGTATTGCTCAGCATCACTAACTGCCTAAAAATACAATAGAAACTGGGATCAAATATTTGGATCCAGTAAGAATGGCTACACTAGAAAGACTGAAGATAATAAGTAATGGGGAGGTGTGAAAAGAGGGAATATTTGTGGACTATTGGTTGAGATGTAAATTAGTAGAATCATTATGGGCAATAGCATGGAGGGCTGTCTTAATTAAAGAACAACATTTATTTGGAGCTGGCCTACAATTTCAGAGGTTCAGTCCATTATCATCATGGTGGTGGGAAACAAAAAAGTATCCAAGCAGACATGGTGCTAGAGAAGGAGCTGAGAGTTCTACAAACTCTCAAAGGGGAACTCAGCCTCCTCAGGCAGGTATGAGGAAGCTCTCTGACACAATGGGTGGAGACCTCCAAAGCTCACCCCCACGGTGACACGATTCCTCCAACAAGGTCACACCTCCCAACAGTACTACTTCCTATGGGCCAAACATATTCAAGCCACCCCAAGGATCTTCTAGAAATTGAAAGAGAACAACTTTATGATCAAAAATGACACTAGTGGAAATTTGTTAAAAAGAAATGAAAATACCATGTCAAGAAGACACTGGGGACTTCCATATCAATTATGAAAAAACTCTTCACAAAACCAGTAAGTTCAAATAAACTATATGTCTGTCAACTGATGACTTTGCCAGGAAAAAAGAAAGGGTGACTAAATTCAATATTAATCATCTGACACGAATGGAGCTGGAATCCTGTAAAGTGGAATAAGAAAGAGAAGCGCGAGGCTATCTGCTAGATGGAGGCAGGAAGTTATGGCGTGCATACTAGGTTGACCATAGATAACAATAATGCTCTGTACATTTAAAACATCCAGGAGAAGAGTTTTAAAATTGTCACCATCTGGGCACACTGGCTCATGTTCATAAGCCCAACATTCTGGTGGTGGATGAAGGGCAATCAAGAGTTCAAGGCCAGCCTCAGTGAGTTCAAGCAAAATGAAACAAGGTTTTGTTTTGTTTTACCATAAAGAGATGGTAAATATTTGTGAATATGAATAATTAATCTAACTTAAACATCACATGATGTCTGTGTGTTTTCTTTTAATATGTTAGATTTTAGTTTGTTTTGGGGGATCAGGTTTTGCAATATAGCCTAGACTGGCCTTGAACTTCCAATTCTTCTGCCTCAGCCTTTTTAGTGCTAGGATTACAGGTATTCACAACCATATGTGGAGTTTTTCATGGATTTATCAATTAACAAAAAAGACTAAGAACTGCCCTGGCTAGCCACCTCCTAGAGCAGTGTTTCTCAACCAGTAGGGTCACCTACGACCATTGGGAAACACAGATATTTACATTAAGATTCATAACATCAACAAAATTACAGTTGTGATAACAACACGACTACCTCCATGGTTAGAGTCACTTTGACAGTGTGAGAAAGGGTCACAGTAGCGGTTACTGCTGGGGGAGCGAGGAGTCCATTTTCTTCTGGGCAGTGACCCTGGTGGGTTGCCCAAGCTCTGGTGGATGGTCCTCTATCCATGCCCAGCTGGCAGCACTAAATGAACTCAGTAAGTTAAAAAAGAGACTACGAGAAATTAGGAGAAAGATGGGGTAGTGTGGTTCTGGTGGGAGCTGAGAGGATAGAGTAAGGAATGCGTTCAACCGTGTGCTAAACATGTATGAAATTCTCAAAGAACAAGTAAAAATATATTTAAAACTAGACTTGGTGTTACAGTAAGGATACATGTTCCACTATGTTCATAGCAGCCCTATTTATAATTGCCAGAAGCTGGAAAGAACCCAGGTATCCCTCAACAGAAGAGTGGATGCTAAAAATGTGGTATATCTACACAATGGAGTACTATTCAGCCATTAGAAACAATGAATTCATGAAATTCTTAGGCAAATGGATGGAGCTAGAGAACATCATACTAAGTGAGGTAACCCAGACTCAAAAGGTGAATCATGGTATGCACTCACTAATAAGTGGATATTAACCTAGAAAACTGGAATACCCAAAACATAATCCACACATCAAATGAGGTACAAGAAGAATGGAGGAGTGGCCCCTTGTTCTGGAAAGACTCAGTGAAGCAGTATAGAGCAAAATCAGAACAGGGAAGTGGGAAAACAGGGGGAGGGAAGGGGACTGATGGGACTTTCGGGGAGTGGGGGACCAGAAAAGGGGAAATCATTTGAAATGTAAATAAATATATCAATAAATTAAAAAAAAGAGTACAGTTCAGGAGAATCTATGATCAGTGAGAGGTGACTTCAGACCAAAAGAATCAAGCTGGCTACATAGAACATTATTCAAACACAAGGCACATCTATACCTATATCCATCTCCATCTCCATCTCTATCTTTGTCTCTATCTCTATCTCTATCTCTGTCTCTGTCTCTGTCTCTATCTCTATCCATATCTATCTCTATCCATATCTATCTATATCCATATCCATATCTATCTATCTATTGATCGATATAGATATAGGTAGGTAGGTAAGTAGGTAGATAGATAGATAGATAGATAGATAGATAGATAGATAGATAGATTACTTTCTCTACCTGGGCAAGTTCAGTAAAGTTTATAAGATCTGGTTGTCCCAAGTGATTGGGAAGCATACCTGCCCAAAGGGATTGTGTAACCAATTGAAACTATTATTGCCTTTGATAAGAAAGCTCCTGGCTTGTGCTTTTAAGGCTTTATGCCCTCAAACCCTGGGATAGCTGCCCAGAACTCCCCAGGGCTTGTTGCTGCTTTTCTTGACCCCTGTCAACTGTCCACACTCCATGATTCTTCCCACAGACATTGTAATGTCTGGGAGTTTGTTCTCGGAGTTCTTAGCACAAGTGTAATAAGCTAGGTTATGTTTATGCCTTGGATTTCTGAGGACAATGAGGGAGACAAGCAGAGACAAGAATTTCCACAGTGAATAAATGAGGTAAGAGCTAGTGTGGAAACACTTGAAAGGCTGGAGTTCATTATGGATGCATGAGGAGGAAAAGTCAGTAGAGAATATGAAAGAGAATACACCAGAGAGTGGGAGGGGATTTGGTTCAGTTCAGCGGGGTCAGTATTTGGACCACTTTACAGTTAGTTGCCTGTATATCCAAGAAAATTCCCCTACAGTAACATGGCAGGAAGAGATGTATAAAGTCATAATTTCATTTGATTCATTTGTGCACGGGTGTGCACACCTGCACACGCACATGCCTGGGTATAGTAACTCACACATATGTGCCACAATATCATGTGGAGGTGATTGAACTATTTTCAAAAGTTGTTGCTCTCCTTCCAGCAATATGAGTTTTTGGGATGAAACTCAGGTAACCAGGCTTGGTAACAAGCACCTTTCCCCACAGAGCCATCTTCATGTTCCCAAGGTTGTACTTTTAATATAGTTAGATAAAACCTAGGAGAGTTTATATATGGATATTTTATGCTCATAATTTTACTGGCAAAGGCATGGAGAGAGTAAGCTTAAAAACAACAAAACAAAACAAACAAACAAACAAAAGCTGGGTGGTGGTGGCACATGCCTTTAATCCCAGCCCTTGGGAGGCAGAGTCTGTAGGATCTCTGAGTTTGAAGCCAGACTGGTCTAGAGAGTGAGTTCTTATCAGCCAGGGCTACACACAGTGAAACTGTGTCTCAAAAAAAAAAAAAAAAAAACCAAAAACAAAACAAACAAACAAACAAAAAAAAAACCAACCAACGAACTAACCAAACCAACAAAAAACCCCAACATAGTCTTTATTTACCTCCCCGCCTCCCTACAGAGCCCCCTTTTCCAATGCCCCCTATCAGATCACTTGTACACTGCTGTTCCCTTCTCTATTGCTTCCCAACTCCCTGTCTTGGCAATGGTTCCCCAAACTGTTAGAGTCCTGAAGTCCACATCTCTTACCTGTTCTTTGTAGTGTTCCAGTTAATTCTGAGTCTTACCTGGTGACCAGAGCATGTTTCCACATCATGTATCATCTTAGAGAAAGGAGCATTCTTCCCCAGGTCCAGTAGTTTGCTGATCACGAAGTGCAGTGGAGTGTAGACGGTTTGGTCTAGGATGTTTGCTCAGTTTATAAGGCAGGAGTTTCAACCTCCTTCTAGATCTCCTTCATGCGAGGGACAGAGATGAGACTTCTCCAGTTTGTATCACTCTTGTTCAGAGCCTTTCCACAATTTGCTTCATATGAGATCCAAACAATTACCCTAAGCAAATTATATACAGTAGCAAGCTAGTGAAGATAAATGGATATTGAAAAAAGAAAAGAAATCTGACACAAGAACCTTATCAAACTTTGGAGAAAACCACTACATTTTGTTAATTATTTCATGAATCTTTAAAGTCTTCCTTTGTGGTCTGTCTGTCTGTTATTTATCTGTCTATTTGTGGTGGTGCTATGTCTTGATTGCTTTCTCCTTATGTTTTCCATTTGTCTCAGAAGTTTAATCTTCTGCTTGTGTGCTTGAGTTCGTGTGATCTTTTGGTTCCTTGGTTTATCATATTTGTTGGGTTGCATTACATTGGCATCTGTGGATGTGAAGTGGGTCTTATTCTTATCTGTGAACACTAGTTTTGTCTGAGAGGGTTTCATCACACAAGTCTGGCATGGCATGGAGGTGCTCTTGCCCCTGGATCTCTCACAAGGCGCGTCTGCTGTCCGGGTCAGCAGGTATGCTGCTCTGGTGCCTACATCTGTAGGGTTGTATCTAGAGCTCAGGTCTGTAAAAATAGACTTCTGAAATGAGTCCATGGGGGACAGATTGGAACCTTGGGTGTACAGAGGGCCTGAAGTTGGGTTGTAGGGACTGGTTTGACACTGGTTAGCTCACAGCCTTCCACTAGAGCTCAGGATTACTTAAGAAAAGACAAATTCAACCATTGATTTTAAAGATCAAGAATCTAAGCCCAAAGTTTGGAGTAATGGCATAAGACCTTAATCCCAGATCCTGGTCTACTTGAGAGTTCCAGGACAGCCAGAGCTAATGGAAAAAGGCCATCTTGAAAAAACAAAACCATTTGCTTGTTTGTTTGTTTGTTTGTTTTGTTTTGTTTTGTTTTCGAGACAGGGTTTCTCTGTATAGCCCTGGCTGTCCTGGAACTCACTTTGTAGACCAGACTGGCCTCAAACTCAGAAATCCACCTACCTCTGCTTGCCAAATACTGGGATTAAAGATATGTGCCACCACTGCCTGGCCTAAACAATTTTAAAAAGAAAGAATCTAAGTGCAAATTTCAAATTTCAAGAGTTTGACAAGATCTAACCCCGTGTTTAACTCAACACACTAATAGCCATAGTTGTATGTGATACTATTACATTGCTCTACTTTCCTCTGATTAAGATTTAAGTGAGCTGCTAAGTTATTAGGAATGATGATTCTTATTTTTCAAACATTTCATGAAGTAGAAT
This sequence comes from Apodemus sylvaticus, assembly GCF_947179515.1. NCBI lineage: Eukaryota > Metazoa > Chordata > Mammalia > Rodentia > Muridae > Apodemus > Apodemus sylvaticus. Next base: position 64,312,615 of record NC_067479.1, read on the forward strand.
TGTGTCAGGATTATTAGTACTTTTCATGGATGGTTTAGAAGACGATGGTGGTGGGAATGTGAATATGTGAATGTGTCAATGAAAGGGAGGTTTATCAAGCTCCCTGTGCATCCCCCCACTGCCAGCACATGCCTAAGCACGTGCCAGGGTTAGAAGATCAAGGCTCAGTGTGTTCTCTGGAATTGTGCTGGGTGCTGGTGGTATTATGGAGGGTTGTCTTGCACTCTTTGGGGAGCTCTTATGTTTCTAAAAAGCTTTCACCCAAATCAGAATCATGTTAGGCCAGTCTTCAACTTTCACATGCCAGGGGTCAGGAAGCCCTGTGTGCACATTGTGCTGTTGGCATTGATGATTTGCAGGAACTTTGGAAAGCTATTTATTCCTGTTATGATGCAGAGGACTTGTTTTTCAAATGGGGAGAACTCCAATCTGAGTTTTGTATGCGTAGGAGTGAAAATAACCATCTCAACACTACCAATGACATGTGCTAGACATACAGGTTTGTAAGCATACTAGACATCTGTTAAATGGGGTGCACTCTGAAGATAGAATAACATTTACCCTGAATCCCAGTAGGACTTGCAACGAGACTGTGTGTGGTGTAAATTGGGTGGCTAGTTCACAAGCAGCTGGCAGCAAGCCAGTGTTAGGGATGAGATGTTATTTTCAAAGTCAGATCTTGCATTTGTTGGGCTGCTCAGTGGAGCAAGCAGATGTTCTTGTCCCTAAAGGTTCACTAGCCACGTAAATCCTTATATCTAAAGAGCTACACAGAGAGTGACTCTTCTTTGCATCTCTGATGACTCTGCTCACTGGTTTGACTATGGGGAGCCTACAGTTGATTCTTGTGTTCTTTGTCTTGCTCTCCTATGTTCCATCAGGTAAAATGGAGTCTTTCTTATGGAATTAGGTTATGAGGGTCTGTAAGACTAAGATGAAGGTGGTGCTGAGAGGAGAGAAGCAGAAACAGGGAGACACATGGGCAGAGATGGACAGTGTGGGCTGTGGTAGGGAATGAAGAGAAGATGCCAGGAGCACTAACACGAGATGGCTTTCTTCTGAGAAGAAACTGGTTCTGAATTTGACTCTTGAGCACCCGTGGAGCCTGTGTGTGATGGACTGATGTTGGCAGAAATGGGGCAGAGTGGAATGATGGGACTCTTCGAGCACAAATAGGAGGTGGGTGGAAGACTCAAGTTTTGACAATCAAAAGCTCCTTGGGAGATGCTCGCGTTTCCTGATACAGAGTCTGTACACTACTGGAACTTCCTCATGGTCTGATCTTTCCATGTTGAAAATAGTTGCAAGCTGAATATACCTTGTTGTCATATGCATATAAATTATCAGTGGCTCATGTAATTTTGCATCATGGGAGCTAATGGCTCCTAATATAGTCCCTGGAAAATGAGGTCAAAGTAACTAGAAGGGGTATGTAGCCATAAGATAGGATGGATATATTTGATTATGTAGAGTTTCTTATTAAAATGTGTGAAGTGCTGGAAGTCTAACTTATCCTTGGCCATGTGACACTGGAGAACAATAACTGTATATTAACCCTTTTATCTCTGCTTGCAGTTAGAAGTGGGATGAATATGTACATAAGACGGATTTTCGATCTGTGCTGGAAACTAAAAGGCGTTTGCAGGAGTAAATGTCAAGGAGAAGAATTTTATCACATTTTCTGTGGTACTCAATTCCTGTGCTGTATAGAGAAAAAGGAAATGCCTGTTCTCTTCGTGAAGTAGCTGTGAGTATTCAGGGGCCTCCTGCTGGTACCTCTGGGAATTCTGAGACACTCGATGGACACTGTACCTTGCATCCTCTTGACTCCTTTGTCCCCAGACTGGTGCTCTAGGGCTGGTGAACACACAGCATGCAAGTTTGCTGCCGTTGTGCCATCCATCCTATTAAAACAATGGCTTCTGCCAGACAGCTTTTCTTTATAGTGTGTTTCTTGCTTTCCTTCCTTTAGTATATACTTTAAATACCTTGTCACCAGTACTTTTCTCTTTACCCTGTAAGGGACATTTCCTAAGATGCTTCTAAAGGAAAAGTCCCAGAACCCATTTTAAACCTTATATCAATGTAGTCATCTAGTAGTTACTTCTTTAAGATGTAATTTTGTCCCTGGGAGCTCTGGCGGGATCTGAATGGTTGATATTGTTGTTCTTCCTATGGGGTTGCAAAGCCCCTCAGCTCCTTCAGTCCTTCCCCTAACTCCTCCATTGGGGTCCCCGTACTCAGTACGATGGTTGGCTGCAAGCATCCACACTGAGGGACTAAACTACCAACCAAAGAATACACATGGAGGGACCCATGGCTCCAGCTGCATATGTAGGAGAGGATGGCCTTATCTGGTATCAATGGGAGAAGAGGCCCTTGGTCTTGTGAAGGCTTGATGCCCCAGCATATCTAGGGCAGTAAGGCAGGAGTGGGAGCACCCTCATAGAAGCAATGGGGAAGAGGTGGGATGGGGGGTTTCAGAGGGGAAACTGGAAAGGGGGACAACATTTGAAATATAAATAAATAAGATAATCAATAAAAGAAATAAAGACTAAAACTTCTGTGGCACTTTAAAAAAAAAAAGCAAGATGTACTTTTGTGGGGCTGCAGACAGAGCCCAGGGGCTTGCTCATTCCAAGCAAGGGCTCTACAACTAAATTAGATCTTCCCAGCCCATGCTGTACTTTTTTAGGTCAGACTCTGAAATGCATACCATTGTACCATGTACACTTCTCAAAGGTGTGCAGAATTATGTCAGATGAGGTATCTGTGACTATTTTTGTGTAGTTAAATGATTGCATCTATAGTTTCTAGTTTGGGGCTTTTATAGTTTTGTGACAAACATTTCTTTCTTTCTTTCTTTCTTTTTTATAGGTTACATTTGGTTTTAGTGGACCCCCATGTCGTTGCAGACCCAGAAATCTCTCTTCTGCCTTTCAGATTGCTGGCACCCGTTTCCATTCTCTATGTTGTTACTAAATATTCTGGATCCTGGCTACTGTTTTCTATCCCTTACCCCGCTCTGGGGTATATATACTAGTGATACATGGTAATTGAATTTGTATTTCGCCTCTGATTAATAGATGTTTACTAAATGGTCATATGTCTTTGCTTGTGACTGGGGCACAGCTGGAGGTTAGAACACTTGTCTGTGTTTCCTTATTCATGATGTGCTTGCTCATAATTTCATGTAGAAAATGGTAAAAATAAAAGTCATTTGGAAAATACCTAAATTGAAGTATTGAGTATATTGCAGTTCATAAGACATTTAATAAGTTTATTTTCAACCGCTGAGTATGACTAAATCACTTAAATATTTCTATTGTGCTGGGGATGTAACTCAGTTTGTAGAGTGCCTGCCTAACATGTGTGAGGCCCTGGGTTCATTTCTAGCCATCACGGGCATGCATCACCACGCTTGACTTCTGGATTTTCTATCCATTGTGAGAAGTGGACGCTGAAATCGTTTTACTAATATTGTATTGCCATCAACTTCTTTCATATTTGCAAATTTTTGTTTTGTAGACTTGAATTCTTAGATGCAAGGATCACACACACACACACACACACACAGAGTTTTAAAATAAAAGAATTAGAAGGAACTTGCACTTATTTTTCAGTATAAGCTTTCTGACTCTTCCTGGATCTTCTGGTACTCTCAACAATATCTGCCTGACTGCACTGTATGCACATCTCATGATAATTCATCTTTACATTTTTATATTCTTTTTCCTGTTGAGTTTCAGTTTGACTGGTTTGTCAGGGATATGTCTCCAAGCTGGCTGATCTTTTCTTCTTCTTGACCTTGTCTGATGTTGTACTAACTTGAAACATGTAATTATAAAAAAATAAAAAGAAAAATCCACGCTAAGTCTGGCTACGCCCGGGCAATGGTGGTCTCACCAGCCCCCATCTTCTCATAGCTAGCTGACTGCCAAACTGCTCCAATCTTCCCAAGCCATCCACCCCGCTGGCTCTAATCCTCTAGCCCCCTAAAATGAAAATTCCAGAAGCTTGTAACTTATCAACCAGATTTAATATTCAGTCCCACACAAAGAACTCAAAACTGAACTGATATGGATACAAGCTGCACACCTAGATCGGACAGAGGGTCCCTACATTACTCAATCGTCTATCTGTGAAATCCCCAGTTACTATGGCTCCTAGGACCATATGGTTCCAGCTCATCAACCTCTCCTACAGGTTCCATCTTGTCTCTCCTGTCTCCATCTCCGTCTCTCTGTCTCTCTCTGTGTCTGTCCCCTCTCTAAAACTTTCAGCTCTGCCTTCCCTTCCACTGACCAATTACTGGCTCTAGTCTTATCTGACTAATTAAGATTTCACCTGACCTCACCTGAATACAGGAGCCCCTTTTGAGGGGGCAGAAGACCAGACAGCAATTCACAATACTTCCTCATCGAAGATTTCAATTCAGTTACTGTATTATTCCACTATGAAGTTTCTGATTTGGTGTTGTGTGGTGTGGTGTTTTTTAATCCCTTCGTTGGAGTTCTGTCTGAGGGGGTCTTCTAATGAGATAGGTGCTTTGCTGGCAATCTCATTCAGGCCAGTTAGAGCCCTCATCTGAAGGCATTGTCTGGGAATGAGCAGACAAACTACTTCCAGGTAGAAGGTGGGACTTTGGCATCATGCCCATTCTTTCTGTGCTGAGCCTGGAGGAGAGCCACGGGAAGTGCTCGTGTGTTTAAAATTGTGCTCATTTCTCAGTGTCTCAGTCTCTGTGCTTCTAAGAGGAACAATGGACTTTAATCTTCATCACCAACCTATTGGGGTGAGTGGCCGCCTCCAATCAGTTTGCATACCAGACTAGACCCATGAGGATTACTCCTTTGTATCAAAGAAAACCAACTTACAATGTCCATCCAATTAACAGATAAAAAAAAATCATGTAACTTGTGAGTTTGGGGCAGATATAAAGATGTTTCTGAGCATCTACCTATATCCATATTTTTCTATCTCCAGGTTGGTGAGAATATACATGTTTTATATTACACAGCTATATCCTACATTGGTAGAAATCTTTATCATTGATACAAAGTTGAAGTTATAATCTCTTACACTGATACAGAATTTAATTGATACAAAGTTAAGGTTTTTATTGGTATGAATTTCTTTTTTTTCTTTTTTTTCTTTTTTCTTTTTTGGGTTTTTTGAGACAGGGTTTCTCTGTGTAGCTCTGGCTGTCCTGGAACTCATTCTGTAGACCAGGCTGGCCTCAAACTCAGAAATCCACCTGCCTCTGCCTCCCAAGTGCTGGGATTAAAGGCGTGCACCACCACCACCACCTGGCCCTTTTTAAAAAATTTCTTTATTGATATAAAATTGAGATTAATATTGTTACTCTCATATAGGCATTGTGCCTATACAACACATTTAAGTATCCAAAACTTAGACCCAGTCCTTCTCTAACTGCCATTGCAAACTGATCTTAGATGATTAAGCATACAAGTTAAGGGCCAGATAACAAATTCATGGCTCTGTGTTGAATGTTAGGGTATTTTCAAGATATTTCAATTAGAAATGACTGAGAGCAGTCAAGACTTAACAGTTCAGAAATGCTTTGTGTAGATAGATAGTCTTCAAAGGCTTCTGATGCAGAATGTGACATTTATGGCCATTTCTTTTTTAAAGATCATTTGACTAGAGACATGTCTGCTCCTGACAGCACCCTTTTCTTGGGTTCAAAGAAGAAATTCAGCATCAGTGGAGTTGCTGCAGTTGTAGCAAGACAGCCACTAGGCAAGAATTGCCTTAGTTCATCTACAGACAAAAATGTCCTGAAAAAAGACACACTATGCAAATAGTTGACAGATAATCTCTGCCAAGACAGGGTATTTAGTCCTTCAAAATTCTGCATTACCAAGGTCTGTCAGATGATCCTGGGCCAGAAGACTGAAGACTGATGCTCCAACGTTTTGAAGAATGAGGAACTGTCCAGGTGATCAGTGGTCTCAATAAATTATCTAAGTATTAGAAGCTATGTTTTGTGCTTCTTATATTTTCAGGTAATATTAGTCGTTCTAGGATTTCTGATGAGACTGAAGACTGATTGTAGTCTCATTGCCAACCCAAGCTGTTTAGCACTGAGAAAGATGATAAAGATTTGAGGGGACAGTTTTCAGATGATATACAATCTAAAACCAGGACATAAGTTAGGTATAAAATTATAAGTCTTTTTAAGTTAGGATAGATTACTTTATTTAATTGACAGAAATGATGGACTGAGTGTTAGGTATATCATATACATTACAAATTACAGAATGGTAATAGTTGTGCTCAATTTATATCTGAGAGAAAAGCCTTTTAATGGACAGGGGGGGGAGGGATGTATATTGCTGTCTGTAAGCAGGTGAGGTCAAGTGAAATATATGGCTAGAGTCTGTGATTGGGCAATGGAAAAAGAAGGCAGGCTAAAAATTTTAGAGAGGGGTCAGAGAGACAGAGAGAGAGGATAAGGACAGAGAAAGAAGATGGAGGGAGATGAACCTCATCCATGTGTCTTGAAAGAGTCACAGGTATCTATAGATATCATAGAAGGACGATAGAGTAATGTAGGGCACATTTGCCTCCATCTAGGTGTACAGCTTGTATTTATATCAGTTCAGTTTTGAGTTCTCTGTGTGGGCATTTTGGGGATTGAGGATTTACTGCTATAAATAAGGCTGATAAATTACAAGCCTCTGAAGTCTTCATTTAATGGGGCTAGGGATTTAGAGCCAGCAGCTGCCAGTCTTGGCAAGCTAGCTGCAGGGGCTAGCAGGGGGCAGATGGCCTGGGAAGATATGAGCGGTTCAGCAGCAGCGTCCTTTGGGAACGGGGCAGACTGATGCTTGAAGATAGCCATGGGGCAGGGAGGCCGCTGCTGCTGGTGCGGGTGGATTGTTTTTTTAATAATTACAGGCTACAGACTAGGAATAAGGTTATTAAGATATATAAATATATATATTTTAATCTTATTTCACAAACTACACTATTTTGTATTTCCACAAGCAAAGAGTGTTAATTGGTCATCACTCTTACCAGTACTTAGCATTTTTAGTTAAAAAAAAATTACCCTTAATAGTATATGTAGTGTTAATTCATTGTGACCTTCATGATTCCCAAATGATTACACATTCTGATAATCTGTTCGTGTGTTTATTTGGCAAACTTAAGTCCTGTGATTCGAGAGACTGAGAAGATCAGGAGGCCTCTTCCATCCACAAGCTGGGAACTTAGGGGAACTCTAACTCAGCCTCAGTCCAAAGGTCTGAGACCAAGGAGCCGACAGTGTAAACCCGAGACCGAGTTCCTGTTGGTGTGCACTGGAGCGACAGTGTGCAGGGACTTCCCTATGCATCCTCATGACCGTGCTCTCCGTAACCATACCTGCTACTGGGGTACCTCTCAATTCTGACAGGCTGATTCCAGGACTGTCGACTCTCCAGGTTTACCTGGCTGTGAAAGGGTCCCGGACTGGGCAAACAACTGTGCCCCCCAAATAGACATATTTTTGATAGAGGAAACATTTATATCAAGTATTCTCTGTGGAAAACAACTCTTTAAATCTAGGACAAGCTTAGTCTTTTTTTTTTTAAACTTGTTCTACTCTGGCATTCTCTCTCTCTTTCATTCCCCTGGTAATTCATTGCCCGGGCTTTAAAGCCTTTCAGAGACTCATTAGCTTGGTACTTGGCTTTTCTCTCAACATTTTCCCTTGGGAACTTGTGCTCAATACAAATCTTCTTACATTTGCCTCTGAAACCCATGCAGGCTCCATCATCTGGCTTCCCTACCCTCATTTCATCTTGAGTTCTTTAGCACCTAAAACCCAGTTTATGTGCCAGTCCCAGTCAGTCAAATGTTCCAAAGCCTGCCGTGTCTCATGACAGTCATATCCCACTGTGGACCTCAGCAAAATGACTGAAGCCCCGCATCCATTCCGAAGCTTCCATGGGTTAACTTGTGCTTCATTCTCTGCCAGGTCAAGTAACCCTGGAAATCAAATGCTGCCCCTCCCACGTCCAGCTTTCTCAGCAATGTCCATTCATTCTGGCCACAGCCAGAAGTAACCAAGTAAGTGTTCAGAATGGCTGGTAGGAGGCACTCTTTCACACCAGCTAACACTACCAGGCTTTTGTCTCAAGAAAGGGAAAGTATCTATATTACTATCTTTCTATATTTCTGCAATCCTCAGACTGATTCCAGCTGTCACCATACCCTATGATCTCACAGGCCAGGCTGTGAAGGAATCTCTCACTTCTATTTAAAAGCCGTCTTCCATTCAAGTAGCTCAGACGCAGACTGTTTTCCAATTATCATAGTTTCCAATCTTGGGCCATTATCAAGGCCCCTGTGTACATACTGACCCACATATTTCACATCTATGTATCTGTGTGGTGGACTCCATTTATTAAGGAAGCATGCCACTCTGTATATAGAGAGCATCCTCTGTTCTGCTGAGTGTCCCAGTAAAGCAAAAGGTGCAACAGCGAGAAGGTCAAGACTTCTCTTTCTCTGAACCACAATATGTTGTGTGTCTGTATGGCACCCTGAGATGCTTCACATGCAGACAACTTGACATTGGTTGCATATCTCATAACAGAGATCATACAACTGCCGCTTCAGCAACAAGTCATAACGTTCAGTACCAGCAGCCAAATTGGGTTTGCCCTCATGATTGCTTCACCTCCAAACAGATCAGCCTGAGATACAGCCTTATCACCAATGGCAGGGATCGTGCAAGGGCTCCTCCTTACTCCATCTTTGGTTTTGTTTGTCTGAGTTCAGGCTCTAACTGTTCTGAGACATTTTTTAGGGATATGAAAGTAGATGTCTGTTTTCCCCAGTCAGAACATCAATGACACAACCAAGAGATGATTCTGGCCAACATTGATGAGCCAATGAGTTTATTGGAGTTTCTTACAGGGTTCGGGGCAGAACCACAGGCAGGTGCATTGCCAAGAAGCCCATTCCAATATGGTGATGACTCAAGAAAGCTGCATCCCTGTAGCTTCCTGAAAACCTGTAGAGAGGTCCACTGAAGCATCTCCTGGAATCTTTACTGTGTATGTAACCTTGGAGATGGGCTTTGTGGCAGATTTGTGAGTCCCATAATTTTTTAAGTTTGTAAGCCTTATGATCTTTCTATGTTAAAATAGGTAGTGTTACTATTAATGGATATTTTTCTAGAAATAAAGTTGTTTTTTCAACACAGGGTTTCTCTATGTAGCTCTGGCAGTCCTGGAACTAGCTCTGTAGACCAGGCTGGCCTCAAACTCAGAGACCCATCTGCCTCTGCCTCTGCCTTTGCCTCTGCCTCTTTGCCTCCCAAGTGATGGGAATAAAGGAGTGAACCACCACTGCCAGGCATGACAGTTAGTTCCCATAGCTGTTTTTAATAGATGCCTTGAGATTGTCTATCTAAGCTAATCAAACCCTTAGCCAAGAGATGCTTCTTTGTATTTAATTTGTGGGATTCAAAAAAATTATCAGATCCTACTATAAAAGCCAACACAACTGGAAAATCTGAATGAAATGGACAATTTTCCAGATACCAAATACTAAAGTTAAATCAGGATCAGATAGACCATCTAAACAGTACCATAACCCCTAAAGAAATGGAAGCAGTCATTGGAAGTCTCCCAACTAAAAAAAGCACAGGACCAGATGATTTTAGTGCAGAATTCTATCAGACTTTGGATGAAGACTTAACACCAATACTCTTCAAACTATTCCACAAAATAGGATCAGAAGGAACACTACCCAACTCATTCTTTGAAGCCACAATTATGCTGATACCAAAACCACACAAAGATCCAACAAAGAAAGAGAACTTCAGACCAATTTCCTTTATGCATATCAATGCAAAAATACTCAATAAAATTCTTGCCAACTGAATACAAGAACACATCAAAATGACCCTTCACTACAATCAAGTAGGCTTCATCCTAGGGATGCAGGGATGGTTCAATATATGGAAATCCATCAATGTAATCCACTACATAAACAAACTCAAAGGAAAAAAAAAACACGTGGTCATTTCATTAGATGCTGAAAAAGCATTTGACAAAATTCAGCATCCTTTCATGTTAAAAGTCTTGGAAAGATCAGGAATTCAAGGCCCATACCAAAACATAGTAAAACCAAACCAGTAGCCAACATCAAACTAAATGGTGAGAAACTTGAAGCAATCCTACTAAAATCAGGGACTAGACAAGGCTGCTCTCTCTCTCCATATTTATTCAATATAGAACTCGAAGTTCTAGCTAGAGCAATTAGACAACAAAAGGAGGTCAAAGACATACTAATTGGAAGGAAGAAGTCAAACTATCATTGTTTGCAGACAACATGATAGCATATTTAAGTGACCCAAAAAACTCCACCAGAGAACTCCACAGCTAATAAACAACTTCAGCAAAGTCGCTGGACTCAAACAAATCAGTAGCCTTCCTATACTATACTACACTATATATAAACAGACTGAGAAAAAAATTAGGGAAATGACACCCTTCACAATAGTCACAAACAATATAAAGTATCTTGGTGTGACTCTAACCAAACAAGTGAAAGATCTGTATGACAAGAACTTCAAGTCTCTGAAGAAAGAAATTGAAGAAGACCTAAGAAGATGGAAAGATCTCTCATGCTTGTGGATTGGCAGGATTAATATAGTAAAAATGGCCATCTTGCCAAAAACAATCTACATATTCAATGCAATCCCCATCAAAATCCCAACTCAATTCTTCATAGAGTTAGAAAGAGCAATTCTCAATTTCATCTGGAATTACAAAATAATCCAAGGATAGCTAAAACTATTCTCAACAGTAAAAGAACTTCTGGGGAAATCAGTATCCCAGATCTCAAGCAGTACTACAGAGCAATAGTGTTAAAAACTGCATGGTATTGGTACAGTGGTAAGCAGGTAGATCAATGGAATTGAATTAAAGACCCAGAAATAAACCGTCAAACCTATGGTCACTTGATCTTTGACAAAGGAGCTAAAACCATCCAGTGGAAAAAAAGATAGCCTTTTCAACAAATGGTGCTTGTTCAACTAGTGGTTAGCATTGCAAAAGAATGCAAATTGATCTATTCTTATCTCCTTGTACAAAGCTCAAGTTCATGAGGATCAAGGACTTCCATATAAAACCAGACACACTGAAACTAATAGAAAAGAAAGTGGGGAAGAGCCTCAAGCACATGGGCACAGGGGAAATTTTCCTGAACAGAACACCAATACCTTATGCTCTAAGATCAAGAATTAACAAATGGGACCTCATAAAATTACAAAGTTTCTGTAAGGCAAAGGACACTGTCAATAGGATAAAATGGCAACCAACAAATTGGGAAATGATCTTTACCAACCCTACATCTGACAGAGGGCTAATATCCAATATATACAAGAACTCAAGAAGTTAGACTCCAGAGAGCCAAATAACCCTATTAGAAATGGGGTACAGAACTAAACAAAGAATTTTCACCTGAGGAATATCGAATGACTGAGAAGGACCTAAAGAAATGTTCAACATCCTTAGTCATCAGAGAAATGCAAATCAAAGCCCTGAGCTTTCACCTCACACCAGTCAGATGGCTAAGATCAAAAACTCAGTGGACAGCAGGTGCTAGTGAGGATGTAAAGAAAGAGGAACACTCCTCTACTTATGGTGAGATTGCAAGCTGGTATAACCACTCTGGAAATCAGTTTGGCAGTTCCTCAGAAAACTGGACATAGCACTACCAGAGGACCCTGCTATACCACTCATGGGCATATATCCATAGGATTCTCCAGCATGTAATAAGGACACATGCTCCACTATGTTCATAGCAGCCTTATTTAATAATAGCCAGAAGCTGGAAAGAACCCAGATGTCCCTCAACAGAGGAATGGATTCAGAAAATGTGGTATATATACACAATGAAATACTACTCAACTATTAAAAACAATGAATTCATGAAATTCTTAGGCAAATGGTTGGGACTGGAAAATATCATCCTGAGTGAGGTAACCCAATCACAAAAGAACACACATGGCATACACTCACTGATAAGTGGATATTAGGCCAGAAGCTTGAAATACCCAAGACACAATTCACAGATCAAGTGAAGCTCAAGAAGAAGGAAGAACAAAGTATGGATACTCTGGTCCTTCTTAGAAGGGGGAACAAATACCAACAGGAGGAGGTACAGAGACAAAGTGTGGAGCAGAGTCTGAGGGAAAGACCATTCAGAGACTGCCCCACTTAGGGATCCATCCCATATACAGTTACAAAACTCAGACACTATTGTGGATGCCCGGAGCCTGATATAGCTGTCACCTGAGGCTCTGCTAGTGCATGACAAATACAGAGGGGGACACTCAGCCAGCCATTGAACTGAGCATGGGGTCCACAATGGAGGAGCTAGAGAAAGGATCCAAGGAGCTAAAGGGGTTTGCAGCACCATAGGAGGAACAACAATATGAGCTACCCAGTACCCCCAGAGCTCCCAGGGACTAAACCATCAACCAAAGAGTACACATGGAGGGGCCCATGGCTCCAGATGCATATGCAGCAGAGGATGGCCTTGTTGGACATCAAAGGGAGGAGAGGCCCTTGGTCCTGAGAAGGCTTGATGCAGCAGTGTAGGGGAATACCAGGACAGGGAAGTGGGAGTGGGTTGATTGGTGAACATGGGAGGGGGATGGGTTAGGGGATTTTCAGGGGGGAAACCCGGAAAAGGGACAACATTTGAAATGTAAATAAGGAATATATCTAATAAAAGAAAAAGAAAAAAAGATTTGATTCAGGCTTTTGGAACACAGGATCCAAGGGACACTGATGTGTACAAAGTATGTACAAAACTCTGTGCACACCTAGTTCATATTCCTTATGATTTGTCAGCGGACACAAAAGAGTGTCTTCCTTGAGAGTGCACGTTTATGGTTGGAAAGAAGCAGGAAGAAGGCAGTAGAGAATGGACCAGGGAAAGGAAGTGAACCTTCAGATTTAAAAGGCTCAGCCCTATCATTTTCCTGTTTTTGTGGGCAGTATAGGGCGTGGTTAAAGCTTAAGTGTTTGGAACTTGATGGAGGGAATTTTTGTTCAGGTTATCCTAGTGGCCAAACTTTAATTTTTAAGAATAACATATTGACTTACTAAATGGGATCATTCTTATTTTGAGGCAGATTCGGTGGAGTGGAATTCTGCACTCACACGTTGGAAGCTTGCTTATGGTGTCTGTGCTCTGGCTGTAAAGATCATTTGAAAAAGAAACTGCAAAATCCTAAAGTACAGAAGGTAAAACATTTAAATGTTGAATTAAGCAGTCACAAACTAAATAATGATTATCTCAAAGGTGGAAAATTTCCTTAAATGATTGTGGAGAGCCTTACTGGGGTGCCGTGCTGCCTGGCAGTAGCCTGACATTGACCAAGGACAAGGGCCCAAGCAGGAATCTGACATTAGGGCATAATAAGGAAGTAGGTTACAGCAGAAGCAAGCTTCGGGCAAGATTCTGGGGCTTGGACAAGGAAGTAGGCTCAGGTATTTTGGTCATCCTTACACACCCTTGGAAAAAACTGTCACTGAAGTGATGTAGGACTTTGCTTACTGCCTTAACAATTTTATGTTTACTGTCTTGCTTATTCCTTATTGTACTACTATTGACCTTAATTCCTACATGTAATTAAATCGGTATAAAAAATGGATTGAGAATTATTAAACCCGCCCTCAGTCTCAGAATTGACTGGGGTCATACTGCAGTTTTGTCTAATTGTCTCTTTCTTTTCAGTCCTTACTCCTGCACTGGAAAACCTGTTGACTGTCTGAGCGGGCTTGGTCAAATGATGATTTCGATGTCTTTGTTGGCACAAAGCATAAAATGCTGCATAGTACCCCAAAATATTTCCACTAGCTTTTAATGAACATTTGAGAGATGTTACCATAGCAGCTCTTCCCTCTAAAGCAGCCTGGTCCTCTTTCAAGTAACAAGTGGGATTTTTGCTCCCAGTAAATTTCAATTCAATTTTGCACAGATAAGATGTAGTAGGGTGCGGTCCCGAGTCACCCAAGTCTGTGAAAATAACTTAACGTGATCATTTCTATGTCTTATGATCATTATTGTGTCCTAGAGAACAGTGCCCAGTCCTTAATGTTTTTTCCACACATCTTATGTCTAGATGCAAACCATTCCTTGTATTCGATGGACAGTTTTCAGAAAGCTCTTAGCAGCAAAAGTCATGCACATTTAGTGAGGGGGCCCCAGAACCTGAAAAGCAGCAAAGGGTTTTGAAGAGTATGATCTAGAATGGCTCGCCAGACTATGAGGGGAAGATTATGTGTTTTGGCTTGGGATTACAAACCCCATTTATGATTTAAAAATATACTTACAATGAAAATTATTAAAATAAATTTTTGTCCAGTGATACTACTTTGCACTTAAGGGTTTTTTTGTACAAATTCTTTTTTAAAGTCTTAATTATTGCCATAATTTTGTGTGAAGCTACAACATATGTAAACATCTCTTGAGAGTCCCATTTCTGGTGTCCCATGCTGCAGTCCTGTACCATTGGGTTTATTTCCCACTTGGGAGTTAATTTAAGAAAATTTAATGGTTTTCATTAACATGATAAATACATTCTTAATAGACCTTCTGTGTTTTGTATGACTTTAGTGAATTAAAAGTGTAATTGAAGTAAAAAAGATTTAAGATTTGTTAAAAAGAAGTTAGTTGGTTATCTCCTGGAATACAGTCAGAATCCTAAAGGGTTGAGTTTTTATACTTTTAATTCCATTTCTTAACAATTACACACATAATAAACACAATTACATACATAACAAACACATACACATGTACACACACAATACACACATGCACATACACATCACACACACACACACACACACACACACACACACACACACTCCATGACATAGGTCTGTTGTAGTCTTAGGAAGAATTGCTTAAGCAAGTAACTAGGGTTTTGGACTTAAATGCAAACATTCCAGAATTCTCTCATATGATTGCTAATGCAATCTGGACAACCTTAAGCTTACTGTTCATTCTGTAATTCTTGTAAAAGCATCACAAACTACATCATCAGACTCCTCTGAGCTTCCACAGAACTGACTGACTGCATTGCTTGCTGCCCAGTAAGCTGGATTTTATCTAAATGGTTTCTTCTTGGCAGTTTCCACAATTGAATAATCACCAAATTAAACCTAAATTCAGATGTTGTGTTGGAGCATCTAAAGAGTTGGAGGGTTTGGGCCCCACCCTGAAGCACGTTGTGGGCTGGACTGCATCTTCAAACTGACGGGTTAGCATTCGGCGTTTGAAAGCCGATTTAACTGTGAAAAGCAAATTCTGGTGTATTGTGACTGAGTCCTAAATGCCTGTTTCTGACAAGAAAATGCTACAATATTCATGAAAAGGGTCAAATAAATTGTGCAGGTCTATATATATGTTGAATATATGTTAATTAGCTCCCCCTCCCTGTCATGGTTCCATTCTTAAAATCAGTAAAGTTTTGGTGATGTTTGATTTGAGTGGAGATTTAGGTAACATGGAAACACTATGCAAACCAGGTTTTTATGATTAAGGAATAAAATGTATTGAATTTTATTAATTAAAGTCAAAACACAAATGAGTGAAAAATCAATAAAAATACACTCTCTTCGTGGGCTGTCTTGGCTATGTGAATATTATATGTATTTTAAACAGAGACTGCAGAAGGACTATTTATTTATTTATTTATTTATTTATTTTATGAGACAGAAACTGGATTTTTTAGATAGCACGCTCTTCACTGGAGCACATTCTTATTTCCATCAGTTGAACATTTGCAGGCTTACATAGTTTGCTTCCTATTTAAATCAAGAAAGTCATCTCCGCCTTTGCCAGAATTGTCAAACTCCCCAGTAATTAAAAGCTGACTTTTCACTGAATATAGAAATAGTGACAACATTTTCAGTCAGTGAAGAATGGCTTGGATCACTCTTACAAGCCAGGAGACTGAAGGGCAGGAAGTGGCCGGCCCAAGCACACAGTGTGCACTTTCTACCGCAGGACTTCGTTGTACAGTTTCCTATGCACAGCTGTCATCTAGAACCGGACTCACTAGAGGGCACCCTTTAACTCTGGTTAATAGGAAATACCTTTAACAAAGGTGACTCTATGATGGTTTGAAGGAAAACCCAGGGCAAGTGTCAGCAGTTGGCCACAATGCTAAGTGATAGCTGTGAACTGATAAAGGCTGTGAAAAAGGAGAATGTGAAAAGAATTTTCTTGAGGCTTAAAAATATTTACTATTAAAAAATAACAAAATATACGAAAATTAGAGAATTCAGACAAATAGGAATCGAAATACCTTAATTACATTTTGACAACAATCCTTCCAAGATTTTTTATATTAAAAAATGCATGATATTATGTCAGTTAAATGGGAAAAAAAGGTTCTTTTAAACAAGAAAGAAAGAAATCAAACAATGAATGCTGGCAAAGTTGTAAAAGAAAGAAACTTGTATACACTGCTAGAGAGAATAAACTCGTGCAGGTGTTATGGAAACCCGGCCAGAGGTCTGGAAAAACGCTAAATGTGGAATGACTGTGTGTTCTACTGGCTCCCTCCTGGGTCTGTGCCTGAAGGAACCTAAGTGAGCAACACACTCAGATACCACGCATCCCTGTCTTCTCACAGAACCATCCACAATAGCCAAAAGTGACCCACGCACCTCCCTACCAACCGATGAATGGATAAAGGCAGTGTACATCCTCAAAGAAACTGTGGATAACCACTAATGAAAATGAACTTTTGGATAAAATGGTGACCTAGAGGCTGTCTCTGTGTGAGCTGGTGAAGGAGAAGGACAGAGCAAGACAAAGCCTGCATTACAAAGTAGAGATGGAGGAAGTGCGTCTGACAGTCGTGAAAGGAGTGTCAGGTACTAGAAATGAGCAGAGAAAATAATGCAGGATACAGAGAAGTAAGCCAAACAGCTTCGGGCAGAGAGAGGGGAAACAGAGGCCACTTCTGAAAGGCAAAGCCAATTGAAAGCCATGCAGTTCTGTCCCCATTAGCCACAGCCTCGAAAGCCTTGGATCCAGTTGGAAGTTTTAGTGAAACATCAACTCCTCTGGCAGATGGGTCAGCAGGGGACGGAAAAGCTAAGGGGTGTCTTATGAGATAATTGTACAGTAATGACAGGGCCTGAAGGAACACCCAAGTTAGGGAACTTCCACAGGCAAAGGAGATTTGATTCAGTCAGCCATTCTTCTGGGAGAAGGGTGGCCTAGTGAGTTAGCTGTGGAGAGCAAGAAGGCTGTAAGAGGCAGGTGTCTGGCTTAGTCTAGGAGAGAGAGCTCTGCCCGTAGTTGCCAGGAAAAGACCTCATCAACTAAGAATGACCCTGGAGTTCTGCTGCTCACTGCTGCAAGGCCAGAGGGAGGGCTCTGAGCTTGGCATGGGGTACATGACACCCTGGGCTGCATGCTTCCTGCAGGGTGGTTATTATGTAAGAGTTCTTGAAAGTGTGGAGACAGAAGTTCCATCTGTATAGGTCTCAGTGCTGTGGCTGTTTCCCACACAGTCAATACACAATGGCCACCCCTACAGGTGAGTCTGGGGAGTCTTCAGGAGAGAGAGCCTGCCCAACACACAGGATGAAAGTCCAAGTGTGGCCAGCAAAAGCCCCTGGTACACAAAGAAACGAGGCTGCCATGAAAAACATCTCTGGTGGGCATCAGCCTCTCTCACTCAGTACAGACAAAGCAACCATAGGAAAGACACACAAGTTCAGTCCCCTCGCCCTATATGTAATAGTCTAGCATAGAGATGTTAGAGACCTACACAACGAAGCTATAAGAATTAAAAGAAAATTTAAGGACTCATCAGAAGAAAAGACGAATCCTCAGAATGAATATTGTTAGAAGGTTCATGTTACCAAAGCATTGAATAGATCTGAATAGGTCATCCTTCCTCCTCTCCCTCCTCCTCTCCCTCCTCCTCTCCCTCCTCCTCTCCCTCCTCCTCTTCCTCCTTCTCATCTTCCTTCTACGTTTCCTTCCCTCTTCTTCCTCCTCTTTCTTCTCCTCTTCCTCCTTCTTTTCCTCTTGTTCCCTTCCTCCTCTTCTTTCTCTCCCTTCCCTTCCTCTTTCTCTCCATCCTTTCACTATGTAGCCTTGGCTGACCTGGAAACTGATGTGTAGACCAGGCTGACCTCAAATTCAGAGATCCACCTGGTTCTGCTTCCTGAGTTCTGGGATTAAAAGCATGCTTCAGCACTTCTGGCTGATACTTATATTCTTTAATGGATCAAAGTCTATTATGGCTGATTCCAGCCTGCTGGCTGTCGGGGACTCAGTAGCCACCACACACACACACACACACACACACACACACACACACACACACACATACACAGCTCAGAGTCTCAGAGCCCTGACGGTTACCTGACTGGGATACCATAGTTGGTCTATCTGGCTTTGAGACCCAGGACTAGTCTGTACTGACAGGGGAAACTTGTTCCAGGTTCCTTGACTGAATGGCTAACGTCACCGAGTGGTGACAGAGAAACAAGAGCTGGGAGACAGGCTGTATCTCCAATACCGGATAAACACAGAAGTCATCATCTTAACCCTGAACATTACAAACACCTCTGCTGAAAAAAGAAAGGTGATTGGAACAGAATAAAGAAAAACTGAACCAATAAACTAATTCTAGATGCATAAATCCTAATGCAGAAATAAAAACAACACATACCATACACACACACCAAATACACACCACACACACACCCCACATACACACACACCACACATACATACCATATATACCACATACATACCACACACATATACACCACACACACACATACCACATACACACACACCACACATACACACCACACACACACCCTACATACACACACATACATACCATATATACCACATACATACCACACACATACACACCACACACACACATACCACATACACACACACCACACATACATACCATATATACCACATACATACCACACACATACACACACCACACACACACCACACATACACACACACCACGCATACATACCATATATACCACATACATACCACACACATACACACCACACACACACATACCACATACACACCACACACACCACATACACATCACACACATACACACCACACACACATACATACCACATACACAGAATTTGTCACCTCCAGAAAAATACAAATACCCCAGTGATATGCCCTAAAATGACCCAGAAGAATACCCAGACAAAAGATTTTTAAAAATTTACAATTAAAAGAAGATAAAAAACAAAGAGATAGATGAAATAAAGAAAACCCAAACTGAATTGATGCTGGAACTGAAAAACATCAAACCAATATAAAAAAAAAAAAACCTCAGTGGAAAACCCCACAGTGGAATGGATTGTGTCAGATTCAGAGAGTTGAGGATTTAAGACAAAAAGGGGGTATCAGATCACTCAGTCAATGAGAGAGAGGAGAGAGAGGAGAGAGAGAGAGAAAGGAGAGAGAGGAGAGAGAGAGAGAGAGAGAGAGAGAGAGAGAGAGAGAGAGAGAGAGAGAGAGAGAGAGAAGCTAGCCTCCAAAGTGAGGATAGGAGAATACCACAATAAAGGCACAGAAAACATCTTCAGTGATATCATAGAAGTTTCCCAAATCCATACTGAGATGCTTATCCAGATAGAGGCTTATAGAAACCAAGTAGACAAGACCACAAAAGAAATTCTCTGTGACATATTATAGTTAAAACACTGAAAACTGAAGAGGAGAGGGGTCCCTACTCTTACTAAGGCATTGGATAACACTGGACTCCTTAATAGAAACCTTTAGAGCCAGAAGGAACTATATAGAAAGATCAGGTAACACGTTCTAATTTATGTAATCATAATATCACATTACAGGTAGTGTTCCTACCTCATCTGACAGATAAGAACATTTAAATAGTGAATAATTTACCCAAGACCAAATATTTTACAATGTGTCCATTGACAACTTCATGCACAGTTCAATACATGTTGGTCAGATTCACTCTGCTTTTTCTTTCCCTCTTCTCCTCCTGCTGAGCCCTTCTTCCCAATATTTTTTAATTTCTCCCCCATCTTAATAACTCACTGATTTGATTTAGCCATTTTCAAGGCCAACCTTGCATATATGTAGTATATAGTTGAAAACACAATCTGCTGAAAGTTATACACATGAAAATAGACTCACTGCCTGATAAGACATGTCTTTATATGCATGTGACCATCTAAGCAGGAAACTGTTGTGAAATCCCCTTTACTCATCATATCATTTATTTGTAGGTAGACAAGGAACTTGTATATATTTTTGGTGCCTTTCCCTGGAATCTAAGAAGAGGGAGCTCAATGTGTTACCACATCTTCTTCTTCTTGACTTCCTTCTTCTTCACCCGACAGCAGATGGACCAGTCCTCACAGTATCTGATGGCGTATTCGCTAGCCTTGCATTTCATCCTGCAGTGGAGGTGCTCTGAAAAACACTCCTGATTCTCCAGGGAGCTCCTGGCTTTGAAAAGAGGAGACAAATACGTTTCACCGTATTGCTTATTTGGTACTATTTCTTGTGTGTTTGTTCGCAGGGGGGGTGGGGGGTGGAGGAGGGGTGGGGGGCTGGTTGTTATTTTTTTAAAGGACTTGTTTTTCCTACTTCAAAAAATTGTGCTTGGCACTTGGTCTTCATGTGGGTCCCTTAACAACTAGAGCATGGCTGTCTCTGACTCTGTTGCTGCCTTTGGATTCCCTTTCCCTAGCTGGGCTGCCTTGTCTGACCTCAGTGGGAGACCACGCCCTTAGTCCTGCTGTGACTTCGTGTCTTAGGGCAGGTTGGCACCTATGGGAGGCCTCCCTTTCTCCGAGGAGAAGGGGAGGAGGTAATGGGGGAAGGGGACTTGTGAAGATGGAACTAGGAGAAGAGGGGGAAGGGTGCTGCTGTCAGTATATAAAGTGAATAAATACATTAATGAAAAAACTGTGTCTGTCTGTCTGCCTGCCTGCCTGCCTGCCACATTCGTGTGGATGCCC
Source organism: Apodemus sylvaticus (assembly GCF_947179515.1). Lineage (NCBI taxonomy): Eukaryota > Metazoa > Chordata > Mammalia > Rodentia > Muridae > Apodemus > Apodemus sylvaticus. The sequence continues at coordinate 64,333,677 of NC_067479.1, forward strand.
ATGAAGTCCAGCAGAGGATGTTGGACCCCCTGGACCCCCCTGGAACTGGAGTTACAAGTGGTGGTGAGCCACCTGATGGGTGCTGTGACTCAAACTCAGAACCTTTGCAAAAACAGTGTCTTAGGTGCTGAGTCACCTCTCCAGCCCCTTTGTCTTTTATTCTTGTTTTTAGTTCTAATTTAATTTTAAAAGCTTTACCTTATGTGTGTGAATATTTTGCCTGCATGCATGTTTGCTTACCATGTGCATGCCTGGTGCCCACAGAGGCTAGAAGAATACGTCAGAGCCCCTGAAACTGCAGTTACAGAAGATGGTGACCTGACATGTAGGTTCTGAGACTTGAAGTCAGGTTCTGTGCAAGAGCGGTCAGGGCATCCAACCATCAAGCTATCTCTCTAGCCCCCGTTAGTTATTATTTTTGTTGTTTAAAATAGTTCATGACTTAAGAAAAAAATAACGAACATTCCCAGAATATAAGAAAGACAACATTAAAAATGAATACGAAAGAAAACACAAAAAAGTTGAACAGAGACGATTTCCTCTGGAAAGGGTAGGTTAATGGGGCAGTCACCGAGAAGGGACAGAATTATTTATTATACATTTCTACCTATGGTGGAAAAAAATAAAAGCAGGTTAATTCCTGAAGCAAAAGTATTTCAGGTATATTTATAGCAGCTACCTTGTGGGATCAGCCTGTGTGCCTGCCCACAGATGAGTGGTAAAGAAATGGGTCAGGGTATGAAGAAGGACGGGAGGATGTCGTCAGCAGGAACGTAAATGAAGACTGTGTCAAGCAAAGCCTCCGGACCAGAAAGGAGACATTGAATGCTTCCCCTGTGCTCTCTTTGGAGCTTGAAACAGAATCTCACTATGCAGGCTTGAATGGCTAGGTCCTTATCATGGAGCCCAGGTTATTTCTGAACTCATTCCAATCAGCCCTCCTGTTCCAACCTCCAAAGGGCTGAGATGACAGGCATGTCACCATCCCCAGCCTTGCATGTTCTCTGTCATATGCAGAATCTAGAATAAACAAAAACATCTAAGCAGGGTGGAGACTATCGAATAAGTGAAGAGGGAGGAAGAGCTGGGTAGGGAGATTCAGGAAATGGAGGATGCGATGCCTGGAGGGAGCCCTGGGGCACGCCCGTTGGAGGTGGCTGAACCTCCTTTTAGTTTAAATGGCTGTTATTCCCTTTGCTTTCCTACTTGCCCTGGCTAGGATTTTTTAGTCCCAGGTTAATGCAAACTGTGAGTTGGCATCTCTGTCTCTGATCTTAAAAGTCTTCAAGTTTTCATGTTGAATATTATGGGCCTGCTATATGCATATATACTGTGTCACAGTGTACTTTCCTTACACACAGTCTATTGAGAGATTTTACTGTAAAAAGGACCTTTTCTTCATCTACCAATAAGGATTTTGTCCTTCAGTCTGATGTGGCTTATCACACTTATTCATTTGTTCATGTTGAATCCCAAGAATCCTGGGATATATAACAGAATACTACATAGTATTACAACCAAATGAAGCATAGCTGTGCACGGCTTCATAGAGACGACACAGATGCATTTCATGAATGTAGTGTGAGGTAAAATTTTGCAAACACAAAAAGCACATAAACACAGTTCCATTTACATGAAGTCTGGAGCAGAATGACCAGCGACAGCACACAGACAATACGCATGATCAGGGGGCATGCGCTCATCTGTCCTTGCTGCTACAGTACTGTTTTGTCTGGCTGTTCTTCTTCATGATGCCCTACACATAAACATGACCAGGCAAACCGGTCTCCAGCTCCCTAGTAAGGGATTAGTTTGGGGATCTTTCTTGGTGACACAGAGAGGAATGCCTTTCTCTCCCTCTGTAATCACTGAGGATGTGCCACGTATCATACAGAAGTGACAGAGGCTTGTGAGTCACCAGGTAGATGCTGGGAGTCAAACTGGTGTTCCCAACCACTGAGCCATCTCTGCAGTCCAGCACAACAGTTTTCAGTAACAGAATGAATGATGAACTGAAGCAGAGACGAACTTGGACATTGTTTGGAGTGGAAGAAGGCAGACCAGAGGGCCATAGGTTATATTGCTGTGTCTATACTGAAGGTCCAGAGTGGGAGAGACTTCTAGGGCATCAGGAGAGGGAGAAGGAAGATTGTCTGGAATGGAGAGTGGCAGTTGCTGCATAACTTACAAACATACTGAAACTGCCTAAGGGCAAACTTGGAAAGAGTAAATTATCTCTCAATAAAAATATCAAGCAACACCAATGGTCAGGGAAATCTTTAATTGTAGCCAGTGCGCATTCAAAAAGACAAATCAACAGATGATAATGAAAATCCAGGTATAGGTATTTGTTATATAATACTGGTAGGTTTTTAAACTTAAATTTGGAAGATTAAATTGATTATTTAGCACTTGGTTAATAATTAAGGTGAAACTGTTGTTGATTGCCCGCCAGAACTGGATGGCGAGACCCTGCCAATGCCACAAGCCTTCGTCACAGGACGTAGAACACCAGGCTGAGACAGCGATGAAGCTGCTTCTCACTGGCTCGTCCTCACAGTGTAGAAAGGTGTGCAGGCTTCCAGAGAGGGTTGTCATCAACAGTCCTACTCAGCCATCAGCTCCTGTACAACAATGCAGACTAAGTCTGCCACACAGACAAACAACCACTTTCAAATGAGATTTGATCCGGACTCACAGGAAGGTTGGTCCTGTGAACACATCTGGTGCTGCAAACCTGATCAAAAGCCAGTGGCTGGGGAGGTGGTCATCCCTAGTGGAAGGCTGCTGCTGTTTCACTAACGGACATGACAGACTCATCAATACCCTCTAAATAGCTGCTTAGGTCCACAGGTCAGTGCTGCTGTCAGAGCCTGGCAGAGAAGCTTCTCTCTGCACTGGGCTGATATCTGTGGCTGTAAAGATGGTCACAGTACAGAGAGCAAATGAAGTGGGATACCCGTCTGTAAGAGGGACATCTGTATCAATAGCTCCCCTCCTGCCTAGGGCCCAGGGATCATTGTGGAAGGGGGCAAGGATTGTGGTGGGGGATAGGGGGAGGGGGTAGAGGGAAGGGAAAGGGGAGGGGGAGATGAAGAAGGGGAGGGGAATGGAGAGGGAGAAGGAGAGGGAGAGAGACAGAGAGAGAGAGAGAGAGAGAGGGGAAGGGAGGGAGGGAGGAGGGAGAGGGAGACTGAATTCTGGGTCTGACATGATGACCTCCCAGTATCTATGATGACCTGCACAAAATTCCTATGTGGGCCCATCAATATCCTGTCATCAGAGGGTGGGGCTACTGGATCACATCTCTTCCTGAGTATTTATACTTAGCTAATAGTTGATGGGGGAGGGAGAAATATTTTCTTCAGTAGTATAAACACTGGTAATTTTCCCTTGTTCCTACAACCAAATTCTGACACATTCTTCTATAAACAACTCTAATGGGACTCATTGGAACACACACACATGCACACACAGTAATGGAAGGAAGAAAGGAAGCCATAAACAAACAAACAAACAGAGATCACTATATAGAAAACCACAACCAATCAGAACGCTGAGTTGTGGAGCCTAGTTCCAAGGGATAAAACTACAAAACACTCCAGCACTGAAGGCTCAGGAGACATGGAAGATGGGATGGGACGATTCTAAGAGTCAGGGAAGCAGGGGTTTTGCTATGAAATTGTGTCTCCTAGTCAAGTCAGATGCTACATCCACAAAGTCTCACTAACATGACTGTCTGAACATGAGCTGAGCAAAGACAACAGTAACAGACACGCCCCCGTGTAGGGGGAGAGCCCAGGGAGAGAGACCTCTACACAAAGAACTACAAGCAACCAGGACGTGCTGAGAGTGGGAGAAACAGTCTTCCCTGGGGACGAGCAGACAGTTGTTTATCCAATACCAAAGCATCAGCCCTGAGAGCATACACACCAGTAACATTATACAGACTGAACAGGTTATATTTACCAATATATATGCATATATAGTTACACATTCCTAACACGTATGCAACAACAAATAATTTTAAAAAAAGAAGCTATGAATTTGAAAGAGAAGAAGGAGGGGTATATGGGAGGGTTTGAGGGAGAAAAGGGAAGGGAGAAATGATGTAATTATATTATTATCTAAAACAAAACAAAAACTCCAAACCCAAGGGAATCCATAATCGCAAACAAACTAACAATCCAAAACCAAAACACCACCCTCAAACCAAGCCAAACAAGCCATCCAGGCAAAGGTAGGAGGAGGATGGCAGGAGGAAAGGGGCTTTGAGATGGGGACAAGATGAGCGATTGAATATAACCAAACCATGTCATGTACATGTATGGAAGTGCCACAATGAAACCCATTATTACGCATAATTAATAAGTGATAATAAACATTAAAAATGAACTGAGGTGGAGCCTGCATTCTTACCTACCTTATATAATTCCCACACAGATTAAGTAAAACCATATGAGTTTCAACTGACTTTAGAGAAACACATCACACAGGCCTTGGCCTCCTGCGGGCAGCATCTGTGACCTCAGGACAATGGCAGAGGATGTGCCCATCTCCCCTCTCTCACCTTCTAATGCCCAGCTTCCTTTTCTCCACTCCTTAGATTTCTTACATGCCCCGAATCTCCTCCACCTCTATTTTCATATGAATGAAAAGTTTTTGTCTTACCTAGAGGAACTATGGATAACAAGGTGAGGACCCCCAGGATTGAGAGCAGGACCCTCATAGCGGAGGAGGGAGGCTAATGAGAACCAGAGGCTGGAGTGAGGAGAGTCTCTCTGTGGTTTTGGCCCAGGAGTTGTAAGTTGTCGCATGGTTATTGAACCTTTCAATAGTAAGAACATTTCTGTGTTCCAATGAGGCTCTGTACCAGGAGTCGGCATGCAACGGACGTGACTGTCATTTGGTTTAAGCACATTTATGAAACGCTGACTGGGTGTGGGCTCAGATGGTAAATACAGAGAGGGAAGGGAAGCAACAGTCCTGAGAAGGGGAGGAAACATACAGCTAGCAACCTGTGTCTTCTCATGGTTTCAGGAGCTACGCCAGTTAAGGCCTCACCTACAGAGGGAAAGTATCCCCCTCGTTCTCTGGTAATGGGAAGAGGTACACTTGATGTGACATCATGCTGATCTGTCAGAGTTTTGGGGAATAGACATTGGGATTCAAAACTATACATAGACTATGTGTGTGGGACAGGGGGGAGGGGAGCTTCAACTATCATTGAATAACTGAATGAGGTCGACTAAAAATCTTAATGAACACAAATTGTTCACACTTCCCAGCTGTAAAGTTACACAAGAAGAGTTAAGATGTTATCAAGCACACAGAGGTACAGGACACAGAAGCAAATGCAAGGGCAGCAGGAACATATTTCTGACCAAGTAAATGACTTAACTACTGGGTTCTTATGAGACATAGCAGGTACCAGACTAGTCTGAGGGGCCCAGGGAAGGTTTACAGAAGGCAGAGGCACCCTAACTTTAGAAACTATGAAGTATGTCTATATCCTTGATAGTGATCTTTTTAACTTTAAATTGAAAAAAAAAAAGTGTATGTGCCTTTGTATGGGAATGTGCACATGAGTGTAGGTGCCTGAAGAGGCCAGAAGGGGGTGACAGTTCCCCTGAGATTGGAGTTATAGGTGGTTGTGCACAATCTGAGGTGGATGCTGGGAACTGAATTCAAATTCTCAACTGTTACACTGTCTCTCCAGCCCCATGATTTTCATAGCTTTCCAGATGGATTCGTTACAAGTTGGGAATTTTCCATCACTAAAATGGGAATTCTTTTTCTGCCCATGTTTGCTAGGGTGCTCCTCCTGTTTGGGGTTTCAGTGGATGGAACTTGTAGTTATGTTACCTCTGCAGATTCATCCCCAGTGTTGAGACTTTGAAGATGCCATTGTCAGGATGGTGGATGAACAGAGACCTGGGGATATGAGTGGAGGTCCCGAGAGAGGATGCACGTATTCTAGACTAAGAGGACAAATGAGGGGAAGGAGAGCTCTAGGAGTGTGATGTGTCTATCTCTAAGCCCAGGTTCAGGTCCTCTCTCCTCTAAGTTACTGAAACAGAGGCACCTGGACCCCCACTTTTCCAACATTCTAGAACCTCAAAGGGTAACCTATGTGATGGTCCTGTGATGCTACTTGTTGATAACTCTTGCGTCCACTCGGGGCAATCTGACTTGGGTTTTTATTATCTTTAATCAGGAGTCAAGAATTTACTGATTGTTGTCTCTTGTCTGCAAACCCTTGGCTTTCTGAAGCACAGTTTACAAGGCAAAGAGATACAATTTACGAGGAGAAGTAGAAGTCCTTTATGGAATACTGAAGCATGGACTTTAGTGACTTTGAGACATTTTCAATTGATATGTGTTTCCCTGCATGATAGATTTGGAACGAGGTGGTGCTGCCCAGATGCTCTGGAACACTGTGTGATGCCCAACTGTCCACTGCCATCGCAGACATCAAAGGACTAACTAGCTCTGTTCTGTTCAGGCGATAGGCCGGTGAACACCCGGTTATTGCCAGATTACCCGGGGCCTCTGTGAGGACAGATAGAATTGCCGGTGCCTTTCTACAAAGGTCAAAGAGACATCAGCCATTAGGCACATGTTGTTATAGCAGAAGGGGAAAGAAGATAATTTACTATCAGATAATAAATTTGGCCTAGGAATCATGGGTTTTATGGAGTGTAGCTTGCCAGAGAGACATTAGCTAGGCAATACATAACACCCCCCTTCTACTCAACAGTATGGAAAATTCACATCAGTTTCTTTTAGTTGTGACACCCTCAAAACCTCATATTTTAAAAGGAAAACATAAAATTATTGATTCCTACTCATTCCCTGACCCTAAAAGTCCCCCTGCCCTCACTTTGCTTTCGGAAAATAAATGTCTATGTGCTCTGGGTTAATGTTCTCACTTCTTACCACACAGGTTTCCATAGCTTTCCTTGCCTTCACATTGAGTAATTTGTTAAATTACTAGTAACTAAAACAAAACAAAACAATAACAAAACCAAAAAACACTAGTAATTCTTATATGTATAAACAGACATACATGTGTGAACTTGTACCTCTACACTGTTTATTTAATTTATTTTTGATACGGTCTCACTAAGTAGCCCTGATTGGCTTGGAACTCACAGGGATTCACTTGCTTCTACCTTCTCAGAGCTGGGATTAAAGGCGTGTACCAGCAAACCCAGCCTACTCCATATTTTCTTTCTCACACTAATTTTTCCATTAATTAATTTGTTTATTCACTTTTCATTTGGGTTGCACTCCTCCCTCCACCACTTCCAGTCCTACCGTCACAAATCCCTCCCCCATCACCCCTCCCCTTCTCCTCCTCAGAGAAGGGGAAGCCCCTCGTAGGTACCTGCCTGCCCTGGGACATCAAGCAGCAATGGGTTCTAAGTGTATCTTCTCCCGCTGAGGCCCAACAAGGTAGACCAGCTAGGGAAAGGGACCCAGTGACAGGCAACAGTGTCAGAGACAGCCCCTACTCCAGTTGTTAGGGGATCCACATGAAGACCAAGCTGCACATCTGCTACAAATGTGTGTGTGTGTGTGCGCGTGTGTGTGTGTGTGTGTGTGTGTGTGTGTGTGAGAGAGAGAGAGAGAGAGAGAGAGAGAGAGAGAGAGAGAGAGAGAGAGAGCTAGATCCAGCTCCTGCATGCTCTTTGGTTGGTGGTTGTCTCTGAGTTCCCATGGGCTCAGGGTCGTTGACTCTATAAGTCTTCTTGTGGTGTTCTCGACCCCTCCAGCTTCTTCAGTCCTTCCCCAATTCATCTACAAGACTCCCCAGAGCTCCATTTAAAGTTTGGCTGTGGGTCTCTGCATCTGTTTCTATCTGCTGCTGGATGAAGCCTCTCAGGAGACAGTTATGCTAGGTTTCTGTCTGCAAACATTGCATGGTATCATTAATAGTGCCAGGGCTTGGTTCTTTCCCACGGGATGGGCCTCAAGTTGAGTCACTCATGGGTTGGCCATTCCCTCAATCTCTGCTCCTTCTTTATCCCTGTGTATCTCGTAGGTAGAACAAATGTTGAATGGAAGGTTTTGTGGGTGGGTTGATGTCCCCCCCTCCCTTCACTGGAAGTCCTGCCTGGCTTCAGGAAGTGGTCACTTCAGTCTCCATATCCTCCACTGCTAGGAGTCTCAGCCATGGGTACCCCATAGACTCTAGGGAGGCCTCCCAATCCAGGTCTCTGACTAGTCCCAGAGATGCCTCCCACCAGTTCCACTCTCTCCCCCAGCCCTCTCCCAAATCCCTCTCCCACACCTGATCTGCATCCCTGTTCTCCTCCTCACCTCCTTTAAATAGTATGTTTTTATTTGAAAACCAGAAAACCAATAAGATTCTTAACAAAGTAATACGTATATTATGTCACTCTACAATTAAAAAATCCTTACTATTTTGGATTATTTATTTTTTGGCCACATTTCTCCCTCTCAGGATCTTGTAGTAGTTTGAGTGAGAATGGTTTCCATGGGTCCATATGTTTAAAGTCCCAGAAGTGGAACTGTTTAGATAGGATTGGGAGGTGTGGTCTTGCTGGAGGAGATATGTCACTGGGTGGGGGGAGGTGATACACAAGAGTCTCTCTCTCTCTCTCTCTCTCTCTCTCTCTCTCTCTGTCTCTCTCTCTCTCTCTCTCTCTCTCTCTCTCTCTCTCTCTCTCTCTCTCTCTCTCTCTCTCCCTCCCCCCTCCCTCCTGTGGATCAGAAGTGAACTCTCAGCTACTGTTCCAGCACCATGCCTGCCTGTCTCTATGCTCCCTGCTATGATGGCCATCAACGCTCTGACACCATATGCAAGCCTCTAATTGAATGCTCCCTTTTACAAGTTACCTTGGTTATGATGTTTTACCACAGTGATAAAATGGCAACTAAGACAGAGATACTTCTAGTTTTTAATTCATGCTAATCTCTGCACGAGTCCAATTTTAGTATGCGTGCTACCAAAGCAAACAATGCACACCAGTTGTACAAATTATGTTCCAATGTGCATATATCACACTTGGGTCGTGCCCAGCCTCCTTTCAGAATAGGGTAAACATACGGAATGGGCTTCATGGATATTCCGCAATATCTTTATTTTCATTTTGCGTTTATACTTTCACTATTTAAATGTTGTGAAGATACTCGAGGGGTTTTTGTTATCTATCTGTTGAGGGTTTGTCTTTTACTGTCTTGTAATGGTAAATGCTGGCCTCCAAGACCTGGCATCAGCACTTAGGCCCTGGGACCCAAGTTAATCCTGATTGGTGAATGAAGATGCCTACAGCCAAAGCTGATCAGAAGAGACATAGGTGGAGTAGAGGTTTCTGCGACTTGGAGGGAGAAGGAAAAAGGAGAGAGAAGCCATCATGGAAGAGAAGAAGAATGTACAGGAGAGGAGAGGAAAGAGCAGCCAGGGGCTAAGGGCCAAGAGACTGTGGCCCAGAGGGCTGCCTAATGGGAGCTAAGAGCAACTCAGATGAAACATAGTAAGTAATGATGGGGTTATCGTAGGAAGGTAGATTCTAACACACGGAGGATAAGGGGTTGCCCAGCTACTGTGCTGCCTAAGGCATATTTAAAAATACAAAGGCTGTGTGTATTCCTTTTAATCCAGGACCATAAATAGTCTAAGTCAGGTAGAACCCCCCCCCACACACACACACACCAGGATTTATAATACTTATTACCACATATATCTATCAATTTCTGGTCAATATTTTCTTACCATATGGATCCTAGTGTTGCAGGTACACTTCACTTGTATAGAGGGATGAAAGGAGACTCTTACTGTGCACTGGGCTCAGCTCAGCTGGTGTGTAAATACATGTCTGTTGATCCAGACAGAGAGAGCATGGACAATAGACCAACAAGATGACTCCCCTCAGGTTTTGCTTAATGAACCAGTGAATTTATTGGGGGAGAGGTTTACTTACAACAGCATGAGTGAAGGTTTGCTTACTGAAACACTGGTGATTCAAATGAAGATGTGTCACCAGAGCCTGCCCCAGCATGTCTGAATGCAGGAAACCACAGAGTTGGTCGACTTAGCTGCCTCGAGAGGTATGCTCATACGTGTTTCAGGTTAGAGTCCATGACTCCTGGGGCACAGTGTGCCTCCCAGTTCCTGAGAGACTGACGATCTACCTCAGGCAGTGAAACATTCAGGCCACTTTGTGTTTCTCCATACCTTCCCTTGGAAGCTGAGAAAACATGGAAATTTGACAAGACAACTGATCTTAGACATTAATCTTGTGTGTCCTGTATAGCTTGCAAATGTTGTATTCTGGTCACTACAACTTTATTGATTTTGGCAATTGCCATTATATTGTGTTTCTGATAAAGGTATGTAAAGTCTAGTTGCTCTCAATAAAATTGTCACAGTCTCAGTTGTGCTGTGGCCTCTCCAACCTGAGCTTGATTTAGTACCTTAAGGCCATATCAGGTCACCTTGGCCTGGCGTGTAATTGCAGAGGCTGACAGGTGAGGACTCGTGGAGCAGAGGCATTGCCCAGCATGCAGGCGGTTCCACCGAGGAATCTCCTCTTCCCCAGTAATCAGTCAGTGCTTAGGAGCCTCGTGGATCTTGTGACTTTCTGAGCTTCCCGAGTCTTACAGTTACTGTAAGAGCTGTGTGTCTTTATGAGTCCCCCTCTTCTGTCTAGGATGAAATGTTTCAGTTCTGAGGAAGTAGGTAGACACTATGCCTAGGCACAGAGGCCCCATCTTCCTGGAAATTCCAGACTGTGTCAAGTTAACAATTAACACTAATTACCATAAGGCCTAATAAAGTTTATGTTTATTTTGTGTAATTGGGTACTCGAGCAGTGTGTGTGTGTGTGTGTGTGTGTGTGTGTGTGTGTGTGTGTATGTAATTGTTATTTCCTCTTACTGAATTGATCTACTTATCCTTTCTTCTCCCATCCTCCCCATCTCAGTTTTGGAGTGTAGCTACATCTGCTACATCTTTTCCTACTTGCATGGACATCTCTTTCCAGCTTTTCACTTTAGTGTTCCTACACATTTTACTGGTGCGGTAAGGAAGGTGCACTCTCAAAAGGTGTTAGCACTGGAAGGCCACAGTTGCAAACAGGGGAGGGGAAGGAGTTCAGTCCCCCATCACAGGGTCAAACCTCTTGGTTCCTCTGGTTTGGGGGAACACAACATTCTACTGTGCTGAACACCTGTCACTGTATTGTAGGGAACTATGTTGCCTTGGGTTCTGCTTTGTGGGTCTATATAGGTTTATGGGGCTACAGACTTGGGGGTGGGGCCAATATGATGGGATCCCAAAGATGCTCATGCCCTGAAATTAGTGCTCTCTAAGGAAGAGTGGATCCTCACAGTGACTGCTGTGGACAATATTGTGATGTCTCAGCTGAGTAGGGGGTGGGGCAAGGCAACTCTTATAAAGACAAACATTGAATTGGGGCCTGCTTACAGTTGCAGAGGTTCAGTCCATTATCATCATGGCAGGAAGCACAGCAGCCTGCAGGCAGACGTGGCGTTGGAGAAGGAGCTGAGAATTCTGCATCCAGATCCACAGGCAGCAGGGGGTTCCTTTAGGCCTTCAAATTTGGCCTCCAGCCAGAGAGGGGGTGATCCTCTCCTGGAGCTGGGGTTGATGACTTTCAAAGGAATGGAGTCTCTGGGGGTAGTCAGACTTTTGGCTACTTTATTGGGTTCTTTTTCCTACCCCTTTCAGCCCGCCAACACTAGGTAGGAGAGAAAGAAGGATAGAGGGGAAAGGGTCATAATCTCATTAGACTTCTTCCTGCTGATCAGGGGCAACAGGCTCCTTGGGGAAAATTTTATCTTCTTTCTCAGGATATCTCCAACCAGAAACTAATGCAGCAATCAGCAAACCAAAAACAAACAAACACAAATGCGCAGCAGCTGAAGCTCCAGGAGCAGCTGCTGCCGCCGCAGGCCAGGCCCTCTTGGGGATTGCACATTCAAACCCTACCAAAAGTCCCCAGAGTTCCAAACGAAAACTGTCTTCAGTTGGCAAAATCTCGCCCCTGCTAGAGCATGAGATAAATCATATTTAGCAGTCCCGTACTACACACCTGGGATGAAACAAAAGCATATTCACCTAACAGTTCTGTGTTTTTAAAGAAACCAGCGCACAACATCCTGACTATGCCATTTCCCTTTTCCTCCGCTAAGGGAAGTCCCCTGGCCATGACTGTGGTAAGCATCCCAGGTCTCCATGTGCTACAGTCAATGTTCTGTTGCTGTGAACAGACACCATGACCTCAGCAACTCTTAGAAAGGACAACATTTAATTGGTGCTGTCTTACAGCTTCAGAGGTTCAGTTCATTGTCATCATGGCAGGAAGCATGGCAGCGTGCAGGCAGATGTGGTGCTGGAGAAGGAGCTGAGAGTTCTACATCTGGATCTGCAGGCAGCAGGAGGTGAACTTCCTTGAGCTTCTGAGACCTCGAAGCCCACCACCTACTCATGCACCTTCACTAATAAAGCCACACCTACTCCAAGGACACCCCCCCTTGGACCTTTGTGGCCATTTTCTTTCAAAGCACCATACCTGTCTTAAGGAGTTAGTATCCTTTCCACTCACTCCAGAATGTCACTGCTCACTCCTTCATTTTTTCTTTGTGGAGGAGACAGCAGTGTAGCTTCCATTTTGTCTTCTGTTGATCTTGCTGTCTCTTTTTACTTAAAAATTTAGTTAACATTATTTGTGTGTGTGTGTGTGTGTGGTGGGCTGTTGTGTGTGTGCATGTGTGGGCGGAGGTCTTACCTTGATTACCTTTCCTCCTCATCTATGTTTTGAGAACATCTCTCACTGAGACTGAAGCACATCACTTTGACTAGGCTGTGGCCCATGAGCTTCAAGGATTCTCCTGTTTGCCTCCTGTCCCAAGAATGGGTTTACATTCACATGGCTCCATGCTAGGCTTTTAAACAGGTCTCTGGGGAATCTAACCTCGGGTGTTTGTGTTACTGTGGTGGGCACTTTACCAAATGAGTTATCTCTTGGGCCTTTTCGGTTTGTCAGTTTCCATTCCCTATCTGAGCCTTTGCTCTGATGAAATGTGAAGACCACAGGAGACTCCATACTGAATGAACTAAAGCTTCCCACCACTGAAGGATCTTTATGATGAAGAATAAAAAAAAAAAAACAAACAAACTAATGCTCAAGTTCTCAGTTATTTAATCGAAAACTTTAGATTCCAGTGTGGGGAAGTTAATTTCACTTCAGGCATTAATTCGTTTTGATTTTGATGTCTTTGGGCTTTAGAATGTCTTTAGAGAGGTTTGTTCTTTGAATTTTGGTTTCAAACTTTAATTTCTCTCTAGACATGTGGTGAGGAGAAGCTGGAGGGTGAGCTCAGTGGTGAGGAGAAGCTGGAGGGTGAGCTCAGTGGTGAGAAGCTGGAGGGCGAGCTCAGTGGTGAGGAGAAGCTGGAGGGCGAGCTCAGTGGTGAGGAGAAGCTGGAGGGCGAGCTCAGAGGTGAGGAGAACCTGGAGGGTGAGCTCAGTGGTGAGGAGAAGCTGGAGGGTGAGCTCAGTGGTGAGAAGCTAGAGGGTGAGCTCAGTGGTGAGGAGAAGTTGGAGGGTGAGCTCGGTGGTGAGGAGAAGCTGGAGGGCAAGCTCAGTGGTGAGGAGAAGCTGGAGGGCGAGCTCAGAGGTGAGGAGAAGCTGGAGGGCGAGCTCAGAGGTGAGGAGAAGCTGGAGGGCGAGCTCAGAGATAAGGAGAAGCTGGAGGGTGAGCTCGGTGGTGAGGAGAAGTTGGAGGGTGAGCTCAGTGGTGAGGAGAAGTTGGAGGGTGAGCTCAGTGGTGAGGAGAAGCTGGAGGGTGAGCTCGGTGGTGAGGAGAAGTTGGAGGGTGAGCTCGGTGGTGAGGAGAAGTTGGAGGGTGAGCTCAGTGGTGAGGAGAAGCTGGAGGGCGAGCTCAGTGGTGAGGAGAAGTTGGAGGGTGAGCTCAGTGGTGAGGAGAAGTTGGAGGGTGAGCTCAGTGGTGAGGAGAAGCTGGAGGGCAAGCTCAGAGGTGAGGAGAAGCTGGAGGGCGAGCTCAGAGGTGAGGAGAAGCTGGAGGGCGAGCTCAGAGGTGAGGAGAAGCTGGAGGACGAGCTCAGTGGTGAGGAGAAGCTGGAGGGCGAGCTCAGTGGTGAGAAGCTGGAGGGCGAGCTCAGTGGTGAGGAGAAGCTGGAGGGCGAGCTCAGTGGTGAGGAAAAGCTGGAGGGCGAGCTCAGTGGTGAGGAGAAGCTGGAGGGTGAGCTCAATGGTGAGGAGAAGCTGGAGGGCGAGCTCAGAGGTGAGGAGAACCTGGAGGGCGAGCTCAGTGGTGAGGAGAACCTGGAGGGCGAGCTCAGTGGTGAGGAGAAGTTGGAGGGTGAGCTCAGTGGTGAGGAGAAGCTGGAGGGTGAGCTCGGTGGTGAGGAGAAGTTGGAGGGTGAGCTCAGTGGTGAGGAGAAGCTGGAGGGCGAGCTCAGTGGTGAGAAGCTGGAGGGTGAGCTCAGTGGTGAGGAGAAGTTGGAGGGTGAGCTCGGTGGTGAGGAGAAGTTGGAGGGTGAGCTTAGTGGTGAGGAGAAGCTGGAGGGCGAGCTCAGAGGTGAGGAGAAGCTGGAGGGCGAGCTCAGAGGTGAGGAGAAGCTGGAGGGCGAGCTCAGAGGTGAGGAGAAGCTGGAGGGCGAGCTCGGTGGTGAGGAGAACCTGGAGGGCGAGCTCGGTGGTGAGGAGAAGCTGGAGGGCGAGCTCAGAGGTGAGGAGAAGCTGGAGGGCGAGCTCAGTGGTGAGGAGAAGCTGGAGGGCGAGCTCAGTGGTGAGAAGCTGGAGGGTGAGCTCAGTGTTGAGGAGAAGTTGGAGGGTGAGCTCAGTGTTGAGGAGAAGTAGGAGGGGGAGCTCAGTGGTGAGGAGAAGCTGGAGGGCGAGCTCAGAGGTGAGGAGAAGCTGGAGGGCGAGCTCAGAGGTGAGGAGAAGCTGGAGGGCGAGCTCAGAGGTGAGGAGAAGCTGGAGGGCGAGCTCAGAGGTGAGGAGAAGCTGGAGGGCGAGCTCAGAGGTGAGGAGAAGCTGGAGGGCGAGCTCAGAGGTGAGGAGAAGCTGGAGGGCGAGCTCAGTGGTGAGGAGAAGTTGGAGGGTGAGCTCAGTGGTGAGGAGAAGTTGTAGGGTGAGCTCGGTGGTGAGGAGAAGTTGGAGGGTGAGCTCAGTGGTGAGGAGAAGCTGGAGGGTGAGCTCGGTGGTGAGGAGAAGTTGGAGGGTGAGCTCAGTGGTGAGGAGAAGCTGGAGGGCGAGCTCAGTGGTGAGAAACTGGAGGGTGAGCTCAGTGGTGAGGAGAAGTTGGAGGGTGAGCTCGGTGGTGAGGGTGAGGAGAAGTTGGAGGGTGAGCTCAGTGGTGAGGAGAAGCTGGAGGGCGAGCTCAGAGGTGAGGAGAAGCTGGAGGGCGAGCTCAGAGGTGAGGAGAAGCTGGAGGGTGAGCTCAGTGGCTCGGGGCTCTTGCTGTTCTCCCACCAAGTTCTCAAGTTCTCCTCGGACCCACATCAGGTAACTCACAACTGTTAGAGAATCTGATGTCCTCTTTTTGCCTCTACAGGCACACACACACACACACACACACACACACACACACACACACCAACCACCTCCCTTTGGCCTGTATTGTCATACTTCCAGCTGATGAGATGACAAGAGCTTTCAGTGAAGCAAAGTTCTCTATGCCCGAGGAAGCCAGAAAGTTGTCTGCTTAGAAATAATCACATGATCCATAAGGTAAGAAGACATATCTAAAACATGCTATTGGATCAATAGGATGATTTTCGTCAAATTTGGGTCCATATTTGGAAACAAGAGAAATGGATTTTGCTTAGTTAACTTAGTTAACACCATGCCCAAAAGAAAACCGGGAGGAAGGGTTCACTTCAGCTTACAGCTTGAAGTCTGAGGAAAATGTTATGCCCAGCTCACAAGACCCCCAAGAGATTACCAGGGACTACAACTCTGATGCAAGCACACAAAAGTCTTTATTCAAGCTCGAGCATGGGCTACAAACCTTCCTGATGGGACAGGAAGGAGACTGACCCCCAGGTCTAGGTGAAGGGGGTTTATAAAGGAAAAGAACTGCAAGTGGGGGTTTCTAAGCCTTGGCATTGCAAGAGAGTTTAAAGGAATGTTGGTCTCTTTCCCAGAGTCCAAAGGTGGGGGCCATATTACTTCAAGGACATCAGACAGTAGCTTTCTAGACAGTAGTTTAAAATATAGTCTGGAGGACAAGATGGAATCTGTCCTGTTGTTTTTTGTTTGTTTGGTTGGTTTTTTGTTTTGTTTTGCCTTTTCATTGGTCATGTCTCTCTAAGGATAAGTCAACTTAGAATAGAGTCAAATGGAGTTTATTCTTCTACCACAGTCCCTTCAAAAACTAGGGTAGAAACTCAAAGCAGGTACTGGAGCAGAAGCAATGGAGAAATGCTACCTACCGGCTTACTCAGCCTCCTTTCTTATGCAACCCAGGACCCCTTTCCAGGGGTGGCACCACCCACATTGATCTGGACCCTCCTACCTCAATCATTAAGGCCAGTTTTACAGAGGTTATCTTCTCAATCAAGATTCCTCTTCCCAGAAATGACTAGATTTGCGTCAAGTTGACAAAAACTAACCAGCCCAGATTTTCATGTACCCAAAGCAGTGTGCAGAGTATAAGAGGGTGTTCTTATGTTTCAGTATTGTGCATATGCACAGAAATGTGGAGACTTTGTCAGTGAATGAAGACATGCCAGCTTTTGTTTATCTTTACTTGTGGAATATAAAAAGGGGTTGGCTCTTGATGGTGGGGATTCATCTTTTGGTTGATTTTGTTAATAAATGTCATGTGTCTGTCTTGATTTTTTTTAAACTGTCATAGTTATAAAGGGAGGCGTACACACTCACCAATCATAGTGGTACATGTTTATATATCTCACTTTGGCATATTTATGATGTATCTGATTTGTTCATACCTGTGCAGCCATTATTATTATGCAAAACCATGTGTGTTATTACATATTCTAGCCTAAAAGATGTTCTGTCATGTTTTAAAATTTCACAGATAAATTACTCTTTTATGTTAAGAGAAGTAAGGAAAATTTAAAGTTGTTTTCTTCCAGAATTATACTTTAGGAATTTTTTTTTATCTTTTGAGACGGATATTAAAGAATTGTAATTGTTTTAGATTTTAAGAATTTAGATTATGCCATTTGAAGTTGTATTTGGAAGAGGGAGTAGGGACCATAGCCTAACTCTCCAGGGCACTGTCAATAAGGTCACATGATTGATAGACTTTTACCCATATGCTCCAAGTAGAGCTTAGTAAAAATTATATTTATTTTCAGTGTTTTGAACCAGGGCTAGTCAAGTGCTCTGTTTTTGAGCTTCACTCTCAGCCCAGAAAAATGCTATGCTTTCAGAAGCAAATGAAAGAAAGTGTTTATATTCCAGTGTAGACAAGCAAACATTATGTACTTCATAGTCACTATTTTACACGTTTAAAGTTTTACTTTGATCTTTTTATTGGACGCTCATTTTGTTTAAATATTTTCAGGGTATAAGCTTCTTATACATTTTCTTCTAGTTATTATTATTATTATTAAATTTAGAGATGAAAGTATTGTTACGATAAATCTCAAATAATTCCTCAAACCCTGTTTTAAAAGCAGTAAAGAAGGCCATTGAACAGAGGTGTCCCAGTACATCCCGAAGCACTCAGGGGTGCCCCTCCCAGTTATTTTTACTAATTTCTGGTAGATTTTTAAAAGGCTTGCAGCGACCAGGAAGTATGGACTCAGGATATTTGTTTCCAGTCAAGGAAGAAGATGACTGTAGGTGAGCAGAAGTCTGCAAAGCTCGCCCATGTTTTCTGGAGCTTGGAGGGCTCATCATGTTCTTCCCTCTACGGAGACTTTCCTTTGGGAACGGGTGTTGGGTAGGGCTCAAACACCCACCATCTCCTACAACATTTCTTCTCATCGTTACATACGCCAATGGTATCATCTGTGGATGTGCACGCCATGTCTTTGCATACCCCTTTCAGCAAAATGCACTGCTTTTCCCCCGGAATAACGCCAGCCTTTCCTGCACAGGAAGAAATTGGACAACATTGTTAATTCAGTTTCAAAGTACTGGAAATGTGCACAAAGCCACAATCCTAGAAAATGGCTCTGGAATGGGAGACACAATATTGTCTACACAGAGGAATGAAATGCTTACACAGAAATAGTGTCTTTTTTTTTTTTTGGCAATAGGGGGAGGGGTTAAGTGTTTGGGATTAGATACACCTTGGAGTGAACACGCTAACTACTTGTAAGGTTTCAGAGATGTGGTTCGCATCCCGGCAGCACACTTGAAGTGCTTGGGATTGTTTACTGTTTCCACGATGGAGAAGGTGTCTTTGGAACTTCAGTGGACAAGCAGTGTCTTGCTCAGTTTCCATAGCAGGACTTATCCCATGTTCTCAGCATCCTCATCAGATGCAGATGCTCTCATCTCCAACTTTGTAGAAAACCAGTCCATTCTTCTGCTTCCAAGTCAGCTCCCCCCTTCAGAACTGTGTAAGAAACATGCTTATTGAGTTACCCCAGGCCTTTTTTGTCTACATGCTTGGAGAGACTTCTCAGAGCTGCAAGCTTCCCTCAGGTGTATCCACATGTTTTCTTAGTTCGTTTGGCTGTTGAGGAGAGCATAGCTAAGCCACATGCCGGTGCCTTTCCAGCACCAGGAAGGTTCAGTACGTGCACTGGTGATGACAACAAGTGTTAAAGAAACGACAGGCTTCTGCTTATGGTCCCCAGTAGAAGTGGACTCAGTGGTTTTAAAATAAGGCTCATGGTGTTAGGAGAGAAAAAATGGGGGAATATAAGATTGGAAAGAGGGATTAGGGTTTGATCAAAACACATTATATGTGTGCATTAAAATCTCAAACAATAAAAAGATGCAATAAAAGTAAGATTCTTTGATGTTTTCCTGTCTTGACATCCTGGGTTCACAAGAGGCCTGGCCATGTGAGGTGCTCTCCTCCACTGAGGACCTGCAGGGCTTTGATTTACTCCCTCCTCACAGGGTAACCCATTTGGGAGGAGCAGGCCTCTCTCTGAGTTCTCTGTGAAATCTGCAGGAGGCTAGCTCTCTCTTTATCCTAAACAGCCTCTCATGAACTCTCTTTACTTTATTATGATAAGAAGCCTTACCATAAGGCTCAACCTCTTAATATTTTTAAGAGCTAAAGACATGAAGCTTTAGAATTCATCTCTAAAACTTATTCATCAAATGGTTTAACTGAATTTTTATATCAAACTCTCCAGTCCTTCTCCACGCCCCCAACCTCCCAGGTCTGATAACCACCATTGTAGTATCTATTCTGAGTTTGATTATTTTAGGTCCTGTATAAATTTATACAGTGAAATAACCTACCTGCTTTATTTCATATCCTTAGTAATACCCCTGGTCCTTCAATGCTGTCATACATGGCAAAAACAAAACAAACAAACAAAAAACAAAAACTCTCCATAGTTTCCTCAATACCCAGTTAAGAGATCTTGAGGCAAAAGTCTGGCAGAAATCAGTTACCATTTTTATGTCTGTGTGGATTGGTGGAAATAACAAGGACCCAGAGGAGGAGAATCATGGTTCAGTGTTGCAACCACTTGCGTGATCTCAGCAAAATTATAGTCTTCATGTAAGCATGGCTTCTGTTAGCTAATGTGAAAGGAATGGCCACTAGTGTAACTTCAAATAATTAGTGTCATATTTTACATCACAGTTTCCTTGAGTCTGTCCACACAGCCAGGCTTTCTGATACAGCTGAGAAGCGAATGGAAGATTGGATCATCTTCTTAGTGAGAGCACAGCTATGCACCAGGCAGAAGATGGGGAAGTTCATAGATTAGACTCAGATACATGAATGGGAGCCTTTGGCTGTGTTTAAAAGAACCTCAGAGATGAACCAAGGAGGGCTCTCTCAGTGAGGACAGACAGTTTGAGAGCTGTGGGCATCCTGTGGGTGATGGGCAGTGCTTCAACTATTATCCAGTCCTCTGCCCCCTGAGGTATACCCAGAAAGCCCCCTTTCTTCCAAAAAAGTAGTGGGGAAAGGATTTTATAAGCTCTCACCAGGATCTGCATGGAGCAGTCAGAAGAGTACTGGTGTGGTTCCCACTTGATTCTAACATAAAGGCATATGAATTGTGTGTCTTGGGGATGCAATCCAGATTTTTACATGTGTCTTTCACTGAAGCGTCCCTTTGTCTTTACTTTCCCCATAATTCCTCTGCTCCCGAGCTTTTTTATTTGTTTCTAGTACTTACATACACTTCTCACCAATAGACTCTGTAGACCTCTATTCCCCCAGCAACATGGATTAATCTTTACTCTCTTTGGAGAGTGAGGCGCTGATGGTAGCCAATTTCTTTTTAAAGTATACTGACTTAAGTCTTATGTCAAGTAGTTTTTCTGCCTCTATTTCTATAATTGGGCTTCTCTCCATGTTGGGGTTCTTTGTCCCCATTTTATGTTGATGGGGATCCTCAACTCCTTTCTGAATTTGGACCTCATCAGTTCTGAAGGTGTTGGACTTTGGAACACTCAAGTCTGTGTCCTGACATCTGAGTTCTGGGGGGACAAAGTAAACCCCAGTGGACCTCCTAAGAAGTCCTGCTCCTAAAGTCATTTCCCAGCTTACCTCTCAGCATCAGCATCACAAAGAGGAAGAGGACTGGCAGGAAGGAATGGGATCTCATGGTTTAGGGGCCAGTGGTGTGGAAGGTGGCCCAGGCTGACACGAGCAGGGTTTTTATTCATTTCTGGGGGCCTGTGGTTTCTCCTGATCAGTGAAGCTTAACATGCAAAGATGTAAAACTGCTTTTGTGGGAGTATTTCCAAACCTTAGAGTTTCTAAATTTGGTGACAAATTAACCTAATAATAGAGAACCAGATGGTTAATGGTTTCCTCCTTTCTATGTGTTCTCAGTTCCACCAGTGGTCCCACCACCAGTCAGTTCTCGTTTTTGGAAAATATGATTCACGATTAAATTTTTTACATGGCACGTAACAGTTATGGCTGTTTGTAGAGAGCAGTATTGTAACCAGCTCCACGTACACAGCATGCAATAGTCAAATTAGGATAACTGGTAATCTTCTTCCTTCAAACATGATCAAGCACTTCTCCCCTAGTGTTTTGAACTGTATAATTCAACGTTACATATCTTTTTCTAACAACCCACTGAGTTCCCTTTGTGCTGTCTTGTATGCTTGAGGTGTGAGGTTGTCCCCTAGAGCATGGTCCACCTACCAGGGCCATGACTTTGAAGAAAACCAATTCTTCCTCCTCCAGAAGTTGCCCATAGCTTCTCTGGTGAAGGGTGCTTCTGAGCCCTTTGTACTGAAATATTAACTGGTTTGGTCTGGTGCGGGACTTATGCAGGTAGATCACAGATGTTGTGAATTCATGGGCATTACTGTCACGTCCAGAAGAGATTGTTTTTGCCCTGTTGTCAATTATTCTCCACACTTTGGCCAGTTGTGATTTTAGGACTGAAAGCTGCTCTAATCTATGGGTAGAGAGATGCATAGATCAATACTTTGGAAGTTTCATCAAATCAAGCAGTAGGCTTACTACTGGAACCTATGAACTCCCCAACTGTGGGTCTTTGGCCAGATTTATAGCACTGCATATGTTTCCTTCTTGGGAGTGGGCTTTAAACCAGAGCTTAAAACTATTAATAACCCTATAATGTTAATACTATTACACCTGTGGGCCTGTCTTGCAAAAACAACATCAAAAGATATACAAAGTTGGAAGTGGGTAGGAAGGGGAGGGGTAGGGTGTAGATCTGGAAGGAGTTAGAGGGAGGTGAATATGATTAAAATGCATAGTATTTTAATATGTGTATGACATTCTCAAAAAAGCATATTAGAAGCATTGCGTGCTGATATTTCTTTCCGGTGCGTCGTCCTCTCACTGGTCCTGTGTCTTGTCATCGTTCTCCACATTCTCACGTCACTCACCCCTGCTCCCTCTGACGGCCGGTCCTCTCTCCTCATTACCGGCTTCCTTAGGCTTCCCTAAGAGTGAGGACACGCTGCATTGCGTTTCTCTGCCTGGTTGATTTAGCGTCATACGTTTTCTGATTCTACCCATGTTGTCACAGATGAAAACGATGTTCAGACACCTTTCAAAGGCTTCATGAGAGAAGAACTCACTGGAATAAGTTGCCAGTTTGGGGGAGTGCCTACATCATGGAGTGGGGTGATGTGTCTGTCTCCTGTGCTTGGCTTCACAGAACACTGTAATTAATCTCCCACTCGACCCACATTCCTGACAACTGTAGAATTTCATCCATCTTAAATGATTGGATGCTATTGTATTGTATTCGTGATCTGGATATCACATTTTCTCCATCCCTCCAAAGATGGGTAGTTAGGTGTGTTCTGTTTCTTTCCTAATGTGTTTCATGTTCCAATAAACATTGGAGTGTAGATGGATCTTGAAAGTACCATTGCATTTCCTTCTAGTTGTGCAATTGGTGGACCCTGCGGTTCTGTTGGCAACTCTGAACAGCCGTCTCTAGACTTCCTTTCCTGGCTGCACTAAACTCCAGCCCCACTCACTGGCTTTGTGAGTTCCTCCCCAGGTCCACAATATCACCGGCTTTTATGATTTCCCCCCCTTTTTGATAATAGCCACCCCAACTGGGGTGACAGGATGCCTTATTATGGACATAACTTGCATTTTCTGGGCACTTGCAATTTTTCCATGTACTTCACTATCTGTGTGTTTTCTTTTGAGAAAAATCTATTCAAATAATTTTGTCTTTTTAAGAAAAATTACCTTTTCTCATTGTATACTGAGTCCCCCAATATATTCTGAATATCAATTCCTCATCAGATAAATGGTGTACAAACATTTTCTCCCATTCAGGAGTTCGTCTCTTGGCTTTGCTCATTGTCTCCTCTCAGGAGAAGGATGCTTTATAGTTTGGTATTCGTCCATTTGTACATCTTCACTTTGTTGCCCTTGCTTCTGGGGTGTGGAAAAAACAAACAAACAAAGAAAAACATTGTCTATCAAGCTTGTTAAATTCTCTCCCAGTAGTTCACTGTTTCTGAGCTAGCATTTAGGTTGCTGTCCACACTCAGTAGGAGATGGCGGTCATTCCGTGTGTGTGTGTGTGTGTGTGTGTGTGTGTGTGTGTGTGTGTGTGAGTGAGTAGGAGATGGCGGTCATTCCATCCTTGTGTGTGTGTGTGTGTGTGTGTGAATGAGTGCCATGGCTTCCCAGCTCCACCCTGCAAAAAGTTATCTTTGCTCCACTGAATTAAATTGATTCAACTCTTTGTGGTTCATACAGAAAAGTATTTCATGGATGAGAAGATCACTCACACAATAGCCTCTTTTTTATTTAGAATGCAAATTTGGAAATAATTGAAGAGTATAGTGTTGTTTTTTTTTTTTTTAAAGGGTCCTTTGAAGTGTTGAAATGCTAGGTACAAGCTGATTGAAATCTGAATTGATTGATTCTTGGGCTTTGTGGCTCTCATTAGCCAACTACGGTAAATGCAAATTACCTTCTGATTAGGCTGTCCCAGGGTAGCAAGAAGGTCCAGCATAGCACAGAAGGATGAGGGAGATGGCCGCTGTGCTGAATCTCCAAGTGTCTCTCCATCTCTCTCTCATGCTTCCTACTATGGCTGTGTCATAATGGTTGTGCAGGAATCTCAGAACGCTCAGAGTCAGGCTTGAGTCTTGGCATACAGAGAGAATTCAGGAAGTGGCCAAGAAACAATGGCTTGAGGTGTAGTTATTTTTCGTCTGTGGCACAAGGGTGAAGACAATTGCTGTCCCCCTCAGTTCACATACCTTGTAATGTTTAGTTGTGCAGCTGAATATATTGAACATTAAATATATTAAACATCGAATATATTAAATCCTTAGATTAATAGAACTTTATTTGTATTATGTCATGTAGACTCATAGAAATTGATGTAACATTAGGCACTTTTGTAAAATGTCTCTTTTGCTACTAAGCCTTGTACATTGCATAGTGTGGGCCCCTGTCATTTCCATCTCCTTGGAATTCAAACAGATTCTACACTCAGAACAAATCCACACACCATCCTGTCAAAAAGCACTGGTAAAGGAGGAAAGGGGACTGAGGGAAGGACAAGATCATCTAGTGACCTTGTGTTGGAGGAGTTGTAGCTTATATCCTGAACTTTATTTTACCCCTCTCTCTCTCTCTCTCTCTCTCTCTCTCTCTCTCTCCCTCTCCTAACCTTACCTCCCAAAGCTGCAGTTTGACTGCAGATGTCCACGTGAGGCCTGTGGGAGAGGACCCACCGTCCTATGGCTTCTTTAACATGGCTCTTCATTTCATTTTGGTGACAAGGAATGGCCTTTCCTCTGTCAGTTTCATAACATCACCCATGCTCATTTTTTTTTGAATGGCAATGAGAAAATGAATCAGGATGGCAGTGGTGGGGATGCAGCTCAATTGCTAGGGTGCAGAGAGCAAGCATGAGCATTTGAGTCCCAGCACCACAGGCATTCGGTAGTACATGCTGGAATCCCAGCACTTGGGAGATAGAGGCAGGAGGATCAGAAGCTCAATGCTAATTAACCAGTTCAAGGGTTACAAGAAACCCTGTTATAGTCCACAAAAAACCAAAAACAAAACAAACAAAACCAAACCAGGCCAAGCCAAACCCAACCAAACCAAAATAATAAACCCACAAACTAACACACAAAAAACAGAACAGTTTTTCCAAATTCAAGGTTTTTTTTTTTTAATTAAAAAGTTTGTGAGATAGAGTCTCATGTAACAATCAAAGTTGAGTAGCAGATGACTTTGTGGGGACCAAAGGCCAACATGTAATTTTCATTGTGTATTTGCTTTCCAACAAGGAGTCAGTGCATAATAAGTATCTACATGCTAAACTCGTTTGTTTTTTAATCTTCATTTTCTTCCCACTTTCGTCTTTCCTGTTCTCTTCCCCATACCAGAATTCCCAAAGCAGAGTTGAACTGGTGCTAAAAGCCATCCCCCTCCCAACATGAAGCACTATGAACTAGTTAGCACTAAGCAGCTTTTAGTTGCACATATTTAGAAAGGAAACTCACTTTATCGAGATACTCATACCTCCCATGACATTTTCTGTTGTATGTTTTTCATCAACATCTCTTTGTGCATATAAAGCACACAGCCAATAAGTGAGATGACAGGCCACTTTCTGACTACCCCATCCGGAGATCGTGCAGGCACTAAAGTGGATGAGAATGGATTCCTTCTGCTGTAAAGCACAGGGCTGCTTTACATAGTTAGCAATTCTAGATTTCCTGATTTGTTTTCTTTGCCAGGTTAAAGCCAGGAGCCTGTATATGTCACTCCAAGCAAAGTGCCATTTCATGTGGTTCATGCTGGATGCTAGATATATACTCTCGTTCCCAAATCTCAATTCTACTTTAACAGCCTGGGTGTTGAAAGGGAAGAAGGAGGCCAGGGCCTTTGATGAAACCTTCAGGCACAGGGTTGAGGCCAAGGAAGCAGGCTCTTTACAGTGATGGGCTAGGGATATTGTAGGCTGCTGTCCCACACATGGTCCCGAGGCCACAAGTCCCACCAGTCCGTCTGCCTGGACCTACAAAGCTCTTTGGCCAGTGGTCAAGATAAGTAACTTTTTTCCTGAGTAAAGAGAGTTCTGAAGATAAAATTTACTAGAATTATCCCAGTTTTTAAATTATCTAGGAACACCTAGTAACTTTATCCAATTAATTCCCACTTACAGGGGGGTATAAGGAGTTGCAAACACTTGAAACCCCTCTGACTTCACGTTCTCTAAGCTAACAGTTTTAGTGGAAAACGAATGAGACAGTTGTAGTGGAAAATGAATAAGGCATCCAAGTCTTGTGGATTTCTTGCGAAAATGCCTTTTGGGGCCATAGGTGATAGTGGATAGCCTCTAAGGATTGTTTCCCTGTAACCTGCCTGGCATCCTCCTCTTACCTAAGCACCTGCGGAGTTTATCGTTACCTGGTAGAACTTGACTCATAAAGAAGAAAGTGGCCAAGACGAGGACAGAGCTCTTCATGGAAGAAGGCTAGGCCTTGCATCCAGGAGGCGGCAAAGACTATCCCGTGGCTCGCTGGGATCAGTGGGATGCCTTTGTCTGGACAATGACTGCCCCCTCTGTACCTTATTACGGATGTTGTTCATGGCAGTGGTCTGTAGAGTGATCTGCTTGGGAAGACTAAAGGGTCTTTGTTTTCTTGGTCAGTGGATTCACCAAGGATCTGGTTGCATGCACAGTTTTGATCAGGAGACCTTGTTAAATAGGAACATGGTCTCCAAGCATTTTGGCTACAGATGAAAGTTTGTGATCATACAGCCATCTATATTAAGTTACAATGGGTTAGGCTCTGCTGAGAGCCTGCTGGCTGACTAAATGACTGGATATTTGGCTAGGAACCATTTCCCAGAATTATTTAGACTTGATAATAATTAATTGCATACCCAGTTCTTGGTTTGAACTTCCATAGTGCTTTGTTCACCCTGGACAGCTTACTCTATAGTGTGTAGATTTGCTTTGGACACAAAGCTGGGAACTTTTTGCTCTGAGGAAGGTGTTAAGAGGCATGGTTATTTATTCTGAAGGCTCTGTCATCTATGGAAGTACTGAAATGCCACTGTGTGAGAGGGGGAACAGGAGGTCTGGATTTGAGTTCTAAGTCTCTAGATCAGCTAGTGTCTTGAGGAATGGGCATAGGTGTGTGTGTGTGGGGGGGGGGATGCCTTCTTTAAACACCAGCACTCCCTCCATAGCACCTGATCTCTTGATTCTAAGCATCAGGTGCTTCTTAGTCCCAGCTGCACACACAGTTAATCGAGAGAGTTTAAAAGGCACTTAGCCCTATTCTAAGAAGTTTATTATTTTTAAGGCTGATTAGAAATCCTGGAGGCCAACGAGATGGCTCAGCGTGAACATGCCGAGGAGGAGCCCTCTGATCTGCTGAGGGCCGCAGCGTAGCATATGAAGACATTCAAGCTATTTTGCAACCTTAGCAATTTGTAACCTCAAAATCTGCTTAAGCAGAAAAAAAGTACAGGCTGAATCTGAAACGCAGAAAGATACCCCACACATAGCAATAATGCCAGAACAGGATGTGTCGTTTCTTCATATCTCAGTGATGAAGTGCCCCTGAGCCAGGCTTAGGTGGTCAATCAGTGGGCGAAAACTCCATGAGACTTCCTTTACCAACAGGATGTCCTTTAGTCTGCATGGAATTAAAAAGTGGAAAGAAACAGGGTGGGGAGGGAAGGAAATGATGGAGTGTAACAAATACTTAAAAATCAAGCAACATGTTTCTAAATAATATAACAAAAAAGAAATTTATAGAGGAAATTAAATTTTTTGAGTGGAATATAAATGAAACCAAAGCCTGACTTTTGCAGAATGTATCTGAGTCCATGTGAAGGGGTGTGTCTAGTCTCAAGAGCAGGCAAGGAAGAGCAGGCTGCTGGTCTACATTATCTTCAAGAACACTCAACAAAACAGTAAACCATGCTTGAGGCAGAGAAATAGAGGAGACAATAAAGGAAAAGATGTGAGTCTGTGGGATGGAAAAGTAGAAAAACAGTGAAACTACTTAACTCTTTCAAATGTCCAAATAATGGAGAAAACCAAATATACTTAACGAAAAACTACTGTGGCCCAACCAGACATTACTTAGAGGAAACGGACACGTTTCTATGATGCACATAATAGAATATATGAATAGACCTACAAAATAGGGTAAATAATAATAATAATAATAATAATTTTTGAAGCACATTTGGAGCTTGTAAAGACATTTTACTATATATATTTTAAACACTAGGATGAAGAGAAGGGACACTGTTTAAGGAGTGTATCTGGGAGGATCCGCACATCAGACCTAACAGCATCTTTAGAGATGTGTGGCCAGTCTAGCAACATGGACAAGAAGCTGCTGTGTTCTTGTGGGCCGGAAGTTCAGGTGTCTGGTTCTGACTTTTGCTTGAACTCCAGCCACATCCTGCCTACACTTATGACCTGTAGTCTCCATCAAACACTTGAGGTTTGGACTAAACTATAGTCTCTGGTTCTTCCGGATGTGAGAACCAAACAGAATGTTCCAAAATCGTATCCCAAAGACAGACTATCTTGTATCAAGCCCCCAGAAAAAGAAAGCTACTTCTCTCAAAGAGAAAATTCCAGGATCCCTCCAGTATCTGAAGGCAAGGCCATACATACCTCTGTTTGGGTAAAGTGTATTTGTTTTTTTGCTGCTGTTTTGTTTTTAAGGTACATTTCAGCTGTTCAAAATAATAGTGAGAAACCCATGCAATAGCGTGCTCTGCCCACACTCACTCAACACCCCTGATCTTCTCCATTACTCCATATGCCTTTCTTTTTAATAACAGGCCTTTTTGCATCTCTAGGTCTTATTTTAAACTTTTTAAAATGTATTTGTTCTTTAAGTGACTTGTTTATTATTAATAATATTAATTATTAATTATTGTGTAAAAATGTCTGCTTATGTGCATGTGGGTGCCCAAGGATGTGAAGGAAGTTAGAATTACAGGTGATTATAAGCCGGCTGGGAACCAACCAACCTGGGGTCCTTTGCAAGAGTATCAAATGCTCTTAACTGTTGAGCCATCTCTCAGGTTCCAACTTTCTCTTTGGAAGGCATGTGAAAGAACACACGGGAAGATCATCTCCCTGAGTTTGGCTTATCTCATCCGATACACGCATCTCAAGTTCTGTCATTCTCCTTCAAAGGACATGATTTTCTTCTTCTTTGTCCTCCATTGTCTCTCCATGTTCTTTATGCATCCATCCCTTGATAGACATTGTACTGGTTACTTTTCCACTGCTGAGATAACACGCGGTAAGCAGACGTAATTCACGGAAGGAAGCGTCTCAGAGAATAAAAAGGCAACACCGCAGAGAGGCCTCGCCACGAGGCCTAGCAGCAGCAAAAGCAGGAAACCAGAGTTAAGCAAAGAATTCTCACCTGAAGAACTTCGGATGGCGGAGAAGCATCTTAAAAAAATGCTCAACTTCATTAGTCATTAGGGAAATGCAAATCAAAACAACCCTGAGATTTCACCTTACACCAGTCAGAATGGCTAAGATTAAAAATTCAGGAGACAGCAGGTGTTGGAGAGGGTGTGGAGAAAGAGGAACACTCCTCCACTGCTGGTGGGGTTGCAAATTGATCCAACCACTCTGGAAATCAGTCTGGCGGTTCCTCCGAAAACTGGGCACCTCACGTCCAGAAGATCCTGCTATACCACTCCTGGGCATATACCCAGAGGATTCCCCACCATGTAATAAGGATACGTGTTCTACTATGTTCATAGCAGCCCTATTTATAATTGCCAGATGCTGGAAAGAACCCAGGTATCCCTCAACAGAAGAGTGGATGCAAAAAATGTGGTATATATACACAGTGGAGTACTATTCAGCCATTAGAAACAATGAATTCATGAAATTCTTAGGCAAATGGATGGAGCTGGAGAACATCATACTAAGTGAGGTAACCCAGACTCAAAAGATGAATCATGGTATGCACTCACTAATAAGTGGATATTAACCTAGAAAACTGGAATACCCAAAACATAATCCACACATCAAATGAGGTACAAGAAGAACAGAGGAGTGGCTCCTTGTTCTGGAAAGATTCAGTGAAGCAGTATAGAACAAAATCAGAACAGGGAAGTGGGAAGGGTTGGGTGGGAAAACAGGGGGAGGGAAGGGGACTGATGGGACTTTCGGGGAGTGGGGGTCCAGAAAAGGGGAAATCATTTGAAATGTAAATAAATATATCAATAAATTAAAAAAAATTGTATAAAACGATGGATTTCATTGTAACTCTTCATACATGTTTACAGTATACTTCGATCATGTTTACTCTCATTTATTATATCTGTCACTTCCCCCCATCTCCTCATTGTTCCCTTCCTCATCCTCAGTAGAAGTTCTACAAATGTCATTGAATCCATCTTTATGGCTGAATAATGTTCTATCATATATATATATATATATATATATATATATATATATATATATAATTGTGTTATATGTATAATAAATTATATATAAATAAAATTATGTTATATGTATAATAAATTATATATATATATATATATATATATATATATATATATATATATATATATTTTTTTTTTTAAAAGCAGGAAACCGGGTGCTCACATCTTCAGTTGTGAGCAGGAAGCAGACGGAGTGAACTGGAAGTAAGCAGCCCAAGGCTTTCAAACTCCCAAAGTCTTGCCTGCTGCCTGCCCAATTGAATACTTATTCAAGTAGGGCTGTACTTCCTAAACCCTCAAAAACAGCGCCACCAACTGGGGACAAGGTGTTAAAACACTTAGTTCTAGGGGGGACAATTCATCTCAAACCATCATAAATACCTAGGCTGGATGGTTCCTTGGCTAGCTAGCATAAAGAGTGTATGACAGACAGACGTGCTTGAACCCTCTCCAGCCTTGCTTTGCCTTTTTATTGTTGTTTTTGTTATTGATGCCATTCTGATTCGGGTAAAAGGAAAATCCAGCATAGTTTCAATTTGCATTTTCCTGGTGGCTAATGATGTTGAACATGACTTCATGTAATTATTGGGCATATGCGACTATTTTGACAAGTGTCTGCTAAGTTCTTGTGTTCACTTTTAATGACTGGACTGTTTCTTCTTCTTGTGTTATTTTTTGCATTTTCGATGTATTCTTGTTGTTAATTCTCTGGAAGATGCCTTTCTGGCCATTTTTTTGTCCATCATGCATATTATTTCTTATATGGTAGTGGAACAAATCTTTAATCACAGTACTTAGTAGGCAAAGGCAAGTGAATCTGAGTTCAAGACCAGCCTGGTCTATAGAGTGAGTTCCAGGGGGGACCCCCATTTCATAGGCTCTTTTCCTGAGATTCTGAAGAAAACCATAGATTACTCATTTGATATGGTTCTTTCTTATAAATTCAAACATTCACACATATAAGCCTTCCTCTCAGGACTGTATTCATTGCACCTCATAGGTTTGGGGCAAACCTATGAGGCATTTGGCATTTCCATTTCCCTAAGACTCTGAAAACTTAATTTCTCTTATTTTCTCCCAGTGATACTGTTTAAGGGTCTAACGGTAATCCTCATGTGTTAAGAACATTCTGTAAATTTCTCTTGCTGTTTATTTTTAGTTTAATTCAGTTATGACCCAATAAAATGCAAGAAATTATGTCCTTTTTTAACATTTGTTCAGTTCTGATTCATAGTTGAACACATGATCTGTTTTTAAAAAACAGTTTCATAAGCTGCTAAAAAGCATTTGTTTCTGAGACTGCTGAATGAAATATTCTGTGGGTGTCTGTTAAGTCTTTTACTGTGGTGTTTAACTTTAGGGTTTCCTTGCTATTTTTTGTTTTGATATTCATCTATTGATAAAAGAGGGGCATTAAAATCATCCCCTAGTTTTGTATCAATTTTATGATTTATGCCCAGTATTATATTTTATAAAATTGTGTAGTCTGACATCGTTTGTACATATGATGTTATAGATATGTAAGTGAACACACACACTTCCTACCTTCTTGGCCAATTGTTCTACCAATATGTGATGACTGTCTTTGTCTCTTCAGATTGGCTTTGCCTTGAAGTCTGCTATATTTATTATAAATATGGTTCCTTCTGCTTGCTTTTGTCTTCTGTTTATCTGGATACAATGTTCTATTCTTTCCATATTCAGTCTCAGAATATCTTGATCAGTCAGGTGAGTTTCTTGCTGGCAGCAAATTGTTGAAATTTTATGTATGAAGAAAAATAAAATCAGCCACTTTACATCTTTCAATTAGACAATCAAGAGTATTTATATTCAAGGTTTATTATTTAAAGGTATGTACTAATTTCTGCTTTTCTTTCAGTTTTTCTTCTTTTTTCTTAGATATGTTCTTTGTCCTTCATTCATCTTGGAGGTTTGGTGTTTTCCTATAAATGACTATCATTTGTGGCTTCTTCCTAATTCTCATTGCTTGGCTACTCTTCTAGTGATAATTACTCTTTTTTTGTGTGTGCTTATGGTGGTGTTTATATTATTTTTCTTTGGCATTTGATTTCTTCCAGTATTATATGTGATACTAGTTCAGTGGTTATAAATTTCTTAGTTTATGATTATTTTAGAAAGCCCTTACTTCTTGTTCAGTTTTGAAGGATAGCTTTGCAGGTATAGTAGTTTAGTTTGGCAGTCATTTTCTAGCAGTCCCTGAAGCACAGCAACCCATGCCCTCTTGAGTTTTATAACTTTTGGTGAGAAATCAGGGTTTTTTTTTATTATTTTGTCTTTATTTCTGACTTGGATTTTCTTCTTTGCAACTTTAACTTTTCTCCCTTGTCACAATTTTTGCTAGTTTAACTATAATGTGTCATGGTTCTTTTTTTGTCATGTCTAGTTGAACTCTAAATGCTTCCAGTATCTGGTTGTCTATTGGAAAATACCTTGTTAGATTTAAAATTTTTGAAGAATTATAAAAAGTTGCTATTAATTATAGTTCCTTGGCAGACTTTGTATGGGTATAAAATATTTAGGTAAATTCCAAGGGTTAACATGGTAAAGGTCAATTTTCCTAATCTCTTTTAACTCAATGGTAAAGTTGTATTTGTGTCCTATCAGTAATGAGTGAACATTCCTGTTTCTTCCAACGTTTTGGATATTCAACAGGGCTAGTGTTACAGGTCTGGGACACTTTTTCTCTAATGGTAGTTTACTTTAATGTGGGTTTTCTTTTCTTTTTAACACATTTACTTACTGCTCACCACTAGCAAAATGCTTGCCCATACTTTTGATCTAATTTTGTGTTGCTTGCTTTCTTATTGATTTGTGGGCACTATTTGTATATTTTGAATACCAGAACTTATAGATATTTTATAAAGACTTCCATCACTCCTACTCCATGACTTCTTTTTACATCTTAAGTGCTCCTTTCACATTAAAAAAGTTGTTAATTTTAACGAAATCTAAGTTGTCAATTCTTTTTTTTAATAGGTCATGTTTTTGATGTTTCACTTTCTTTTAAAAAGTCAATACCAGATCTCAAGACTTTGAGCAATATCATCCATCTTAAGTTTTTGTGATAGTTATAAGATATGTCTTTAGATACATAGCTCTAAATGTGAGTTTCAAGTTGTGCTATAGTACTATTTGTTGAGAAAGTTATCTTTTTTCCATTGAGTGACCTTTGGTTTTAGTCAATTTTTGTTTAAGTCTAATTCTGGGATGTTTCTATTCTTGTGATTCATTGATTTACTCTTTTTGTAATACATCTTAATTATTGTGATTTATATTACAGTAAGTATTGAAGTTAGGTATTTGTTGTTTTGTTTTGTTTGCTTGTTTGTCTTACTTTTGTCTTTCCCTTATCAATTGCATTGGCTATTTTGGGTCTATTGCTCTTTCCTCCATTGCATTATTGCCACATTTATGTCTGCTTGTGTGTCTGAAGATTTCCTGTGGAAGAATATGTCATTCTCTGTTGGTTAGGCTCTGCTAGCCAAGAACAAACCACAGACCCAGGACCATTATAAAAAGCTCTGGATCCACCATCCTCCAGGAATCCAGACTCCAAAGGTCTCTACATCTTCACTTCACCGACCCTTCCACCATGAAACCATATCTGCTTCTCTCTACTCTATTCTTCTTCTTGGGCCTCTTACCCCTAGGTAAGTTGGTGGCTAATTATAGGGGGCATATTAAGTTTAAAAGTCTCTCTGGAAGGTCAGAGATTAGTTAATTTTAACAGTTTCAGAAACCCAACATCCACAGCTCCACTAAGATTATATCAGGATAAAACAGACATACATTGCCATTAATCCAAATGTCAAATGGGTCATGTTGTACTACATACACCCTTTCTTTGGATTCCTAGGGAGGAACAAGGAGTTCTTTGTATATGTCTAGTTCTTCTAGGACATTTTGAAGCACTATTTAAGCAGCATTTATGAGGACATCTACTCTTTCAAATGAGAGGATGGAAACTCCCCAAGGAGAGGTGATGTTAAATGAGGGTCACAAAGTCCTGGACATCTTATGAGAAGAGACAAGTATTCCAACACAAGTGAAAAGTCAGAATCCTTGTTAGGCAAGGGGAAGTTAGCATGGGAATGAACTGCAGCAGGAAGATCCCTAAATATACAAGTAGAGATGGAATATATTACACACATAAATAAAATATCTTCTAATTAGAAAATTAGCTCACTGGCTCTGTGAGATGGGTCAAAATATAAACCAACAAAACCCAAGGTAACGCACCTGTGGAAGTTGTTACACATGAAAAATGCATAGCAAAATGAACCTGTAGCATGAAAAGAGAAAAACTGTAGACAAATAATAAGCAAAGACACCAATTTGTAATACCTTGGTACATAACAGGTTTATTTATAGTAATTGAAAACATAAGGATGGATGTGGTGAATGAGTACAAAATTTAGTAGACTGAGCATGGATTATGTTGAGTTTAGAAAAAAAATCATAATAAATCCACAGAATAAAGGGGAATGAGCCAACAAACACAAGAAACAAAGGGACCAAAAAAGTAACAAAACAAAAACATTGTATACTTCACAGTACTCTGGTACTATTGATCAAGGGAAGATTAGATCACACTTAAAATAGCTACTTCACAAATGATGGAGTTGATACCATAATAGGTGCTCCTCAGACTCAAAAATGAGAAGATTTATTACAACTGTGTGTAATGTATTCCCCCTCTTGTATATTTAGGGATCTTCCTGCTGCAGTTCATTGTATCTGTGATTTTACATTAATCAGATTCCTACTAACTTGTCATCACTAAGATACAAATATCTATTGTTTTAATCTTAAGAAAATGGTTATTTCCTTGCTTTTCCTTAAAATCATGACCTGGAGTCTTGGTCTTGAAATCGTTCCCTTTTCATTCTCTCTTAAATATATCCCCATCAAATACTTTCCCATCTCTCCCACTCTGTTATTGAAATTGCTTTTGCCTTCAGCATTCATACAAAAGCTTTCTCTCCACCCCCTGCACACTTATTAACAATCACCGTGCTGTTGGCCCAGTGGTCATTCATTCCGCATTGTCAACTGCCTGTTGGCTGATTTTCCAGTGCCAGCCCCTCCCCTCTTCATAATCTTCCATATTTAGCCATTCTGTTCTGGAGTAGAAGTGTCAACTTGTTTCTCAGCTTAGCTCACTGATGGCTCCTCCTCAGTGTCTGCCACTTTTTCCTTATCTTTTCTGGTGATTCTTCTTGGAGGGGAGCCCAGGGGCTCAGGTCCTTGCCCTCCTCTACTCCCATTCACTTTACGAGACTTAGTGAATCTCATATCTTCAAATTCGCTGTTGGGCTTTTTCATTAGAACTCTAGTATGTCTAAAATAGGACTCATGGTTGTCTCTCAGATTCTTCTATGAGGAGTTTCCACACCTTAGTGCTGTGACTGTCATGCCAGGGGGACTCCTTGGATCTTCACTTCTCCTTAGGGATTTTCCATTGCTATACCACAAAGGGGCTCTGTTCAGGTTCCTGTCTCTCTTACTCCATTTTGGATATTGGGTGGCTCATATCCCAAGGGTGTCTTTCTTGGCTTCTGTCCTGTTATTAGACCTTACTAGTCTCTACTTGTATATTTGTAACTAAAGAGAGAGATTTTGTCTCAGCTCCTGTGTTCCTTTTACAGAGGTGAATGATATGATCTAAGACTCCAAGTAAGTTGGTTTTCAAAAAAGATTTATCATTTATTTTATATATGTGAGTACATTGTCACTGTCTTGAGACACACTAGAAGAGGGTATTTGATGCCATTCCAGATGGTTGTGAGTCACCATGTGGTTGAAATGAACTCAGGACCTCTGGAACAGCAGTCAGTTCTCTTAACCACTGAGCCATCTCTCCAGCCTCTCCAAGTAAGTTCTTAATAGTCTCCAACTCATCATTTCAGCCGGACAGTGGTGGCTCATGCCTGTAATCCCAGCACTCTGGGAGGCAGAGGCAGGTAGATTTCTGAGTTCAAGGCCAGCCTGGTCTACAGAGTGAATTCCAGGACAGCCAGGGCTACACAGAGAAACCCTGTCTCGAAAAAACCAAATCCCCCCCCCAATAAAAAACAAAGGAAAAAATTAGGCTCCAACTCAGACCTCAAATTGGAATATCTCCTGCATGCCTACCTGCTACATGTAGTTTTCTTGCTTACCGTATATATCTTATGAATACTCACCAGAAGGTCATGAAAGAGAGGAAGTCAGATGTGATTGAGACCCTGGGGATGCTTAAAAAAAAAGCATCGCTCCACCTTCAGATGTTTGTTTGAAGTTTAGGACACTTTTCTCATATCTGCCAATGGCAACTGCTTCTTCCTCCTGTCACTCAGTCACACGTGAGCAATCTGCCAGTCTCTCTGCTGTAGCTGGGCAAAGCTCAGTTAGCCTTCACTGAGACCCCAGATTCTACAGTGAGCTTTAAAACTGAGGATCTATTTTAAAAGCACTATCCAACTTGTGATCTTTCTTGAGAAAAGAACAATCACTTTTGCTCGTTTTATATCCTGTCCTAGTTAGGGTTTTACTGCTGTGAACAGAAAAGACATGACTAAGGCAAGTCTTGTAAGGACAACATTTAATTGTGGCTGGCTTACAGGTCAGAGAGTCAGTCCACTACCATCACCGCAGGAGCATGGCAGAGTCCAGGCAGGCACGGTGCTGTAGAGCTGAGATTTCCACATCTTCATCTGAAGGTTGCTAGCAGAACAGTCACTTGCCTGCAGCTAGGGCTAGGGTATTAAAGCCCACACCCACAGTGACACACATACTCCAACGAGGTCACACCTCCAATAGTGTCACTCCCTGGCCCAAGCATATACAAACTGTCACATATCCCAAGAGGAGTCACATTTATTTCTGCTCTTTTCAGATCTACAAATGTTGGACAACACTCAATAATATAACTAGTTTAGTGATATTAACACAGAATTTTAGCTTGGCTCTGAAGTCCATTTCCACTACATTGTTTCCTCCATAAATATTCTTTAGGATTTTCTTTCTTGAAGATGTCTTGGTAAAACACACTGTGATTCCACAATATGAACTAATCATGTGTGTGTGTGTGTGTGTGTGTACATGTATAATCATATACAACAAGTTCATGTTGTATAACATTATATGTATAGATCAATTAAAATAATAAAATAGAATTACTAGCTAAGCATAGACTAGCACTGCAAAAGACTACTCCTACAATGTTTTCCCATGGAAATTTGATTCTGCCCCATCAAAAGGGAGAGAGGAAAAGGTTAGTAAAAATGATAACAGTAAATATTTAGACAGCTGCTGTGTGCATCATGAGGGGAAATGAAGTAAGGTGACCACAACATTAAAGATGTGAATCTTTACCCTTACCTTGACCTGAAAGCCTGGTACAAGATGGATCCTATCTTTAATATTACATGACTTTTTCTGATGTGTTCTATAAAACCATCCATCCACCTACCCACCCGTCCTTCCATCTACCCACCCATCCATCTACCCATCCATCTATCTACCCATCCATCCATCCACCCACCCATCCATCCAACCATCCATCCATCCATCCACCCACCCACCCATCCATCTATCCATCCATCCATCCATCCATCCATCCACCGACCCACACATCCATCTATCCATCCATCCATCCATCCATCCATCCATCCATCCATCCATCCACCGACCCATCCATCCATCCATCCATCCATCCATCCATCTACCCACCCACCCACCCATCCATCCACCCATCCATCCATCTACCCACCCACCCACCCATCCATCCATCCATCCATCTACCCACCCACCCACCCATCCATCCACCCATCCATCCATCTACCCACCCACCCACCCATCCATCCATCCATCCGCCTAACCATCCATCCATCCATCCATCCATCCATCAATCCATCCAAGTCTTTTCTGACAAAATTTAGTCTGGAGATTTAGCCCTCAGTGTCCTCTGTGTCCACAGTACTCTTCCTTGGGTATTTTCTTATTGTTTTCATAAGCCCAGAAAGCAATCTCTGCCAATCCTCTCAATCCCATCCTCCAGGGTATACCTGGTCCATCACTGTATGACTTTATTCAAAACATTTGCCACTTGTTGAATCACCTCATTATTCAAACTGTGTTTTTGCTGTTGTTGCTGTTATCGTTTGGTTTGGTTTTGGTACTGTTAGATCTTCCTATCGAATGCAACCTCTGTGTAAATAAGGCATCTGGGCTGTTCTATTATTATGAAGAGAAAAGCTTTGTGAGTAAACCGCAGTAAGTTTGACATTCTATATAAAGGAGTGAGGTGATGAAGAAATCAGCATATTTAGGACATCTATTTTGTCTTGTTTTAGTCTGATATTTAACACAGTAACTTCTGAAGCTTTATCTAGACTTTTCATGTGTTTACAAGAAAACTAAGGGACAAGCTGTGAATAAGTGTGAATAAGCTGTTGGGAGAAGGGGGGGTGGCTGTGGGGTCATTGTGCAGGAGCTGCTGGGGGGGTCATTAGTTTGGCTCCTGTTCCTCACAAAGAGGCACTCTGCCCAGAATCATTCTGTCCTCATGGGTAAAGATGCCCACATGACACTCACACCCTGACCTATCACTTCCCTGGTTTCTTCTCTGCAGTTAGAAGTGGTTTAGGTGCGGCCGAGATGCACTGTGTCAGTCTGCAGGGCACTTGCAGAAGAAACATTTGCAAACTGACAGAAGATGAAATCGGTGCTTGCCGGAGAAGATGGAAATGTTGCAGGTTCTGGTGGATTCTCATACCTATTCCAACTCCAGTTATCTTCTCAGACTATCAAGAACCCCTCAAGTCTAAGATTAAGTAAGACCACAGTGAACACAGGAAGGACAGCTCGCCCAGCTGGCTAAAGCAATGCAACCTTGACACCGGACACTTCCAGCTCTTCAACCAGGTTCTACTCAGCTTGCCAATAAACATAAATATTGATTTCAAATATGTCCAGATACCATTTCTTTATGACATTTCAACATTTAAATAAAAGATTTAAATACAAGAAACTTTGCTTTGGAGCTAGAAAAAAATGCTGCTCTTCCAGAGGACCTGAGTTCAGTTCCCAGCGCACCCATGTTGTCTTACAGCCGTCTCTAACTCCACTTCCAGGGATCCAACACCTTCTTCTGACTCCACAGCACTGGACATATATTTGGTAAACATATGTACATGAGGTTAAACACAAATACCTATAAAATAAAAATAAAAAATCATTTTAAAACATGCTGTTTCCAGGTCTGGTAGTTGTGGCATGTGTCTTTAATCCCAGCACTTGGGTGGCAGAAGAAGGTAGATTTCTGAGTTTGGGGCCAGCCTGGTCTACAGAGTGTGTTTATGTGGGCATTGCTTGCTTTTATGCCTGTGCTTCATGCGTAGCCAGTGCTTGCAGAGGCCAGAAGAGGGAGTCGATCGCTCCCCTGGAACTGGAGTTACATAGAATGTGGGTGCTGAAAAAAACCAAACTTGGGTCCTTTGGAAGAGCAGCCCATGCTCTTAAGCTCTGAGCTGCCCCTCCACAACATCTTCATACCCTTTCTCCTCCCCTCTCTTACACCCACACTTCCCCCACTTCTGCTTCACAGCATCATCCCTGAGTCCTGGTATTCCAAGATCAATGTTCTCTAAAGTAAAACTCGGAATTTCTTACTCTCCTTATACATTATTAATAACAGGTAAGCTTTCCAATCACTGAAATTCAAGTCTCAGAAACTTAAATAAAATCTATGAGGCCAGTGTTACGACAACTTGGAATAATACTGTCAATTTGCATTAGTGACAAAATGAAAGATTGACATAGTGTCAAGTACCAGAATTTATTTGGTCAAAAGAATTGCATCTCATGTACAATGAATTAAAAAGTCCCTACGATGTGTGCTATACAGAAAACCCAAGAGAAAAAATTTACAGGAAATATCTATAAAAGTGTTGGTGGGCAGTGAGTTACTGTCTACCTCGCTCAAAGCTAACGAGTTCCAGCAGAGGGCGCTGCAGACTTCTCCCAAGAATCCAGGAACTTTCTGAGGTTCAATTTTTATTAGGACCCTAGGCAATTTCTTCCACATCCAAATTTTCTGTTCTCAGGGTCTCAGCTGGGGGGCCAGAAGGGGGGAAGGGCCGGGAAGAGCGGGCGGAGTGGAGGTGGCGGACAAGGACACAACATGGAGACCTCGTGATGGGTGAAACATTTTGTCCTGCCTGGTGCACAAATCCATTCTTGCTCCCAGGGCATCCTTAGATTTCAGAGTGTGTCCACAGTGCCTGGGTCAGCGAGTAGGACTGAAAGTTAGTAAACAGCGAGAAACCCTTTGTTTCCCCGCCCAGAGCAAACTGGAGCCTGGCAGAATTACAACAAAGGGCAATTATTCTTGTTTGGACAGTTTTTCCCCTGGTTCCCTCTGAACTGGTGAATCGCAACTATGTTGTGTGGCAGAGTGGGCTCGATTATCCCGAGGTTCCACGCAGGCTATGGGCAGCTGAGTTGCTGAAGCGCTTGCCACTGGTTAGGGGATTTCTTTCGGTTTGCTCTATTCTCTTGAGCATCTGCAGCTTACATACAGGATCCTGCTGAGCATTCTCTGCCAGATTTTCCAAACTTGGTAAGAGCCCTGTTTGCTTTGTCTACGGGGGCATGGAGACTGTCTTGTCTGTTTCTTTGTTTTTGTTTTTGTTTTTGTTTTTCGAGACAGGGTTTCTCTGTATAGCCCTAACACTGTCTTTTTTGAGATCAGTCTGCTGTGTGTATAAAAGCACTTGGGCAGTCTCCCGCAGGACAGAAGTCACATCACACCCGGTGACCTTTGAATCACCCATCTTATACCACTGGCCATTGCCAGCTTTAACATAACAGAGGTAATGTTCTTTGGGACAAGTCACACTGCTATCGACCACCACAGCATAGAGGGCATACACAAATGATCCTCTATTAGGCTGAGACATGTATACAGCTCAAGAGATTTAGGGTAGCTCACGTCCCTGTCTACTTTGTCACCTGTGAAGTCTGAGAGGGAATTCAACACCAGCAGGAGAACCTTCAACGCAGTTTGCACAGTCAAGGTCTTGGGAGCCTGCACAAGTAGGCCCGTGTAGTGTGGTCTCCCTTGCCCTCCCAAGCTCCTTCACCTTCACTAAATCCAAGGCTTTGTTCACACTCTGAGCCAACTTGATATCCAGGAAGGGGTCAAAGGTGCCTGAGGTGCCCCGGCAGAGGAGACACTTGGTCTGGGATCCCCAGGAGCCTCCAAGTATCATCTCATGGCCCAGGGTGCGACCCTCAGAGGCTGGTCCCCAATGCTTGCTCGCTGGCAGGCAGGATGTGTGCCTGACATTCAAGCTGAACTTCAGAAACTCAAGGGCATCTTCCTGCTTGTGCTCCTGGAAGGCGGAAGTCAACACGAATGAGTGTTGGGTGACTTCCCTGGAGTGGAGGAGACTCTGGGTCACGTGAGCATCCATAGCACACACATGTAACCTCCATGACTGGTGACGGCAGCTCTGAGAGAGCTCCTGAGACAGCATGTAGTTTACAAAAATTAGTATGTGTCCTACAGTATCAAACATTTAGCCAAGATTTAATTCTTCACTTAAAAATGAACAAGCGTACCCATGTCATCAGTATGCAAATCTGCTTTTGTCTTTAGTAAATGGTAATATATATATATATGTACAAATATATATGTATTTAGTAAATAATATATATAGTGGTTATATATTGAATATTAATGGCTATATATTGAATATATATACATGTATATATATATATGAATTGCTTAAGAGTAAATTTCTTTTAAACACTTTTTTCTTTAAAAAAAAAATGTCCTGGTTGGTTTTGGTCAACTTGACACAAGCTAGAATCATCTTGGAAGAGGAACCTCAACTGAAAGAATGCTGCCACCACATTTCCTGTAGGCAATTCTGTAGGTGTTTTATTGAATAATGATTTATTGGGGGCCCAGCCCACCAGGGGCGGTGTCACCCTAAGAAGGTGATCCTGCGTAATATATAAAAGGTGAGCAAGCCAGGACTGAAGGGGTTGGGGAGAGAAGTTGAAACTTATTATCAATAAATGCTTTACTCTAACACCTATGTTTTATACCTTTATTCCTGGGGTCATGGATAGATTTCTTAGGCGAAAAGGCTCCCATCAAGTGGGCAAATTTAAGAAGCCCTGCCCTAGGTGATAGCTTCTCCTCGTAGAGCCTGTAAACACTGGATTTCCCCAGCCCTATCCTGTTCTCTTCTTTGAC
This sequence comes from Apodemus sylvaticus, assembly GCF_947179515.1. Lineage (NCBI taxonomy): Eukaryota > Metazoa > Chordata > Mammalia > Rodentia > Muridae > Apodemus > Apodemus sylvaticus. The sequence goes on from NC_067479.1 coordinate 64,376,022, forward strand.
CCCATCTCTCACTCTGTCATGTGTCCTGGGTCCTCTCTCCCTACACCGGATTTCTTCTTTGAACTTCAAGACCAGATCTCAAACAGCTCAGACTCAGCATGGCCACCCTTGGCCTTTTATCAGCCCTCTGCGACCTGCCCCCTTTCAAACCTGGTCGTACCTGGCACCATCCCTGTGCACACGACTGACTCACTCATCCTTGACCGCTCCCCTTCGGCCTCGCCCACTGCATCAACAGTGCCTTCCAGACCCTTCTGAAACTTGCCTTCCATCCATCTGCTCCCTTCCTCCAGCTCTGATGCTGCCACTCTGGCCTAACGCCCCTGGCCACCGAGATGCTGTGTGCTCCTGGAGCCCGATTCTCACCAGAGGCTTCTTTATCAAAGGCAGCAGCCATAGCTGTGCACATCTGCTTTGCTGCTTCAGTCTGTCTCTTAGCTTCATACAAGTTGACAGGACTTGCTGGCAGTGGCACTTCCTGCCTTAAAATGGCCCTGCCTTCCGATTTGTTCACTAAGTGCTACTCCCTGGTTGACCCCTCCCTTGGAACGCTCATTCGCATTTCAACCTTCCACCTGCTCATTCTTGCCTCTCTCCTATGACTTAGCTAAAATGTCACTGCTGTGTGAGCCATCCTGCCCCACCCCCATGTGTTCATAGTAGTTTGCACTATTTGAGCTTAGCCATCGTCTCCAGTGGAGGTGGAGGTTGGCTGTCTGGTGCCTGGTGACGCCTGGTGAGGACTGTGTAGCAATGAGCCATCTTGCTGGCCCTTGATACATATTTGTGGATTGAATGGAACTGCATAAGGAAGTGTTGATGCTTGGGGTAAGATGGAAGGACCCCCAACTCTTCCTGTACCACTCTAACCCTATGTCCAGAACCCCATTTAACAGGCTGACATATCTGGATAGATTTTCTAGTGAGACTCTGCTGGCTTTCCCTGGAGATCTTTGAAATCACCCAAGTATAATTTGTAAGGCTGGCATGTGGGTGCCTGAGCTCACCAGATGGTGTTAACCTGTGCAGCAGTCTGTCTTTCTGTCCCAGGAACAGAATGGCAGTGGTGTTCCCTAGTGGACAGCAGAGTGGGTGGAGCATTTAACCCATCAGCCAATCACTAAAATGGCCTTAAAAATTAAGTTAAAATTTTGAGTTTTTACTTAAATGTTTATAAGTGTGTGTGTGTGTGTGTGTGTGTGTGTGAGAGAGAGAGAGAGAGAGAGAGAACAAGTACATGCATAAAGGTCAGAGAACAGTCTTTAGGATCTTGTCTTCTGTCTTCTGTCCGTTGTGGGAGGCGAAGAGCAAACGCAGGTCGTCAGGCTTGTAAGGCCTCTCCACCTGCTGAGCCTTTCTGCCAGCCCCAATTTTAATTTTAATTCAAGATGGCTTTGAGGATTTGTTTCAAAACTAAAAAACATTCAAATCACATTCTTTACTTGTTTATTAATTTATTTATTTGTGTGCACCTGTGTGCACACACCATGGCATGTGTGCCAAAGGTCAGAGGAGTCATTTTCTTTCCATTTTGTGGGTCCCAACTCAGGTCCTTAGGCAAGTGTCTTTACCCTCTGAGTCACCTTGCTGGTCTTCTTACATACATGCACTTCATTTTGCTAGACTGAGAACTGAACTCAAAGCTTTTTGCAAATTAGTCAAGTGCTCTCTACCACTGAGCTACATCCCAGACCCCTGTAGGTATCTTAAGGAAAACATTAATTAGTTTTCCTAGGCTAAATTTAAAAACTATGTATTAGTTATGGTTACAATTGCTGCCATGAAACACTATGACCAAAGCAATTGGGGGAGGAAAGGGTTCATTCGGCTTACACTTCCATATGACTGTTCATCAACAAAGGAAGGCAGGGCAGGAACTCAAGCAGAGCAGGAACCTGGATGCAGGAGGTGATGTGGAAGCCATGGAGGTTTGCTGCTTACTGCCTTGCTCCCCATGACTTGCTCAGCCTGCTTTTTATTATTTTTTTTTTATTTATTAAAAAGGGAAGTAAAGGGAAATAAAAACACTTCATGATAAAATTAAAGATTTACATGGAAAATATTTCAGCTGAACACGTTAAAATTGACAATTTTCACGGAAAATTAAAGAGTAAAGTGGTAGACATAGAAAACATTGCTAAATTAATTGAAATATGGGATAGAAACATTTATGATAGAATTGAAGATTCATGTGGAAAATATTTCTGATAAAATTGTAGAAAAATGTAGAAAAACATGTCAGAATTGAAGATTATCATGGAAAATTTTATATAGATATAATAATGGTAGGTATAAAAGTATTCCTAAGTTGATTGAAAGTGGAATTATAAACATTTTCTGATAAACTTGAAGATTTACATGGAAAATATTTCTGATAAAATGGAAGAAATATATAGAAAAACATGTTAAAATTAAAGATTATCATGGAAATTAAATAGATAAAATGATAGACACAAAGATAATTCTAAATTGACTGAAGGTGGAATTATAAACATTTTCAGATAACATTGAAGATTTACATGGAAAATATTTCTGGTAAAATTCAAGAAATAAATAGACAAACATGTTAAAATTGACTATTTCATGGAAAAATTTACATATAAAATGATAGATATAAAAACTCTTTCTAAATTAATTGAAGGTGTAATTACAAACATTTGTGATAAAATCAAAGATTTACATTGAAAACATTTATGATAAAATAGAGGAAGTATATAGAAAGACATTAAAATTGACGATTATCAAGAAAAATAATGCAGATAAAATGGTAGACATAAAAAATACTAAATTAATTAAAGGGGGAATTATAAACATTTTCTGATAAAATTGAAGATTTACATGAGAAGTATTTTGTTAGTCTGTATCTTTTTATTGGGTAGTTGAGTCCATTGTTGTTAAGAGATATTAGGGAATAGTGATTGTTGCTTTCTGTTATTTTTTATGTTATTTTTATGTTTGTGTGGGTATCTTATTTGGGTTTGTTGGAAGATTACTTTCTTGCTTTTTCTAGAGTGTAGTTCCCCTCCTTGTGTTGGCATTGTCCATCAATTATCCTTTGTAGGGCTAAATTTGTGGACAGATATTATGTAAATTTGGTTTTACCATGGAATATCTTAGTTTCTTTATCTATGATGATTGAGAGTTTTGCTGGGTATAGTAGCCTGGGCTGGCATTTGTGTTCTCTTAGAGTCTGTATGAGATCTGCCCAGGATCTTCTAGCTTTCATCATCTCCGGTGAGAAGTCTGGTGTAATTCTGATAGGTCTGCCTTTTTAAGTTACTTGCCCTTTTTCCCTTATTGCTTCTTAATACTCTTTCTTTGTTTAGTGAATTTGGTGTTTTGATTATTATGTGCTGGAAGGACTTTCTGTTCTGGTCCAGTCTGTTTGGAGTTCTGAAGTCTTCTTGTATGTTCATGGGCATCACTTTCTCTAGGTTAGGAAAGTTTTCTTCTACAATTTTGTTGAAAATATTTACTGGGCCTTTAAGATGTAAATCCTTGTTCTTGTCTATACCTATAATCCTTAGGTTTGGTCTTCTTATTGTGTCCTGGAGTTCCTGGATGTTTTGGGTTACCAGCTTTATGCATTTTGCATTTTCTTTGACTGTTGAGTCAATGTTTTGTATGGTATCTTGAGCACCTGAGGTTCTTTCTTCTATTTCTTGTATTCTGTTGGTGCATCTATGACTCCTGAATTCTTTCCAAAGTTTTCTATCTCCAGAGATAGAAACTTTGTGATTTCTTTATTGTTTCTACTTCCACTTTTAGATCCTGGATGGTTTTGTTCAGTTCCCTCACTTGATTGTGTTTTCCTGTAATTTTTAAAGGGATTTTTGTGTTTCTTCTTTGAGAGCTTCTGCCTGTTGCCCCATGATCTCCTGTATTTCTTTAAGGGCTTTTTGTGTTTCCTCTTTAAGGGCTTTTACCTGTTGATCAATGTTCTCCTGTATTTCTTTAAGGGACTTATTTAAGTCTTTCTTGAAGCCCTCTATCATCACCATGAGATACAATTTTAAATCCAACTCTTGCTTTTCCAGTGTGTTGGTGTATCCGGGGCTTGCTGTGGTGGGAGAACTGGGTTCTGATGTTGCCATGTGGCCTTGGTTTCTGTTGGTAGGGGTCTTGTGCTTGCCTTTGGCCATCTGGTTATCTCTGGTGCTAGTTGGTATTGTTGTCTCTGGCTGGAGTTTGTTCCTCCTGTGGGCCTGTAAGCCTGTGTCCTTACTCCTCTGAATTCAAAAGTGAAAGCACTGCTGGGAGATCTCTCTCTCCTGGCAGGCTATACACAGAAGACTGTAGAGTTTCCCGGCTCCCTGGTGCAAATGGTGGCAGGAAGACTTCTGTCCCAGCTGCTCCACTGTCTTAGGCCCTGTGTGCTCCTAGCTGGTCCCGTCCAGAGAGAAGGTGGAGATCTCACCTCTGCGCTCAGAACTGAAAGCACTGCTGGGAGATCACTCTCTCCTGGTAGGCTATGAACAGAAGGCTGTGGAGTCTCCCAGCTCCCTGGTGCCAATGGTGGCGGGAACACTTCCTTCCCAGCTGCTCCACTGATATTAGGCCCTGTGTGATCCTAACTGGTTCCCTCCAGAGAGAAGGCTATGGGGTCTCCCAGCTCCCTGGTGCAAATGGCAGAAGGAAGACTTCCCTCCCAGCTGCTCCTTCACCTGCTTTCTAATTGAACCACCAGCCCAGGGATAACACTACCCACAAAAATGGACTGGGCCTTCCCCTGTCAATCACTAATTTAAAAAATGCTCTGCTGTCAGAACTTATGGAGACACTTTCTCAACTGAGGTTCCCTCCTTTCAGATAACTGTAGTTTGTGTCAAGTTGACATAAAACTAGCCAATACTACAATTTGTACCTTTTCATCAGACAGTTACCTTTAATGCTGTTGTAGCTGCTCACACCAGAGACACTGCAGTTTCAGCATCTCTAGGGTCTGCTATGTAGGGATGCTTTAAGAACCAGGCATCTCTCCCCCACCACTTCCAGAGCATGTTTTACATTCGTTCTTAATTAGTTTATTGAGAGATATTTGCTCCAAGTCATGTACTCATGTAATAAAAGTCCTTGCTCCTATATTTAGAAGACTGTCCAATATAAATACCACTCCCAAACCTCCCATAATGAGCCTCCATTGACATAATGAGTTTCTTGGGAGGAATTGTATACATTAGAGATACTGATGAGTACTTTTATAACATATGCAATCCTAATGAGCTATTTTCCTTGTTACTGGGAAGAGGATTAATCTTGGGTAAATTTTCCAATAGCTGACAGTGCCTTCCCATCCCAGCCTGCCCTCCCCTGGGAGTCTATACCCTATTATTGCTCCATCTCCCAACTCCCATCAAACTCTTGACTGTCCCCAGTATTAGCTAAGAGTCTTAGTGGAAAGAAGTTCTTGCATTGACTCATTCTAAAATATTATGACTGAAACCACCCATTACCATTTCCAACCTTGGCTGGCCCTATGTCTTTCCAGAGAAACATTCTTATTTTGAACATTAGTTGACTATCCCGGGAGCATTTCTGAGGATTTATGTGTGTCCTAGAGATTGTTTACAAAGAACAGAAACCAGCGCACTGGAGAGATGGCTTAGTGATTAAGAGCTCTGACTGCTCTTCCAGAGGTCTTGAATTCAATTTCCAGCAACCACATGGTGGCTCACAACCATCTTGTAATGGGGATCCAATGCCCTCTTCTGGTGGGTCTGAAGACAGTACAGTGTACTCAGATAAATGAAATAAATCTTTAAAAAGGAAAACAAACAAACAAACCCCCAGAAACTTACTCAAGCAGACTGTCAGTGTGAGATAACCAGGAAGCCTTGGAGAACAAGGCAGAGCTGGTGTCCAGGAGGGCTGGGCCAGCACTGAAGGGTTGTTGTAACTGATGTGAACTCTGCTTCTCTAGAACTGTTGTCCACTAACTTTTACCAACTGCTCTTTCATTCCATGTAGAGGGTCAAATGCAGCTGTGGGCATGCCCGTCCACTGTGCCATTTCTACACTTAGGGGATGCTCCACCGGAAACAGTTCAGATCAGGCTCCCAACCCAGGCACACTCCATTCTGCCTTTGTGGGTTAAGGTTACATGGGATAGACACACACAGCTCCCCATTCCAGGGTTGAGAACCAAGTATGTGTCTGTTACTATAAACAGGGTGTGGATAGAGAATGGGAACCTCTCTAGAAATGGGGTTGATGAATTCCTTTGCTTAATTCATCAGGGAATTCAGAGTGGTGAAGAATTCTGGGGACAGGAAAGTGTCACGATTCTTATGTCGCTGACAGGTCTGTGTGTAGACCTCACGAACCGGGCTGTGAGTAGTTGGCGTCATGCTCACTAAGGGAATATAGCACAGGCTGCCATTCTCACTGCATCGCCTGGGACTCAGCTGGCTACTGACTCAAGAAAAAGAAGATTTACCATCTCTTGAACATTCTTTGGGAACTTGGATAAGTGACAGAACTTCTCTGAGTCCATATGACAATTATTATAGAGACATACATATCCATATACTTTAATCTTATTTTGAAAGCTTACTCTGTACCTCCATTTGCTGGCCGGCAAAGTCTCCAAAAGTGTGGGCTCTTCAGTCACATGAGGTAAACAGCAGCTGTTCCCTGTTTTCAAGGAGGGACAGTTCCTACTGCAGGCCGTGGGAGTCGTCTGAATCTGCCCTTCTGGCAGGCAACGGCAGAGAGAAACACACGCCATCTCAGGCCCCTGTGCGGTTCAGTGACAGTGCACACCCTGGGTTTCATCCCTATTATCAAAATCACATCACTAATAATTCAGAGGAGACACATGCTGCCCTGCCTCTGAAGGATGGACCTCCCTCTTTTGGACTTTGGATTTAAATTTTTTAATGAAAAAGATGTTTTTTGAGATAGGATTTCATCACAGGCCCCAGGCTGGTCTGGGACCCAGGACCCCCATGACTCAACTTCATGAAGACTGAGATTGCGTGTATGAGCTGTTACATACAGTGCCTGGTCTGCATTTGGGAAAAGAGGGACTTCAAAATATTCAGGAGGCCTGTTGCCAGCAGCAACACTGTTGCCTTGTGGGTTAGATAGCTCTCACAGAGTGTCTGGTAGGATAAACAGGCCAGCGAATCCTCCTTCAGGACTCTGTAAGCATTTGGACTAGAACAGGTGCGCTTTCACAGAGAAGTCAGGGAGCTAAGCTGGAACAATCGCATATAGGGAGGGAAGGGACTGTGAATACACACTAGCTTTTCCAGGGCCTGCTCTCATAGAGTGGGGAGAGAGATGCTTGGGAGGGAGAACCAGCCCTTCCTGTCAGTCTTCATTGCTTTTTCCAAGGTGTCATTCATGACACTCCATCAGAGCAGGTGAGCAGGCAGCAGAAGCCCCCTGTCCTTCTCCCTGATGCAGCTACAGAGGAACCAACCAGCAGCAAACATGAAGATGCATACAAATCTTGGCAGCCATCAGAGACCAAGGCTGAAACCCACAGAACTAACCTGCACTTAGGGAGCTAGGTGCTTTGTTTAGGGGGTAGTTATACCTAACAATCACAGAGAGGAACCAGCAACGCAACGGCAACAGACTTGCCCAGTGGAATTTCTAGGTCTTGTTAAACATACATGTTTTCATTTCAGCGTCCATGTGGTATGAACTGGCTTCCCTCCATAAGCAAGGAAACTTGGGCTAGGATGCTTGCTGTGTTAGGGGCTGAAGGTATAGCTTGGTAGTAGGGCCCTTGGCTAGCGTGCACACAGCCCTGGCCTTAATCAAACAGCACTGCAAGTAAAACAAAACAAAAAAGCTGTGTTGGTTGCCTATGCTGATTCTGTTTCCAGGTCCCAGAGCTAGGGCTCAAATCAGGCACTGGCTCCGCCCCCAGCACGGAGCTAAACACAGGTCCAGTAGCAGGAGGTACACATTAAGCAGGGGTGCTCCAAGGTATCTCACTCTCTGCAGACTGTCCGTTTGTGAGTCTGCCGGCCCAGAACGGGCCCGCGAACCTGTTGAGGGAGACTGGGCAGGGTGTGTGTGAGTCCTTGGTCCAGTCTGGCGGCTGACGCTGAGAGGCCTGTTCCATTGCTCCAACACGGCGGATTTAGATAAGAAGACACAGCTCATGGGTTTAAAGCTTTATTATAGAAAAGTAGGGGGAAAGAGAAGAGATAGAAAGGCAAAGAGAGAAAGAAGAGATAGAGAGGTGGGAACCGGCCATGGCCACGTGGAAAGAGAACAGGAAAAGAGGAGCAGGTGGGGGAGAGACAAGGGGAGAGAAAGAGAAGAAAAGAGGACAGGAGAGCGGGGGCAGGAGAGCGGGGAGGGGCCATGCGGCCCCTTATTTTATTTTATTTTATTTTTATTTTCTATATTCTTTGTTTACATTCCAGATGCTTTCCCCTTTCCTGGTCCCCCCCTCCCCATCGGTCTCATAAGCCCTCTTCCCTCCGCCCATTCCCCACTCACCCCCCTCCCACTTCTCTGTCCTGGTACTCCCCTACAATGCTGGATCAAGTCTTTCCAGGACCAGGGCCCTCTCCTTCCTTCTTCTTGGGAATCATTTGATATGCTAATTGTGTCTTGAGTATTCAGAGCTTCTGGGCTAATTAATATCCACTTATCAGTGATTGCATTCCATGTGCACTCTTTTGTGATTGGGTTACCTCACTTAGGATGATATTTTCCAGTTCCAACCATTTGCCTAAAAATTTCATGAATTCATTGTTTTTAATTGCTGAGTAGTATTCCATTGTGCAAATATACCTCATTTTCTGTATCCATTCCTCCACTGAGGGACATCTGGGTTCTTTCCAGCTTCTGGCTATTATAAATAAGCACGCAGCCCCTTTAATAGTGGGCCAGCTACCTGGCTATTGCCAGTAACTGTGGTGTGGGGCAAACCTGGCTGTAGCCAGGTGACTGTGGGGATGGAGTCCAGCCAGGGCCCTGGGGCGTGGTCCTCCATGACTGATGGCCACAGGGTTATGTCCAACATGAGTCTCTGTCTTAGTTCCCATGTATGCAAGAAGCAGCGTCTCAGGTGAGGGCTGGATGATGCACCGATCTATGGGTTCTTTAGACAGTAGCTCATTTCTATCACTAGGTTCCTTTAATAACAATATTAGGTTCTCCCCTAGGGCATGACTTATCTATCTAGCCTCAGGGTTTTGGGCACTTTAACAGTGTCAGTTCTGAGTTCTCACTCAAGACGTGGGTCTAATCAGAACGTGGCTAGCTCTTGCCATCACATCTGTGCCACCACTGCCCCAGTATACTTTGCAGGCAGTCCTGTTGTAGGTCACAGGGTTTGTAGCTGGGTAATGATACCTACCTTTTCCCTCCAGTATCGGCAGAGTAACTTACAGCACCGTAAACACTGGTCGGCAGGAATGAAGCTGCCTGTCGGGCACTAGCTTGACCCCTCTGTGTTCAGCGACATAAGTGTTGTCTTCAGAGGTAGGGCCTTGCTGTCAGTTTGTACAGAGCAACCAGTACCTTAGCAATGGCTTATGATGTTTATGGGAGTGAATATATATGATACAGTAATATTCATTGACTATCTATTCTATTAATATGAATATTTATGTAATATTACATTAATACTCATATAATAGATATTTAATTAACATGTTCATATTCAATGACTGTGAATAAGTATTCATCTGTCAGTATATTAATTTCTTAAGTTCTGCTCCTCTAGAGACTTCTGACTACTGGAGGAAGATTTCATAGCAACAGGCTTCCATATGGCTTTTCAAAAGTCCTTAGTGCTAGCTGTCTCTGCCCACACTGCCTCCTTTAACCTGCCCTCCCACCCTTCCTCCCTACTCAGTTCTCCTATTCTAGTTTCCCCTTTATCTTTTAATAACATTATCCTCTATTTCCCTTTCCCTGAAAGAGGCCTTACCCACTGCCTCTGGTCTCTTATTAGGTACCTAACCTCTGTGGCCAGTTGGACTGAAACACACATTTTATGCTTAAAAGTGAACATCCACATGAAAGAGAAAACATAATATTTGTCTTTTGCGTCTGGGTTACCTCACTCATAATGATTCCATTTTTATGCAATTTCATTGTGTAAATGTACTACATTTTCATGATCTAGTCATCAGTCGATACACACCTAGGTTGTCTCAAAATTCGGGCTCTTATGACTAGAGCAGCAATGCACACGTGTGAGCAGGGTCTCGGCAGTAAAATGTAGAGGCCTTTGCGTACTTGTCCAAGAGTGTTAGAGCTGGACTTGTGGTAGACTGATTTTCCAGCTTTTTGAGGAATCCCCAGAGTTGCTATACAAGTTTGTACTCCCACCAGCGATGACTTGTGGGGCAAGAAAGCATGTGACTTGGCAAAGCATGTGACTTGGGGAGCCAGGCTAGAGCAAGAATGAGGTCAGGTTGTCTCCAGCTCTGAAAATCATATCTGGAGCCCGGCAGGTGAAAACATTGCTCCTTTCCTGTTCTAGGCCTGCATGCTCTGGTGCACAAGTCTGTATGACCCTCACCTCTGCCACTCTTGAGGTAGTCACATAACCTGGTGGCCAAATTAAATTACAGGTTTAACTTCTCTCTCCCTATAAGGACAAGTTCAGCAAGCACCTGGAATTCCTCTTCATGAAAAAAAAAAACATTCCCAGCACCTCAGCACCAGACAACAATGTACACTGCCTGGAAAGACCCCTACTCATTCCTCAAGGTTTATATAGCTCTTGTTACCTCCCCCCCCAATAAAAAGGAGCAGTTTCATTGAAAAGCGTCTTGGAGAAGGCTATTCTTCCTGGCACCCAAACCACTGAAATCTTGTGAACCCATCAACGCAGACAAGCTTCGAGCCAGAGTACCTGAGAACACAAGCACATCTCAGTGAGGACGTGCTCTTACGCAGAGCCCGTTCCAGCATGAATTACCATTTATGTTATTGACCTTCGCCACTCTTGACTGGGATAAAATGAAATCGCAAAATAGTTTTAATTTGCCTTTCCCTGATGGTTAATGATGTTGAACTTTTTTTAAAAAGTGTTTCTTGAGGGCTGGAGGGATGGCTCAGTAGTTAACAGTGGTTATTGCTCTTCTGAAGATACTGAGTCCAATACCTAGCATCCATATGGCAGCTTACAACTGTCTGATGCTGTCTTGTGGTATGCGGATATACTTGTACACAAATGCCCATACACATAAATACATACATAAATAAATCTTTTAAAGGTGTTTCTTACCCATTTGTATTTCATCTTTTGAGAACTCTGTTTTTAGTTCTGTACCCCATTTTTAATTGGCTTATTTGTTTTCTTAATATTTAGGTTTTTAAAATTTTTTTAAATATATTGTAGCTACTAATCTCCTAGCAGATGTTTAATGGGTAAAGTGTTTGTCCCGTTCTTTAGGCTGACACTTTGCTCAAATATGTTCCTTTGCTACATAGTTTCTCAGTTTCATGAGGTCCCTTTTACTAATTGTTGGTTTCAATGTCTTCGTTTTATTGATTTTGTTGTATTGCTGCATTTTAATTGTTACTTATTTCTATGTTATTGATTTCAGTCCCAAATTTGATTATTTTGGGTATTATTTCTTCTTGTTTTTCTAGAGTTTTTAGATGTGTCACTAAATTACTAATATGCTCTTACTCTGAGGTTTTTTTTTTTTTTTTTGATGCAACCATTTACTGTTATGAATTGTCTCTTAGAATAGCCGAGACAAAAGCTGGGGCACAAGATAAGGACTTCAAAGTATCCATTATAAATATGCATATCAAAACGGAACACTTAAGACAAACTTTGATTGTATATATGTTTTTGCTCTTTAAGCCAGTCTTTGTAACCATTACTAGACATAGACTGATTTAAGTAGAGGTTTTGTGTTACTGGACTGGACTTCAGCCTCAGAGATTTTAACATATTAATTATGCAATTTTTCTATTTCCTTCCTTCTTTCCTTCTGTCCTCCCTCCCTCTCTCCCTCCCTCCCTTCCTTTTCCCCTCCCTTCCTTCCTCCCTCCCATCTTTCCTTCCATCCTTCCTTTCCTGTCTCTTTCAGATCCTGACCAGAAACAAAATATGCTCCTCCTGATACTCTGGGTTTCCTTTCCCTTCTCTGGAGCCTCCTCCCGCACCATGCACTGCCTCCATGACAGTAACTCAAACAGCCCGTCTTTTCCTTCCCCTCCCCACCCAAGTCTCCTCTGGACTGCGTCTAAGATTTACAGCTTGCCTCCCTGGGCTTCTCCTTTAAGCTCTAATAAACTGTCCTAAGTTTAAAACAGACTTTGCTCTTGTCACCCTAAGCTGTCCCACATCTGCTCGCTGACCTTCCCTCTCATATCAGGCAGGCTATGTCTCAGTTTCAAATCTGAAAGGTTGTATTTCTTTAGTTGTCCCAGAGAACAGGCAGCACACCAGTTACTAGTCACCCCTCAGGCCCAGAACTGAGTTTCTTGCAGAGCATGGTCAGCCATCTGTGCAGGACAACAGGCTGAATATAGTTGAGGTTTCATGGAGGAGGTGGGAGGAGCTTGCTGAAGTTTCACGGAGGTGGGAGGGGCTTGATGACTTTCCTTCAAGCAAGGTGGGGGGGCTGTTCACTCCACTCTAGGGCAGGGGCAAATTTCCAATTGAGTTACCTAACTGTGTGATGCTAGCCTTTCCTCGGGTCCCTGAGGAACAGCAACCTGGGCAAATGCTCCCCCTGTTCTCCGCCAACAGCAAAGAACAGTTAAGAGAAGCAAGGAAAGAGGAAATCCCCTGACAGCGCCGACGACATACAAGCTGCCAGTGTCTCTTAGAACCTGCTCTCTGCTTATCCTTGCCCCTACAGTGATGACAGGACAGGATCTAAGTCTAACTTTGATGGGTAAAGATGTTTCAGGAAGAACGTGAAATCAAGGAGAAGCTCGCACTAGAGTCCCTCCAGGCTGTTCCCCATCTCCCCCCAAACCCCCCCCCCCCGCCCTCGCACTTGCTTCTAATCCCCTGCCCCCTCTCCCTTAGGGGGCTTTCTCTCATGCTTTGAGCTATGGATCCAGACTTGAGTGACCCTGGCTAGCCCCTTCATTAGTTACCTTCTGGCTGGGTACAACACTTCAGGTATGTTGTAGCCCTTCCTGGTTGAGCCACTCACATGGTTTCATCTAAAAATAACTGCACAGCCACAGGCCTGAATCTCTGGAATGACCTAAAACCAGTTTAACAAGGGCTGACTAGCTGTTTGGCTCCCCATGGAGTAGGGGCCTGGACAAGGAAGAGAGAACTTCATCCTCAAAAGCAGAGGTTTGTGCCTCCTCCACCCTCCAGTCTGCCTTGTGCACAGCTGAGAGCAGGCACCCGGCGTGTCACTGTGTCCTGGTGAGTATGATTTATTTTTAGGGTAGAAGGACTGCATATGGCCTAAGTCATCTGGGTCACCTCAATGCCACCCAGGACTTGGGAAATTATGGATGCACAGCAGAGATCTCAGCTATGACCTTAGAATGGCGACCTTAGGCAGCTCTCGGGAGGCCCTCTGAACCTCCATAAAGCAGGAAAGGCAAACCAGCAGTAGGCACAAGAATATTCCACACATTCATCTGGGCACTGTCTGTCATCACACCGTAAGCAAATGAGGGAACTGAGGCACAAGAGGCCATGCCCTCCCGGACACTATTGTCCCAGCTTTGGAGAGCCAGGCTCTCACACATACTGCAGGGGTGAGTGTTGACAGCCATGGTGTGTCAGCAGATTTGATTCCTGTCCAGACACTGTAAGATTCACCCCAAGGGAGGGCTGGTGAACAGAGATGGAAGTATTAACAGTGGGCGCTCCAGCACAGGTTTGTTCTGACTCTCCTGATAAATTACTGGCAAAAGATTCCTGGCAGCTGAGCTGCCTATAGGCAGGCAGGGGGCTCCAGGGGCTAGGTTGGGTTTTTTGGTGATGTTGCTGCTATTTGAGTCACCCGTGCTCCTGTGAGTGCCACCAATAGACAGCCACACTGGTCCACTAAGCTGACATTATTCATGGAGGTGAGATGACTTATGGAGCTGTTGGTGGCCCACCTGAGGTAATAGTGGCCTATTATTATTATCATGCACACTGATAAATGTGCATGGCAAAACCTAACCACATGCACTGAACCATCAAATGAAGACATCCGGGCTCATTTTATTTTGGGGGATGGGGTCAACAGATAACTCAGGCTGGCCTGGAATTTTGGTGTGCGCCAGGCTGGCCACAGATCAATGAGCCTTCTGCTGCAGACCTCTCTAAGTGTTTGGATTATAGGCGAGACTGCCTGGCCCAAATAACAGGTTGTTCTCCTCAGCATCCCCCCACCCCACCTCTGATTTTTGAGACAGGTGGGTTCTAAACAGTTCACACAATCCTAGGATCCCCTATATGCCCCAACAGCATTCCTCTAGGATAAAGTATAAATTGGTGCTGGCTATATCCCAGAGAATTGGTATTGTGACTTTTCCTGGGGAGAGACATCTGTCCACCTTAGGTGGGCCGCCAACTAACGGCTCCATAAGTCATCTCACCTACATGAATAATGTCAGCTTAGTGAACCAGTGTGGCTGTCTATTGGTGGCACTCACAGGAGCACGGGTGACTCAGATAGCAGCAATATCACCAGAAAGACCAACCTAGCCCCTGGGGCCCCCTGCCTGCCTGTAGGCAGCTCAGCTGCCAGGAATCTTCTCTTGCCAGTAATTGCTGCTGCCTTTGTAACCTTGGGGCCAGGCCTTGTGACTCTTGTAATGTGGGGAGCTTCCTTGCCTGGGGACTTGCGTGACTTTCTCCTCCTTCCAAGAAGGGTGTCGACTGGGAGAAAATGGTTCCATAATACCAGTGCAGGGGCTTGCCAGACTAAGATACTGACAGCTTCCTGTCATGCGCACAAGGGCATTCTTGGTCATTAGGGAAACAAGGTATGGAGCTCTGTCCACTGGGCGGAAATCAGAGCCTGTGTGATTACCTACATGAGACCTTCACAAGGTTGGCTCCATTAACATCCCCTCATGGAGGAAGGGGTTCTGAGCGTCTTCCAGTCTCCAGGACACATAAATTAACAGTTACTGGGGTGGAGGAGGAATCTGTGGTATTGCTGGAAGTTCTCATGCTCTGGCATATAATACCGCTAAACTTGCTAGTGCACTGGGTTCGGTGGGCTCCTTTCTCTGGTATGCCATTACTCTTTTGTGTACTCAGTAGGATAATGGAAGTACTCTGCCATCCAGCCTTGGCAGCTACCTGCTGGTCCACAATCCATAGACCTACCTTGTTCTGGTCTATGAAACAGAGTTCTCTGAAATTTAGAAATGGGACTGAAATAGGCCAGACACCCCCCCCCCACACACCCCCAGTGCAGGACCAATAGCAATGGGGAAATGCCAGAGGCGTGGACTAGAGGCCTGAAAGCAGGTTCCTTTATAAAGGGTGCTGACAAAGCACAGAGGTACCAGGGTTTTTCATGTGTGTAAGACTCACTAACACTGTCAGTTTGAGCCCCCCCCCCCAGCACAGGCTAACCACTGGGCAACTGCTGTGCTCAGGCAGAAGGCTGCACACTGTTTGGCTGCACATGTCTGTGGAGATAACTCACTTACAGGGGCAGGTAAATGAGACCTGGTTGTAAAGCTTCAAGAAGCACCTGTGTGTGAAACACTTAAAATACACACCCAAAACCCAACCCCCTCCTCCATTTCAGCATCTCTTGGTAACTTCCAAGTTGGAATGGACTGGGCATGGGTGGCACTGTGCAACAGGACAGCAACAGGGGCCTTGGAAGACCAGGCAGTATCCTTCCCTAGCTCATCACAGGGGGCCTTAGTTGTTTGTACTTACTTTCACAGAATGGACCTCCAGAGTTTTCAACAAGGTTCCTGACTCTGTGTACCTCAATGGTCAATTCCTGACTCTTTTTTCCCTCAAGTTCTTGGATGTTCACTTGGAAACTCTCCCATGCACAGAGAATGCACCCTACATTAAAGAGAAACCCATGGCTGTAGCCCACGTGCTGACCTCAGGCTGGTCAACAGTGGCTTACCTAAGATGGCGACTCTTCTCCAGGTCTCCGTAGCAAGGTGGTGAATAGTCTGGAAACTTCCCCCATCCCTCCTTGATGGGTCAGAACCCACAAGAGTAGAAACAGTAAGAGTTGCTACTTTTATATAGTGACTCTTGACAACGACGCGACCGAGATGGTAGGCAAGTGTTCGGACATTTATTCTAAGCCACAGAGGCCACTGCTCTGAGAGCAGTCCACCGGAAATGGCTGCACATACACAAGAGGCTGGAGGGCGGTGCAGTGGGAAAGCAGGAGAAACATTCACAGTGCTACGCAGCGGTTGCACAGGATACAGTCATTCATCTTAATGTCACAGAACATCCTCACTCAGGACCGCCTCATCACATTTAGAAGTCAGGGTCAGAGGTGGGCCTGGTTGGTGGAGTCCGGTGCCATGGAGCACAGGAGCTGCAGAAGGGTGTGGCTAGAACCACATGGGTCACCGTGGAGACCCATTCCAGCTTCTAGCTTTAGGCTTCAATATACTTAGCTGAGTCCTTGCCTAGGCCCCTAATTCCTGATTTTTTTGGGAAAAGGATACCTATCAAGTAACAAGCCTGTGGCAGCCCCATCCAGATGTGAGCCCCAGGCGGCAGCTGTGCAAAGTACCTGGTTTCGTTGTAGCAATGGGTAGGCACCACTGTAGGGCTAACACCTACCCTGCTGTTCAGTTAGTAACAGTTTTCACACTTGTTATGTAAGATTTTTCTCCTCTCCAAATGACAATACCTTGAAAAAGCCATTTAAAATGCAAAACAAATAGCATGAGACAGAGCATGCACGCGCGCGCGAGCGCGCGCACACACACACACACACACACACACACACAGAGAATAATGGGGATTGCATGTAAGTGGTTTTGGTCCATACTTCGCATTGACATATGCTATGAACGAAGGCTGCGTATCTATCCATCTAAATGATAAGAACTACACAGAGCAAAGCATTCAAACTGCTTTCCCTCAAAAATAAAAATCATCCTTTCATGCATCCCAAAGAACCAAGAGGGGGAAAAAAACTCTAAATATTTAAGTGAGATGTGAAATCTACCCTTTGAGCCAATCTAAAATTTCCTAAACATTGTCTCCCTAGTCAGATAGTCTCAGACCCCAAAGGTGAATACTTTGAGGAATCTTTTAAATTAGATGGTACTATTTCACCACCCTTTTCTCTTCATCTTCTTTGTTTTTTTTTTTTCCCACAGAGCTGAGGACCGAACCCAGGGCCTTGTGCTTGCTAGGCAAGCATTCTACCACTGAGCTAAATCCCCAATCCCTCACCATCTTTTTCTAAAACCATACTGCCTGTGATGGTTTGTATATGCTCTGCTCAGGGAGTGGCACTATTAGAAGGTGTGGCCCTGTTAGAGTAGGTGTGCCACTGTGGGTGTGGGCTATAAGACCCTCATCCTAGTTGCCTGGAAGCTAGTATTCTGCTAGCAGCCTTCAGATGAAGATGTAGAACTCTCAGCTCCTTCTCCACCATGCCTGCCTGTATGCTGCCATGTTCCCACCTTGATGATAATAGACTGAACCTCTGAACCTGTAAGTCAGCTCCAATTAAATGTCCTTAAAAGAATTGTCTTGGTCACTGTGTCTCCACAGCAGTAAAACCTTAACTAAGACAAAGCCCTAAATGGAAAAGACCAGAGAGTAACTCATCTGATCGGGCAGTACACTGGGTTCTCATCTGCCTAAGTGAGGTCAGCTCTGTGACTAGTGGTCCTGTAAGAAACACCAGTCATAGAACTGGAATCACAGGTCTAGAGGGGACTGTAGGAACTGTGGTCAAATCCACGCCTCACTGAGAGATCTGACACCTTTTCAAAATCTTTGTCTACAGGCCTGGGAAGTACAAGGGAGGCCTGTGCAGGCCACAGACACTGCTGCCCACAAGCCTTGAGGGTTTTGGTGGGAACACAATGTTAAAAGGCGAAAACACAGACCTAACCCCTAAGGACTGGTGTGAAGTTCTTGGATGTCAAGCTGAACCACAGATTACAGGAGTACACAGGCTTCCTCGGCAGGACCTTAGGGCCTGACAAAATAAAAAATCATCATGGTGGTAAGGAGCCACCTCAACCCAACCTTATTTTAAGGGAAAGAAAAATAAGAGCACTTTGGAAAAATGTTTTTCATTTGCTTTAAAATATAAATCTTAGCGAACAAGCTC
The DNA here is from genome assembly GCF_947179515.1 of Apodemus sylvaticus. Lineage (NCBI taxonomy): Eukaryota > Metazoa > Chordata > Mammalia > Rodentia > Muridae > Apodemus > Apodemus sylvaticus. The sequence goes on from NC_067479.1 coordinate 64,394,228, forward strand.
ACTTATATACAAATATATATGTATTTAAAGACTATGAGAAGGCCAAGCCAAAGGCTCTTCATTAATGCATATTCCGGTCACTGTGACATGTGGTGTAGAGCTATTCTTTTGCTTTAAAGCTCAAATTCAAGCTTTTTAAGGATGTTAAACAAAATATAGTATGCTTTTAAAATATAACTCTGAGATGCTGAGAAGACAACACCTCTCATCACGATGACGGGTGCCGTAAGCCCAGATGGAGAGGAGCAGCCCTCAGCCAGCAGGGCAGGGGACTCTGGGGTGATCAGTGGGGACTAATGTGGGAAGGGGCGTCGACATACAGATCAATTGTAGCACCCGCCTTCTGACGTAACATGTGCCCACTCACAAACACAGGCAGGCACCAAAAGTTACATCAAATCTGCTCAGAGCAGCATCAAGCCTGCATCCAGAGCCTTCCTGCCCTTCCGCCCTCACTGCAACATCAAATGCCAGTATTCTTGATGTTCTTTGAGATTCTCTTGGTTACACTTCATCTCCGTCTAACTGCCTGGTGTCACCAACCTGGGACATCCCTCCCAACTTTATAATTTTTGTAATTTCATGAATAATTCAAACAACTAAACAAGAAACACATTATGTTGACTGACCTTTTATAAAATGATACAAAATTCCAAGTATTTATTCTAAAACCATTCATTTTTGCTAAGGTGAAGACATCCAGGTGGCTCACTAAATACTTTCCTTTGGAAAAACTGCATGTGCAGCCTCTCTACTTCCCAATATGGCTGTCCTCACTACCAGTACTAGAGCTGCCGTTTCCACAGTACAGCAAGAAAGGTCAAGTGTAAACCCAAGAGGATGACAGATTTGTCATTTTTTTTTTTTATGCAGAGGAGAAACGAGCCAAGCACTGTGTCAGCCCTCATGCCTGATGGACAAGGGCCATGCCTGGACAGCCTGTCAGCACCAGCATGCGTTTCCCTATGGGTTAATGGAGACATCAGGCAAGTAGAAGAATTCACAGTATCACATGCATATCTGGTTTTCTATACATTCTTTTCCATCAATAGCCACATGGGCAAGGAGAGAGGAAAGGGCAGAGCCACGGAAACCTTGGTCGATCTGTGGTATACACCCGTGATTTTCATCACTGTCAACTTTCAATCAAGGGCACTCCTGAGGATGGGCCGTAGCTGGGATCTGACCAGAATGGTGTGTGCAGGGCCACACAACAATGTAAAGTGTTCTACTGAAGGTCTGAATTCATCTAAACAGGACTGGGAATCCACACAGGCTTGCTCGGAGCCTGAGCCACCGCTTCCCTAATACTGTATTTCCTTCCCTTGGGCTGTCATGCTTTAGTTCAGACAGACTTACTTCTATTACTGATTTGCAACACAAAAGTACTCTGCAACTTGCCAAGTGGCTATAGATTCTAGCAATCAACCACACCATTGATCTTTGACTATTTTAGCTCTAATTCCCTTTTCAAAGCTGTGATGGAGCGACCATGCAGAAAAGACTCACAGCAGTTAGAGTGGCCTGACTGAAGCTAGGTGGCATTTTACAGGCCAGGCCGTTAAGTCACAGTGGTGATGACTTCCTGGGCAGAGTTCTGCTCTCACATCGCAGCTGGCGTCAGGGCTGTGGCCTTGTGAGGTGCACATCAGCCCTGCTTCCCAGTGCCGGGTAGCAGAAGCGGCTTGTCCTAGGAAGCACTCTGGGTCTCCAGTGCTAAGTGTGATTGGTATCCAAGTACGGTGACTATTACTTCCTGTGCACAGAGAAGCTACGATGACACGGAAGGAACTGCTTCTCTAGGAACAGAACAAAAGGAACAGGAGGACTGCTTCATTCAAGTACTCTGTGCCAGGCAATACCTGTTAGATCAGAAGTGAGCGAGACACTGCAGCGGATGACATGGAGAGGGCAGGGCGAGCAATCTGCCTGTCTACCCAGAAGGCCTCTGACCTGGCAATGTCGTGACATTCCTGACAGGTGACTATGGGTGAAGGGCTTGGAGAGACCGGCCAGTTCCCAGCACAGGCTTGCCACTACTTTTAATCCTATCTTGACAGCCCAAAGTGAGTCCTTACTGTACCTTTTCATGCTGGACTGATTGCCTTTGGAGGGTTCTGTCTCTTTCTTTGTACCTCTGTTTAGATCACACACTGGTTTCATAGCAGAGTACATTAACATTAAGATGCTTAAATACCTGTTTTTTTTAAGAGAAACTAAATTATGATGAAGAGAGCAGGCTTCTAATTTTAAAGTAATACATATTCACATACAGAGACAATGCCATGTAGAAAGATACACCTCCAAGACCCTTCTGGAGCAGACATTTCTGTTTGTCTTTCATGTTATGAAGGAAGTAAAGTTACCAAAAAAAATTAATAAAAATAAAAATAAATAAAATAAAAAAACCCAAATCTCCATAGTCCAAAACCGCAAAAGGCTCAAAAGGCTCTCATTGAATTCTGAGAGATGCAGGCACTGCAGGGTGAGGCTGGTCCCAGGACCTGTTCCCGGCTCATGGTTGGCAGAGGCTTCTACAGCATTTTCTAATGCAGATGGCAGAGAATGCCAGAGCGGAGCTGCAGGGACTTCCGACAGCGCACCTGCTCCCTCCAGGTGACTCCAGAGGCCAGTGGTTGGACACACGTGGTTTTCCAACTCTTATCCCAGTCCATGAAAGAGAAACACTGGAAAAAACTGTGATCATCCACTGTGGTGAGAGGCATGTGAGGCCGGTGGAGGAAGACTCAAAAGAAGAGAAGGACTGTCTGTACACGCTGAGGTGAAACAAGGAGACTGCTTTACAAGGACGTAATACCTTCAACAGGTGGCTCTCTCTTTTTTTCTGACACAGAAAGCACTGAGCACAACACACAGCTGGAATACAGAAGCTTAAACATCCACACAGATTTTCCAGTATACTCAAAATAATGCAGCACAGCCAGGCTGTATAAACCATTTGGTAAAAAAATATCTTTTCTGTGGTATGGACAACTAAAGAGTCCTGGGAGGGAATGCACTTTCACTAGTTAGTTCACGGTAACAGTGGAGGGAACAGATAAATTCGCTGTGAGCCTTCATCTCTCTTCTGCTTAAAGGATGCTTTACTCCTCCTGTAATGATGCTGGACTCAAGTGCTTCTTCAGTGAAAACTATCTCCTAGTCCCTGGGAGAGTTGTCATGACACCACTGGGGTCATGTCCCACAACTGCAAAGAAAAGCGAGAAGCCAAGAATGAATTAAGATCAAACTGTACTAAGGATGAACAATGCTCAGAAAGGGCTCGATTCAAAGTGGTGATTTGGTTTTGTTCCCAGTTATCAAGCAAATGCACATAGCACTAGCCTGACTTCTACACAAGGGAGGCTGACACATTGCTCCAGCTAAGGAGAATAAAGGCATATTAGATCCGCAGAGGGAGAGAGGAGCAGAGGAGCAGCCACATGCCCGGGTGACCTTCCAAACAATTCTCTAAGACATCAAAAAGAAGTGCCAGGCTCCAAGTTTGGTTGAATCTTGCTTGAAGTCACTTCTAACAACTCTGTCCTACTGCTGCCTCCAAAATAGGATAGGGTGACAGAGTCTGCCTCTCTGTCCTGGGCCTCTGCTGTGGCCTGCCACAGACTTTGCAGGCTTCGATAAGCACTGTTGGCATAATTAAGTTCATGCCTCACTAGGCCAGTGATCCCAGCCTGCCTTCCACCCAGTGTAGACCACCTGCCTCACAAGGCTTCCAGAGCGGAACACCTCCCTGTGGGTCCTGATCACTGTCCTCACATGCCACTCCTGTGACTTCTGTGTATGGGACTCACTCTCTAGTGTGTGGCTATGTGTGTAAGAGTTACAGGACAACCTCAAGCATCACTCCTCAGTAGCCAACCTTTTTCTTTTTGAGACAGCATCTCTCACTGAGACCTCATTGGTTAAGCTAGGCTGCCTGAGTCCTCTGGGATCCACTTGATTCCCCCCAGCTCTGTGACTAAAAACATTTGCCACCATACCCACACTTAAAAAAAAAATAATGTGGGTTCTAGGGATGAGCTCTGGTTCTTGTAAACACTTTAGTAACTGAACTATCTCTATAGCTTCCTATCATCATCATCATCATCATCATCATTTTGAGACTGTTTCTCTGTGTAGCTCTGGCTGTCCTGGAACTCACTCTAAAGATCAGGCTGGCCTTAAACTCACAGAGATTAACCTGCCTCTGGAGTACTGGGATTGAAGGTGTGCACCATCACAGCCAGGCCCTACTATTGTCTTTTAAAGATCATATCATCAGGAAATTATCCTGTGCATTGGACGGTGGGTGCAGCAGGTTCCCAATGCTCACATCCATGGATAACCTGAACACAGCCTGATACTCCTGATCCTGCTGTCTGTATTCAAGGCCTACAACAGAAAACATAACAAGATGGCATCTTACCTTAATCACTTTGTCAGTTCCAGAAGTCAGTAGCCATCCCCTGGTTGCATCGAAATGCACATGCACAATGTTATGCTTACTGTCATGGAAGGTGGCTGTGGGTGCACGTCTGCAAGGAGCAAGACGAGAGTAAGGGGTGGACACATGGGTGACAGGGACCCAGGGTAACTGAGAGTCTGTCAGCTCACGACTGCTTCACTGTTAGAAATGCTCTTGCTTTCACTCCTTGATGATCTGTTACATGATGTGGTTACTGATTTTGCATGCGTGCTTGCCTGTGCATGTTAGTGTGGTATAAATGCACGAGTGGAGATCAGTGGACAACTCTCTGAGTCAGTTCTCGCCTATTAACTTGTGGGATCCAGAGACTGAACTCGTGTTGTCAGCCTAGGCATAAGAGCCTCTGCTCACTGAACCATCTCACTGGCTCTGAGGTAAAATGACTCTTCCAGGCCTCTGGAATAGAAAAGACGAAGCCTCCAAGTTCCTTCAGGAGATGGTATCCACGAACATCTCTACCTGTGCTTTGGAGAAGTCTTTTAAAGACCACAATACCTTTGCCAAGTCCGTGCTTAGGAGAAAGGGATATACTCTGGTTTGGCCTGTTTCTTTTTTAAAGGTGTGGTTGTTAAAATGACATCACTGTCTGTCTAACTGAAGGCCATCTATGCTTTCTTCTCTTTCCCACTGGTGTAACTGCAAATAGAAATTTTTAAAATAGTATTCTAAAGCTTTCATAAGCAATAAATACATGTATATATGTGTATATGCATACATCAAGGCACATACATATCTTAACACACATAGAGCATTGCCTGTCTTGTGTTCTTTGGCCTATGGCTTTGCTGACAAGTTTAGTAAGGCTCGTTGGCTGCATTGATACTCTAGAGGCAAGGTCTCTAGCGTGCTTGCCAGAGAAGAGGCAGAAGACCAGAGGTGGAGCTGGGCAGACCAAGTAGGCCCCCTCATCAGGGTTCAGGGTCTCTATACTGCTGTGAGCTCTCAGAAGACGGCCATCTCTTCGCTATAGTAGAATCTACAGGAAAGACTTTCAGTAGTAAAATGATCACTGTAAATGATTTCAGCTTAATTTGAAATTTCTTAGACCCAGATTTGTCTTGATAAGATGAAGATTCTAAGGCCCCCTGCAGTTTTCTCCAATGATCAGAACTCTCATTAATCTCATCATGTGCTCGAGAGGCAAATCATCAATGCACAAGAACAATCACTTCTCCAAGGACATCTTGATGTGTATTTGACAGGGTGACGTGATCTGACTGTACTACAAAGTGCTGGGAAGACTGGAGATTGGTTATCCACCAGCACCCACTGGTGGCAAATTGTTTCTGTGCATTTTATTAGTGTCTGGGGTAGTTTTCAATTCTCACAGAGTTGCTTGTTCCAAGATCTCAGAGATCACAGAGCTAAGACCTCAGGACACCAAGCAGAACACACCAGCAGAGAGAAGAACATCTGGGACTATTTCCATCTTGGGAAAACAGATTTTGTTCTTCCTGGAAACTAACAACTGCTGGAGCCCTTGACAGATCCTGGCCTGGGTCCCCTGGAGATTCTCAGTGAGAACAAACAGCTTTGCCCTCAAGCATCTGCTTAGACACTCCCTGAGGTTAGTAAGAGCCCAGCATGGAGTTCTTTGAGCACATCCCCTCTCCACCTGCCTCTCAGAACCACAGGAATGTCTTGTGGCATAGGGTTTTTACTGCACATTTCAGTCTATACTGTACCCCAGCATGCCAGGCAGGTGGAATCTCTCTGGAGAGGAATTCTCAGGCTGGGCTCTGTCCATACCCGGAGGGTGCAGGGCGTGGGACTTACTCTTCCTCTGTGATGGCTTCGTGGCAGCTGTCGCAGACCCGCACTTCAAACTCAAAGCCCATGAGTGGGATGCAAGAGCGCTTGGAGCTACACTTGCCGCACACGGCCTTCCCACACTTCCGGCAGTGGTGCTGGGAGAGAAGGGAAACAGGCTGCCGTGGCTCTGGCTGCAGTCCCGGCACACTCGTAAACTAACTGCTCTTAGGGAAGATACCAGGTCAGAGTGCCCCAGAGCCGGCCATAATAGCACAGTCTTACAGTCCCAGATGATGCCAGGCGACCAAGTGTTTGGAGCCAAACTGGGTCTTAATTGTGTCTTAAGTAGAAGGTCTTAGTTTATATTTGATGAAGAATATTTAACATGATAGACTGTGCTAAAAGGATTAGAACTCAGTTATCCTCAGTAACTCACTTAATACATACATATACATGATAGACACCTACACAACGCACATAAACACACAATGCACAACATAACACAATACAACAGTGTCCTGGAAGACACCAAGGGCACACCAGATTACTACTCTCTTTGACTTTGGACTCAGTCAGAGTGGGCACTTGTGGGAAACGTGCCTCTCCTCTTCTGTTCCCGTTCTCCATCCTCTTCAACACCATGGTGTGAGCTATAGTGGAGGCACCCAGTAGCCATATTTGTCTGTAACTTTAGCAGTGTTCAACCTAGGAAACCTAACATTTGATTTCCACAGGGAAGACCAAATCAAACCATAGAATCAGAGTTTAAAAATGCTGTTATAAAATAGATCTTTAACAATTGAGACCAAGTCAGAAGGAGGGAAAGGGACTAATTAAGAAGCAAACATGCTCATGTAATTTCATGGTTGGGAACTAACAGGAGCTAATGTGACACCTCTAATGTTAAGGTGTCCCCCAGTAGATGCTGATAGTGTTTTAAAACTACTTAGAACAAACCACTAGGAAACCCCATCTTCTAGGGAGGGGCTGCAGGAGACACGGAGGTGTCACAGGTATGGGATCACTTACTCTATGACAGCTCCCACTACTTCCACAATTACACGGTTAAATCCCTTCAAAATAACAACTTTAATAGAGCACGTGTCCTCTACCTGTCTTAGTCCAATTTTCTTACTGTCCCACATTTGCTTGAAGTTCCAGAAGAAAGGCTGGTCACACTTTTGGCAGGAATCGCTGTCCAACCACTCAGGGGTCTTGACAAATAAAGCACAAAGCAGGTCACAGTGAGAAGTGGCAGGGACAAAGGAAGCATGGGTGCTGCATACACTTTCAGATCTGGATACTCATCAGAAACAGCTGATTCCACAAGCAGTCACAAAAATAGTTATAGAAGGTCTGTTAATTGTCAGGCCCTGAGGAAGGGATGCAGTGGTGGATAAACAGAACCTAGAATCATAGAGATTATCATTTGCCTGGGAAGATGTCATGAAAATATTATTAGTAATCAAAGTGTCTAAGAGTTTAAAAGCCTAAGGGATGTAGAGTGCTCTGGTAAGGTAGACCAGAGGCTCTGACATAGACTGGGGGTTGGTAAGGTAGACCTGAGGCTCTGACACAGGCTGGGGGTTGGTAAGGTAGACCAGAGGCTCTGACATAGACTGGGGGTTGGTAAGGTAGACCTGAGGCTCTGACACAGGCTGGGGGTTGGTAAGGTAGACCAGAGGCTCTGACACTGGCTGGGGGTTGGTAAGGTAGACCTGAGGCCCTGACACAGGCTGGGGGTTGGTAAGGTAGACCTGAGGCTCTGACACAGGCTAGGGGTTGGTAAGGTAGACCTGAGGCTCTGACACAGGCTGGGGGTTGGTAAGGTAGACCTGAGGCTCTTGACACAGGCTGGGGGTTGGTAAGGTAGACCTGAGGCCCTGACACAGGCTGGGGGTTGGTAAGGTAGACCTGAGGCTCTGACATAGGCTGGGGGTTGGTAAGGTAGACCTGAGGCTCTGACACAGGCTGGGGGTTGGTAAGGTAGACCTGAGGCTCTGACATAGGCTGGGGGTTGGTAAGGTAGACCTGAGTTCTGACATAGACTGGGGGCCTCTATAGAGGGAAAGTCCGCTGAAGCAGGAAGGGAGAGGGGCGGGGCAAGGGGGGTCTGAGGGCAACTTTGGCACAGTTGGAAGGTGGCTGGAGAGATGAGGCTGGAGGGAGTGGCCAGGGTCATGCTTTGAAGGCTCCTGACCACCATGCTGAGAAATTCAGTCCCTATTTTCTAATTACATACTGTGATGTCTAACTGCACATTACATATAAACACAATCTCACCATAAGTAGCCTAAATAAATCAGACAGGTTTTAATAGCATGTTCTGCTTAAAGATATTCCTTAGTAGATCTTATGTGCTTGTGCACTGCATACATGTCACATGTGTACATATGCATACATGCTTGGCACATGGGTATGTGTGAGTACTGTATTGGGGATTGAACCTAGGACCTCAGACATGTTAAGCAAGCACTCTGCTACTGAGCTATAGAACGTTGAGGAAGAACTCAAAAATGGTTCTGAGACAAAACTGGACTTGTGGTATAACAGTGTTTGCATAAATTCACATACACACATATACACTATACACACATATATACATTCACACACACATAACTCTCATACATAAACTACACGTAAACATCCATATACATACATATAAACATATAGCATACAAACCCATATACATATCTATGTATGCACAGTCATATACTCAACAATTAACACACACCACTCATTCATACACATACACCATACATATTCATAATATACATATTACATATAAATCACATACTCACATATCTCACACATACATCACTCATATATATACATAGATACACATCTCACACATAGACTATACATTTTCATACAAACATACACATATACCACACACACTCATATACATATATAGACACACTATATACACTCATAAACACACATATCACATATATCATATACACATACATATATATAAACACACATACACACATATCACAGATATATATAAACCACCCTCCCCAATACATATACACCCTCCCCACTCATATATACACACCACACACATACACTATATACTCTACACCACACACACACTCACACATTTGCTGTACATATGTACTACACATACTACACGCACCTTCACACACACACACACACACACACACACACACATCTGGGTCTCAAATGTGTTATAGTGGATGTCTGTGATGAGGGCATTCAGGGAAAAAAAAACAATACATTTAATAAAATTCCATTTTCTGTTAACATAATTTTTGTAAACGTAGAGAAAAATAGAAGGATGGATGTTTGCCAGCATGGAAAGTCCTTGTTAATTTACAGATTTTGTAAATATAGTGGTATCCTGAGCCACATACCTGTTCTTTAGTTGTTAATGAGCATTTTCTGACTTACCAGCAGGGTTTCCCTCTCTGGACGCTCCCCTACAGCTCCTACCTGACCGCTCTGCTTTCATGAGCACCAACCCACCACTCACCAGCTCTTACTCCTGATGTGTCTCCGCCTGCAAAGCCCACTAACTTCCCAGCAATAGCATGTGCAGGCCCCACTGAACCGGTCCCTGACAGCAGTCATAACATCACTTCCAAAATACCCAGCACTGACATTCTGTCTTACTAGTGTTGACTGGGATTTCATTATTTATACCATTTAATAGTCCTTGGAACTTTCTAGAAAGTCTGTCAGCAGCACTTCAGGTTAGAGCAAACTTCATTATTGTTAGCACCCCACAGCCTCTGCCATACCTAGGAAGCAATTCCTAGATGCTTCTAAAGCATGGTGTCTGCGGAAGATGGATGGACTTGTTCCCACTGCTCATCAGCACTTCCAATTAACAAGGTCTTAAGCCATCGACAAGTGTCGAATGTTCATATATATGCATGTCAAAATGGCTCAAAGCTGGCTCCCAAATGCCTGCTTTCATCTTTGGAAACAACACTGTTATATTCCTTTGGGTTGTTCCTCCATTTGAGAGAAAAAAAAAAAAGCCCACAACAGCTAAACTTGACTATCTCTAACTCAAAGCAAGCCAGGAAGGACACAATCTAGGAGTTCTAGGGGAGACTGCTGACTAGCATGGGCTGTAATGATCCTCTGCCAAGATATGGATGGTGCCAAGTATAGTTTTCAAAACCAATATTCTACATTTCTCTGCCTCCTACCAGTAACGATCATTTTAATTAGTTGCTAATAGAACTCCTGTGGATTTATAGTCCCACACAATAAAGCTGTAATCTTCCTAAGCCTTTAATTCCTGGCATTTGAGGGCACTACACTGTGGCTAACTCCGATGACTCTCTAGGGACAAGGCTGGGTGTGGGGATGGAAAAATCCTTTTGTCTTTATAAAGTGTGCTTTTCTCTTTTATTCTCACAGCCTGTAGGAATACAGGACAAGAATGCTCACTGCCAAAGGGAAAGTTTACCCAGAATAATTCTAGGTCAATAGAGAATGGCTCACTTCAAAGTATTTGTTCAGGGAATATTCAGTAAACATATTAGTTGTTAAAATGCTTAGAGATTAAAACCAAAACTAATTTTAAAAGTGTTATGGTAAAATTCAAAACTGTGCTTAAGAAGAAAAAGTCTCACATCTGGGGACTGTTTAGAACATGACAAACAGTCACAAGAATATGCATTTCCATTAAAACCAACCTAAGGGCTCTTCTTCCTTGGGATTTTCCTAACACATGACATAATGTATCTTATTTCATGATTTACTCCTTACAGAAATAACCAGGAGGAGCAGAGGCAGACCGCAGGCCTCACCTACCTCCTGCCTTTCCACATCCATGTTCCAGACGACGATGCCACCGTCACCACCACACGAGATGAGCTGCCGTGTGTGCTGTGCATAGGAGAGGGCCTGGACTTTGTCACTGTGAAAGAAACCCAGGGTTGGAGTCATTTGGGGGAAGCAAGTAACAGGCTCCACAGCGGACACCACCACCAAATCCATCGACAGCCAGACGATAGATACCAACAGGTAGCTAGGCATGGCTACAGGCCCTGCGACCCAGGTCAGACCTAAAATGAGTTTAGATGTTGCCTTTGCCTTCCCAGGCCCAGGAGAAAACACTTTTGGCCAGTGACCTTCAGTGAAATAAGAAAGGATTGCTGACTTCAGTGTAACGTCTTCTAATGTCCCTTAAGTGACTCTCCATGTTGCAGGGGAACCTCTGGTGCCTCCGCTTCACTAATTCGGAAATGCCAACCATAAGGCAGGTCTCCGCCATCTCTAGCCTCCCTCCTCCAGACTTTCTCCATGAAATACCAGTTAGTTATCCTGGTAATGATTACAATTAAAATAAGTAATTAAGGGGCTGGAGCAATGGACCAATGGTTAAGAGTACTGGCTGCTCTTCCAGAGGAAATGAGTTTGATTCCCAGTACCCACACGGTGGTTGACAACCACCATGCCTGCAGGGGATTCAGTGCCCTCTTCTGGTCTGCACAGGCAGCAGGCACACACATAGTGTGAAGATGAACAGGTAGGCAACATATTCATATACATAAAATGTATATATATTCATATACTACACTCGACTTCATTCTATGTCACTACACCCAACTGCACTACATATTACAATTTATTTGTAGAATCAAGGTCTGTGCTGGGGCCAGTGCAGAATGCTACTGTCCTATGTGTGTCTCTAGGTTCAAAATCCAACATCACAAAAAGAAAAAAAAATCCAGGCACTGGTAATCCTAGCACTGGGAGGTTGGAGGCAGGGGAACTACAATGAGTATGTGGCTGGGATGGGCTATCCCAAGTTCTGAGGCAGTCTGGGCTATCTTATGAGACCATGAAACATATTAGTCATTAAGTCCTTAAATCTCTATAGGAAAGGCTATAAGTACCTTTTACTCTCATGTCTGTCTGATGGTCAAGCCAGATTTCTACTAAGGATGGCTTCAGAGCTTCAAGATATTGTACATTAAAACACAGTCACTGTGAAGAAGAGACCCTTGGTCACAGGCTCCCGAGTGTTTAGACTGGTCAGTAGACTAATCAGGATTCCCCTAACTGTGGAACTCACTTTGTTTCGGTTGCAGATGGTGCCAGGAACAGGCACGACTAAACCAGGATATGGCAGGAAGTGGCTTACAGCTTACTTGTGGAACAAGAAGTAGGCGTATTGCCTAGAATCCTGTTGGTGTTTTAATATTTTATTTTCTTGATATATAATGATGTCTTTCCTCTTCCCTTAAGCCATATCTAACCTACAACGTAGTAAATCCTACTTTTATAATCTAAATGAAAATATTTAAAAACAGCCAATCTCACACTATCCACAACTCCAAGACTTAAGACTTCCCTTCATTTTCATGATAATAGTTATTCGATGAGTTCTACAAGAACTGATTCACAGGGAATGGGGAGATGGATCAATCAGTAAACTACTTATCACACAAGCATGAGGACCTGAGTTTGTGTCCCCAGTGCTCACATAAAAACCTAAGCATGCTTCCCAGTGCTGAGGAGGCAGAGATAGATGATAAATTCTATTTCATGCTTTGTCAGCTGTGAGCTTGCAAACTTTTCTGCATTATTTGAGTCTACAGGGTCTGTATTATAGTATATCTGACCGATATTTTACAACACTGTATCATAGAAAACTGACAGTACCAAAATCTTGCCCAGTAATACCACCATCCCCAGGCCTGACCATGTCATGAAGAAGCCAGCTGTGCATCCATGTACAAATTAACTTCAGCATTCTGTGTGTACATAGCTGTGGGAAGGGGTATGCATACAGAGGTTAGAGGTCAACCTTGGGTACCATGGCTAAGAAGTTTACTGTGTAAACCTTCTTGTTGTTTTATTTAAGGCCTCCCTCACTGACTGGGCAGCAATGTCCAGCCATGTCTCTCTGCTTCACCAACACCGTGATTACGAGAACACACTGCTATGCCCAGCTTTTTACATGGGTCCCAGTGATCAGACTCAAGCCCTCAGATGTGCATGGCCAGCACTTTCCTGACTGAGCTGTTCCTCAGCTATCACTTTAGCTCTATCTACTGCTTGTGTACAGATTTTCCTTTGCATTACTTGTAACATCTAAGTACTTCTCTTATTAACTAATGACTAATATAAAATAATTCACATTCATTCAGAAAGTCATGCTTTTAAAAGTATGTGGTGCCTCCATTCTGACCTTCAAGGTCAGGGGAGAGAACCCATCCTCTATCCAGCTGAACACACTTGAAACCATGCTTGCACGGCATTACATTTGAGGCAGTGGCTCTCAGCCTTCCTGATGCTGTGACCCTTTGATACAGTTCCTCATGGTGTGCTGATCCCAAACCATATTATTATTTTTGTTGTTACTTCATAACTGTAATTTCTTACTGTTATGAATCATAATGTAAATATCTGTGTTTTCTGATGGTCTTATGATCCCTGGGCTAGAGTTATTTAACCCTCAAAGGAGTTTTGAACGCAGGTTGAGAACCACGGTGTTCAGGCATCCTGATACATATGTCAATGATCTCATGAAGCCAGAAAGGTCTTTAGAAGGAAGTGTTTCGGCATTCGCAGCTGGCGGCTGCATTCAGGGACAATGTATTCTGAGGCTCCAGGACTGCTACTCTTCCACACAGCAGAGGGAACACAGTGGTGCATGTCAGCCCTTAGGCTGTCTAATAATCTACTTGGGCATTTCCTAATTTAAGGCTTGACAACTTAACTACCCCACAGTTAAAACTTGGTGAGGGAATGGACAGACACCACCTTACCTCCATGTCATATCCGCTATCACTTTCTCAGGCTGGACGAGATCTTTATAAAGTCTGTCTTAGTGATGGAGACAGGTTTTTGAGAACAGCATGATGTGTCAGATGACTCCATCATTGTGTGTACAGACTGATTGGGTGTAGCCTAGCTGTACACTTTGGCTACATTGGGTACAAGCCTGGACAGCCTGTCACTGTGCTGAATTCTACTGGGGCTTCTAATATGCCACTTGCATGGTTAACACAGTTATACATTTTTTCAGCCCCATTACATCCTGACAAGACTAGTGGTTAACTACCTCAAGAGGTGGTGAGAAGCAACAGAACAAAAGGCATGTGACACTGTCTCAATAGGGAGAAGCCCATGACAGTTTGCTCCCAGTCCCTAAGGTCAATTACATCCCTGATTTGCATTAATTCTGGGGCACTAGTCATCCTGGGGCAGGGAAGGAAAACCAGGAATTGTTAGGGAAGAGGCAATCTTGAGCTTAAGCTGAAAAGAAACACCACATCTCCAGAGTAAGCAGCTGTCACACACTTGACAGTGTTCACTCTCACAGTTGTGCCTGGCTGTATGCTTGCTGGCCAACACAAGCCTAACTGGCTACTGGTCTAGCCCAACTCTGTAGGGCAGGTTGGAATCAAGCGTTAGGCAAGGTTTACAATATAGTATGCCTGGCATCAGCTCGGGCCTCCCCAAGCTACCAGGACAGTACAGATTTTACAGGATTCCTATCTATACTTTACAGTATCTCCCCTCACTGTCAAACACTCACTTATATTCTCTATTATTATTATTATTATTATTATTATTATTATTATTTTGCTTTTTATTTATTCATAGCCATTTTCCTCATGAGAGTTCAGACGCACTCCCACTGGCTTGAAGCAGGTACAGATACCTGCCTTTGTGCACATGGAGTCGAGGTGGCCGTTACTATGGCCCTGTCCTGCACCTTCTGGTGCAGAGGTCCTACCAGCATCCTGCCCCACGCCTTTGCTCTGCCTCAGCTGGGAGGCTGCTGAGAGGTGTCAGAGAGGGCTAGCAGCAGCCTTACTTGTGTCCTTGGAGCTCGATGGCTGTGCCTTTTCTCCCACCGATGTCCCACATGATGACGGAGTGATCGGAACTGCCTGAGAATAGCACACGCTGGACCGGGTCCCAGCAGAGTGCTGTCACCCCTCCTAAGGGAACAAACATAGCCAGATGTTAGTCAAAGGACAATATCCTTACCACAAAATGGGAACGTGAAGGCATCAGGACCCACATAGTCCCTGGACAAAGCATTTGTTAAATGAGTGGGTGAGAAAGCCCTAGAAAAGAAAAATTGCTCCCCAAAATAAAAAAACCAAACCATTAAGCATCCATTGTAATGTATCATAAAATCAATATTATAAACAAGAGAGGACAACTCACTGGTGCAATTCTAGGAATGGAAATATCACATTATTTGGAAGTCTTAATTGTGTTTTCTTAACTAGTACTTGCTCCTTACCCTGACAATAACAAATGAGAAGAAAATGAGAACTGAGATGCTCAATTAGATCTCATCCTTTCTTGACACATATTTGTGGGGTACAGTGTGATGTTTTAATTTATGTATACATCATATAAGGGGCAAACCAAAGGAGTAATTAGTATATTCATCTCATCAAACATTCATCAGTGATAGTATTTGATATACAAAACCATTCTGTTAATAACAGTTACCCTATGTGCAATAAAACACTCTTCATAACCACAACTTAGTGCCCACTGACCAACTGGGGACTACTGCTTTATCTATATCTTCTATGAGGTCAACTTCTTAAAATTCCATGTGCAATCATGTGGTATTTCTTCCTGTGTCTGGCTTATTTCACTTAATATAATGTCATCTAGCTCATCCAATGTGGTTGACACATTTCATCCATTTATATGGCATGATAGCTCATCATGTGTGTACACATAAAACATTTGTTGGGTTATAGTGTCCAGCATCTGCCCCAGGGCTTGGGTCACCTGGGAGGAGGTATGCAGGAAGTTTTGACTTGCCTGCGTTGGGTGGGTGTTGGGCCATGGGAAGCTGTGAGACCCTGTTCTGGGGATGGAGGAACACAGTGTGAGGTTCCTGGGCACCGCTGGAGCTGACTCGGGGATCTTGGGCACCCCAGGCACCACTGGATGCCTCCGATGAGCTGAGAACAGAGCAGGGGCCCGTGGGTGGCTTGGCTTGGTGAAGGCCATGGCTGGGAGCACTGAGAGGCCTCCTGCGGGAGACTAGACAGCCAGCTCTTTAGGTGAAGACCTACTCCACTGCTCCCCACAGCAGATCTTGATGAAAAGAGACAGTCCATGGTTTTAAGGCATTTATTGTCCTGGCAGAGAGTGGATGAGTAAAACTGTACCCCACTTCTCAGGGTGGGCCCGAGCTTAAATACATTTTGCAGGAAAGAGTATCTGGGAAAAGGAGTTTATTGGCTAAGCCTCCAGGTCTTTAGGTGCCTCATTAAAATGGAGATCTGTCTTGAGGCTCTGTGATCTGTGGTCACATCCTCTACCTGTGGAGGGGCTTGGAGCATTGCCCTTACATGACTGATGGCTACAGAATTATGGAGAGCTGTGGCCTCGTGTCAGGAGCCTGGTGTCCAGGAGCATCCCCTGCAGGGTCACCGGGGTTTCCAACCTACCTCAACCAGAAACCAGGCTGCTATCATAGCCCAATGCCCCACAAGCTCCAACATGTGTGTACACAACATGTCCTTTATCTATTCATCATACATTAGGTCGTCTGTTCCCATTTCCTTATGTAAGGTGTGAGGAATTCTACAACAAAGGGGTGGCTATCTCTGGTATACAGACTCCATTTTATTTAAATATAACCTTAGTAACTGGATAATGTGAAATTTAATTTTTTGTTCATTTGTTTTGAGACAGGGTATATAGCCTAACTTAGCCACAATCTTTTGGTGATCCTCCTGCCTTTGTCTCCTGTGTTCTAGGATTATAGGCATGTGCTACCATGCCTAGAAGAAACCTTTAATTTTCTGAAGACCTTCCTAATGCCTTCTATAAAGGCTGAAACAACTTACAATTCTCCTACCAGTGTGAAGCGCCTTTCCCCACAGCTTTGCCCTCTTGCTCCTATTTATGAACACCATTTGTCTTAGCTACGGTTTCTGTTGTTGTGATATACCATCATGACCATGACCTAAAGTAACATGGGAAAGGGAAGACTTGACCATCTTCTACTTCCAGCTAATGGTCCATTACTGAGGGAAGTCAGGACAGGACTCAAACTTGGCAGGGACCTGAAAGCAGAAACCATTGAGGAAGGCTTGCTTACTGACCTGCACCTCATGGCTCGCTCAGTAAGTCTTTCTTGTAGCATAAAGGGCCGCTAGCCGAAGGGTCGCAGCATTAGGAAGTTGAGAAACACTGGTCTAGAGTCATCTGAGAGGAGACACCTCAAGTGAAGAGTGTGTAGATTGAACTGGTATGTGGGCATGTCAGTGGGACAGTCTCTGGTTTGTTAAATAGGGGACCTAGCCCATGGTGGGTTGACACTATCTCTAGCCAAATAGTCCTGTGATACACACAACAGCTGGCTAAACATGCACCAGCAGCAGGCCAGCAGGCAGCTGTTTCTGCTTCACAGTCATACATGGGCTCCTGTCCTGACTTCCTCAATGATGGGCTGTGACCTGGAAGTCTAACCTAAATAAACATTTTCCTCTCGTTTTAGTGTTTTAGTTAGTCTCGTTTAGTTAAGTCAGTGTTTTAGCAACAGAAAGGAAACTAGCCTCTCCTCACATATGAAGCGGCGATGATGGAGCCACTGTAATCCCTACTTAGGACCTCCTGGATGAGAATCAACTGGTTAATTACATAGGATTACTCAGCAGGTTCGCTAGTGTGTGGCTACCCAATAGTATGACCATTTCTTCTCCAGCAATCTCCTTATAAATCAAATTCCTCAAATATTGAGAACAGAAATAAATTTTCTCTATGAAGTGAACACATAGCCAACAAGTACCTAGGAATGTCAGAAACATTCATTTTTCAATGTTACTGAAAAAATACTTGAAGAAAATTAAAGGGCTTCATGTTTATTGGAAGCTGACATTTTAAAGTGACCAACTTGCTTTAATAAGGTCTTATACCTTGGAGGCATCTAAGGAAATTGGCTAACTGTCCCAGAAGACTCTTAAGAAAGTCCCTCTGCACTCACTGTGTGTCTGCTAACCAGGCTCTCCCTCCCTGTACTGCATTCTATTTACAAACAGTCCTGTTCACAATTAACTTCAGTTCCCCTAGCAACGTGCGGTTAACCACAGCCTCACCCTTACCCACTCCTTCTTCCCCCAACAGCAGCTAAGCACAGCACTAGGGCAGGACGCAGGGCAAATGAATAAAAAGTACAAAACATTTTTCTCCAATCCACACCAAGCCTTTCCTAAATCCCAGGTCCTTAGAGGTGACCCCATCAATGCTCTCCTGACTCCCAGACTATCTTCTCCTAGCGTGGCTATTACTTCATAGACCAGAGGCTCCAAGAGGCCAGAGCCCAGGCTTGTTCATGGTGTCCTCAGTATAAACTCCCCTGCCTGGATTGCACAGATATTCAATGTGCATAGGCAGACGGGCCAGCAGCTGAACAACAGGAGTAGCAATGAGCACCCTTGGCCTTCCTCCCAGCAGATGAGGCAGGGCCGAGACACCTTCCCTTGGGTAAGCAGGGTGCCGCCTTCACCCAGTTGACCTTTTCAGCATCAGGTGCCAGGGAATCTGAAGTGGCTACTTCACTAGTGAAGCCACTACACTGGGGAAAACAAGGCAAAGTGACAGATTTTTTTTTCCCCTGTAAAACATGTTAAGACGAACAGCTCAGATTCTTAAACTACAACAGATTTAGACCACTGCGGGCACTGTGAGAAAGAATGGCTTGAAAAGATTCATCAACTCAGAGACTTAGTGGATGATGGACTCTTCATGAAGCTAGGTAACTACAGAAACACTTCCCTGAACCACTGTATGCTTAAAAATGGAGGGAACTACCAGGGATGCAGTCAGTGGCAGAACACCTGCCTGGCAGGCACAAGGCTCACGTGCAAGCAAATACAAGACACCACAAGAGTTGAAATGGTAAAATCTATGTTACATGTATTTTTTTTAAAGATTTGTTTTTATTTATATGAGTACACTGTAGCTGTTTCCAGACATACCAGAAGAGGGCATCAGATCCCCTTAGAGATGGTTGTGAGAACCGGGCAGTGGTGGTGCACACCTTTAATCCCAGCACTTAGGACGCAGAGGCAGGGGGACTTCTGAGTTTGAGGCCAGCCTGGTCTACAAAGTGAGTTCCAGGACAGCCAGGGCTACACAGAGAAGCCCTGTCTCGAGGGGGAAAAAAAAAAAAAGATCGTTGTGAGCCATGATGTGGTTGCTGGGACTTGAACTCAGGACCTTTGGAAGAGCAGACAGTGCTCTTAAAACCTGACTGAGCCATCTCTCTAGCCCATGTTATACATATTTTGTGAATATAATTGTTACTGGTAGAGCAAGATCCTACAACATGTATGTATATTACATTATTTTCACTTACTAGATTTGCCTCAATGCTATCTGAATATTTAAATTTGTTAATATTAAACTGAATATTGTAAATTTGTTAAAATAAGCATTTTAATAGCTATTCATGATTTTCAGTTTTTTTTTCAACTTTTAAAATTTATGTGTATGAGTATGCACGCGTACCTTCATGTGGGTGCCTGTGGAGGCCACAAGAGGGTGCCAGATCCCCTGAAGGTGAAGTCATGGGTGTTGTAGGCCTCTTTACTGTCAGTGCTGGGAACCCACCTCTAGTCCTCTACAAGAGCAGCAAGCTTAGCTGCTGTGTAGACATCTCTCTGGCCTCTTTTTACTATTATTTTTTGAACAACAGACCCATGTTGGCCTCCAGCTCTGGCTAAGTAACTCCCCTGCCGTAGCCTCCTGGGCAGCTATATAACTCCACCCCTTGCTCCACATTTTTATTGTTTCATAGACAAGAATCGCAAATGTAGAACTGGGTCAGAGGCTGAATGGCTTTAGAAACCTAATACCTGTTACCGAAATGCTCATTTTGGCAATGTTTTGAGATATATACAAAAGCCTTGCAAAACTGAACTCAGAGTTAGAACCTTCTGGGTCTGCCTTTGCCAGACATGACAGGGAAACTTCCTCAGGCTGGGGCATCATACCCTCAGCAGTAAGTTGGGCAGGATAATAATTAGCTAACAGAGAGCCTGAGCCAATACTTGGTGCTTCTTAAACAAAACATCATCAAAGTCACTACATTATACTCCAGGCTGAAGTGAGAATTTGTGAACACCTCTTCTAGGTCCCCTCTCTCCCTGTTTAAATTTATTAATTGTATGTCTGGGTGTTTTGTCTGCATATATACCATATGCATGCTGGGTGCCTGTAAAGTCCAGAAGAGGGTGTTGGATCCCCTAGAAAGTAGAGTTACAGGTGGCTGTGAAGCTGCTAAACAGGTGCTAGGAATCAAACCTGGGTCCTCTGGAAGAGCAGCCAGCGCTCTTAACTGCTGAGCTATTTCCAGTGGTTAAGGCCAGATTTACCTCCACTCCTCAAGTGCTATTAACTCCACGGCCCCAGCAAGCTTCTCTCCGACTACACTACAGAGGCTCTCTGACTGCTTGCAAGCAGCCAATGGGTGGCATCAGGGCTTCATAGCACTTCCACCCACATAATCCTGATGAATTACCAGCAATTGTTTGTCTGATGGTGTTCCAGTCTGCTCTGAAGGGGAGTAAAGGTAAGGATTCTACTTCTTTTATTGACCTCTGTACACTGGCACCGCTCACAGAGAGCCAGCTAACACTGGTCAGTTCAGTGGCAATCTACACACAGAGTAAGACCTCACAGAAAGATGGGTGCAAGTGTCTAGTTAACTAGAGCTAAAGTTTTCAATGTTACTGTTTGAAGATGCACATCTGCATAGGAATGTCTTGGTTTGCTTTGTTGGTTTTATTATAGTCAACAACATTCTTTTGGATTCTCCTAAACAGTGAGTGCCTAAGGCTGTGATCAGAAGGCTTTGATGGGTTACATTCAAACTCTCCTGTTTCTCATATGTTTGTGTTAATCAGAACACTTCTTGGATTGGGCATGGTGGCTTACACGAGTAATTCCAGCACACTTGGGAGGGGCTGAGGCAGGAGCATTACTATGAGTTTGAGACTAGACTGAGCTATACAGTAAGACCTTACCTTAAAAAACTAAATTACACAAATAAAAAAGATGTTACCAATGGTCAAACTTACAGTAGTCAAAATAGGTTTTCCTGATTTGTTCAGCTCAAACTTAGAGCTTTTTAGTAGAAGTGTGTATCAAGAAACTACTTAAGAATCCTGATACTTGACTTTTAGCTCCAGGAAAAACAAAACAAAACCAGCAGAGGGAGCTAAGAACACAAAATTACTTCCCCAGATCACCACTGATTAGAGCTGATGCTTTCCCCACTCCACATTTCCATTTGACTTTCTACACCATCAGAGAACACATGGGGCCAATGGCCAGGGCTCCTCATCAATCCAAACAACAGGACCAATGGCCAGGGCTCCCCAAGTAAGAGAATGATGGGAACAATGCCCAGGGCTGCCCCGAAAGACAAGAAGGCAATGGTGCATGATGGCTCCCAATGAAGGAGAGCTGGGGCGAATGATTATGGCCCCATCTACAAACACAGGCTGGCTGGATGAAGAGACATCTCCTTACCCTAATGGATCTTGCTCTGGTCTTTGTCTGATTGTTATTTAAAAGCCCTTTCTAGGATTGGTATCTGGCCAAATCTGAGACTGCACAAGGCACAGAAGAGGAGGCCCCAACACAGGAAGAGCTTAACCCTGTAAACCGAGCCTTCGTGGTAGCTGTGCTGTGCCTATCGCTGCAGCTCCCTGCTGCAAGAAGCACCTCGACTGCTACATTTGCTCTCACATGAGAAAACAACCTTCCTGAACCATGCCATCCGCCAAAGATACTTCATGATAAAAATGAGATGAGACTGCTTCAAACTACGATAAAGATGAAGACCCAGCATCCAAGTAACACAGAACAGCAAGGATGCAGAAAACATGACTCTCGGTCACATCTAGCCAAAATCATGGTGGCCAGAAACAGCTGCTCACCCTGTGGACTCAGCGATAACAACAAAGAACTCAGGGGCCTAAATCCAATCTGGTTAGTTACAAGGCACACTCTTCCTGCACCCCACCACCCCCACCACCCCACCCCCCACACACACTCGCCCCAGACCTAACTCACTTCTGCCTAAATCAAATCCGCCCCAGGCCTCACTCACACTAGGCCAGCACTCCACCCATGAGTTACACTCTTCGTTCCCACTGCCATGAGTCTTGACAGCCTTCCTTTTATCTAGAATCTAGCACCCCCGCCCCCCATCAACAGCCCATTTTAGGATGGGGTTTCTGGAGCTGGGGAGATGGAGCAGTTGAGAGTGTAAATGCTGTCACAGTCCAGGATGCTGCACCCCAGCTCCAGGGGACTGGATGCCTCCGTTTCTGGGCTTCAGATTTCATTGTTTTCTCGAGGACAGCAAAGTATGTCTGGGACAAGCCTTGGGATTTAGAGTGACCATGGCTCTCTTTCTGGCTACCTTGCCACAACACAACTGGGTCCAGTCCTCCTTCAGACAGACAGGGGCCCTCAGAGGTGAGCAGCAGTGCCAGTAGTTGGCAGAGGCTTTGATCTCTGTGCCTGGCCATGACCATGTTCTCCTGGGCCCCCCACTCCTTCCCTAAGAATCCCACTCTCCTCACTCCTTCGGATTTCTGTCAAGCCTCCCTGAATGCCCCTCCTCCGTGTAAGGCCTGCTCTCTCTCTGGAGGCCCTGGTGCTCCTTCCCATCCTGTCAGCAGCAGCACCGCAGCTTAGCCTGTCTCTCTCCCACAGGGCTGCGAGGGATATGAGGACAACTATGCTTTTGTTTCTGACCAAGAGTATTCACTGAGATCAACTCCATGGAGCAAAGGGTCAGGAGAAGGGGAACTGAGGCAGACTTAGGAATTCTGAGAACAGGCAGAGGCAGAAGGAAGGCGTGGGGCAGGGTGTGCTATTCCACAGACATGAATGAGGGCAGCAACAGCAGGGACGAATGGCCACCATGAAAGATGCTGTCAAACATCAAGCACAACAATGTCTTCAAACACATCCCACAGACCATGGGTCACCTCAGGGAGAGCCCCTCAAGTGAGGTAAGAGACACCAAGCAGATGTAAAGGGCCGGAAGGCAAACGGAAGGTGAAGCCCGTGGAGAGCCTACTAACAATCATAAAAACAGGCAGCAGCATGTTTCCCCAAATCAACATCTTCTGGAGCCGATGCCACCCCAAAAGGTGCCAGTAAAATATTAACTACTGCCATCAACTCAAGTCTTTCCACGGCTGTGAATGATTATTTTGCATCTTGCAGAGTTGATCCTGAGCACAGTAGTGATGTGAAGGGGATATAAAGGGATAACCTTAAGGCCCACAGGAAAGATGAATCTGACCTATGAAGTCTAGCTTCCTTCTTCCTGTCCCGGACATGGGAGTCTTTCGTGCATACTGACTTCTCCAAGAGTGACCGAGAAAGTGTCCTATCAGTCTTCTGGATTTTGTGCCACTGTGACATGGTCTCAAGTACTTCATCACCACATGGTGATGAATCACCACAAAATGATTTACCGAACCATTTACAATTACTTGTGATTCATCTGTAGTTCTGCCCAACCCAGGTTATCCTCTGCCACCTTCAAACATTTGGATGTCCAAAGTACTTCCCCATCCACTTACCCTTTTCCATGATGGAGCCCTGCGCAGATCTTACCTGTGTGCCCTCTGAAGGACGTGAGCAGTGTGCAGTTTTCTTGTTCCAGTTTGAGGATGGTTACTTGTCCCGAGTGATCACCAATAAACACATGACGGGTCTCAACATCAAATCTGTCATATAATCATTAAGGATTGCAAAGTGGGGATTTGCTGGACATTGCCCTGTGGCCATCAGTCACATAGGGCCACGCCCTAGGTCCCTAGTGTTCTGGCTGGACTCTACCCCCACAGTCACCTGGCTACAGCCAGGTTTGCTCTGCCCCACAGTTACCTGGCAAGAGCCAGGTAGCCCGCCCCACTGCTTAAAAGGGGGTAAAAGGGGCTGCTTGCCCCCTCCTCGCTCTTTCTTGCCCTTTTTGCTTGTCCTCTTTTCTTGTTTCTTAGCCCCCTGCTCCCCCTCTCTCTCCACTCTCTTTCCACATGGCCATGGCCGGCTCCAACTTCTCTATCTCTTCTTTCCCTCTTTTCTTTTCTATCTCTTTCCTGCCCCCCTACTTTTCTATAATAAAGCTTTAAAATCATGGGCTGTCTCTTCGTATCTAAACCACCCCACCGTGCTGGAGCAATGGGACAAGCCTCTCAGCATCTCCAGCCTCCAGACCGGACCAAGGACTCCTCCACCTGGCTGGGCTTCCTCCAAAGGTACCTGGACCCGCACTAGAACAGGCCCAGCAGGGATTTATGAGAGTTAAAAATAAAAGCAATCTATATTGGTTTAACCAGGCACACACAGAACTTGGAGATTAGTCCTGGAAGACATGAAGGATATACATATTGTTAGACATTCAGACTCAACATGACTAAGCTGCCACTTATCAGATAAATTTACACATTTAACATAACCACAACAAAAACATCCACATGCTATTTGGAGCTAGGTATGTTCTTTCCAATCAGGAGCAGGAAGATGAACAAAGTGTGTGATGTCGGTGGAAGTGCGGGGGTCAATTTAGAATGAGGACTCTCTGGAAAGCAAGTCCAGAGGCTCCGGAAACAGCGGGAACTGTTCCGAGGGAGGAATCAGAATACACACCACTGTAGACAGGTGCAGTGGTCTACACTCAATTCCAAACAGACTTCTGCAAGGAGCAGCCTGCCCTACAAGCACGATAAGCTGAGAGTGAGAGGATTGAGCACTATGAAGCATTATTAATTGCCAGAGCTAACTATATTATAAACAAATACTTCATTTTAGAAGTTTATAATAAAGTATGTTTAAATAAAAAGACCATAAAAGATCTAGAATTTGCTTCAGAAATATTGTGGCAAAAAGGAACAGAAGTATCAACAGTGGATGTGATTACAGACAAGTATCCATTAAAATGTTTTCTCATTATGGCACACACCTTTAATCCTAGCAGTCAGAAGGTAGAGGCAGAGGCAGAGAGGCAGAGAGGCAGAGGCAGAGAGGCAGAGAGGCAGAGAGGCAGAGAGGCAGAGGCAGAGAGGCAGAGAGGCAGAGAGGCAGAGGCAGAGAGGCAGAGAGGCAGAGGCAGAGGTAGAGAGGCAGAGAGGCAGAGGGGCAGAGGCAGAGAGGCAGAGGCAGGGAACAGAGGCAGAGGTACAGGCAGAGGCAGAGGGATCTCTGAGTTTGAGGTCAGCCTGAGATCAAGTTCCAGGAAAATAGAGAGACTCTGTCTTTAAAAACAAAAACAACTAAAAAAAAAAAAAAAAAAAAAAAAAAAAAACCAAACCAAACCAAACCAAACCATGGTCCCAACAGGGACTTAGAGGGGTCAAAGCAAACTGACAGTACAACTGGACACTGGAGTGCTTGACAGCATCATTGCATGTGCCATAAAGAATTAAAGATAATCTTAGTGGCTTTTTCAGAACTCTTGGCTAGACTGTGAATATACCTAAGAGATGATACTAGTAGGAAGACATGTCACTTTACATGGTGACATTTTAGAAATACCTCCAACAACACTTGAAGAAAAAGTTATAACATGAAGAGTCTTAAATTATTTTGGGAAAACATTAAAAAATGGTCAAAACATGGTCAAATAATAAGCTATTGACAGGGGAAGGTGAGAAAGCTAGTTCCTGAACTATAGACTACTAGCAAGTAAAGTACGAAGAAAATATTCCCATTTCCTTTTATTTATTTATTTATTTTTTCTCGAGACAGGGTTTCTCTGTGAAGCCCTGGCTGTCCTGGAACTCATGGAGGCCTGGAAGAAGAGAACACATGGCTGTGGTCTGAACAGTCGACCTTGTTAACTGAGGCAGAGACGGGACAGTCCTGTGCCATCTGTGGAGGTGTCCCTGAACCTGCAGCTGTCCTTTGACAGAGAGTAAGGCTTTCACTCTGCATTTATGTTGCTTCAGCAGATCTCCCTTCCTTTAACAAACACAAACACACATAAAACTCTTAAAGAGTGGTACATGGCGGGAGGAAGAGATGGAAACAGGTGGGGGTGGGACAGTAATAGTGTAGGGTTTGCCTATTAATCTGTTTATCTGCCAGCCAGTTCCAGGGAGTGGGCAGGGATGGACCTCCAGACTTTGGAAGAATCACATGGTTCTCGTCTCAGACCACACCCTACTCCCCACCCCTTAGCAAAAGCACAGGACTGCTATGCCACCAATGTTTAGCAGTGCAAAGATACTCACGAGTTAAGAATTGGCATTGTAGTCTGAAAACTAGAGCTATTAAAGGCAAATTTGGTGGGGCATGCAATTTCTGGAAGACGATGTGTGAACACACATACATACTCCCCTCCCTCCCTCTCTCCTCCTCCCCACCCCCCCTCTCCCTCCCTCCCTCTCTCTCTCTACACACACACACACACACACACACACACACTCACACACAGGCTTCTGGTAACCAGTAACATGATTCTGTCCTTAACAAAATGTCATAAAATGATAGTGACTTTTGGAACCTTAAACAAAGGTTAATATGATCAAGGTGAGTTTAATTGTAATTTTGTTTAATTGTAAATTTTGTTTCTTATTTTCAGATAATTTGAAAAGTCATTTGTGTCACTGTTCACACTGGCTGGTTTGGCTAGGCAAGACATAAGATAAAAGGAAGATGCACCATTACAGTGGCCAGTATTGCCAGCCTCAGTACAAGCCAAGGATGCTATTGGTTCTGGTACTGAGGAGCAAAGGGAGCAAGGCAGAAGCACAGGGAAGGAGACCTCAGGAACAGCAATCCTGTTCTTATTAGCAGCGTGCCCTGTCTAGGCTTCAGTTGGCTCACTCGGAGCATAAGGAAGGGTCGTCTATGTTCGTGTTCATCCCTGTCAAGGATAAGCTCTCTCTCCCTGTCAACTCTTTCGCTCATCTTGCTAACTCTCCATCTTTACAACCTCCCACTGTGGGCATCTTGATCCCTTCCCTTTGCCCTTCCAGTGAGAAAACATCAGCATTAGCCTCTGCGTACCCATAAACATGCCCACTGCAACTCAGGTATAAGGAAATTGCAGCACACTATCATTTTGTTGGCAGCTGACTGGATACTATATAAATACAGAGGTAATCCAAAAGTAGGCCCACTGTTCCTACTTCTGTGGACAGCTTCAGCTTCCATGTTCTCCCTGTCAGAGGGAGAATCCCACTTTTCTATACAAGTGAACTTTCTTCCTTGCTGTGAAAGAAACATGTCCCACATCAACTGATGCTCAGCTTCTCAGCGCCATGTACACAGACTGACAACTTGGGAGACAAGGATATTGTAAAATGGATTCTGAGAAAGCACCATGCCTGGGACAAAGCCTGCAGGATACCATTTAGAGACAGCTAGCTCACTGTGTCAAGAAATGTTTAAAATGTATTATTATTAGCATGCACCATAGTGTGCAGCCTGTGGATGTAAGAGGACAATTTCCAATAGTCGCTGTTGTCATCCACCATGAGTTCTGGGGACTGAACTCAGGTTCACGCTTGTACAGCAAGCATTTTTTTTAACCTGCTAACTCATCCCAATGGCCACCAAAATATTTCTAAACAAATGGGAATCTCATGGACCACTCTCTAAGCACCAAGCGGGTATTTATAACTTTAGATGAGAGGTCCCACAAGAAATGGCTTGATATTAAAACTGGTTGTCATATTTTGTTGATGGTTGTATGTCTGTCTGTGAGTTCTCCTGACAGCTAGGGATCACACATCGGGCTGTGCCCTGTCTAGGCATCAGGGCTATGCCACAGCAGTCAGCAGGCCTGTTACTTTAATGTTGTTGTCTCGATCCACCCCCCTTCCATGGAAACCCCCAATACCTTGAGCCTTAGGAAGTTCGCTGAGCATCTTTTTCACACAGGGGATAAACAGTAAATATTAAACAGAAAACCTTTAAGTTGTGCATAGCACAAATTATCACCAATCAAAGAGAAAGGACTTTGTCCAGCAAAGGATACTGCAGGCCCGAGGCCACGGCACTGGTGCGGTAACCTCCCAGGCGCTGCCCACTCTCAGAGCAGTGCCAGGCGAACTGCTTGTCCTGGCCTGTGCTCAGCACCCACTCCAGTTCCAGAACAAACAGGACCATTGTCACTCTGCTCTGATGCGCTAAAAAATTAAAAGATGAGAAAAATGACTGTTAGAGAAAGCCTTCTGAGGAAAACAGAAACTGCACACCAGTGTTACACTCTTCTCTTCCCCACTCCAGAAAACTGCAGCACGGTGTTACATCCTTCTCTTCCCCACACCCCAGAAGAGACTGAAGGACAAAGCCATTAGGGACAGGGAAAAACAGTAAGTCTTATCAGTGGTTGGGAAGGATGAACTATGAACACTTGTTTTGATTTTAATATCTAACTCTTCTTGGTGTGCTGCCCTCACACCCTTGCTTGTGTGTATCCAAGAATTACTGTCTCAGAAAGCTTCCAAAGCCTGGCCAAGCATGCAAGGGTTACTGAATTAATGTGACTACAAGACACATTGCAATGACATTTACAACACAGTCACTTGTGGTCAGTTTATGTGCACTCTCCCCAGAGGAAAAGTATATTGATCTTTTTTTGATAATATCTGATTTTTAGACTCATAAAAAAAATTCTGACAGCTTCCTATCAGAACCCAAATGCTTGGAGAATAAAGAGAAAGGTGGTGTTTTGAATGAGAACTGCCCCTTAATAATAGTCTCGTATATTTGAATGTTTGGTCTTCAGTTGGTGGAACTGTTTGGGAAGGATTAAGAGGTATGGCCTTGTTGGAGGAGGAGTGTCACTGGGGATGGGCTTTGATGGTGCAAAATGCCCATGCCAATCCCAGCGTGGAATTTCTCTGCTTCCAGCTTGTGGATCAAGATGTTAGCTCTCAGCTGTTCCTATCTCCAGGTGTCTGTTTCGCCCTCATGGATTCTCCCCCTCAGGAACTATAATCCCAAATAAATGCTTTTTTTTTTTAAATAAGCTGACATGGTCATAGCATTTTACCACAACAATAGAAAAGTTACTTAGCTTAAGAATAAAATGCCTGTTAAACAGAAGTATGTACGTATGAGAGAGAGTGACTCCCTATGGTTACTCATATGCGAGCACAGCTTCCGAGTGAAAAAGAGACTACTCATAGCTTCCAGCCATTCTGTTGCTCACCTGGACAAACGGAGGTGCAGTGAAGCTGAGCTGTTTGGCTAAGGTCTTAGGGCTTCTCCATTACTTAATAAACTCAGGCAGGAAGAATTTTGTTTTCTTACTATGTGATGCCAGGCAACAAATACAAGGGACTAGAATGACCGAGGAGGACATTATAAAGCCTGGCTAGGGGGTTACTGGGGCAGGAATAGACTCTTGAGGATGCTGAGGTGTAGATTTTTCTACCTCCATTACAGAGCAGCATTAGACAGTGTGGGTGGCTGTCTGCAGTCCCAATGCGGTAAAACCATCTGCCAACTGCAGAGTGTTAAACATATTCTCTTAGTCACTGCAGAGACAGAAAGTGGCATATCTGAATCCCGCACCCCTGCCTCTCTCTCACACATGTAAACAGCAAAGCAAACCTTTGTTTCTATGGTGAAGTCAGTTCTCTTAGTGTGTGGCTGTCAGTGGGAAAACAAAACAAACTCTCAAAACTTGAAAACCATACACCTACTCTAAAGAGACAACTCTTACTCAGAAGGAAATTCTTTGAAGGCAGATTCTTATCACCAAGCTTCAGAAACTTGTAAGGAAACCTGGGCTTACTGTCTGGCTTCCTGACTAGGAAGCAGGAGGGGGCATCCAAGTCTTAGCAGGGGAACATGTCTCACACCACCATGCCACCAGTGCCTCGCAATACTGGTGCTGGGCTTTTTCTCTCTCCCAGATTTCTGAGTTGTGATCATGATTTCATCAAATACCCTTCCTGTGTTGCCCTTCCCCACCCTGTGTATGTATTTGTTGAGGCAAAGTCTCTCTGTATAGTTGCAGCTGTCCTGGAACTCTCTAAGCAGATTAGGCTGGCCTAGAACTCAGAAAGATCCCTCTCCCTCCTGAGTACAGGTGTCCATCACTGCACCTGGCTGTCATTCAGTTTTTATTGTGAATCCGATACTATATTCCTAAGATAAACCTCACCTGACCATAATGTATTCTTCTGTATATATTTCTGAATGCAGTGAAATTTACATTTGTGGATAATGGCATCCAGTTTTCTCATATTGGTTTTATATAGCATTAGTATCGGGAAATACTGATTTCCTAACAGTGGGCTAGGAAGTCTTGTTATTTTTCAATTTCCAAAAGAATTCCTGTAGTTTCACGTATTTTCTTCCTTTAATGTTCCATAAAACCAGTAAACCATCTAGGAATATATCTAGGTCTAAGAATGTAAAGGGAAGAAAAGAAGGAAGCTTACTCTCTTTGCCTACGTACTCTCCCTCTTGCTAGCAAATCCATTCCTTACTGCCATTAGAGCTGACTGACTTCTTTGGGATTCTGCTGTATACTGAAGACCAGTGTAGATGTCCAACATCATGGACTGAACAACTACTGGATTCTTGGACCTTTCCTTGGTTATTGGTAGATAGCCCTTGTTAGACAAGCTGGACCACACAGCCTGTACACCATTCTAATCTATCTATCTATCTATCTATCTATCTATCTATCTATCTATCTATCTATCCATCCATCCATCCATCCATCCATCCATCCATCCATCCATCCATCCATCCATCACCTTCCCTCTCTCAGTTTTGTTCTTTTAGAGAACCCTAATACAAGTTTTCTTTAGGGGAAGGTTTTAAACTAAAAAAAGTCAACTTTATTTCACACATATAGAGCTTAAGAATCATCTATTTCTTCTTGAGTGACCTGCAGTCTGTGACTTCATTTGTTCTATTTACCTACACATATTAACACAGCATCACACATGAGTTTCTGAATGATGTCAGTTCATAGTATCCAAGGAATTCATTACCACTGTGCACATAGAGGAGCTTCTATGAGAGTGTTAGTTCATTCTTTCCTGACACTGATAATTTCCATTGTTTTCTCCCCTTGCTAGTCTAGCTAGAAGTTTATCACCTTTATTAATCTCAGAAAATAACCTTTGATCTCACTGACTTCTTTGCACTATCTGTTTTATTACATCATAAATTGCTGCAATAATTCCTCTTCCCTTCCTTCTAAGTATCTTTCTTCCTGTGTGTGTATGTGTGTGTGTGTGTGTGTGTGTGTGTGTGTGTACATGTGGCATAAGTCAAGGTCAATGATTTGAGAACTTGATTCTTTTATGATGTCAATGTTTGAGCTGTCACTCTCCCCTTAGGTGCTACTGTGGTAATATTTTATAAATACTGTTATCCTTTTTTTCATTTTTATTCAGTTCAGAATACTTTATGATCTCTTCTTTAACCCATTTAGAAGTGTATTATTTACCTTCCAAATGTTTTAGGATTTCCCAAGGGTCTATTCATCATCAAAGTTAAAGCAAAACTGAATACAAATGAAAATAAAGGTTTTAGCATTTATAGAACACAATCTAGACTGAGGGAGAAAGTAGGAGCCACCACGCTCTGCCTTAGTTTTCTTTAAAAATTTAACATATGATGTTAAAATCTCTTTGAGGTTACTGATCATGTTCCAAGCTTGTTGGCATTCTAATTCTTCTGTTTGTGATTTTTGCTAACGTTTATTTGTGATGGTTTTGTCTGCCTTTGTAATACTTTTTAAAAGAAGAGTTAATCCTGGCGGTCCTCTTTGCTTGACTGTTCTGTCCGGCTAGAGCTTGAGTCCAAGGCTCTGCCACTGACCTACAGCCTTACCCCAGGTCTTCTTGTTTTGCTCTAGGGATGCATACGCAGTTTGTCCTAAAGAGGTCTGTATTTATTTCTGGTGATGCTTGGGAATATCATTGATCAATAACTATTTTAATAACCATTTTCAAAACATAGAGCTTCTAGCTCTATATGGTTGCTCTAGATTTGTATTTCATATGCAAGAACTTTCAGATGGGTTTGACTTATGAGATTTTTCTTATCTATAGAGTTGAGATCAGAATAAATTCTCCTGTTGTCTTCTGGAGTAGAGGATTTCCATCTCTTTCTTTTCATGAGGACATAATCCTCTGTGGACTTTCTATAGAAATCTCACTTCCAATTTTTCATCTTACTCGGTCTCCAGGCTGTACCTCTTGCTGCTAAGGGCATGGTCATACACAAGCAACTAGTCATTCCTGGTGCTCTGTCTAGATCCCCAGGGCAGCTGCAAAGTTAGTGCACATTATAACCACCCCTCTGTGATTTGGCTTTCTCTTTGCTCTGGCAAATGTAAAGATTTGTTTTTTTTTTTCTCATAAGCTTAACACTGGATTAAAGGAAACAATGAAAATATATATTATTTTACCATCAGCGCTAGGAGTCTGTGAAAAGAGCTCCCACAAGAGTCTGGTTATAGAGTTTCTGTAATTATCTGATAGGAAGCATGCGGACCATGCTAGAAAGCCTGCCATGTAAGAGCATGTGAACAACGGGGCCTAGTAACAGGCTTGTCACATACGTACCTGGTGGGTTCACCTGTGTCTTTAACAAAGATGCAAGAAAGGAAAATACAAAGCTAAAGAGAGTTAAGATATGTAATGACAACTAGAATTTCAATATATCTTGAGAAGCTGAGCAGACAGGCTAAGTAAAATGAAATGATAAGTAACAGATTGACAAGTCCAGGATTTAGTATAAAAAGAAGACGTTCCCAAACACAGGATGCAGCCTAAAACCATCCTGTGAGGATGCTGCAGTGGTACCTGCCCCACATGAGCCGCAATGTCAAAGGGTTGCCAGAACTCACCTCTGTATATTACAACAGTGCCGGGAGAGGAGAGAAGCAGGATCCACCCAGAAGAGTACATGCATGCACTAGTCATCTACTGCTGTGTAACAAATTATCCCAAAGTTGATGCCTCAAAGCATCCTATTATCTCAGAGTTTCTGTGGGCCAAAAATGTCTCAGCCATAAGGTTTTTCCAAGGAGGGAAACACCGTGTGGTGGGTGTCATCTGAAAGCTTAATAGGGGATGAGCTGGTTTCTAATCAATCTCACATAGCTTTTGGCTGGGTTCAATTCTTCATGGGCTGCTGAGCAGGGAATATTAGTCCCTCCCTGACTGCTGATGGGATGCTTCTTGGCTCATTAGCACACAGGCTTCTCCACAGGATAGCTCCCATCATAAGACATGCACACTAGGGAGCAGGAAGGTGAGTGCCATGCAGCCCCAGTCTCTACACATAATCTTGGAAGTGATCGCCATCACTTACCATGTTCTAAGTCTAGCTCACCCTTAGGAGGGGAAGAGAATGATCATTAGGAACCATAAAAAAGTTCCTTGACACACCGGGTTGTATTTGAAAATGGTCCTAATGGTACAATATGAGGCCTCAAATCTGAGTAAGATAGTCAAACATGTTTTTAGAAAACAACAGAGCCGGGCAGTAGTGGCACACGCCTGTAATCCCAGCACTCTGGGAGGCAGAGGCAGAGGCAGAGGCAGGTGGAGAGAGAGAGAGAGAGAGAGAGAGAGAGAGAGAGAGACAGACAGACAGACAGACAGACAGACAGACACTATATTTCTCTGTTCATTATTACACTCCTGAGCTAATGGAAAACTGTAGGTACTCAATAAATATTTGATTAGTGATGTGTAGGAATAAAACAGGGAAATAGATTTAGGTCCAAATCTTAAAAGAAAGCAATGCCTAGACCCTTCCAAACCCATGCTAGCAGAGTGTCTCTGAAAGTCATGGAGCAGATGCTGGGAGGCCACAAAGAATGAATGAGCTCAAGATATCTGAATACAATGACATCTGGGCCTTAAGGCCCCAATGCTCTGATTCCTTGATACTGTGGGTCTGGATAAAGGTCCCCTCCAGACACTACTGACCGACAGAGTGAATTTGGCCAATAAGCCATTGTTAAAGACACCATAGAAACTGTAGCCCCCACCCCACCCCAACCCCCACATGTAATAGCATTTCACCAAACATGAAATGAGGCTCATCTGAACAACCTGAGGCTGACTCCACTTTTCCTGAGCCTGCTGTACCATTCCCAGAAAGCATGATGGACTTGGAGTCACCCTGCCCTAGTCTGGTTTGGTATTTGACCTCTGTAGAACCCGGATTCTTCTAGCCTCAACAACTTAGTTCACAAACTGGGATAATGCCAGGGACGTCCCAGGTTTCTCTTTTTGTTCCCCCATGTAACTTAAGTGTTCTTGGTGAGGGTGGAAATTATTAAGGGACAGTTTTAAAGCAGGCTGACGAGTCTCCAGCCACACCTACCTTGGTAGCTTTTCACAGGTGTCATCTTGTTATAATCTTCAGACAAAATAAACTCCTACAAGACAAGAGGAAAACATTAAGCAAAAAAATTTTTTTCTTGAGATTTTTTTATTTATGTGTATGGGTGGTTTTGCCTGCATGTATGTCTGTGTACCACATGCATGCAGTGGCCACGGAAACCAGTAGAGGGAGTCAGGTCCTCTGGAACTAGACTTGCAGACAGATGGTTGGTCGTTATCTTGTGAGTGCTGGGAATTGAATGTCGGTCCTCTAGAAGAGCAGCCAGTGCTCTTAACCATGGTCATCCTCCAGGCCCCAAGCAAAAGCAAAGTTTCTAATGAACAATTATGCTTTAGTAAACAGACCACATAACAGAATTACAGTTAACAGTAGTGGTTTGACAATCAACTTGGCATGTGTGTCCCTCTCCCCAGAGTAACCCAACTCTGATCCTATGTAAGATCAGAAATTTTGCCTCACAACTCTCAAGCTGGCTTTTCTTATATAAGAAGAATCATATTAGATAATGCTCTGAGCCTGGGTTCTGGCCAATGTCAATCTTAACGAATCAACAATCTCACTGGCAACACAGTGAGCATTTGAAAGACTTTATCAGTGAGCAAATGGGCGGCAATTCTCTACTGAGAAGTAAGGCCGGCTATCTGGAGTCTGCTGTTAACATCAGCAATTCTCTTTCCATTATAATGAGCTCCCAGGGCTGCTCTGCTCAATCCTTGGATCTCTAGAGCATGACACAGAGAGTCTTCAACACATGTCAGCTGAGTGAAGCCACCTCCTAAGCTGATGAGCCGAGCCTGGACAAGCAATGCACTGAAGACATGAGTTTCTACAGCATCCCTGGAGGTGTGGGGGCACACCAAAGGGTCTCACCTACACCTGAGCAGTCAGCCATGCCCAAGGAGACACCAACCAGGTTTTTACAAGGCTTGGCAGGTAGTTGAGTTCCTTAACCTTCTCAAATGCAATCACCCACATATCCTTAAAAGGTGAATTATAAAGCAGTGTTTATTCAGGCTTCCAACAGAACAATAAAGCTTTTCACAACAGTTGGAAGCATCCAGAATTTTTATCTAATGACTTCATTACAAAGCCGGATGGCAGGACAGACACAGATTCCCTTTCTTGCTGTTAGATGCTTACTGAATTCATAGAGATCATATAATATTTTTAGGTGTATGCTTTTTGTGACAGATGCCACAGAGGCAAACTAGGATGGCATGCCAGGGCACACTAGCTTCTGTGGTTCTGTTTTTCTGTCATAGTCCTGGAAAGATGCTTACCTACCAACAAATTTTCTTCAAAATTTTTCCTTAGGAAAAACATTACTGAACTTGCCATTTTAAACTTACATCATGAATCCTTCAAGGAGCAGCACCATATCTCCTCATTTCTGAAGAGTGCAATGCAAACTGTAATTGAAAATATACATACAGCTTCCTCCAGAGGGACTGACAGTGTCTGTGAGGCCTGACTGGGAAAGCCTCACACAAGCCTAGTCCCTCCAGAGCCTTCGACGCAGACAGAGCAAGCCTGTCTGCTGTAAACACAACTGAGAAGTGGACAAGTCTGTTTCATTCGTGACATGTGCTGAACTGGTTCCCTGGCCTAGGCAAAAAGACCTTACTTTCTCTTGGGAAAAGGCAAGGCACACAATAAAAAAAAAAATTGATGCAGGTTTTCATGTAGAATTTAAGACATACATACAAAATAAAAAACCATCAGTTCATGTACTAATAAGCTAATTTTTAAAAATATCTTCTTCCTTTGATAATAAAAATATAGAGGCAGAGAAAATTTGGGGGAGGTATTATCACTTTTTATTGATGCATGTGTGTATTTTTTAATCATGGAAACCACAGGCTATTCTCATCATGCCAATAATAAATATTTAAAGGTCCCTTTGTGATATCATTTCTTTGATATAAGTATAATTGAAATTACATCTATAACACTGTTTTTATTTAAGATTTATTTATTTAATGTATGTGAATACACTGCCACTCTCTTCAGACACACCAGAAGAGGGCACCAGATCCCTGTTACAGATGGTTGTGAGCCACCATGTGGTTGCTGGGATTTGAACTCAGGACCTCTGGAAGAGCAGTCAGTGCTCTTAACCACTGAGCCGTCTCTCTAGCCCTATAATACTGCTATTATACCGTTTACTGATAATATCTATAATAAAATAAACTGTGAAATGGTCACTTAATTTGTCTTCAAATTTATTATCATACAAAAGAACATATGTCTGGTACATATAGAAGATTGCTGTCTCAGACACAGAACTCTGCCTTAACACACCAGGAAGCATAAGCCACTCCATCTCTACAGTCACATGACAGTGATTTACTCAGTCCCATCAACAGGCGATTACTCTGTTCACTTTTGCCAAGCTAATGTGCAAAAAAAATGGCATTTCATTGTGGCTTGATGTGCACTACTGTTTATACACTGGAGTCTTTTCTTTTTTTCATATATATTACTTGGTACTTTCATTTTTTGTACACATTTTTGCTTTAAACTGGTGCCCCCCCCCCAAAAAAAAACACAACTGAGGTAGCACCTTTAACTGAAAGCCAGAGCTGGGAGTGGCGCTTCAGCAGCCTGGGAAAGGACCAACAGAGGGAAACAGACCAAAGCTTGCCACAGCACCACCGGCTGCCCTGAGTCTCACAGAGATTCAGTTCTCCAGCACATAGGAAGTGGTTAGACAGACAGGAGTAAGGATGGCCTTAGGAAGAACACAGGAGAGAGGGACAGGGAGGGCAATTACCAGCAGCTTTCTCCATCTCCCTCTGGACTGTGACACTGCCTCTCCTTCCCTCCGGGACATACCTTAACCTAGCCCCACCCGTAGCCTGGCAAAGAAACATCTTAGGGCTAACAGTGCAGTGTTTCTGTAAGCGAACGTGGCAGGGGAGCCCAGGACTCTGGGCGTTGGCTTAAGAGTGCAGCAAGAAACCCAGGACATCCGGGAAACAGCACACCCGAGGCAGTGCATACGGTGGGGCCCATGCCATTTTGTATTCTGCAATTTTCTTACTGAGTACAGAAAGGTTTGACTACTAGACTTTGAAACCCACTGTTTAAAAAGTAAAACTATCAATAAATATTCCTCTGTCCAAATATTCTGCCTTTGTATTTTGCAGAACTAAAAATTTCACTGATGGTGTGAACCCTGGCCTCTTCCTCCCAAGCACTGGGACTGCAGGCTTGGCCCCCTGTGCCCAGTTTATGACCTCAGGCCCCCGGGCATGTTAGAAGAGACCATTCCACCAACTGAGCCATATCCTCAGCCTCTGCAGGAGAGTTTACGTTTATAAAGTTTATGTTTATAAAAAAAAGTTTCAATTGAAATGTCTTCTATGAGGAATACACTCCCATCTTTATATTTAATTTCTTTAACTAGTCTGAGCAGCTCTGAACATCTGCAAACAATTTTATTCTTCTTTGACTACTTTCTCTGAAAACCAAGCCTAGCAAAATTAGTGAATCAGATGGTGAAATTGCTTCAATCGAACAAGAGTGCTTTTTTTAAGTTGCTAACATGTCCTGTCATTTAAAAAGTACTAAAAGTCCATGCCTGCCTAGACACATGCCAATCACCACCCTCCTGAACTCACCCCTAGGGCTGTTAAACTGCCTTTTATTTGCATTTGAAATATATCTGTCAAATAGACACCACGGCTTTTGTTTGGTAATAGAGTTGCCTCAACTAATCCAATTTATTATTAAGTTTTGCCAGTCCAGGGAAGATGCCGGTTAGGCAATCTAATGTGTTTTCTGGTCATGCTTAGGACCCTACTCAGCACACATTCTCGGTGTCGTCTTGAGTCATCCTGTCGTTATTCTGGCCAGTCAAGGAATATTACACACTTTTTCACACTGCCCCCACCTCACATAAGGATCAATGAACAGATCCACAGAACCCTGGTGATGACGCCACAGCACCTTTACAGAAGAATCTACTGGGCAGCAAGGTGGCTCAGCATCTATAGCCCCTGCCATGCGGGTTGGAGAAGTGCAGTGGGATCCACAGAATCCATGAAAAGTAAAAGGGAGAAGATCTACTCCACAAAATTGTCCTCAGTATGTGAGCGCCCCTCCCCCACCTGCATCATACACCCACTAATAAAACCTTTTAAATTCACATTTTAAGTTTCTTGCTTTATAAGAAAGCCTGCCAATAATCTCTCTTACTTCTTAAAAATCTAACACTACTTCACAGATAAAAATAGAATCTAAAATTAGATCATTAGCTACCAACTGTTTGTCAAGTATGTGTTGTATGTATCAAAGATATATACTGACTGAATGCGTGATAAGTCTACTTTTATCAAGAAAACAAAACTACAGTTACATTCTCTATAAAAGCTTTCTTCCCAGAAAAATAAACAAAGCAATCACCACGGTCACACCGAAATTTATAAAGAGTAAGGGAGAAATGATGGCATGAGAGTTGCTTCCTAGCAAAGGGTCACAGAGAAGGTGCCAGGATGAAAGCAGCATGCGCTACACAAAGCCACTCCTGAAGGACCAGAGGCGCTTTCCGAGTTTGAGAAGCCGCTGACGTGGGACTTCTCCCTCACCTATGACTCTGGCATGGTTTGGCTTGCTCCATGGTATCCCACTGTCCCTTCCCTGTGTTTCTACTTCTGCTCCCCGTGTTCCTTGCTTATTTTGTCTGGACACTCTACTTTCTCTTCGAGATCTTCTGACCGATTCATTTGACCTGGTGGCTTCCTTTGCATTTCTAGCTAAGCACCTGGGATTTTCCACTCCACCTGCTTCAGCCCGAGTCCTCTTCAGTTTCCTACCCCATTACTGCTTCCATTCTCCAGTCTTGGGTTGTCTTTGTTTCCATCAGCCTCATGTCTGTTTTCTTGGGCACTCAGACATTTATTCTCAAGTTCTTTTTACTTAATTTCACCAAGCTGTTTGTGTCTTCTTTAAATTCCTTGAATTTTTTTGCTGAAGTTTATGATGGTTCTTTTAAATCTTGCGTCCTAGGTTCATCAGGGTAATGCTCATTAGCAAGCATTTCTACAGAATTGGGTTTTGAAGGTGAAGTACACCTGGCTTGATCTTTCATACTGTTTATATTTTTGCAATAATATAAGCTGGGCATGTGGACTTCTATTATTAGATCTAGGTCTGCTATGGACAGAGTAGGTTGGGGCACAGGAGAGGATGTATAGGCAGGTCAGGCCTAGAAGACAAGAATGGCTTAGGTAGAATGAAGCCAGTCAGACAGAGGAAGCTTAGTTGGTAGGCAGGATGTGTGACTTGGTGGAAGCCGGGAGTAAGGGGCAGGTCAAGCTTGGTGGAGATACTGAATGTGGTGTGGGATGAGCCTATAGGTTCGGGTACTGCGGCACAGGCAGGGCAGGGCAGGTCCTGTCAAAAGCCTGGAAGTTGGTTTTGGTCTAGGCAGGGATGGCCAGGCTAGGCTAGGGCAGTATATATGGGCACCATGCAAGCTCCAAAGGAGCAAAGCAACCAACAGTGCTATTTAGCACACTATGAACCACAGCAATGACCAGCATGCATGGTAACCCTAGGGGAGCAGCAGTGGCTCACATGATCTGACAGTAACCAGCAGCTCTCTAGTTGGACCTAGGATCTGCTCATCAACAGAGAAATCCACCTGGTATTGGGAACCTAGCCAAGTATTCAAGGCTAGTGACATCATGGATTTCAGAGGAGAATCTATAACTGCCATTTTGCTAAACCAGCAAAATCCCTAACTATAGCATAAATTATTTATTCTTATAGGTAAGTATAATCCTTAATACCACAACAAAAAAACTGCAACAGAGAGCACTACAGACTACCACAACCTATCAAAATGCAGAGTTATGAAGCATAATCCCAAAGGATATATATTACATATAATATATAAAAGTTTATATAAATATGTTATAATATATAATATATATACATAAAACATCTTCCACACCTATGGCTCAGGGTTCATTGTAAAAGATGGGGTGCAAAGATTGTGAAAAACAGAGGAAGAGGGAGTTTGCTCTGAAATTTTGTTTTCTAGGAATGTCAGAAGCTACACCCATGAAGTCTCACCAGCAATTGCCTAAACATGAGATGAATGACACCAACAACAGACATGTTCATGTAACCTAGGGAAAGTCCACAAAGTCTCCGCCCTACATAAAGAACTACAGGCAACTAAGGAATTCTGGGAGTGAAGGAAATAAGTCTCCCACAAAGAAAAGTATACCAATGGTTACCCAATACCAAATGGTCAGCCCTGAAAACATACATACAACGAATACAGAACAAGCAGTGTGCAAATATATTGTATGCACGCATCTATGTAGCAACAATTAATGAAAAATGAGGCCATGAATTTGAAAGAGAGTGAGGATGGGTGTATGGGAGGTGTGGGGAGAGGAAAGGGAAGCAGAAACAATGTGATTAGGTTATAATCTCACAAAATGAAAGAAATACAAAAATTAAAAAGATTAATGTTTCCAATACAAAACCACAATTTTAATTTAAAAAAGCAAATGATTTAACTTCTATTGTTTCTAATACATTTCCTTAGATAACACAAATACACACACACACACACACACACACACATATACACACACAGTAACTAGGTCCACCATTCTACAAATATTTCCATTAGGTAGTTTACAGACAAAGTCCTGTTGGGATGGTGATATTAGTAAATTTCTCATTTCATAGTAACTGACCCTGTTTTCAGAACTGCCCAGAATATCATTTACTTAACGTTTTGATTTTTACCGACAGTGACTGCATACGCACGTGTGAGCACATGTGTGAATATATCCAACACTCCATCTCAAATGCCTCTTCTCTCTTTCCCCAGCTCTTGGCAATAAGCCTTCTATCTCCCCAACATTAAATATTCAGTTTTTATTTAGATTTTGGCTTAAACTTAGCATTAAATTTAACAGTAGGAAAAAAATACCCTTCAACTACTTAATCAATCAACTTACTATATTACTGTTGAGTTTAATGAAACACACGGATGGGAAATAAGTCTCCCACAAAGAAAAGTATACCGATGGTTACCCAATACCAAATGGCCAGCCCTGAAAACATACATACAACTAACATACAGAACCAGCAGTGTGAAAATATATTGTATACACGCATCTATGTAGCAACAATTAATGAAAAATGAGGCCATGAATTTGAAAGAGTGAGGATGGGTGTATGGGAGGATGGGTGTAACAAACTTTGAGAGTTTGTTAACCCAAGATTAGCACCACTGAAAGTAGAGTACACCCTCTACCAGCCTGGGAGAAAATGCTTACATATGGTATTTATTGCTCTAAAAAGGATCTTAAAGATTGCAAGATGTAAGATTTCAAGGTGTAAATCAAACAGAGATGTTGAACGCTTGGGATTCATTACAAGGAAGAATAATAGACAAGCAGAGAGCTGAGAACAAAAGACTGTGTATGTGCTCCCCCAGGTCTTCCGTGCCAACCTTTCTTCTCTCTGTGATTATGATGTCCTGGGGTGCCTCATGCAAGTGAACCGAAAAGTGCTGTTTTGCTTTGTAGTTCTAGAATTGTGCTCATTTTACTGAGCATTCTATCCTTAGGTTTATGATATTCATCACATGGAACAGGACTGGATGCATAATATTCAACATCATATGTGCACACCCCATATTCTTTATTCATCTTTTGACAGACACATAGCCTATTTCTGGCTACTGTGAATACTGAAAGTTATCTGCTCTCAATTCCACTAGACAGGCATCCCCAAGGAAGATTGCTTTGTTGTGTAGTAGTTTTAGTTTTAATAATCCAAGGAACCCTACATATGATTTTGACATAAAAGCAGTATTGTGAAAGTATTACTACATTTAAAAGTGCCTTCATTTTTTATCATACATCTTCTGAATTTGCAGTGTCAACTTTTTGCCTCTGTTTTCAAGGTTTTCTGAATCAAATTTAAGTAGTGAACTACACTAACTGTGCCATTTCTAACAATCTGCATATGTAGGCTATTCTAGGTTTTATGCATGCTCTTTGAGTTGTAAGGAATGGCAGTCATGAAGGAGGATTTTCCATTTAGAGTCAGAGTGTGTGAGCAGAGGCCTTGGAAGGAGGCTGTGCTGGCCAGCCTGTTTCATACAGTGTCTCTCTTGGGATATCTGCTGTTCTCAGTGAGAAAGTCCAATGAATGCAAAACAACCCAGCCTCCATTCTCTCATCATAGAAGCATCCATGAGGTCATCACAGAGCACAGAGGACTTGCAGACCAATGTTACTACTCTGCATGAT
Organism: Apodemus sylvaticus; assembly: GCF_947179515.1. Lineage (NCBI taxonomy): Eukaryota > Metazoa > Chordata > Mammalia > Rodentia > Muridae > Apodemus > Apodemus sylvaticus. Next base: position 64,437,107 of record NC_067479.1, read on the forward strand.
ACAGTGATGGCTACATGCCTCTGACACTTGTCCATACTCACAGAACGCGGAGTACCAAGAATGAACCCTGAACCATGGACTGTGGGCGACGCATTCACGAGCTCATCACTAACCATAAAGATACCATTCTGCTAAGAGATGTTCATACAGGGGCAGGATGCATGTGGGCCAGGGGCACAGGCAAAACCTCTATATCTTCCTCTCAGAAGAGTACTCAAGAAATCCACCAATAAAATTTCAAATCCTTGAATAATGCTCAAAATTACCTTCTGCAATTGTTTGGTTGTTTTTCCCTCAAACTTGAGAATCTTTTTATTAAAGCTTGGGAGAAAATCAACAGGCCAGGTAAGCTGAAAACCCCAACACCTGCTGGGAGGAGAGAGACAGAAAAGAATAACATGCCTTTTGAGGTAACAAGCAGGTTAGAAAGGGACAGTCTTTGGACAAGCAATGAGGAAGCCCAGGATGCCAGGAAAAATGTGTGTAGGCTTCAGGCAGGCATCCACCGAAGGTGGAACTAAGGGAAGTTACACCTTTTGAATTGAAACTCAGAAAAGTGGGCGGGCTTGACACAGGGTCTACAGACTGCTCACGTCTTATGTGCCTTACTCTGCATCTCTGGACTTCACAAATGTCCTGGAACTTGCATGCTTCTCAAAACTCCTCAGGACTCTGAAGGGCATTCGTTTATGTAAGTTGCATGAATTGGTATTTATCACAATAGAAATAAAAACTGATAAACTTATAAGACATTAACTCAGTACAATATAGGTTAATAAAGTTCATAAAAATGAACTTTTCAAAAACAAAACTTAGTGACAAGAGTTGTATGTTTTCCATTTTAATGGCTTTCTGAATAAAGAGAAGCAGTTCGAGCCTCAAGCTGCTTCTGAACTCAATCCGCACATCTTCCGGAAGTGGGAGTGAAAAGACAAGCTCTTAGAACTGTGATGGAGTAGCTTCGTTTCCATGGCCTCAGTCTGAGAACCACTGGCTTCAGTGAGACAGCTGACCTTGGGTCTGATCAGGCTTGACTGACTCTGCTGCTTGCCTGTGGTGCTCCCAACCACCAGGCCAACCATCTGCAAAATGGATGAAAAGAGGCTTTGCCACGCCTACCATGCATCTTGCACCCAGGAGCCCCCATCCCTTTGGACAAAGGTTCTTTTAAGTAGAGGGAAGGAAATATTTTAGCTTCAGTCTCTACTCAGCCTTGCCTCTTACCTGTGTAAGAAACCTCTGATTAAGAGAGAGAGAGAGAGAGAAAGAGAGAGAGAGAGAGGGAAAGGGAGAGGGAGAGGGAGAGGGAAAGGGAGAGGGAGAGGGAGGGAGAGAGGGAGAGAGGGAGAGAGGGAGAGAGGGAGAGGAAGAGATGGAGGAAGGGAGAGAGAGAGAGAGAGAGAGAGAGAGAGAGAGAGAGAGAGAGAGAGAGAGAGAGAGAGAGAAAGAAAGAAAGAAAGAAAGAAAGAAAGAAAGAAAGAAAGAAAGAAAGAAAGAAAGAAAGAAAGAAAGAAAGATACTAACCAACCTCGGATCACATTTCTGACTAATATACCACGATACACAGGACTGCATGGAATAAAGGAAGGAAAAAGAGTTGGTATGTCCATATTGAAAACATCATTACAGGAAACAGGAGTACAAACTGCTAGTCCAAATCTTCATTGTCACCCAGGCCCGTGTGCTGAAGGCTCCAGGTTGCAGGTGTCACTAATGGGAGAACCTTGTGGGGATGAGGCCTAGTGGAAGTCATCATAGTGTCCCCACCCAGGGGTCCCTGGGACCCAGCCTCCCCCTGTCCTTTGTTTTGTTTCTAAGCCACTGCAGAGTGGGCAGGCATCTTCTGCACATGTTCTGTCATGATGTGGTGTGCAACCACACAAGGACATTTCTGAACCTAAGAGGCAAAACAAGCTTCTTTCCTCTATATTAATTCTTGGGTATTTTGTCACAGTGATGAAAAACTAACAGACATTTTTTTCCTTGCAAATTCTCCCACAAACTGGTTTGTACATAAAGCAACCAACTAGAAATTTCAAGATCTTTCTACATTGCTTAATTGTTAGGCTGTTCCCCAGTGGCTTACCTAGGCACATGATTTATTGTCTGCCATCATCTTCTCTCAACAATGTTTTTATGTTTTCTCAATGCTGAGAATAAATAACCAGATGCATTGATGCTCAAGATAGAAAGTCAAGGGGTAAAGGCTCACATATGTATCCAAGAAGCCCTAGACCAATTTCTGAGTCTTAGGAACCCATGTTCTTGGAAGGTGTTAAAAAAAAAAAATGGGAATGCCCAGTTTAAGGCTAAAACCACAGATGTATTACACAACGAAAGCTTCTGCTCAAGCCCCATTAATCTAATGCTCATAAAAGAGAATGGATATTTTAAGTAACATTTTAATATAATAAAAGTTAGGCTGTAATATTCAGTAGGAAATGACAGGAAGATTAATTCATATAGGTGTCTTAGTTCCTTTTCTGTTGTTGTGATTAAAATACCAGGACCAAGGCAATTTATTTTAAAAAGTGTTTAATCTGGGACTTATAGTTTCAGAAGGCTAGAGCCCATGACCATCATGGTAGGGAGCACAGCAGCAGATAGGCAGGCATGGCACTGGGGTAGTAGTTGAGAGCTTACATCTTGAGACTCAACTACAAGGCAGAGAACACTAACTTGGATTGGCACTGGCTTTTGAAATTTCAAAGCCCACCCCCAATGATGCATATCTTCCCACAAGGACACACCTCTGAATCCTTTCCAAACAGTTTCACCAACTGGGTTACCAAGTATTCGAATACATTTGGCAATGGGGACCATTCTCACTCAAACCACAAAAGGTTAGTTGCTGATGCTGTAAAATGGCTCAAACCCTTTGAGAAAATTATTCTGAACATATTTAAAATAATTCCCTGTTGAAGTGGAAACCTTTTATGAATGATGCCATGACTGCTACACTCAGCTACAGCTGGGCAGTGGTGGCGCACACCTTTAATCTCAGCACTTGGGAGACTGAGGCAGGCAGATTTCTGAGTTCTAGGCCAGCCTGTCTACAGAGTGAGTTCCAGGACAGCCAGGCTACACAGAGAAAAACAAAACAAAAAATGAAAACAAACAAATACACCAACCAATCAGCTACACTGTTGTTTCCACTTAGCAAAAGGCATCTGTACTCCTCTTTAAGTGTTGGATGTCCTGGAGTTCCAGAGTCTGAGAAGCAAAACCTGCTAATGTGAGTGTTGTGTTGTTTTAGATAAAGCAGCTCTCTATTAATACTAACAGATTTTGAAGGATATAAGATAGTAACATAATATGTTATACAAAAATGAAGTTAAAATGAATTTTTTTCTGTGAGAACTACCATAAATAAGTGTGAGAGATACTAATTCATTTACTATTTAAGTCACCCACCAGGGAAGAATAAATAACTTGCTCATCAATAACAGACTTTGAAGTAGAAAATACAACTTCAATGCTTTCCACAGTCCAACTAAATAAAAATGGGTGCATTTTAAAGGCACCTAAATAATTTATAAAGGAATAGAGCTCAATGCTATGGTTTTACTTTTCCTAGTCAATGCTGAAATAGAACAGTAAACGCCTTTTGGCCCAAACCTCAAGACTAACTAACGTTCACTTCCTTAGCCAGTAGAAACCTCCCTATGCTGCTTCTCAAGCTATTTCTAGCTAAGGTGTTCATTCAAACCTTGCTATAAATCTTTTTTTCTGGCTTTAAGTCCACGGCACTTTGAGTCCTGAACACTATTTAAGAAATAAACACATACATAAAATATAAGGAACAACAACAAAGTCAAAATTACAAATAAAATCAAGTCTTAGTAGCCAAAAACAGTACTCACAAGAGCAAACTAGCTTACCAGACATAGTGGTGGAACATCTGTGTATGTGTAACCTTAGAACTCAAAGAGGATCATTACATATTTGAAGCAAGCGTGCACAGTGAATTTTGGGCTATATCCAGAGCCCTTATGCCCCCACAAAACCAACAAAAACTTGGGGTAGGGAAGAAGGAAATTAGTTTGGAAATGATAAGTTCATAAAAAAGCCTTCCAATTCAAGATGACAAATCATTATATAAAATGGAATCCTCTTCTGTTTCAGATGAAACAATTACATTTATCAAAAAGTACAGTTTATCTACTGCTGAAATGAAAAGAATTTCTGCCAGATAAGGAATTACTATTACAGAGTGACACGAGAGCCAAGGCCTTCATGCTAGCCACTGCCCAGCCTCTCACAGGGATGACTCTGGTTCTCCAGGTGTCTGAAAGCAGAAGTCCTTGAGGGCTGAGAGCAGAGGTCAGGTTGTCGGCTAGCATCTGATTTCAGCAATGAGGCTCCTTATTTGTGGTATGGATATATAAACCACACATATCTGATATTTGGTAGTAAAATTCTGATAAGTAGGTTGACAAGCAGGGGCAAAAAAGTACTTTGAACTTTATTCTTTCCAAAGCTGTGGAGAACTAAGGAGGGCGAAAATTAAACTAAAATTAAAACTAAATTAAAATTAAACTAAACTAAAAATTAAACTAAAAGTTTGGATATGAGGAAAAGGAGGAAGTAAGAAAATTAAACTAAAAGTTTGGATATGAGGAAAAGGAGGAAGCAAGAGACCACAGACAGCAGGAGCAATCTCGTGGGTTATTGCAATAGGCAAAATCAAAACTGTAAGGGACAGAGAATTCTCAAAAAGATCTAGTGAACACAGACTTCAGAGAGCTCTGAGGACGATGTGGATTATGTCTCTGGACAGGGCTCCATGTGATGCCATTTACTAAAGGGACATGGGGCTCACTGTGGGCAAAGGAGAATGAAGTTGAGCTAGGGTCTGCGCAGGCTGAAGTGTGTGGAGCCACCCAGGTTGAAGGCAAGGCAAGTCAGTTTCTGCAGCTTCCAGTCCTGCCCTGGGAAGTGCAGGAGCAGGGACAGCTGAGCTGCAGGAAGACTCACAACAAGGAGTGGGCAGGAGGAGGGCACGAACTGTGAGGAGCATCAACTCAACAGTGCCAGATGGATAGGGATCTGGTGGGAACTCAGAGACCTAGAAACTGCACCAAACACTCACTGCACCCTGACCCACTCAGTACCCCAGAAGGCACCCTTCCCACACTATCCCAAGCTGAAAGCTCAAGGCTAAAGAACCAGTTCCACTCCTTCCTGAGGTGGGTGTGGGGTACCTCATCAGGTAGCCCATGCAGGCCTGGAATTCAGAATCCCCTATTTCAGCCTCCAAAGTGGCTGGACTTACAGGCACATAGCACCATGTGTGGCTTGTGCTAATGTTTTTAGACATCTCTCTAATCTGGGAAACCAACTGGACCCGTGCGATGGATGCTCGTGGGAGAGTTGTGCTAGTCTTCCTGTCAACATGGCGAGCATTCCCTCTTCAGTCTCAGAGTTCTCCCTCCATACACTACATGAGCCTAGGTTTATGAAAATGCACAGCTTTCCCGGTAACTAGGGGAAGAGCTTCTCCTACATCTGCAATGGGGAGAAGCTGGGATGTGTGCTGTGGAGCCCGGATCCAAGTTCTAGCGAGGTTGGGGTGGGAGTATATAACCAACAAGAAGCATATGCCTTGGAAAGAAAAGCTACCCTAGTTACAGCACCAGAGACCAGGGTAGACCTAATACCACACCCTTCTCTGCTGACATAGCCTTCTGTATCAAAACTAGCTGGCTGCCATTCTGCAGTGAAAGACTGCTTCCTCCCCACATTCTGGCTCTAGCCAGTTTTGAAACTTTACAGCACACGAACAAATATCAGAGGGTTCTTTGGGAGATATGACCCAAGCCAGACAGAGGAATGGCTTTTACCAGTGATTAACATGGAAATGTCACACCAGTCCATCTGGGCTCTGACAGTGCCTGGAGAAAACTGGCATGACTCTCATCTTCCTAAGAGTCAAAGCCCAAGTGAAAAAGTAGTGAAGTATCTTATGTCTACAGAGAATATGCTTTAATTAGATGGAATAGTAAGGAAAATTGATTCCTGTTGTTGAAAAATACTGTAGGAGCCTGGGGAGATGGGAGCCCAGTGGGTAACATACCTGTTGTACAAGCTTAAGAACCAGAGTTCAGACCCCTAGAATCCATGTAAACGCCAGTGGAAAGTCCACTGTAACACAGGATGCAGAGACAGAGAATCCACATTCACCCTGCTAACCATTTGCCCAGGCAAACACACACACACACACACACACACACACACACACACACACACACGCAGAGAGAGAGAGAGAGAGAGACAGAGAGAGAGAGACAGAGAGAGAGAGAGACAGAGAGACAGATAGACAGACAGGCGGAGAAAAAGAGAGAGAAACACACTGTAGAGAGAAAACACACAGAAAGCTCTCTGAACATGGGCCTATAAAAAATTCCAGAGGAATAAAAAGCAATACAGCCTTGATGGTTGGAAATATTTCTCCTGCTAACATTCTCAGTCTATCAGAAAAAGCAAGTCCTTCTGATAAGAAACTCTCTAGGCCCTTTCTAGTCATCAATTTGTAGCAATATATACCGTTTTCTAAGATTAAAGCCTTTTTTGTGTAGATAGGGTGGGTATAGTAGATGTGCATGTATGTATTGTGTGTGAGCGGGTATGCGCGCACATGTGAGGATGGGGACAGAGATCAACGCTGGGTGTCTTCCTCAATTGTTCTATAAATGTTTTCAGACAGGGTCACTCACTGATGTGGCAGTGACAGCTGGCCATCAATCTCCAAGAACGCTCATCTCTGCCTTCCCCATCACAGAGGGAGCCACTCTCTGGCTTTTTATCAAAGGCTTGGTTTTTAACTCAGATCCTTGGGCAGGCAATGTATCAACTGAGCCATCTGACCAGCCCTCTTTTTAAGGATGATGAAGATCAAACAGCAGTAACTTAAACATGTCTACAGAAAAACACAGCTTTTGATGGTCTGCAGTTTGCAAATTACTGGAGAAGTACTGTGATGAGACAGCAAAGACAAAGGTGAGAACAGAAGCAGGCTGAGCAGCCACACCTCCACTTAGGAATTTCCCCTCTGGACACAATCGACAAAATCCACTTGCCATGGATTTTGAAGATTCATGGACACTGGCCACAGAGACTGCTGCCGCCGCCAATGACTTTGGCAGGAGCTGGTATTTATCTGTGCTATGCACAGGCTGTTCTAGGAGCTCTCCATGTGTCAACCTGAAACAAGCCATATCAAATGAACACAGACATCATCCCTACCGCAGACTGAGGCAGAGAGCAAAGCACCTTGTGCAGTGTGGCAGTTGATTAGGAAGGACTTGTGACTAAACAGAGCCTAGGTTCCTAACCCCTATAGTCAGCTCAACAGACCTTACATTAATTAGTTAATTAATTAATCACTTATTGATTCTGAGTATTTACAAAGTATTTAACATTGAAGGGTACTGGGTGCTAGGGACACAGAGAAACAATCACGCTCAGTCCCCACCCTGTGAAGACAAACTGAGCAGATGCATGAAAACTAGACCGCGAAGGTAATCCTGAGAGAGAAAGGGCACTGTACAAACCAAGGCTGTGGGCGCGGGAAGGACCAGATCTGCAAGGTCACAATAGCGATCTGAAAATGCTTTCCCCGTCTCCAAAGTGCCAGCAGAAGCCATTAAAGATTTTGCCCATAGGCAAGATTAAAAATCTACCTCTGTAAAGAGCCTTTTAATCCTAACATGGAAAATGACCTTGGTCAGATTGTGAGATGGCCAATGAGGGGGAAAACTGAGAAAGGTCGGAAGGAAGACAAGAGTAAAGAATGGTGGGTGTGGGGGAGGGGCATGGGAAGAGGAAGTAGACAGGGACAGAGAGGGAAAGGAAGCTGGTAAACAGGAAGCGTAAGTGACAAGGGAGAGAAATAGCAAGTCAGAGGAGGGACAAGACCCTTAGCCTATGCAGCCAGGCACAGTGGCCCCAGTCACTGTAATGAAAGCCCTGGGAACTGGCATGTGGGAGGACTGAGGTCTATTTTAGACTTGGTAGTTTGGGGTTCATCTTCAATAAGAATCATTAGGAAGTCTGAACCTCCAAGCAAGGTCTAGACAAAAACACAAAGCTCATTTTGTCACATGCATGGCAAGTGACCTGTGGCTGAGGCTGTACAGAGAGAAACGAACGGTGGCCTCAGAGCAATGTGGGTGAGGCCAGCACCAGACGAGGGCTGGCCACAGAGCGGCGAGGAGAGGAGGAGCTGGAGAGCAGAAGAACACGCCCGCCCGCCCGCCCTCGTTAAGGTGTACAAAGCTGCCCTGCAGAAACAGTGAGGAGTGCTGCATCCTGGAGCGAGCTTGCGCATGAGGAGGCCAGACCCAGCACTGACAGTGTGGGAAGGGCACACAGGCCTTCAGAATCAGCCAGGAACTCGAGCGGGTTGACAGCCTGGAAGGCAGACTGCAATGATTTGAGTTTTGTGCTGGACATCAACTTGACATAAGTTAGAGTCATCAGACAGGAGGGAACCTAAACTGAGAAAATGCCTCCATAAAACTGGGTTGCAGGCAAGCCTGTGAGCCATTTTCTTAATTAGTGAATGACGGGGGAGGGCCCAGCCCATGGTGGATGGTACCATCCCTGGGCTGGTGGTCCGGGTTCTATAAGAAAGCAGGGTGAGCAAACCAAGGGAAGTAAGCTGGTAAGCAACATTCCTCCATTGCCTCTGCGTCAGCTCCTGCCACCAGGTTCCTGGCCTATTTGGAGTTCCTGTCCTGGTTTCCTTCAATGATGAAATATAATGGGGAAGTGTAAGCCTAATAAACCCTTTCCTCCCCAACCTGCTTTTTGGTCTTGGTGTTTCATCACAGGAACAGAAACCCTAACTAGGGTAAGTTCCATGTGAGGAAGTATACTATGGTGAGTGTGAAGAATGCTTTTAAGAAATTTTGAGAAATGAGAGTACAAGGAGGGAAAGGCTGAGAGTTAAATGTTTCAGTTCTTGTTTCTAAGATTTTGGAGAATTTCTAACCCAATGGAAAGGAACCATGGGAGGAGGACTCTTTAGGGTAGAGAGTCTTAGGAAGAGGAGGAGAAAGGCCTGGGTCATCTTCATCATCTCCTCACACTGACATTCTGAAACACAGGTGTGCTGTGGTGACTGGCCAACTGCTGCTGCACAGAGTAGATGAATGATTTTAACCCACCCTCAAAACTACAGGCCTCCTTAGCCTTCTACAGGACAATCTGGGTGCTCCCGTAATGATCTGTGCAAGAGAATCTGTTTTAAAATGGGCCTTGTCAATTTTAAGTCAAGAGGCCTTCTAATGCAGGCATTGGTTAGTGGTTCGTGCCTGTAGTCCTGGCACTCAGCAGACAGAGACAGAAGAAGTTCAAAGCCATCTTCCAATGCAGAGAAAGCTCAAGGCCAGCCTGGGCTATATGAGAAGTCTTCTCAAGCAAAGGTCTTCTAAAACCTAAAGCTGCAGGGTGGAACAGTGGCTCAACATCTGGGAATCTGAGAAAGGAGGATCAAGACTTTGAGGCCAAACTCAGTAACATGGTGAAATCTTGTTCCCAAAACACAAACAAATAAAAATCCATAATTACAGTGGAGGCAGTACAAAATAACCTCAGACCAAAGAATGTTGTTGGCATTAAATCCACTCACTACTGCTCAACCAAGGTTTACGAGAACACACAGGTACCCAACAGAACATGGGCTACATAGGTAATGACATTAGGGAGACAAGCATGGTTTTCAGGGGTTCCAGAAACATCCACTACCCACATAAACGCCAAAGGCATAGTGAATGCCACAGCTTTCTCTGATAAAAGCCTCTTTGGGGAATTAACTATATCAATGAACAACAAGCCACTGACATGTCAGTGCCTTAGAACTACTTTCTCTTGAGTACAGCTCAACATGTGTGCTAAGTTCACTATAACTCAGCACAAGTGCAGGAGAACATGGTTACCTGACATTAGAACAAGCTCACATTAGAAAGCCCAGTGATTCCAAATGTTATGAAACTCAGAAATGGTGTTTACTTACTTATTTCATGTGTCTGCGTGTGTGTGTGTGTGTGTGTGTGTGTGTGTGTGTGTGTGTGTGTGTGTGAGAGAGAGAGAGAGAGAGAGAGAGAGTGAGAGAGAGAGAGAGAGAGAGCTGCACACGTGTGCATGGATGCATGGATGTGTCATGTCAGAGACAACTAGTGGATATCAGTTTCCTTCTATCATACAGGTTTCAGGGATCAAACTCAGGTTGTTATTTTGGTGCAAAGGAGTCTTTACTAGCTGAGCCATTTCACCAGCCCTGAGGATGACTGGTAGTTTGGGAAGGAGCTGTAACGTAGACATCAGCAGCAGTGTCTGGAACTGCAAGAATAGCCACTCTGAAGGAAGACCCTAAAGATCCCAGTTCCACATTTCTATCTTTGTAAGACCTTTGGGACCTTTCTTTACAACCATCCTTGACTCTCGCTATTACGGTTTTATTCCTGGACGGAGTCAAACTAGAAAGCCCAGAAAGCAGCCTCAGTTCTGGAGTAAAAATCCTGGACTACACTGTGATGATTGCCGAGGGGGAGCCAGGGAGCAGTGCTGTGGCTAAGCGGGAAGTGGAAGGGGGAGGGGTGAAGAGAAGGGGGAGGGGGATAGGGAGGGGAAGGGTTCAAAGAACTGTATTCAGTATTCAGGAACTGAGGAACTGACTGTATACTTGACTGGGACACAGTGAAATGCTTTCCTCATGGGCAACCAGTGATTACTGGCCAGCATGACTTCATCACATAGGTGTGGTGGAGTAGGGTGTAGTCTGTGTAGGCTTGTAATACTCCATGGCCAGCACTTATAAGAAAAAGCTACTCAAAACATTGTTAAGATAAATGTTTATAAATTCTTCACTCCTCTCTTAAAAACAATGGCTAAACATACAAGTTTTGCCCAAATGCTTCCAATTCCCTTGTAAGCACTCTAAACAGCTCCTAGTAGTTGAACTGTCCTTACTGTATAAGATTTCTGCCTGGAACAATACTCAGAGATCTGTCCATGTAGGGTCACTGAAGCCAGCTCAGCCACCACTATCGTGACCTGTGACCTACCCAGTGCACCCTTTATCTAGAGGGAGGCAGCACTAGTTGTAGAAAAACGTTCTTTCCAATTCTTATCTTTCTCTCCCAGGAGGAATTATGGCTTATCTTCTTTAACATCTTTGAATATTTCTTCCTGAAGGCATAATGTCTCACAACAAATACTGTAAGAACACTGTTCAAGAACACTGGAGATACGATTTTAGTAGGTCAATTGAATTGAGTAATACCCTCTAAATTCACAACTATCTTGAACCTCTAATGTCTTAGTCAGGGTTTCTACTCCTGCACAAAACAACATGATCAAGAAGCAAGTTGGGAAGGAAAGGGTTTATTCAGCTTACACGTCCATATCGCTGATCATCACCAAAAGAAGTCAGGACTGGAACTCACATAGGGCAGGAACTTGGAGGCAGGAGCTGTTGCAGAGGCCATGGAGGGTGCTGCTTACTGGCTTGCTTCCCCTGGCTTGCTCAGCTTGCTTTCTTATAGAACTTGTCAGGGTACCATCCACAATGGGCCACCACAATGGGCAACCCACAATGGGCCCTCCCATTCTTGATCACTAATTGAGAAAATGCCTTACAGCTGGATCTCGTGGAGGCATTTCCTCAAGGGAGGCTCCTTTCTCTGTGATAACTTCAGCCTGTGTCAAGTTGACACACAGAACCAGCCAGTACACTCTAAGAACAACCTCTTATAAGTATAGTAAGTTCCAACGTGACAGGTTAAGATGAGGCCACACTGGATTAGTGGTGACTAATCCCAATGACTGGCATCCTATAAGATGAATATGCAGAGGGAAATGACATAAGGACACAGGTAAGCGCAGGAGTGGAAGATCGCCAGCCAGTCCTAGAGGAAATCCAAGTAAGGAGGCTCCTTTGCCAGCTTCAGAAGGAGCACAGCCCTGCCAACATCTTGATTTCTGTGTCAAGTTTCTGAAACTGAGAAAATGAATTCTGCTGTTTTAAGCCATCTGTTGTGGCAACTCCAGGAAAGTAACAGGCTAGTAACTGGCACCTGAAGCATTACTGCCACTAATGACTCAACTTGGCATTTACAGCAATGTCCCCTTTCACATCTCTAAGGGATACCTGACTTCCAAGCCCACCGATGGTTGCCTATGAGACTGTTTTGAACCCCATAGCACTATTTTGTTCCCTATACACAATTATGATAGTTTAATTTATAAGCTCAGCACAAAAGAGATTTACAATGAAAAATAAGAAATAATCATTTAAACACGGGAGTTATTTACTTCCGGAGTTTGTACTTACTGTTTTCAGGGTACAGCTGTCTGTGGGTAACCGAAATTGCAGAAACAGGTGCAGACAGGGAACTGCTGCGCCCATAGGTCACTACACACTGCACTGCCATGCACATTTGTGAGACACTGGCCTTAAGAGATGACAACACCCCTAAAGATGCCCAGATTCCTCTCCAAAAATGCTAAATACTGTTAAGTTCAAAGGCATACTTTCTCCCTTATATTTGAAAAAGAAATACTCTGTCCCACAGTAAGTACATTCTTCTCCCTTGAAGCTTCTGAAGGCTCCAGAGAGTACATCTGGGAATCTCCTGTTAGCAGAGACACAAATTCTGTCCCTGTGGTTTTCTGTGGAAACACATGCCACAGTGAGCTCCACCACGTAACACAGTGTCAAGCAAAGCCACCCAAAGAATGCTAACAAAACAGAAGAAAACAGTGGCATCTTCTTGAAGCTGTTCATTTAAGTTGCAAAATATGGATTCCTACAGAACAGCGCAGGCAGCAAGATGAAGGTCCGTGAGATTTCCAAATGTGTACGAAGATGCTTTATGTTCCCCCAACTGCCAGGAGCACGTTCTCTTTCTACTTCATGTGCCCCCTCTTCATTCTTATGGCCTCCCCTCCTCCCTTCCCTTTCATTCCCTTCCCTCCTCCCTCCCTCCACCCCTCCCTCCCTTTCAGCTTTGCATGTGTTAAGTGAGCTAACTCCCATCCTTACTTAGGTTTTCTACTTGATTGCTTAGTACAGGTCTGTGGATCCCAAGGCGTGGAGTGTGGGCATGCATCTCTAGGCCTGAGCTAACACATGACCAGACCCGATCACATTAACACTGATGGCAAAAGGCAGAGCTCTGCTGTGGGATGGGCTCAGATGCCTTCTCTCCTGAATTCACCTCAGTGCATCACAGTGGTTCAAGTAACCCTGCTTCTACATAAACTGGAAGCAAGCACTGTCTGCTTTTCATGGCCTGGCAAGGAGACAGACTCCCAGGGTGAGAATGTGACTCCCAAGGCCATGGGCAGACTACCCTTGTTCACCAGCTGCTTGTTACTGGATAAAATATGTAAGCTCTCCAGGCCTTCCTATCTCCACCTGAGACATGTGAGGAACACAACCTACATGTCAGCGATAACGTGAAGCAGGATGCAGCAGGGTGGCAAAGTGTAGTACCTCATAATGGGGTAACTGATACAATTTTAGTTCCTATTCTTTTATTTCCTTAACTCATGTCAACTAATAAAAGTAAAGGTATCAAGACAGGGCTCAGTCGGTGAACTGCGGTGCAATGCCCACAGAAGGGGGTGGGGGAATAGGTGTGGTGATGCACATCTATAATCCCAGCACTAGAGAAGCAGAAGCAAGAGGATCCCTGGGGCTGGCTAGCCAGTCAGTCTAGCCGAATTGATGAGCTCCAGGTGTACTGATAGACTGTCTCAAATGTATGGTGGAGAGGGATTTGAGGAAGACAAGCAACCTTAACCTCTTATCCCCATACACAGGGGTATGCAGGTACACACTTTGCACCCATATACACATGCAAGTAGGAAAATCATGACCAAAACAAACAAGGCCATATATGATCAACTATATTTATTTTTACACAGTAATAACAATAATATAAATTAATTCTTTCCTCTAGTCTTAGTCAAACTTCCTCTAACACAGATATATGATTAGTTTTCAGAGAAGGTTAGGTTTGTTTTGTTTTGTTTAAGATAGATCATATAGAGCCCAGGCTGGCTTCTAATTCACTGTGTAGCCAAGGGCTATGATTACAAGTGCATAACAATATTTCTGGCTCCAAAAGAAATTTATATTGTTTTGAAAACTTGGTTGAGAGCCAGAAGGAGATGGCTTAAGGGGTAAAGGGTGCCAAGACTAAAAACATGGGTTTTATACCCAGGACCCTGTATAGTGGAGCATACATCCCCACAAAATAAACACATAAATAAATATAATTGCTAAAACATGCACTTTTAAAAATGGTACTTGTTCAAAACTCTTTAAAGACATGAATTCATCTTGACAAAATATTAATAAAAATGTTGAATTTAAAACAGTTTGGTGAATATAATTTTACAAAGATAAACATTTCTCATCTCTATGACTTCCTAAACTACTACTACTACTACTACTACTACTACTACTACTACTATGTAGGATTAGTGAAAACTCTTTCTATATTGATATTTACAGAAACTATTTCTATATTGATACCTCTCCCCATCAATCAATTTTTAAAAGTTATCAATTTGATTACATTTGAAATTAACTAAAACCTAAGCAGTTGGGTATACCTGTGAGGGATTTCTCTTGACTGAATCATTTGAAGTAGAAGATACACCCTAAATTCAGATCTTTTGAGGTAAGAAGATTCCTTAAATTTACAAGGAATGGAATGCTGTCTTCGCCTCCCTCCCACAACCAAGTGACAGCTCTGTCTGTCCCTTCTGCTTCAGAGCTGCCCCACCCCTCTTGCTATTCAAGTCTCCCAAGCACCCCCACTTCTCCTGCTGCTTGTTTCCTGTCCACTCTTGGTCCAGTGGTCAAAGGGTGTTTGTTCTTCAATCTCTCACCCAGTGTGCAGTGATACTGAGATTGGTTCAGTACAATAAGGATTTACTTTCTGGTTTTATCCTTCCATGTTTTAGAATTTAATCACTATTCTTAAAAATGCACTGTGATATTCAAGGAACAGAGGACACATAGTATCAGAAACAGGATTTCTTGTGTCTAAGAAAGTAGACTACTAGAATGATTCTAAGTATTTTTTTTAGCAAGGAATTTATTATAGTGATGAGACGCCAGAACCTTACTTAAACAGGCTGGTCTCTCAATGTCTCTTTCCCTCCTATATGACAATTTTATAAGGTTTCAGATGTGAATAAGGAAGATGAGCACTTAGTTACCTCCATGAGACAAAGGAGGCACTTGTAAGGAACTTCTTAGACAAGCCAGCACCCTCAGTCCTTAAAGTAGTGGTTCTCAACCTTCCTAATGCTGCAACCCTTTAATACAGTACCACATGTTATGGTGACCCCCAACCATAAAACTATTTTCACTGCTACTTTTTAAGTGTAATTTTGCTACAGCTATGAATTGTATTGTAAATATCTGTGGTTTCTGATGGTCTTAGGCAACCCCTGTGAAAGGGTCATCTGACTCTTACAGGGATTGCAACCCATAGGCTGAGAACCACTGCTTTAGAGGCAGGTAGTTTGACATCTTGACCCTGTAGTAAAGAACCAGAGAAGCACAAAAGCCCCTGCCCCTGATGCCTCTGTTACCCAGCAGTTCTGTTTACTAAGAAGACTAATGAGTCAGGTTTCCCCACTTTTATAAAATAAATAGCTACATCTATCCATAACTTGCCTCTAGAGTCAAATTTGTCCATGTCAACTAACCACCTATATTGATTTCAAAAGTGCAAAGAACCACTCAGAAGTAACCAAGATCCAAGACTTTCCAGGGACAGTGAATGTCCCATACTCAAGTCTATGACCTGATGGGCAACACACGTGTCTCAGCCCACCTTTTCCTTTGCAATGAGCCCTTCCATGTCACTGAGCAGTCCCATTGTTTCTTTTTTCTTTTAAAAATAACTGACGCTGAGGAGAGGGCTCAACACTCAACGGTACTTGATATGCCTGTTGATAGCCCAGGATCAGTTTCCAGCATGTACATGGCAGCTCACAACCTCCTATAAGGAGTCTAATGCTTTCTGCTGGCATCCGAAGGCATCAGGCACACATGTTATGCACATATATACATGTAAGCAAAACACTCTTACATGTATGATAAAAATAACATATTTTAAAATTAATAATAAATCATTCTATACACATTCCTCCTTTAAAATATGGCTCTCCTTAAAGTGAACAAGGATCAGTATACAATCTCTGCTTTCCCAAGCAGCAGTACAAAACTACCAAATGAAATTTGAAAATCCTATCAAGTAATAAGCATTAGAGTCCCACAAATATTGCTGATAAGCTTATTTGTGTTTAGAAATATTATTAATATCTCCTTTAAGGCCATTTAACTATTATTTCAAGATTAGAAAGTATTCAAACACATCTCTAACAATCCTACGGGCTGAGGTAAGACTACAGGCAGAGGCTTATATTCTATTATATATAAATTTTAAGCTATTAAATAAAATATGATCTTACAGTTGGATATCAACAAATCCACCTTCAGCCACCTGGAAGGCCAGGCTCTTCGATTCTCTGATGCCTCATGCCATAGTGTGGTGGCACAGGAGTTCTCTTCCCATGCCCAGCTGTCAGCAGCTCACTTGCCTTCCTCCCCATCTCGTCTATGTTCTCTTCTCCCTCCTCTTCATTCCCTCCTCTAGCATGTTGCCCATCACAGCATCTTCCAAGCCTTGCCTGGAGCTCTGAGCCCTGCCCAGTATTTGCATTTACACGGCTCAGAGTTTCAGTGTTCAGCCTTTCAGTTCACAAGTGCCAGAGCAGAGCTTCTTTTGCCCAGGACTAAAGGCAACACTGGATGTTTTGTTCTGTTGCTTTTGCTTTTTGTTTCTCAAGATATGGTTTCTCAATGTAGCCCTGGCTGTCCTAGAACATGCTCCGTAGACGAGGCTGCCCTCAAATTCAGAAGTCTGCCTGTTTCTGTTCTGGAATTAAATGTGTGGGCTAGGATAATTTACTGAATGGAGGAACTGCCAGATCACACTTTTACTAATCAATATACTAGATAAAAGTCAGTAAATAAGAAGATAAAGAAGACAGATAAAATTTAAATTTCTTTTTCTTTTAAAGATTTATTTATTTTATATATGTGAGTACACTGTTGCTGTCTTCAGACACACCAGAAGAAGGTGTTGGATCCCATTACAGATGGTTGTAAGCCATCATGTGGTTGCTGGGAATTGAACTCAAGACCAGTCAGTGCTCTTAACCTCTAAACCATCTCTCTCCAGCCCCCCAAACCTAAATTTCTAACCCCTAAGCATTTCGGTTCTCTCAAGACCTACAATCAATGGGCCTAATATTTATCTGGATCTAGATCTAAAATCTTGATCTGTACTTTCTTAAAATGCTCATTCAAGTTTACAGCATTCTATCCATGCTATAAAGTTCAGATGACAAGAGCCAGATAAGAGAACACAGAACATCCGAAACCAAGATCCCATATGCAGATGGAGGAGATAGCATCTCCCTTATGTGTCTGTTCCTAACACTCAGAAGACGCATCTGATCTAAGTTCAATATGACAGTACAGTGAGTTTGGGATATCAGCTCCCTCTCACTAATGCAAATGCACACAGTTACAGTGTCTGCCTGCTAACATCCACAGCTAGCAACCACTGAAGTGGCAGGGTACACTAAGTCACAGCACGTAAGTAAAGACAGCATCTCCCTGCCCAGAACTATCCCTCACTGTAAGTTCCTGTGCTCCATGCACTCTTTACTTAGCCAGAAAATGACTGTTACTTGAAAAACTATTAAACAACTTGTTATCACAGTACATAACTACGCAGGAAGGCACGTATTTCAACTGGAAATCTTACTTATTTGTACTTACTGAGATTGTACCATTGTCTAGACCTATGGACAGTCTTCTTGTTTCCGGGTTAAAAGACATGCATGAACATGGAGCTGAAAGAAATGAACATGTTGATGAAATTAACAAACAATGATTCTCATTGATTCAGGAGTGTCTAATGAGTTAAGTGTGTGACTAAGTTCACCCCACTGTCTCCTCAAGCAGTTCATTTAAACCATACCTGCCAACAGAGTAAAAACAGCAGTTTTACAACCAAGCCCTAGTTCTTAAGTTGCCCTTTTAATGAATGTACAAGTAAGACATTCTCAAATGTGTCAAGAATAAAGGCTGTGGTCTTGGCTTGCGCTGGCAATTCAGGATGTAAATTTGCTTGTGTACAAGACTGACTGTGCTCTGTGCTGGGTAAAGCTTTGATCACTATTCTTCTTGAACCCACTCAAACCACAATTTAAATGAGAGCAGGCATTGCTATCTGAGCTGGAGAAACTAGATTTTACTCTCTGATGCTAAACACTCAAATACACCCACCAGTGCAGAAAAGCATATTGGTTCTAAACTTACATGGGGCAACTGAGCTAGGGAACCTTTTACTCTTGAGTGTTTATGAGCTATACTGGAGGGTCCTAGCTGAAAATAACTCTAATCATTTTCTTTGTATAAAGCTAAAAGAGACCTAAGTTTACATTCAAACAAAGCACGCAGGTCTGTGGTGGACAGTATACAGTGGTTTTATTTGGAAGTGGAGTTGTGGGTTTACTTAGCAAAGCTGTCCAGCGCTGAAGTGAAGTAGAGAGAAGCCCTTATTCAGACAGAGCAGTACACACACCAAGAACAGCATGTGAGGGTGTGGACAGAGCTAAGCGTGAGACCAGGAAGCCACCAGAAGCCAGAGGATAGCAAAGCCCAGACTCCCTCACAGCCTGCAGATGAGCCAAAGTCCTGCAGAAGCCTTGAGGTCTGAACTGCAGACCTGTGCAGAACTGTGAGGTGATACAGACGGTCTAGTGTGGAGTCAGCTCACCTTGCAAGACTTTGTCACGGTGGTCCCAGAAAACTAACATGGGAGTTATTTCACTGTGTGATAGTAGTAAGAGTAAAATGCATTCTTTTAAAGTCTCTCACTCTCTGCACATCATCCACTTGGGAGTCTCTGAGTTAACTGCCATCTACTGCAACAAGAAGCTTCTGGGGGTTGGGAGTAGGGTGAGAGGTATGCTCATCTATGGCTATAACAACATATCATTACTGCTACGTTTCTCTAGCAGAACGGTAATTTTATGGTTTTCCCACTCCCTTATTTAAAAAAATAACTGCCAGATTCATCATTTTATTTCATCTTATAAGAGAGGGAGAGAGAGAGAGTTACTTGAGTCTGCAGGTGGATGTGCTCGTGAATACACACCCTGAGGGCACCTGAAATGTCCAATTAAAACGGCCAGCTGTCATCCTCTACTACTCTCTGCATTATTTCCTTGACAAAGGTCTCTCATTAAGCTAGAAGTCCGCAGTTGAACAGCCATTTTGACGGTTTCTCTACTGCACCCCTCCATAGAGAGAGGAAGGAGTGCACACAGTTCTAACAACGTGTCAAACCACCCTACAGGATGAAAGTGGGAAACAAGTACCCATCAGACAGCACTGGGAGTGACTGCACCGGGCCAAGGGCTGCTCGGATGCCTGCACAGTGTGGCCCTCTCGTTGAACTCTGAACTTACTTCAGGACCCTAAAGATGGAGTTGGAGGCTCTGCTGGACCTCTTTGCCCCACTTCTCAATGTGACCACATACAGCTCCTTTTTTTTTTCCCTCTTCCCACTCATGACATTTTTAATTGGCTTGTTGAGGAAAGGTGGCCAGGCATGACTTGGCACAGGTGGTGACAGCAGAGTTAACTCCTAGAATGCAGGCTGGGGCACAATCAAATGACTCAGAGACAGGGAACCCTAAGCCTATATTCATCTGCTGATCCTTTGTGTTACTAAGCTGCTTCTCATCTGAAAAGACTTTCTACCCTTCTGCCAAGCTGTGTGAACCTAATTTCATGTCATAGATGTGTCATAGATGTTTATGGTCATTGTTCTCCGATGTTTTTCTGCTGTTTTCATATTATCTGTATCAGAAAGATTTCTTAACAAACGATGGCTACATCAGGTTCTGTTTTCTACAATTAATGTTTGTTGTGTGCTTAAATTATTATTAGGCTTTGGCATGTCCAAACTGAGTGTATGTACACAGCCAGGTCTAAATATTGTGATCATTTAGTAAGGCCTGATAAATACATATTACTTTATATTAAATGTGATTACCCTAAACATCTTAAAACCTATTACACAATACCTTTGGGTATACTAAATGTTTTTAAAATCTTAAAATACTAGTTGTTACATAAAACAACATTTATTAGTTATAAGATTTCATTAAGATATAAAGGCGAATATTATACACATAAATTTTAACAAGGATTTCCTTCCAAAACAGATTCTATATATATATACTTAATTTTACCTTGTCATATAGTGGGTAACAAAATTCAATGATTTCTTCAAAATATTCTTACTATATAAAAACTGTTTAATGTAAGCCTTTTTCTCATGCTTTCCCAGCCCCCAGTTCCTTCCAGATCCTCCCCACTTTTATTGATGAAAACCAAAGTTCAAAATTAGAGCCTTTTTCAAAGGACAAAAAAACCACATGATTTTATCACCTAAGAGAACCCATCACCTCAAAGACTCTTTTCTAACTTAAAGCTCACTACAGCATCCAGGAACTTCTAACTCACTCCTGGGAGGCAGGGACTTTCTCACATCACCTGAGAGCACATTCCTGCAGACTCCTACTGCATCTGCATGCACAAATGTGTAGCAGATCTTGGATTTAAAGACCACAATTTCCTAGTCAAAGTGCCAAATTCCTCAGAAAGCCAGACTGATGGGGGAGGGGGGTAGAGGAACCACCCTATCTACACAAGGCTGGATCCTCTTGGCTTCCTTCAGTTGACTGGCTAGCTTAGAAAAGAGAATGGGAACACTAGCACGGACAGTGCCTGGGACTCCTACAGTGCATCTGCTGTCCATTGTCCTCCTGTGTGTCACTTCTCTGTCACTCAGCATCTCACACACTGCCTTGCTGGTTCCTCACCACCAAGCTCAGGCCTCACCTCTCTTCTCATCCAGAGCTTCTGCTCTGTTCCATGTTAAGCTTCAACTTCTTATTAAAGATACAGAATATCTATTCTCTTGCCAAACACAACAAAGACTATGATGTAAACTACGTTGTAACTATTCCAGAGGACCAAGTCAGAAAGCCACCTTCTGCATCTGGAATACTATTTCTTATATAAACACAGGATGGGGTCATAAATGCCTGTAGCACCCAGTTTGTAGCCATTCACTTGATTCTCTTTCGTTTTCACTTACTGTGTAACCAAAGCCACATAACCATTAACTAGGGGCAGCACTGAGTAAGCTCATTTTTTTCCCTTAAAAACTCAAGATGAAAGTTAGCATGTAATGTAGTAGGTTTCATTATGACAATGAAAGCTAATTACTGACAACTATGAAGAAGATATACATGCCTTCTCCCCCTTTGTAACCCGTGTGCCATACTGAAAGCACCTACGAATAAAACATTTCAGAAATCACCTTGCCCCAGGAATCTGCACATCCCTAGCACTTACATCAGTGGCCTATGTACAGCGGACATGTCATAAATATTTGACTAACATAGTGGATTACATTTACATATTTTTACTATATTTACATTTACTATATTTGCATAAGGCATCACTGGGTTCATTTAAACATGTATATATTACTCAACAACATGTTACAAGACCATATTCTAACTTTGATGCATACTGAAATCATCTGGAGATTTTACTAAAACAAAGATTCTGATCCAGCTGCTTTGTGCAGAACCCAATAGGGCAATTACTGTTGAGGGGATGCTGAAACGATCTGAGGATAAAAGTATATCTCTCCTAATTCCCTTTAGAAGACTGCACAAATACCTAAACAGTCTTACTCCTCAAAGCCAATGTGGCACTATTACAGAAACAGAGATGATGCTTTTAGGGAAATCATATCTATTATTAGACCCTGTCATGGTTTGTATATGCTCGGCCCAGGGAGTGAAACTATTAGACGGTGTAGTCCTGTTGGAGTGGGTGTGGCCTTGTTGGAGCAGGTGTGTCACTGTGGGTGTGGGCTTTAAGACCCTCACCAGCTGCCTGGGAGCCAGTATTCTGCTAGCAGCCTTCAGATGAAGATGTACAACTCTAAGCTCCTCCCATTCCGTACCTGCCTGGATGCTATCATGTTCCTGCCTTGATGATAATAGACTGAACCTCTAACCTGTAAGTCAGCACTAATTAAATGTTGTCCTTTATAAAAGTTGCCTTGGTCACGGTGTCTGTTCACAGCAGTAAAACCCTAAGACAGACAGACTCCACCATTACACAGGTGTTTATTCAGTAACTATGACACACTGCCCAGGTGTCTCTGCTGCTTGTTCTGCCCAACCCTGGGAGCTACAAATCCCTGTTCAGTTACAGATCCCCCCCCACACACACACACACTTCTTGGCAGCTATGTGTCAAGTTTGATGAACAGGAAGACCAGGGCAAAGACAGGCTATTATACTTAAAGTTGGAGAAGAAAAAAATCAGAATTTTTCCTTTTTCCCCAGGCTCCCAAACATCATGCCTGCCATAGCAACAGTCTGTAGGTCTCAGGAGCCCCAGTGGCCACACTAGGCTGGGACTCAGGAAGGCAGCCTTTATTACCCATCCTTCCTCCTGGTCTCCACACTGGTTCTTAGTCATGCTGCAGCCTACCCACTGAAGCCCCATCTATATCCAGCTCCCCTCTATCACCTGGAGACTCTGCCTCTTGATTCAGACCCAAACGCCCACCCAACAAAGAAGACACCAGATATCAATACCAGAAATATCATAACTTCAAACACTGTAACTCCAGTGCCTACATCTCAGCGCAGAAACACATACATGAAAAGCCTTGACGACATGCCTCTTCCAGAAGGCAGCAACCACACTGTTACAGGCCCTGAGAAAAGCAATTTAGCTGAAGCACAAGATAAGGACTTCAAAGTATCAGTTATGAATATGGTCAAGTACCTTGAAGAGGATACAAATAATGCCTTAATGAAGATCATAAAAATACAAACAGTTGAAAAACATAATGATAACAGTCCAAGACATAGAGGTAGAATTTAACAAAGAAATAGAATCATTAAGGAAACCCAAATGAAAATGAAAAATACAGGAAGTAAAAAAATTTCAGAAGTAAATCTCAAGGGATTACAAGACATGGGAGAGACAACTTAGCATGCTAAAGACAACACAGAAGAAAAGACAAAGAAAATATTTGTCTTTTCTTGTATATCTACATATACATATATATACACACACACATATATATGTAGACCCAAAACATACAGGAAATCAGGGTCACTATGAGAAGACCATAGGTATGAAAGAAGAGGAAGAAAACCAAGTCAAAATCACAGAAAATGGTTTGCTTTATTTAGTTTTTTTTTTTTAAATCATAGCCTTAAGAGCTAGCATCTACATATATAACTGAATACATATCATGTATGTCTTTCTAGGTCTGGGTTAAATTACTCAGGATTATTTTTTTCTAGCTCCACCCATTTACCTACATATTTCATGTTTTTTTAAAAATAACTTAATACCACTACATTGTATAAATATACATTTCCTTTTTTCTTTTTAGATTTACAAGACAGGGTTTCTCTATGTAGTCTTGGCTGTCCTGGAACTTGCTCTATAGATCAGGCTGGCCTCAAACTCAAAGAGATCCACCTACCTCAGTCTTCCAAGTACAAGGATTAAAGGCATGTTCCACCACAGCCTAGCTAGTACCCGCATTTTCTTTATCCGTTCTTCAGTTGAGGACCACCTAGGTTGTTTTCAATTTCTGGCTATTATGTATAGAACAGGAATGAAAATGGTTGAGCAAGTGTCCCTGTGGTAGAAAATAAGGTGTCTGCTGAGTGTATGCCCACTACATACTGCGCATACACCCAGCAGACACCTTATTTTCTAAGGTGGAACTGGATCTTGAGGTAGATTGGTACTGATCTTCCTGAGGAACTGCCACATTGATTTCCATAGTGGCTGCACAAATTTGCACTCCCACCAGCAATGGAGGATGTTCCCCTTAGTCTACATCCTCGTCAGCATGAGCTGTCACTTGTTTTATTGGTCCTAGCTATTATGGCAGGTATAAAATGAAATCTTAAAGTCATTTTGATTTGCATTTCCCTGATGGCTAAGGATGTTAAACATTTCTTCAAGTACTTTTCGGCCATTTGAGTTTCCTGTATTGAGAATCCACTGTTTAGATTTGTACCCAATTTTTAATTGGGTTAATCACTTTCTTGATATGTAGGTTTGGAGTTCTTTATAAATTTTGAATAATTGGTCTCTATCAGATGTGTAGTAGGTGAAATTCTTTTTCTGATCTGTAGGCTGCCACTTGATCTGATTGATGGTGTCCTTTGCAGTACAGAAGCTTCTCAGTTTCATGAGGAACCATTTATTAATTGTTGATCTGGATGCTTACATGGTATTCTGTTCAGAAAATCTTTTCCTGTGCCACCGAGTTTACAGCTATTCCTCACTTTCTCGTCTATCAGGTTCAGTGTATCTGGTTTTATGATGAGGCCTTAGATCCAGTTGAAGTTGAGTTTCATACAGAGTGATAAGTACGGATCTATTTTACATGTATGCATCCAGTTTGACCACTGTTGAAGATGCTATTATTTTTCCCATGTGGTGTTTCTGGCTTCTTTATTAAAAAAAACAAAAAAACAAAACAAAACAAAACAAAAAACAGGCACCCACATCTGTGTGAATTTATGTCTGGATCTTCAATTCCATTCCATAAATCAATGTTTTTGTACCAATACCATGCTGTATGTTTCTATGTGAATATTTGCTGTTAAGTCGATGAAAATCAGGTTATAATCCATAGGACCAAAGATGACCAGTACAGAGTAAGGAACTAGAGGGTCAAGATAGCTCTTATTAGGAAAGGGAGATAGAATAGATAGATATGGGGGAGAAAGGACTGGAACCAGAGAGTCAAATTGGAAGGAGGAGGGAAGGTGGAATGAGGGAGGGAATACAGCAAGAACCAGATAAAATTAAGGACCATTTGAGGGGTAGTATGAAAAGCTTAGACAGTAGATGCTTCCTAAAATATATACAAATATGAAGGCAATCTAAATAAAATTGCCAAATAATGGGGGAGATAGTCCCAACTGGCCATCTTTTGTCACTAAAAGAAGATTCCAGTACAAAGATTGGGTTACACCTAATTCAGTTATTGGCCAAAGGGGTTCCAAGGAAAAATCTCCAAAAATCCCAGGCTATTGGCAAGATAATTAATTACTCTCCATAAACTGACAGCAAGATGGCTAACAGTAATACCTACAGAGCTCACTGAACATGGAGAAGCCAAGCTGGTGCCCACACAGCACCTTCACTCCTATGGTTTAGCATATTTGGTTCAGGAATATATTCGGCATGCTATCCAAAGAAAAACTTAAGACACTAAGCCAGTCACCCACATCTACAATGGTGTCCTGCCTGCAAGATATGCTAGGCAATGGTGGCACAAAGCTTCTGGGAACCAACTAGTATACGATTTGACTTTTAAGGCCCACTCCATGAGATGAAACCCATACCCAACACTGTTTGGGTGACTTAGAATCAGAGACTAGATAGACAGTCCAGGAACAGAGAGTAAAATTAAATACTACTTGTCTTAAAAACAAAATAGTGATAAAATGACTCCTAATGACCCTGTGTTACACTCATGGATCAGTACTACACTTAGTAAAATGACCCCTAATGACCCTGTGTTATACTCAGATCAGTGCCTAACTCAGCATCATCAAGGAAGCTTCCTTCTGCAGCAGATGGGAACAAGTACAGAGACCAACAGCTAGACATTGTGCAGAGAGTGAGAAACCTCTGGGGTCTTCTCAGCCTACTGGGATGCCTCCATCAAATCCCTCCCCTCAAGGCTCAGGGAACTCTGATGAAGAGGAAGCAGGAAAAAAAAATGTAAGAGCCAGAAGGAATGGAAGACAACAAAACAAAACAAAAAAAAACACAAAAAGCACTCAAACAAACAAAAACCCAAGGTCTTCTAAATCAACATGCTCAAAGTTCTTATGAACTCAAAGAGACTAAAGCAGCAGGCACAGCACAGGACCTGTTCCGGTCTGCACCAGGTCCTATATATTATGGTCCCCAGTTTGTTTTTATGGAATTTCTGAGTGTGCAAATGAATGGGTCTCCGATTCTTGTGCCTTTTCTTGGGCTCTTTTCCTTCTGTTTGTCTTGTCCAACTCTGATGTGTTAGTTCTGTTTTATCTTATTCTTATGTATATTATATTTTACACTGCAGCAGGCCCATGTCCAGAAGCAGTAGGCTAACACAATGAACTCCACAAGTTTGGTCTTGTTTTACATATGTGTATTAGAAGCTTTTGGTTTTGTTTTTACATTTAAGGTCTTACTGAGTTTTACTTGTTTATTTTGATTTTCATTGGAGGGGGTTGTTATATTATTTCTTGAATCAGAGAGAGCTTAGAACTGGGTGGGTAGGGAGATAAGGAGGATCCTGGGTGAGTTATGGGAAACACATTCAAAATATATTATATGAAAAAAATTATAAAACATAAATCATTTACTCAGGAACACACAAAATATTACAGTCCTCTTTTGCCAGAGGCATAAACACAATCACCTAGAGCTCAATTTCATTTGGCATAGTTCATATACTTCTGAATCTGGGATGAGACACACACTACAGACAGCCAAAGGTGTATGAGCCCTAACAAACCATAGAGATTTTTCTACAGTGCCAAATCTTTACTTAAGATTTAAACAGAAGCTGGGCATGCTCACACAGGCCTTAATTCCCAGTACCACCCCCACCCAACACACACACACACACACACACACACACACACACACACTCACACAGTGGGGAGATAAGAGATAGGGAAGGCAGAGGCAGATGGAGCTCAAGGGGTTCAAGGCCAAACCAGTTTACATAGCAAGTTCCAGACCAAGGCTACATAGTGAGACTCTATCTTAAAGACAGACAGAAAGGAAGGATAAAAGGAAGGAAGGAAGGAAGGAAGGAAGGAAGGAAGGAAGGAAGGAAGGAAGGAAGGAAGGAAGGAAGGAAGGAAGGAAGGAAGGAAAGAAGGAAAGAAGGAAAGAAGGAAAGAAGGAAAGAAGGAAAGAAGGGAGAAAGGGAGGGAGGGAAGAAGGGAGGGAGGGAGGGAGAGAGAGAGGGAGGGAGGGAGGGAAAGAAAGGATGTTTACTAGAATAAATTTAAACAATTTTACAGAAAAATATATAGAAGAAATCTTATTAATTTTAAAGAATAAAATCTCTAGACTATAATTTCCTAACTTAACAGGCCAGTTACTCACCTGTAGAGGAACTTGTGCTAACAAAACAAACCGAAAAATCCTTTCTCCTTCTCTTCTCCCTCCCCACTCCTCTCTCCTCCCCTTTCTCTTTCAGCTCTATGATCTCCTAGAGTGGAAAATTGGCTGTTGCCCTTGATTCGAGTCCACCAGTGCCCTGATGGCTTATGTCGATGACATCAAGGCTGGAACAACCATTGTACCAATCTGTACAAGGATGAATTCCTCGGGTAAGTCCTGGCAAAATGGAATCCACTTCTAATTAGAATGTCTCAAGCCTCAGCAAATCCTTGAGAACTCAATGCTCAAAGCTCAATATCCTGAATTTTTTTTAAAAGGATTAAAAATAATACAAGGACAAATTTACTTCGTAAGTAATCACCCAACAGAACTTTGAATTGTCTAAGGACAGACTTCAGAATAGCTAAAGCAAAGTTAGAGATAAGACAGGACTGCAGTAACTAGACAGCCGGAGTCATTTCTCCATTCCTCGTATTAGAACTTATCAACAGACAGTCCATTTCCAAACAATTTCCTCACTTTCTAAAGTGAGAGCCTTAGAAAACTAGAAAGTGATTTAATGTGATACTTTCCAGTTTAATAAGATCCCCAACCTTTAGTCTTAGTTACTCAAGAAGAAAATACAGAAAAAGTAAACAGGGAAGGAAGGGCCACTGGGGTAAAGACTTGGGTTCTCAGGAGACCAAATACTTACAAGGCATTGCATGGTAAATGCTTGGCCAGTACTGTCCGCTGTCCCTCTTTAACCAAACACGAACTGTCCTGCAACAGAAGAAAAGGTATACATGAAACATCAGTACTAGTATCACTCAAAGATAGTGATACTCAGAAACCAAATCTTTTAGCGCTGTATATATCCATATACATATATACATATATATGGATATACATATATATGGATACACACACACACAAACACACACACTCACAAAGCATAGGAAAACACTTCATCTGGGAAGCTGTGGTATGTCACAGTGTGTCCCACAGTATATCCCTCTGTCCACATACCTTCACTTGCAAATGTTCACTGCAACGAGTCACTTGTCTGGCTCAAGGTCTCTCAATCCTAGGATACAACCAATATAGGACTCTTCCCCACCATCACATTGCTGTCCTGTGCCTTGGAGACCCCGCAGTCTTGGATCAACAGGACCACTCTACTCCCAACATATCACAACCACTCCCAAATGATAATAGATTTGGGGGTAGGCCAACTCAGAGCCCCAGATCTGGCCTGGGTGGTAGAAGAACTGGTCAGCGTGCTGGCCCTACCTATCCACACCACTAGGGCATGCTCTCCAACACTGTTCTTGTCAGGGCACCCAATGCTGCCATCAGGAGGGGGTGGGGCAGTTCTGCTCTCATGCCCTCGGCGCTGGCTCACCAGCACCGGTGGCTCCAGAGCCAGCTCCACTGTGCTGCCTAGTCAAGGCACAAGGCCTACTCTCCCAAGTGCTGCAACTGGTGGAGAGCTGAGCCAGCTCTCCCACTCTCACCAGTGGGGGGCAGGGCTAGCTCCCCACCCACATCTCATGACCCCAGGCCACTTCTTTTGACTACTATGGATGACAAGGGAGAGTTGGGAGAGGGCCTCACCCTGGCACCCTGGCCACCTCACAGCAAACAAGTGGCAGGGCCAGCTCTCCTATGCTCTCACTTTTGGGGTGTGGGGGGGGGAAACTCTCCTGTGCCCTCTCCACCAGGGCCAGCTCTACTCTACTGCCCAGGCAAGATGCTGGACCCACTGCAGCTGGAGAGGGACAGGACCAGCTCACCCATTCTCAGTTCACCTACTCTCCAGACTGGCACAGGTGGTAAGAAGTAAGAAGGGAAGGATGTCACCCCCACACCCACACCATCTTATGGCAGACAAGTAGTGGGGCCAGCTCTGTCTCCCTCTTAGCCTAAGGACTGATTCACCTGTGTCCTCTGCATCAGGGCCAATCCTACTGTGCTGCCCAGGTGATGAGCAGGGCCCTCTCTCTCCCAAGTGCTGCAGCCCATGAGAGGATGGATGGGTTAGCATACCTTTAATATTTAACAGTCAATACAGGAGTGATATCCTAGAATATTGAGGTAAACACTCTGAAATCAGTCCCTATACCACATCAACTAATGAGTTGGTAAGAACTGTTAAAATCAGTTTCAGACTCTGAGGTCCCCTCAATAATGTTTGCAGCACCTGAAAAAGTGCTGAAGTAGAAAAGAGGGGGCTGGGGGACTTCACTGAATCCCAGCATTCAGTAACTTCCAACATCCAGGCTCCAGCCTGGCACGTAGCCCTGGCAAATGGCTTGTTCCTAAAGCAGCCTGCTGGAGCTAGGGTGGAAACAAGTCCTCTACAAGGTGAAGGCCTGTTCTCATTCACCTGACTGTTCAGGGAGTGGCCAGAACACAGCTGCTCATTAATGCAACCCTTCCAGGGATGAAGGGCTTCCTGAGCAGATTCTTTCAAAAGAAATGACTGGCATAGAAGCATTCCTTTTCCTCACTGGACCCAGATTGTTGGCTGACCTCAGAGCCAGTAGAAAAGAGTTTTCAATGATAAGACATAGGAGATACAGTTCTCATAAGAACCATAAAATAAGCCAGGCAGTGGTAGCGCATGCCTGTAATCTCAGCACTTGGGAGGCAGAGGCAGGTGGATTTCTGAGTTTGAGGCTAGCCTGATCTACAGAGTGAGTTCCAGGAAAGCCAGGGCTATACAGAGAAACCCTGTCTCGAAAACAAACAAACAAATAAACAAACAAAGAATACCCAGAACCACAAAATAAGTAAGACAGTTACATTCCAGAGAACCTGACTTCCAGAATTCTTACCTGTTCTCAACAGTAAACTGTAAAGTACACATGAAACAGAAAGTATGAATCACCTTTGGGGCCTGGAACCAAACTGCGTAATTTCTATGATTCAGGAAGAGGTGCAACCATTGGTCATACCGAGACTGTCAAAAATACGCTTAAAAACTAGAATGACAATGTCAGAGTGGACTGTGAATAGTCCTCATGGCGATTCTATAAGGAAACTGGATTGGAACACTGCAGAACACAGTAACTGAAACAAAACTACTAGAGAATCGAAAGCAACTGGAGAGGCGCCAGGAGGTCTGAGCAGACAGCAGAAGCCTGAAGCTGGGATGACTGGATCCAAATGAGAAGCTGACACTGAAAAGAACAGGCTAAAGCAAAACAAACAACAAAAGGCGGCCTCAGAGACCTGGCCCCCATTGTTTAAGTTAACAACTTACAAATGTGGAGACCTCCAGCAGAAGAAAGGTACAGACAAGTTTTTCAGGAAAAAATAGACAGAAATTCACATTTAGTGAAAGAGAAAGACATCCAAGGAAGACAGACTGCACCAGACCTGACAGACAGACAGAATCAAGCCATCAAATGCCAAGGAGAATCTTACAGGCATGGAGAGGAAAGCAAGTCTACAATAGGGTATCACCAGACAACTCCTCATAGAAGTAGGGGGCATAAAGAGGGGAGGTGCTAAATGAAACAACTATCAACCTTCCCTTGATGACCTTCCCTTCAGAAATGAAGGAAGGTCAAGTAGGGACCACCAGATCAGTCCATCTCCAAACCCTAAGCTCCTATTTGCAATAGATGGTAGTTAACACTGAGACCCAAAGCTGGCCAAAGAACACAGACTGTGGAATGCTCAACCCTAACAGGAACTTAGACACTTCACACACACACACACACACACACACACACACACACACACACACACAAAAGCTCAGGGACCATTGCAGAAAGAGTGTAAGAGTCAGAAGTGGTGGGTGATTACAGGGGAACATCTTCTGGACCCAGCAGAACAGCTGCACTGTGAACTCATGGCCACTGAGACAGCATGTACAAAACCTGGGCCAGACCAAGCCGGACCAAATCCCAGAGTGGGAGGGAAGCTGGGCGCACAATTCTATTCCACTCCTAGCAGTAAAGCAAACAGCCCCAGTACTGGGAAAGGAAGAGACGGTTTTCTAGAAGAGCACATCTGAGAAGCTGACCACGCTCCAGTAGAAGACCACATTATTTGGGCAGCACAAACTGGTCTTAACAGCATTTTGTTTGTTTTGTTCGGTGGGGTGTGGGGTCACAAAGTTCAGCGGGTAGACAAAATGGAGTGAATCTGGGAAGAGGTAGGCGAATGTTGTACAAAACTCTCAAAGAATTAATAAACTTAAAACCTATACTTTCCAAAGCTCTCCCATAAATGAAGGAAAAATTAAGACAAGCACAAGCTAATAAAATGCATCCCTGTATAACTTTCAATTACAGATAAAGCAACTAGACAGAGATCAAGAAGGAAGTTATAGTCCCAAGTCCACAATCTATCAGTGTGATCTACAGGCACACCATCCCTCAATGGTAGGACACACATCTGACATGCACAATATACAACCATTGTCTGGCCACCAAGGAATGAATCTAAAATCTGCAATAGAAGGAACGTGGGAAAGTCACAGTGAGCTGGGGGGGAACTGTGAGGAAAATTAGAAGACAGCGGACGATGAGCTGAGATGAAAGCAAGCACAGGAACCCTAGGTGGGGAAGTCAAAGTGTGGATGGAAACCATGGCATTCAATGTCTATGCCAGACACATAAGCCAATAACCTAAGGATCTGTCTGTGGCACCAGAAAAAGTAAACCTAACACTCATAGAAAAATGAAATAATATAGATCAGAAAAAAATGAAAATAAAACAAAACAACAAAACCCCACCAAACACTAGTAAGAGAGATCAATGAAACCAAGCCAATTTTAATAAAGGTGAAGAAAAGTAGTAAAATTTTAAACTAAAGAAATTCATTAAGCTAAGAAAAAACTGAAAGGCAACTGAATTAAATTGGAAATGAAAAGTGGGGTTACTACAGAAATTGTAACTTCTGTATGCTTGCAAATGAGGTAATCTCTGAGACATACCAGCTGTAGGGCAGACTGCAGAGGCCATGGAATCATTGCCCATGGGAGAGAGAAGCTACAACAAAAACCTCAAAGTAAAGAAAGACATAAGACCAAAGTGGCTTCGCTGACCAGGTCAACCAAATAGCTAAGAAAACTGACAAGGATTCTACTCAAATTTCCAGAAAGAAGAGAGAATACCTCATCACAAACTCTAGTGCCTGGCTTCATGTTACCAAAGCCAAGCAAATATTCTAAAAAATCTGGTTTGGCCGGGCAGTAGTGGCGCATGCCTTTAATCCCAGCACTTGGGAGGCAGAAGCAGGCGGATTTCTGAGTTCGAGGCCAGCCTGGTCTACAGAGTGAGTTACGGAACAGCCAGGGCTACCCAGAGAAAACCAGTCTCAAAAAAAAAAAAAAAAAGAAGAAGAAAATCTCAAGTCATATTTATCATGAATACAGGTACCAAGTTTCTCAACAAAACACTGGCACATTAAACTCAACAGCACAGCCAAAGGACTATGTCATGACCACATGGGACTTATTCCATTTACAGTAAGAAAATCAAGACATGCAGCAGTTCATCAGTAAAATAAGAAAAGCATCCACCATCATCCAACTCGGTGGCTCTCAGCCTTCCTAGTTGCATCCGTTTAACACAAAGAGTTCCACATGTTGTGGTGACCCCCAACTATCAAATTATTTTCATTGCTACTTCATAATTGTAATTTTGCTACTGTTATGAATCTGAATCCTTCACAATCATGGTGAGTCTTTTTGTTAAACTTCCTCTTTGTAAATGTCTGTACAGACCACAGGTTGAGAATCCTTGATGTAACTAGAATGCATTTGACAAAATTCAGATTTTCACAACCAAGACTACCTACCAGTAGAAGGGGTCTTCCTTAACCTAATGCAGGGCATCCATTAGTTACTTCTGTCTCTACAATCAACTAGTTCAGGAAGCAACTGACTGATGCTTTTATTTCAGTTGGAGGATGCAGTGCACCATAGCAAGGAAGCCACGATGACTGGTCACACGAGCACTGAACAGAAGCAGAGAGAGACAATGCTTGTAATCATCTGGCTTCCTATTCCTGTGCCTTCCATCCAACCCAGAACCCCACGGGAGATGCAATCATTCTCTCACAGAGTGCATCTTCCTCTCCTAAATTACCTCTTGGTAAATGCCCATACAGACACGCCCAGATGTCTTCTAGGTGATTCTAAAGCCAGGCGAGCTGACAATGAAAATGAACCACATAAGGTATTCCTGAAAAATGTACACTAACAACATACACACGGGTAAGGAATGAAAGCTCCCCACCAGCACCCGACCCTTTGAACCACTGCTGGCACAACTTGAATAATTAGTCAAATAAATAAAAGGTGTGATGACGAATCTTAATTGTCAAGTTGACTGGCAGTCCTGCATGGGCTCGGCCTCACACTGAATAAAAAGGAGAAAACAAGTAGAGCACTGCATTCACCTTTGTCTCCTAGCTGCAGACACAAGCCCCTGCCTCCATGACTTCACACCTTGAGAGACTGTATCACAGCCAACTGTAAGCTAAAACAGCCCCCCCCCCTACACTGCTGCTTGTCAAGTATAAACTCACAGCCAACAAGAAACATAATGAGTAAAGGCATCCACATTGGAAAAGGAGTACTCTGTTACCTGCTCGCACATGTGTGTATACACACACACACACACATGCACAAAACACTTCCCTGTGCATGTCTATGTAGTCTACTAAAGCTAAAAGTTAAAGTAAGCACGGTTGCAAGGTTCAAGATCAGAAAACGGCTTGTTTCTAAAAACATAAATATTTCTAACGAAATGTCTGTTCCCCAACAGCTTAACTTTCAATCCTCAGGAAAGCCCTCACACAGTCCTCTCTCCACTAAATGCTGCCTTCTTGAGACTACTTTGTATTGGCATGGGGGGACAGGGGGGAAGGGAGGTGCATCCCAGAGTGCAATTTGGATGAGTAGAAATTCCCTGAGCAAAATTCCACTGTAAAAAGCTTATAGGATTTAATTTTTCTGGAAATCATATTTTTAAAAACAATGTAAAGTAAACAAAAAGTTTTTAACAGTAAATACAAACCTTTTTCTTTGAAAATATTTTTCAGAAGACTATCAACTAGGGCCAGGGATATAGATCCTGTACTTGCATGGGCAATGTGCAAAGCCCTGGGTAGTTACCCAGCATCAAGATATGAAAGGGTAAGGAAGGGAAGCAAAGGCAAAGGATAGGGAGGGCCAGCCATGGTCATTGATGCCTTCAATCTCAGCACTCAGAGGTAGAAACAGAGGGATCTCTGGTGAGTTTTCTGTGAGCTTAATCTACCCAAGAAAGTGGCTTTGTCTTTTTGGATTTTTTTTTTTTTGACCAAACAAACAAACAAAATCCATAGGCCCTAGCTTTGTTTTTTTTTTTTTAACAGGGATTCTTGCATAGGACGCAGGTTCAACTCCCAGCATCCACATGATAGCTTACAATCATTTGTAACTCTGTTCTAGGGACTCTGACACCCTCTCTTCTGTCAGCTACACACATTGTATGCAGGCGAGATACCCATGCACATAAAATAAATGGGCGGGGCAGGAGATGAAGGAAGAGAAGCAAAGAAGAAAGGAAAATAACTCTAGCTCAGAGATAAACTTAAGCCAGCTGAGGTCAGTGTGCTGGGGAGGGAAACAGCGTCCCTGCTGAAGGCCCGGCCCTCTTTGCAGGGTGGGGAGAAGCTGTCCACAGCCCCAGGGATAGGTGGCAAGTGACAGAACAATGGTAAATGAGGTAAGGACTAAAGACTATGGCAGCACGTGCAGGACTGCGTAACATGGAGGACTGCGTAACGTGGAGGACTGCATACAAAGCCCAACTTAGGCAGACAGGGTGGAGAGGCAACGGGAGCGTGCCGCTGACAGGGAGCAGACAGACAGCCGGGGCATCTGTCCTAGAGAGCAGCAGCTATGTGTGAAAGACCAGCGAAAGGCCACAGAGAGCTGCAGAGGCTGCTTAGAAAGGCAAAATCTCAAATGTTTGTTTGTGGGACGCCAGGGAAAGTCCTGGTTACCCTACAGCAACTGGTTTGCTGTCTCCTCAAAGGAATAAGGGGTAATTTATCCTGAGCCAATTATGAGAGGCCACAATCTGTGAACAGGAATTTGGGTTATACCAAATAGCATGTTCTACACTGTTAGTAAATACTTGAGCTTTTATTAGTTACTGGGCAAACAAAGCCATAAGCCAGGCCAAACACAATTCACTGACAGGAACCACACGCTGATGACATCCTTAGCTTACTAGAGGAAGCTAATGCTCTGCTAAAGATGCTTAAAGAGGAAAGGGGGAGACAATGAAAAGAGATGGCAAAATAATTATATACATGTATGAAAATGATACAATGATGCCTATTATGTGTAATTAGTATATGCTAGTGAAAACATAACAAAAAATAATATGTGTCAAAGGTTTAAGAGATAATGAAAAGGATACCAGGCCAGACACAGAAGTGGGCAGTAAAAGACTTTCAAAGACACGTAAAAGCGGTCCCCAGGTAACTGGCTCTGGATCTGCAATATTCTAACCATCCAGTCACAACATTTATCAATGACTCAAGTACAAAGACAAACCCTGCTTTCTCTCTACCCGCCTCCCTACCTCCAGAAACTTCAACTTATACCAGGCAAAAAAAAGGGGGGGATAACTTGAAGGGGGTTGCTGAGTGGCAAAACACTGTCTAACATGTACAATCTATCTCCAGACCCTCAGTGAAGGTTAATAACCTAACACAAGGAACCTGAGATAGCAGAGAAACTCTGGACTCAACACAGGGATTAAGATCACCTGCCTGAGAAGAAAGCCGACATACAGGACCTCTGCTGAACTCTTTCAGCCTTGTACTTATAATGGACACATCCACTGATAAAACTTTCCTCCCAAAAGTTCCCCATTCTGTCCTATAAAGCCACAAACCCCTGCACTTGAGCCATAGACCCCACTACCACGGAGAGACTGGTATTCTTCAACTGTTCTGCTTCTGCTGAGATTGGTTTATTCTTCCTTTTATTTCCATGTTGCCTTGATCAATCCCAGTCTAACAGAGCAAGAGCGTGAGTAAGAGGGGTAGGGAGAGAGCAAGCCAAGGGTCTGAAACCACAAGGATGGAGTTTCAGCAGCTGGGAAGTGTTTTATCAGGCTTGGGTGCTGGCTGCTTGTGGGTATCTGCGAACAGTGCAGCCTTTCATTGGTAAGTGATGTTTCTATGGAAGGCGATGTTTACCTTGGACAGTTCCATCTGGGCAGGACTGGCCTACCTGGTGTTCATTGTAAGGTGTGAGCTGGGCTGACCAGTGTGGAGATCAGTAAGCAAGAAGAGATGCTGCTGTGCGGCCCCCTGGATAGCACCAACAATAGCCAAGGCGTGTGGAAGAAAACCACAGGCTAGGTCACTGAAGAGCAAAAGAACTGCTCTTTAGAGACAGAATGTGCCCTGATTTGAGATCTAGAAAGTCAAGGCACTGTCAACAACATGCTTAAGAACTACGCCAAATTCACAATGAGCACACAATGAAATACTATCCTCAAAGCTCATTTTTTTTCTGAGAAGAAGGAGGGCTAGGGGTGTCAACAAACATTGTATCACAGGTTGCTAAGCTACTGGGGAAAAAATGGTCTATCCATGTTGAAATCTAGGCTTTAAAAATGTGCCTGAGAATGAAGCAACCTTCATTAGTTACCATGGCAACGAGCCTCATTTCCCTGAGGACAATTGTTTTTGTATCACTGAAGTAACTTGGGGTGAGGGGTAGAAAACAAATTCCATTGTGTGTGGTAGATCTGGATTTCCAGGGAATGCCTCTCCAATAGCTTAGTCACTGCAGCAGCAATGCGCGGGCCAACAACCTCCCCCTAGCCATCTGCTAATAGGAAAAGTTTGAGCAGTGGGATGCCAGTCAATGTCTTTTGGTAGTTTTTACAGCAATTTGTTTAAAGGATACAAAATGTTCCAAATGGAAAGGACAACTACAGAGATTCTGAGAAAGTGTAGGTGAAAGATTAACTTAAAAAAATAAAGCACTCTTTGCTTACTAGATTCTGATCATCGTGTCATTCCTAATAGCACATTCAACTCACACAGCAAATAAACTCAATCCCGATCTTCTGTCAATGCCCAATATATTTTTGGTGCCCAGAAGCTTCCAGTGCATAAAGGCAGTTCAAGTTAGGTGCAACTCCGTCCCTGGTCCCTTCTGCTACACAGGTCAATTCCTCCAATCAAGGACCCTACTATAAAAGACTGACACAGCTTTGCTGACTCACAGACATGGTAATGTTCTCAGATGCAGCAACTCTCACGGGCCCCATCTGTTGGTGGCTGAAGAAAACGTGTAGTGTGCTATAGCCCAGCTCCTGGGCTTCAGTGGAATTACTGCCCAACAAACATTATCAGCCTTTGAAGTCACACAGGAGCCAGTGAGGTGTACACAATCTCCCTAGGCATTTCAACCACCTGAGGCATTTCTCTCCTACTCAGAAGTAAAAAGGTTCTGGGAGAACCTTAACAGTCTACATCAGTTACAAAAATCACAAGCAAGTGGCACAACTGTCAGCTTTGAAAGTACTTTTAAATGGATAAAATAGATCTTAAAAATAAAGATGAAGGGACCCATATGACAAGTGCACACACAGAGGAAGACAACAACTGCACTATCAACTTTCAGTGCTCGTGCAATGAGGTCACGGGGTTAGGGTTCCTACAGAAAGCACCATGACAGGAGTAGGAATAAACCCTCGGCCTAGCTCTGCTAACTAGACCACTGTGAGCATGCCCAGTACTTCTGAGCTTCCCTACCACCCTGTCTAAAAACTGGAATAGCGCTGTGGACAAGTAGATACGGACTAGGACTTTTTCTAGCCCCAGTTTTTGGACAATATCGTAAGTAGATTTATTTTTTTTCTGTTTCTATTATGTGCCGTTTTAATGTGAGCGAGGACCAGAACACAGAAGCAGGTTTTCTGGCCAGAGTGCTGGCTATCAGTCAGGGCCCTGGAGGAAGTCCCGTGGGCTTTACTGAGTAGCTGTGGTAGTAAGCAGTAGCCCTGTCTGCAAGCCATGTCCTTTTGCTGCGGTCTTATGTAGTCTGTTCCCTCAAGCTGTGGTCTGATTAGTTGTGGCTGTGTCCTACACTGCTTTGGGCTTCTGGCTTCCTGGATACCCTCCTGCTTGTGGTGTTTCTGCTTATTACTTCTCTTTAGATGAACCCCCCATTTGAAGCCTTTGGGGCTCCTCAGGCAAAATGAAGCTCCAGGATCACCCTGTACCCTGCGCAAATCTCTGTGAGGACACACGGTATCAGCTGTCAGCACTAATCAGCAAGGCTGTCACTCAGGAAACAAGGAGTCCTCTGACAACTTTGCAATTTTTTCTTGAGTATTTTTATAATTAATTCTTAAAAATACGTCTGGATTTACATGTTGTAATACTGACATTTTATCACATACAGTAACACAGGAGACCTGCTTTCAAAAGGTTAAGTGAATATATAAAAGGAAAACAAAACCAAAAAATAAAGAGGAAATAAACAGATTTTAAAACAGTGAGGAGCAGGAGTGCTGTGACAGAGGCCGGCAGAGTCCCGGTTGTTAGCCGTGTCATTTGTCCTCGCAGGGGTCCCACAGCAAA
Organism: Apodemus sylvaticus; assembly: GCF_947179515.1. Taxonomy (NCBI): domain Eukaryota; kingdom Metazoa; phylum Chordata; class Mammalia; order Rodentia; family Muridae; genus Apodemus; species Apodemus sylvaticus. The sequence continues at coordinate 64,476,091 of NC_067479.1, forward strand.
AGAAAGAGTGGAAACCTGGCCCTAAGCGATTCACTTGTGCTTCTCAGCAATGCCCAGAGGGAAAGCTCTGGACGGCCCTGGAGGAATGGTCTCTGTTTAAATACTGTGCCTGGCTCCACAGTCAGGGGAACGGTCTGTTTCATCAGACCAGTATGTTCCTGTTACCCGTGACAGTGGCAGGCATGGGATGAAGGCTCCGGAGCAGCTTCATGAAACATTGAGCAGTAAGAGAAGCGACTCAGAATGTCCTGGCCGTCAGTGGCCCAGATCTGCAAGTGGAGCCAACTGCTCTCAGATTCTTTCCGTTGATGAAAATGTTCTGGAAGGAAATGGTACTGCTGGATTTACAATGCTGGTTTTCTATGTAAAGTCACCTAAAACATAAGCATACACAGGTGGGTATGTGTCGCAAAAAATAAAAACAAATAAGCAAATGGCACACAGCTGCAATCCCTGCTCTCAGGAGGTAGAGGCAGGAGGATCACTGTTAGTCCAGAGCCAGCTTGGTCTATGTACGAAACTGCAGTCCAGCTAGAGAAATCCTGGGCTGGGCAGTGGTGGTGCACGCCTTAAATCCCAGCATTTGGGAGGCAGAGGCAGGCGGATTTCTGAGTTTGAGGCCAGCCTGGTCTACAGAGTGAGTTCCAGGACACCCAAGACTACACAGAGAAACCCTGTCTCGAAAAATAAAATAAATAAAAAATAAAAAGATAGAAAAAGAAATTCTGTCTTAAAAAAAAATCTAAATAAATACAACTCAGAGGAATAACTACCTTCCTAAAATTGCTATCTTCATACAGTTGCCAATAACACAGCATTCAGAATACAACTGCAAGTCAAGTGGCCCAAAGCCATCCTGGCCGAGAGTGGATAACAGAACCCACTTGACCGCTCCGGAGCAGGGCAGCATTAAAATATAACTGAAACATGGGCTGAAAAAAATCAGACGTTATACCCTAAGAAAGAAGGAACAAAAAGAGTTTCTGAACCATGGTTGATCATGACAGGGGATGTTTCCAAATGCTGACTCTGACAGTAGTAACAACTGAGGTCAGGAAGGAAGAAGGAATTGTTCTAACCTACAAGCTTACTGTATGTAACAGGTTTAGTAACCCGTATTTTAAAAACAAGAAAACACAGTCAACACAAAACAAACACAAAGTCAAATCACTCTTCCAAGAGAGAAATATTTGGAAAGCTCAGTGAGTTGAAGCAACGTGACAGAGGAAGACCTGTCAGAAGTCATCAATACCAGGAAAGGAGGAGTGTGTGCCTAAAAACCAAAACCAAACAAACCATCCAACCCTGCCAACATGTTCATGAGTGAGCAACTACAGAACCCAAACCCAAAGCAATAGAAAGGTTTTTAATAATTTACCTCCGAGTTTTAGCCCTAAGAGCGCCTGTTAGACTGAAGGCCCCCGGTACCCACTTAACCTAAGGCACGCTGGTTTGAATACAGAAGTAAAAGGAAAGTTTCTGGTCAGTATGCTTAGATGGAGGTCTCAAGGATGATCATGAAGTGTGCTGGTGAGGGATAATCAAGGGTGGCCTTGAAGTGTGCTGGTAAACGACAATAAATCCCACCCTGTGAAAAGCTGCCGGAAAGGAAACCTGTAAAACGAGATTTCTTTAAAAAGAGGCGATCAGTGCAAAATCTAATTGCATCATCTAAAAAATGTCTCCAGTGTCCTACCTCATACTGTCCTCAGGCAACACAGGAACAAAAGCAAATCCAGGCTTACTGAAACACTCAATTTCACAGAAGCCCCCAAGAATTTCTCCAGATAAAAGGAACCTATACAAAGTGAACGAGTTACAACTAACAGCTGGTGACATTAAATGGGTACTGATGATGGCACTATTGGGTTCTGCATGTTTGAGATTGTTCACAATAAATTGCTTCTAGATTATCTGAGCTCTTGATTCTTCTCAACAACTATATAACTGTATAAACACCCTCTTCTGGGAGTACAGAGATTATAAATAGGAAAACTGTAGTGGACATTAATTGGAGTGGTACTAAGCACTTGCCATCCACTTAGCATTTCGAGATGGTATGATATCCTTTGTTGATATTAATAAGTAGTTCACAGATAAATATATCTTCTACTCTTAGATAACAGATTCTGTGTTTCTATCAAATGACAAATCTTACATGGGTTATATTTTTTAAACTCTGACTCGTTAGTGCTTATTATCTAATAGAGGTACCCAAATGTTAAGAAATTTGTACATAGTACCAAATCCTCTCATCAGAAAAGAAAATTTTAAGTTCTCAGAGACAACAAAACTTCTGAATATACTTCTCAGACAGCAGAGAAGAGCAGAGTACCACGGTCACAGGCTTCCTGGATGCAGAGAGCACTGCAACTGTATGTCTACAGCGCTGTCCAAATTCCTGAGAAAAAGGACTTCTCCCAACTGCAAAACACTATGTGACATGAAATAATCCAAGGCTCCACATTACATAATCTAATCACTTTGAACATGTGTGTGCTTTCTTTGAAGACAGAGAGAGGCACTGAGTTTCTTTTTTTTTTGCTTTGTTTTGTTTTTCGAGACAGGGTTTCTCTGTGTAGCCCTGGCAGTCCTGGAACTCAGTCTATAGGCCAGGCTGGCCTTGAACTTCGAAATCCACTTGTCTCTGCCTCCCAAGTGCTGGGATTAAAGGCATGCGCCACCACTGCCTGGCACTCTCTGGGTTTCTGGTGGAGTCACTCAAGCCCCTAGATTAGGAAGTAACTGGAACAGGCTGGGGGTGGGGGGAGGATGACTTAGCAGAGAACAGAACTTACTGCTGCTTAATCCTGAGGCCAGGAGCTCAGATCTAGTACCCATGTCACATGACTCACAAAAACCTGTTAACTCCAACCCCTAGGGTCTGCCTCTAGGAGCATGTGAACAAATTTATTAGGTAAATATATCTTAGAGTAACTAAAACTAGTATTTCTGACAAATTTAATACAAAACTGATGTTCTGTACAAAGGAAGCATAAACCAGGAAATTCAATGCCCATAGATGACACTACAGCTCTACCTCTAGTCAAGTGAACACAAAAGTGGCCCTGCCCTGCCCTCCATGGTGATGCTCGATATGAAGTCATGAGTTTGAATGAATGAATGGTTGAAACAACAAACAAAACTCTTGGTCTGCTGAAAAGCTATAGCGAAAAGACACAGTATGGCACGCCTTTAATCTCAGCACTCTGGAGGCTGAAGCAGGAAGATCTCTGAGTTCAAGGCCAGCCTCCTCAACACAGTTCCAGGATAGCCAGGGCTACTCAGTGAGACCATTTCTCAAAAGAAGGGGGGTAAGGTAGAGATAAAAAGGAGGGAAGGAAGACAGAGAGATAGACCAAAGCCTAGAGATAACCTCTCCCCACACCGTCCTGCTGTGGATTTTTAAACTAATGTATATTCATAAATGTTAACAATCTCAGAGTTAAGTCACCTTAGCTTTCCTTCACACTGTACCTTTCCTGCAACTGCCACAGTTATTCCTCACTGGTCCCCGATGTGTCAAATGCATGGTACAAATAAACAGAGATGGACCTACGACAGTAAAATGCCTCTATCTGTTGGCTGGAGAAATAATTATCAGCAGAAAGAATTGATCACTTCTTTATCTCCTTGGTTTCAAGTTCTACTTATTGAAAAGCACAGAAATAAACTAACTAAATGTACCAAGAAGCTGAAGAAACAGAGCCTTCATTTATTAGTGAATCTATGCTTCTTGGGGTGCTGATGGGGAGCAAAGAAACGGCTACAACTTAATTTCCTAAAACTCTCAAGAATTCACTAAACTGCAAAAAGGTTTGAATGCCTGAGACTCTGAGTGAACGTTGAGAAGCCACGCGGTCCCGTGGTACTCGGGGCCACTGTATAATGTGGGCTTGCTGGGACATTGCTGCTCTGTGTAATAGGCACAGGTATGGAGGGAGAGAAGCCTGTGGAGATCAACGTGTGAGCAGCCTAGCAGTCCCAGCACTATTGTTAGCCAGCACTGCCCCAGGGCGTGATGTATGTAAAACAATGAATGAAATCTACATCTTTTGAGTCACACAGCATAGCCTTTCTTGAATGGGTACTTAGGCTGTGAAGATGGATTAGCTCTCTGATAACACGTTAATGACTTTCTCTTCATCTTGAAAGACTATACCGCACAGAAGCTCAATCACTCTAGTTATTTCAATCCATTGATAAGTTTTGACTTGCATTTACCCAAGCATATTAAATTAACCAAAAATTAAAGTCAGAGAATAATTTAAATAATAGCAGTCTCTACCATTCAGTAAATTACTAACGTGTTAATTCTGCCTCCACCCTTAATCTGAGATCAGTCCTGTCTGCTAGCTTCACTGCCTTATTTTTCACTCGTTGCTATCTGTGAGATACTCCTAGCTAGACTCCTAGCTCTTATTTTTCCCCTCTCTGATCCTCTGCAACAAGCCACTAAGATAAACAATTAGGTTATGACAACAGTCATTCACTCTTCACAGGGTCAAGCACAGTTCCAGCATCTCTCCAGTCGTCTGCTCCTGCCCTGCACAGCCAGCCCCCAACAGCCCTGCACTCTGCCACACTGCCCTAGTTCTCTACTCAGCAAGTGTCAGTTTTTAGTGTCATACATGGGGAAGAGCAATAACAAAAACAGCCAACAGGGTAAGTTACACAGAATGCCACCAGCATTTTATTTGCCAAATAAAAAATATTTCAAATAAGAACAACTTATAATTTGTTAGTACTTTCATTTTATTATTTTAAACAGCTATGAAAATTATACTAACTAAATTTTTAAAATGAAAAACCTTGATTGCATTGTTGTGTGTGTGTGTGTGTGTGTCCCCACACACTTGAAAACCTGCATAAACTAGTTTCACTAGGTTGCTGCCCTGACTCATCATTCCTCTGGGAATGTGCACACTGGCCTTCTGCTGGAGCACCTCGCCCTCCCCAGCCTCCTCCATCCGCTCAGGCAGTGAATTCAATGCTCAACTTACCATGGGACTTTCCCAACTTAACTCACAGAAAGACGACCTGAGCATCTCAATAAGACATAAATTCTGGTAATGTGGGAGTGCGTACACATGCTGCACCCTTGTGAGCAGTGCTAGCAATCCAACCCAGGTGTGCTGTTGGTACTGAGTACGTATTTGACAGAATTTAGAGATGCTGTGGAAACATGTCTCTAGGTGTGTCTACGGGGGAGAGTCAAGAAAGAATTAACTTAGGAGGAAAGATGCACAGTGACTGTGGGCAGCACCACCCTAAGGATAAGGGTCCTGGACTGCAGTCCTGGATTGTGATGGCCGGCAGTCCCCTCTCACAGGTCCTGGATACGATGGCCAGCAGTTCCCTCTCACAGGTCCTGGATTATGACGGCCGGCAGTCACCCCTCACAGGTCCTGGATTACGATGGCCGACAGTCCCCTCTCACAGGTTCTGGATTACGACGGCCGGCAGTCACCCCTTACAGGTCCTGGATTACGATGGCCGACAGTCCCCTCTCACAGGTCCTGGATTGTGACGGCCGACAGTCCCCTCTCACAGGTCCTGGATTGTGACGGCCGACAGTCCCCTCTCACAGGTCCTGGATTACGACGGCCGGCAGTCCCCTCTCACAGGTCCTGGATTACGATAGCCGGCAGTCACCCCTCACAGGTCCTGGATTGCGATGGCCAGCAGTCCCCTCTCACAGGTCCTGGATTGCGACGGCCGGCAGTCCCCTCTCACAGGTCCTGGATTACGATAGCCGGCAGTCACCCCTCACATGTCCTGGATTATGACGGCCGGCAGTCCCCTCTCACAGGTGGAAATCCAACCTTCCTCCTCTTTTAAAGAATGTGCTTTCTCCACTGAGCTGCTCTTGCTCTTTTTTCCAAAAATGAAATTGACCATGTTTATGTCTCTTTGTGAGCTACAGTCTGTCCTGCACCTGTCTGTCTAGGCTAATGGTTCTCAATCCTCCTAATACTGTGACCCCTTTAACACAGTTCCTCATGTTGTGATGACCCCAACCATGAAATAATTTTCATTGCTACTTTATAGCTGTAATTTTGCTGTTAAAAGTTGTAATATAGCTGGGCGGTGGTGAGGCACGCCTGTAATCCCAGCACTCTGGAAGGCAGAGGCAGGTAGATTTCTGAGTTCAAGGCCAGCCTGGTCTACAGAGTGAGTTCCAGGACAGCCAGGGCTACACAGAGAAACCCTGTCTCGAAAAACACAAAAACAAAAACAAACAAACAAAAAAAGAGTTGTAATGTAAGTATCTGTGGTTTCTAACAGTCTTAGGTGACCATGTGACCGGGTCATGTGACCATACAGGTTGAGAACTGATGCTCAGGGCCAAACTCACACCAGTATTTCAGGGCTGGAGATGCAAGGACAAACATACTCTGCAAATGAAAAGAAGACCTGGACCGGGGCCACCACCTTATCCTCCTCTGCCAGTCGACACAACACAAATACACTTCACAAAGTCTTTTGAATCCTTTCAGATCTTGCTTTCCAAGTTTAAAAAGACCTTCCTTAGCACAAGGCACAAGTACTAGCTGGTTTCTATCTTACCAAAGGAGGCGGTCTTTTAGTATAAAGCGTGTTTATAAGTCAGAGTATGTAAGTATCCACTTCCATAGTTTAAAGAGGACGTTAGTCCATCCAGCCCAGATACAGGAAGAGAATGGAGAGTGGAGATGTGATCAAAGCTGCCACCTCTCCTCTGAGATTAAATATTTGAGATAATCTATTTAAAGGAGGAAAGTCTGACCTGAATACAGTTTCCATCCACGGTTGCTTGGCCCTAAGGCTGTTGGCCACTAGAGGCACCATACACAGTAAGTGGAAGTCTGTGGCAGAGACAACCTGTTCATCTCTTGAGGCCATGTTCATCTCTTTGAGGCCAAGAAGCAAAAAGACAGAATCAAAAAGGCTAGGCCCAGGGAGCCCTTCACTGACTAGTGTTCCTCCTAGATGACACGTCCTAATAGCACCACAGTCTGGCATAGCAGCCACTCCAAAGCAGAGCATGCTACTAGTGAAGACAGTTAAATAACGGACTAGAAAACAAAACAAAGCCAAAGGGTGACAGTGTGCTGAGCAGCTGCCATTTAGGACACAGGGTGCTTCCATCTTTACAGCACTTAATCCTCACAGGATTCCAGGATGGAGATCCCCTTTACATTCTCATTAGAAACAATGTGGAAACAGTAAAGGCAAACTCTTGCACACTGAAAGTTTCTTACCATGTTAATACTGGGAGTGAAACCCAGTTGCCAGGTTTGCTTGCACAAATGAAGCCCTAGGGTTTGAGTCTGATAAAACAATGTGTGGCTTGCAGCACCCTGCCAACATGCCAACACTTGGGAGACAGAGGCAAGAAATCAGAAAATTTAAAGCCATCTCTAGCTTAATAGTGAATTTGAGGTTAGCCTGGGCTACATAAAAAATCTGTTTTAAAAGAACAGAAAGAAATGCTTAGGACCAGAAGTGTTCCATGTTTTATAATGCCTGTGCACATGTAACTGAGGACCATGACTCAAGTCTACAGACAAGCCTCACTATGCTCTCTACAGCCTCAGTGCACCTGCATTTTGGCTGTGACTCACCAAATGAGATCACTGATGGAATTCTCCACTGGTAGACTTTACGTTGGTCCTCAAATGTCCTAAAAGCATTGCCAATTTCAGACTTTGGAGATTCTCAACCTGCACCACAATTGTTTCTGAAGTTGTTTAATACTGAGAAAAGAGAAAATCAGAGCAGTAGGACAAACAGTAAAAACGGAAGCATGCACTATGTTTAGTACTGAGAAGCCACGGTGGGAAAGCTCCTGGGCTTCCTTCCTGGCACCCAGCACCCACACCCTAACCTACGCCTGTAGGTACAGCAGAGAAAGCCCAGGCCACCATGTGGCTGTTACTTGGAGTTGCTGTTCTTCACAGGTTTACAGAGACAACAATGCTCTTTTCCTAAGTCACTGGCTGTCAGCTCTCGTCATTCAAAACCTTCCGAACATCTCTCTAGGGTCAGATCTCTATGGGCACAGTGTCCTTCTTGCTTTTACTCTCTATGGAGGAGATTCACTTAATCCAAATAACGTCCCTGGTCGGACAGCAAGTAAATGTTTTAGCAAAGAAATCTTCCTTGCTCTAGGATTTGTTTCTTGGTAGTAAATATGTGAAGGAAACAGAAGTCTTTTGAAGTCTCACTGTGTGATAGGTGTTGTTTATTTATACTAGCTCAATAACTTCTGCCTGGACTCCTAGTATTTTAAAACCCTAAGTATAAAAAAGCTAGAAGATTGACCTTTTTCTTCATTTTCCTCCCTTCCCTCCTTCCCTCTCCTCCCTTTCTCAGCCTATAGAACCCAGAATCTCCAGGCAGTCTCCCATCTAAGTATTGACCAGGCCTGACCTGTTTAGCTTCTGAAATCAAGAAAGATCAGACACATTAGAGATTAATGTGTCTATAGACTGTTTCCTCATTTTCAAAAGCACATGTTAAAGAGGGTCTGGTAGCTCAGGCCTTAAATTGCAGAAACCCAGCTTCCATCCTTCCTGCCTACTGAACTTCCTCTCCAAGCAGAAGGTAAAACAAGCCTTCCTTCTCTAAGTTGCTTTGGTCAGGTATTGTTGAAGCAAGGAGTAAAGTAACCTACACAGAAACCTAGCTATTGGTGTTATTAAACCCTTTGAGCAGCTGTCACTTAGAAATGAATAGGATAGACAATCATGGAATGCAAGAATCTACATCCTTCCGCCCTTTAGTTCTGAACACTCTATATACAACAGAAAGTCTGCACCAAATAGCTTAGTAAATTTTGTTTTGTTTTGTTTTTCAAGACAGGGTTTCTCTGTGCAGCCCTCGATATCCTGAAACTTGATTTGTAGACTAGACTAGCTTCAAACACAGAGATCCACCTGCCTCTGAGATTAAAGGTGTCTGACAAAATATAATAGGAAACTTTATTAAGTCCTTATACTGAGCCAAGCATAGTTTTAATTACTTTAAAAGAGTTAGCTGTTTTAATCTTTATTAGAGCCCTATAAACTGGTATTACCACTATGTCACTTTTTGTTTGCTTGTTTTTGTTTTTGTTTTTGTTCTTAGAGACAGGGCTTCTTTGTGTAGCCCTGGCTAGCCTGGAACTCAAGAAATCCACCTGCCTCTGCCTCCCAAGTGCTGCGATTAAAGGCGTGTGCCACCACTGCCCTGCAGCACTATGTCTCTTTTAAAGATGATAAATGACATAGGGACATAACTAATCTATTTAACTTCCCAGGAATTAAAAGGTAACCCAAAGGGTCTGCACCCAAGCGGCCCACCCCCACCTCATGCTGCGATGACAAAAGCCCAAAAATGCAGCCAGCGCGCATACTGAAAACAGGAGGAGGAATGTGGATGTAATCAATTATATAATTACAGGTCTTTTACTTACCTCAAGTATTAAAACATGCAAAAACAAACACAGAAAACAGAATTTTGTTAAAAGAAAAAAGGTTAAGAAAGGACGGGGCTCACTCAGCAGTCTGAACTGACAGCAAAATTTCTCCCATTCATCAGCTATGAGAGCCAGACATCCTTCTAAGTGCCTGAAGCCATTGCAAATTTCAAATTATGCATGTGAGGAAACACTGCTGACAGTCAACAGTCAACAGAAGGTCCATATCATACAATTATAAACAAAATTAGGATAGGAACACAACGGCCACTGAAATCAAAGTTAAACTCTCTACCACTCCACTATTGGCAAAAGACCCAACTGCACCACAATCCGCCCTGTAGGGCCTTCCTGTATGGGAAGGCTGGAGAACGCAGCTGAGTAGGCACTTCTGCCTAGAGGCCAAGGCCAGGCCCCAGCACGCCTCAAGGGGCTGAGGGGACACAAAAGAACACTGTTTCTGAACAAAGGTCCACTCTACCCTGCAGCTGTCTCCCACTTCTTGCGGGGCCCCAACCCTATCCCATACAAATAAGTAGAATTCTAAGCTGCCACCCCACACCCCACTCCCAACCCACCAGGAAAAAAAAAAAGGTAAATGTAACTGTTTTCACTGTTTGGCCTGGAAGAGAACTAACAATGACCTACACAATCTCTGACAATGCAATCAACTGAAATGAACCAACTATCACTCACTGGACAGAACAGCCAACAGGATATAGCACACCACACAGGAGAAAAGACGATTTAAGAGGAGTAGAAAATACTGAATAATTAGGGTAACTATAAGAAACATTTTTAAAATATAAATTCTCTGTGAACACTCTTGGTGATCCAAAAAGATACTGTAATCACTGACAGAAAAGGTAATTTGGAGAAAAGTTGAAAATATAATATTTGAGGGTAAACACAAAACTGTTACCCCAAAAACACAGCAGCAATAAGGTGCAGGCTTGCTAGTGCAGAAACCCTGACCTGCTGCCGTTGGAGACTCAATCTTTGCCAGGAAAGCAGCAGAAGCAAGAAATTATACAGTGAGAAGACCAGACTGGTAGAAGCAGCTGCTCAAATACATGTGGGGTTCTGCCAGCCTCCTGCTGCTGCTACCAGGGGACCACAGACAAAGTGCTAGAGCGAACAGAAATATACTGGCCCGCATTTCTAGAGTACAGGAAGTCCAGGGCCGAGGTCAAGCAGCCTCCTCCAGCCTTCAAAGTCCTTCCACAATGGAAAGAAAGAAGAAAAGGAGGCTGGAACTCTCAGTCTCTCCAGTTTTTTTTTTTGGGGGGGGGGGGGTTAGTTTTTGTTTTTTGGGTTTTTTTTTTCTTTGAGACAAATTTCAAATTAAAAATTGTTTGGCTTTAGCCCTCCAAGCCCTGGAATGAGAGTCGGGAGCCCCTGTGCTCAGCTGTAGGAGTCTTATAATCAGCATTAGCTTTAAAGAGACACAGCATTTTGGGACCATGATTACAGAAAACACAGACAGAGGGTGAATTAACAAATTACAACAAATAAAACAAAAAATTACAAATGGAATAACTGTAAGTAGTGGGGGAAAAGCAGAACTTAAGCTTGAGCTTATCAGATTGAAATTCCTCACTCTGAAGTTAGCAAGGTTCAACATAAATGGTCCATGCACACTGAGATAAATTCTAAGTACAGAGAAAGACAAGAATAAACCCCTGGACTTACACTGACATTTGAAAAGAAAATCCTTTAGACTGTGAGCAGAGACATGGATCAACACTTACAGTGAGGCTCAGAGGTCCTGTCTCAAAATAAACAACTGAGGAGGACATCCTGATGTCTGGCTTCCAGACATACCTGATGAGTTGAGCACACCTGCACACAAACACACACACACACACACACACACACACACACACACTTCATACTCTAAACTGTTCTATTTGATCAAGATAATAATCTATGGTAGCTATAGCTTCAGTTTTGAATGAGTGAGTTTATGACTCAAGATACTAATCTTGACTGTCAACTTGACACACCTAGGAAAGGGGGACCTCAGCTGGAAAACTGCCTCCATCAAACTGGCCTGTGGGAGTGCCCTGGGAGTGTGTGGGAGTGTTGATTGCCAATAGATGTAGGCAGCCCGAGTCTACGTGGGCAGTGCCGTCCCTAGGCAAATGAGCCTGCACAGTATAAGGACGGCAGAAGGGGAGTCTGGGAGCAAGCAGTGTTCCTCCTTGGTTTCTGGTTCAGTCCTGCCTCCAGGTTACAGCCTCGAGCTCCTGCTCTGGCTTCCCTTAGCAATGGAAGATTAACTGGAAGGTGGAATAAAATTCTTTCCTTCCCCAGTTGCTTTTGGTCAGAATGTGTTATCAATGCAACAGCTACCAAAATAGAACATTAAGAATATAACAAACCAAAACAAAAGAATAAACAGCAAGGGCCGAGGGAAACAACCATCAAGCAACCAGCAGAGGTCCACTGTGGAAGCCTCCCCAGGGCAGCCAGCCTGAGGTCCGGTGAAGAGGCACAGGCTGAGAAGTGTCCTATGGGGAGAGGCTTTCAAGAATAAGAACAAATATCAGCTGACAACGTCATTATATTCTTTTTATAGTCATGTTTATTACCTACAATCAGGAAGGGCTTTTGTTTTAAGATTTATCTTAATTATGTGTATGTGAAGGAAGGGGAACTGTACAGCCAGGAGGAGGGAATCTAATCTTTTGAAACTGAAGTTATGGCCCTGAGAGCCACCTGACATGGCTGCTGGGGACCGACCTTGGAAGTACAGTTTGTGTTCTTAACCACTAACCCATCTCTCCGGTCCAACCAGGGGTTTCTCATTTATCCATAACTATCATCAGTTCTGTAATTATTATTGCTATAAGGAAGAATTATAATAACAATGTAAAAGACTCCAAAACACGATTTCTGTATATCCTCTCTGGAAAAAATCCAGATGGAGGATACATAATCAAGTGGAAAACAAAACTGAATGTAGAACCCAAGAAAGCAGACGACACATAGAAACAAAGGAAATAACAGTAAGCTATAACACTCAACACACAATGGGTGCCCATGGCTTAAAGTCACAGTGCCAATATTCAGAAAGGGAGCACACTGTTAAAAATCATGACAAAATATGATTAATTCAACAAAACTCAGAAGAGGAGGGAAAGGAAGAAGAAAATAACATCTTGAAACGTTCATATGGCTTAGGGGAAGCCCCATGGACCCTATTAATAATAAGTTCCATTTTCAAATGTACTTACACTTGGATCCAAAACTAAAACTCCCAATTCATAAAGAACATTTTGCTTCTCTAAAATAAGAAAAAAAAAAAGCAAAACATAAAGAGAATAAAAAGCACTTTGAAAACAGTACACAAGAGAACAATAATTTGAAAACCTAACAGACAATATAGGCCAAAGGCACAGCAAGCAGGCAGTAAACACTAGTTGGTTAGCCACCCTTAGAAAACAAGACCCTAGGCTGGCCATGGTGGCACATATCTGTAGCCTCAGCTTGGGGGTGGGGCAGGAGAGTCTGAGCACGAGGGCAGTTTAAGCTACCTAGAGTCTGAGAGCAGATGGATAGACAGTACAAGACCCTGTCTTTATAAGAGGAGGCTACTGGTACTGACACCTCACAACTAGCACCATCTTCTTGGGTTCAATAATGATGAAGCAAATGATGCAGAAATACTAAATATATAGTAGCAACTTAAGAAGAGTACATAAAGAAAGAAATATAACACTACAAATACTGAAAGAAAAAAGAAAAAGAGCCAGGCAGTGATGGTTCAGCCCTTTAATCCCAATGCTTGGGAGGCAGAGGCAGATGGAGCTCTCTGAGTTTGAGGCCAGCCTAGTCTACATAGTGAGTTCCAAGGACAGCCAGGGCTACAGAGAAACCTTGTTTTGAAAAAACAAGAAAGAAACAAGGAAAGAAAGAGAGGAGGGAGTAAAAGAGGGAGGGAAGAAGGAAAAGAAGAAAAGAAAGAAAAGACAAGAAAAAAGGAAGTTCTACCAGTTTAAACAAACAAATAAAAATTCACTAAACTAAAAGAAAATGACTGATGGGTACCAGAGGAGGAACACACATTCTTTAGAGTCATGTGCCCACTGCTGAGCCCACCATGCTAAATTGCTGAGCGCACCTCCAAATCTATAGTTACACAGACAGCCCTGGTTAAACTCAGTGTGTCACAAACAAAACAAAAAGATATAAATATACAACCCAAAATCAAATTCAACAAAAGTTATAAAAACCAAACTTACAGTCTCATGATAAGCTGGCATGACAAGGTATCTTCTTTAACCAACGTGTACATATTTACTCTACAGTCGTGTGCTGTAAAAGTCAGAAATTTAAAGGCCAGGGAGATGGCTCCACTGATCACCCACAAGCAAGCCAGGTGCAGTGGTACACACCTGTGGTCCCACTCCTGGGACAGCAAAGATAAGAGGATCCCTGGGGCTTGCTGGAAGCCAGTCTAGTTGAGTCAGGGAACTCCAAGTTCAATGAAAATAAGGCAGAGATGTACTGAAGCAGTTCCCAGCATCAACCTCTGGCATGTGCAAGGGCACACACACATTTGCATGTGCACCCCCAAACGTATAGGTACACACACATGCAAGAATTTCATGCACGAATTTAATTAATACATTTAACGTAGTTTTCTCTGTCTAGGGTGTTAGCTGGCTGCCACTAATAATAGATTGAATCAGTGATTTCAAGTGGAAAAAAACCTGATTTAAACAAAAGAATGTTAAGATGTGTGGCTACAAGTTGACTACACAACCTAACTCCTTCATAATGGCAGACCCCCGTATTTCTACTCTCTTACCTACAAATTTGTAGGAAACATCATGTAAGGCAAATATAAGCTTTTTGTAATTTTGTTTGTTTTTCAGGACACGGTTTCTCTGTGTAGTCTTGGCTGTCATGGAGTTCAATCTCTGTATCAGGCTGGCCTTGAGCTAGCTCCACCTGCCTCTGCCTCTGGAGTGCTGGGATTAAAGGCATGCACCAGCAACACCTCTAACTTTCTAACTTTAGCTCTTTCTAACTTTATAAGTACACATATACATAAAATTCAAGCATTATGGCTCCGGCCTATAATTTCAGTATGTGTGTGTGTGTGTGTGTGTGTGTGTGTGTGTGTGTGTGTGTAGCTATACAGATATAACATTTTATAAATACATCATGGTTGCAGACAATGGTGTGATCATGGGTAGTTTATCATCTTTTTCTGCTTAACACATATATATACTGGACTTCTCATATTTTTCCTAAGAATACGTGCATAAGCAAAAAAGGAAGAAATGTGTATAAATCAAAGAAATCAAAGGGAAGTGATACTGAAGGAATGAGGAAGCTCAACTGCCCTCAGCCACCTCAAGGGCTTCTCAGGTAAGGGCTCTCTCAAGCTGATTTATGTATGAAGCCTTCTAATCCTCTACCACCTACAACAAAAGGAAGTTCAGGCCGCTGCTCAGCGTATACAAACAGAGTGTAACTTGTAAATAGATGCATGTTCACAGAGCACTGTGCATGCCCTTATTCATTACCTCCCTTATTGAAAATGGGGTCACAGTTAATCTTTATCAGCATATGACTAGATTTAGAATCACCTAAGATAAAAGCCTCTGGACACCATGAGGATGTTGCTCCAGAGGCCCAGCTTAAGAAAGGGCTGCCTTTGGACTCAAAGCAATCTCTTGTCTCAGAGGGCCAAACTGAGATTATAGACCAGAGCCATAATGCTTGGAAGTTTTTTGTTTTTGGTTTGTTTTTTTTTGGGGGGGGGGTAATTTGGTTTTTTCGTGACAGGATTTCTCTGTATAGCCCTGGCTGTCCTGGAACTTACTCTGGAGACCAGGCTGGCCTCGAACTCAGAAATCCGCCTGCCTCTGCCTCCCAGAGTGCTGGGATTACAGGCGTGTGCCACCACCACCCAGCTTGGAATTTATGTATACGTGTACTTATAAACTTAGAAAGGGCTGTGGGGTGTTGCTGGTGCATGCCTTTAACCCAGCACTCTAGAGACAGAGGCAAGTGGAGCTAGCTCAAAGCTATCCCGATAATACAGACAGGAGTTCCACGGCTACAAAGAGTGTGGGTGGGCCCCACCCTTTGGGCTGGGAATTTGCAGGGAATAAGAGAAGGAAGGAAGCAGCCAAGCTGAGCGTGAGCTGCGGACACATGTGCACACATCTGCCTCCTGTTCTACTGCCACACCCTCCTCCCCATGATGGAGCACACTCTCAATTCATGAGCCAAAAGTAACCCTTCCTCCCTCTGCTGCTTGTCAGTTATTTGGTCACAAGAAGAAGAAAAGTAAGTAATGTATAGTAAAAACAAAAATGGATAGCCAGGCTTTTCTGCAACAAGAAGCCATTAGAAATGTCCACCGTTCCAGAGCCAGTTTCACAGCTGCATTAAGCCAAGAAATTTACATATAACTGGGCCAAATGGCACCGTCTTCATTCACAGCATTTCAGAAAGACAGAATAATACTGTAACAGTCCACAGTTACATCTACTATCACAAGAAGTTCCAGTTCTTTTAGCTAGTTAATATCAGTATCCACCTATGTTCCTGAGTGAACTGTAACCATAACTAATGTTCAGAGGACAGAGCAGGTGGGAAGCGGCCCTTACTGTCCTTTTGGTGTGTGTCTGTAACTGTCTTCTATAAATAGCCTGCACATAAGAACCACAATGGCCTAATGACTTCCTGCAGACAGATTATCACTCACTCACTGGCTTATATACAGCTTCCCAGGATATCATCTCCATACCTAAAACACTTAAAGTCTCACTTTCTCAATTTCAAAGCAAGCCAAAGACAGACTAGATTCAGCTTCCTTATTTTAGATGTGAGGAAACTGTTGATGCGTACTTTGAAAACATCAAGATGGGTCACAATCACAGACAGAAAGAATATTTAATGAAGTGTACAAATATGTATTCTAGAAAGGTCTACAGGACTGTTCTGTGCTGCTCAATCTTACAACTATGGTCTTACTTTTAAAGCATTGTCAGTTAGTTTCTAAGGTCCTTTTTTGATATTACAAATCGTCCTGTAAGAAAATTTATTTAATTGAACACAGAGTATGAGGCTGAAAATACAGTGGTTGAGTACTTGCCAAGCACACATGATCAAAGGCCTTGGAGGTCCACTCCCAGCACCACAAAATAAAGAAAAAGAGTTTGAACACACCAGAGCAATCCTGGTGATATACCAAAGGTACCAAAAGTATCTGTGATTATACCAAGGGTCCTCTTAGGTCATCCTGTCTCTTCTCGGTCTCTCATAAAGAATGTCATTGTGATGAGAGCATTAGAAACAATTTGGTGTCTGTGAACACCAAATTCTAAATAGAAGATTCTCTAAAATAAAACTTAAATTTGTTCAATTTTCTTTCAGACCTGTCATACACTAGCTACATAATTTAGTAAATGAAATACATTTCATTTGCTGTCAAATTATGCTGTCAATAACTAAGGTGCTAAGCGCCAATCAAAATGGACAATCTAGGTCTCAGTGGTGAAATAAAAAGGAGCCCTTGACTGGGTCTTGTAGCATGGAGGATGCCCCTGTATTTCTGTGTGTGTGTATGTTGTCTTACATGACCTCCACAGAGGTCACAGAAGGTCCTATAAAGATCTTTTCTTTAACAGAGAAGACAATTAACACTTATAGGCTTATTTTAGTTGCTCAGGCCTCCTAAATAAACAGTTAATTTAATCAACCAAACCAGTCTCACTTCAAACCTTGCCTTCTTTCTCCCATGCAAACACTGCCACTACTCATTAATGGACACAGAGAAAGATCTGATCCACAGCAGAGGAGTCAGGGTAGGGGTGGGGTAGCCCTGGGCCTGGCATAGGCTTTTGAAACCTTATAGTCCACCTCTAGTAACACAACCCCCCCTCCAACAAAGCCACATTTCCTAATCCTTCCCTATATAATTCCACCAACTAAGGACCAAGCATTCAAATATGGGACTGTTCTCACCCAACCACCATAGGGTGGATCTGGAAGGAGTTAAGGGAGAGAAGGAATTGGGTGAATACGATGAAAAAACATTGAATGAAATTCTCAAAGAATGGATTAAAATGCTTTGTTTGTTTGTTTGTTTGTTTGTTCGGGACAGGGTTTCTCTGTGTAGCCCTGGCTATCCTGGAACTCACTCTGTAGACCAGGCTGGCCTCAAACTCAAGAAATCCGCCTGCCTCTGCCTCCCAAGTGCTGGGATTAAAGGTGTGAGCCACCACCATCCGGCAAAATGCTTATTTTATTAAAAGAATAAGCCTTGAGCTTGACACATATTGGTGCACATGCACACAATGAGCACACACACACACACAAATAACAATGAAAACAATTCACTTAAAGGAAAAGGGAGAGAACAAAGAGGATATTACTTAACACTCTTGTAAATGCAAACCTTGTCTTTAGGGTCAAAGATACCACAAAGCTCAACACTGTCAGCATCCCATTTCCTGCACTGAATCAGAACACAAGTGTGCTTCCGGTAACCCTTGGACCTCTGTGACAAGAGAACTAATAAAGCTCCCAAGTTCAGTGTAATTTCATAGACCCGAAATGCAATGATTAATACAAAATTAAACTAGTCAGACCCCTCCTCCCCTTCTCTCTCCCAAATACCTCACTTTTCTGTATGAATCAAAATCAAGTTAACCCGTACTGCTCCATCATATTAATACTGAAGTTATTTAACATTCTTTCTGCCATTCTTTTATCATTAGTGCCATGTATGCTAATCATATATCATAATCATGTAGTCTGATCATGACTGCTATTGGGGCTCAGAAAATACCTCCAAACAAGCTGGGTTTGTGCATGCTGAACAATTTGATATAAAAAGACTGACTCTGGGGCCTGAGAAATGACTCAACAGTTGAAGGGACTTTAACCTCTAGGCCTGATGACCTGAGCTGGATCCCTAAGACCTAAAGAAGAAAACCAGTTCCCACAGGTTGTCCTCTGTCTTAGTTAGGGTTTTATTGCTATAAAGAGACACCATGACCAAGCAACTCTTATAAAAGATAATATTTAACTGGGACCTACTTACAGTTTCAGAGGTTCAGTCCATTATCATCATGGCAGGGAGCATGGCAGCATACACGTAGACATGGTGCTGGAGAAGGAGCTGAGAATTCTACATCTTGATCTGAAGGCAGCCAGGAGGAGACTATGACTCCACTCTGGGCAGAACTTAGGCATAGGAGGTCTCAAAGCCCACCCCCACAGATATACACTTCCTCCAATAAGGCTGCACCTACTAGAATAAGGGCACACCTCCTAATAGTACCTTTCCCTGTAGGTCAAGCATTCAAACAGGAGTCTATAGGGGCCATACCTATTCAAACTACCACATCCTCTGACCACCTGTCTTCCTTAGGGTTTTTATTACTGTAATAAAAAACACCATGATCTAAAGCAACTTGGGGAAGAAAGGATTATTTCATCTTACAGCTTGTAAGACCATCATCCAGAAAAAAACTAGAGGCAGGAACTGAAGCAAGGGCCATAGAGGAATGCTGTTTATAGACTTGCTCCTCCTAACTTGACCATATTATTTTCTTCTACACCTCAGGGCCACCTATCTAGAGGTAGCACCATCCAGTGTGGGCTGGGGCCTCCCACATTAACAAGCCAAGCCCCTCAGGCTTGCTACAGGCCAGTTTTATGTAAGCATTTTCTCAATTGAGGTTCCTATTTTTCACTTGACTCTGGGATTCCTGTACCTTCATTAAGAACAGTCTGGAAAAAAGGATACAAACCATTTCCAGTCCCACCAAGGTATGCCTCAGAAAAGACAGAGAAATATAGCCCCACTTGAATGGGCTTCTGTCTTTGTCACTATGGTGGTTTGAAGATGCTTGGCCCAGAGAGTGGCACTATTAGGAGATGTGACCTTGTTGGAGTAGGTGTTGGAGGAAGTGTGTCACAGGGAGGGTGGCAATGAGGCCCTCCTCCTAACTGTGCAGGAGCCAGTCTTCTAGCAGCCTTCAGATGAAGATGTAGAACTCTCAGCTCCTCCTGCACTATGTCTGCCTAGAAGCTACCATGCTCTACCTTTGTGACAGTGGTCTGAACCTCTGAATCAGTGAGCCAGCCCCAATTAAATGTTGTCCTTATAAGAGTTGCCTTGATCATGGTGTCTGTTCACAGCAGTAAAACCCTAACTAAAACAGTCACTGTTCTATTGCAGTGAAGGGACACCATTGACCAAGGTAGTTTACAAAAGAAAGCATTTAAATTGGGGGCGGCTTACAGTTTCAGAGGGTTAGTCCATGACCGTCATGGTAGAAAGCATGGCAGGAGATCAAGCAGACATGGCAATGGAGCCACAGCTGAGAGCTCAGGTCTGATCCATAAGAACACGGCAGGAAGAGAGAGTGAGACTCAGCCTGGTGTGGGCCTTTGAAACCTTGAAACCAGTGACTTGTCTCCTCCAACAAGGCCACAGCCCCTAATCCTTCCTAAGCAGTTCACCAAATGGGAACCAAACATTCAAACATAAAAGCCATTCTAATTCAAACTGCCACAACTTCCAGCACAGGATGATGTCTTCCTGATGGGCTCATTCAGTGGTTAAAGGTGCTTGTCACAAAGCCTGGTGATGAACTGTCACAATTCCTGGAACACATGTAGTAGAAGTAAAGAAGCAATTCCTACAAATTGTCCTCCGGCCACCATACACATGCTGTGGCACATAAGTACCTACCCCCAAACAACTAAATAAATTAAAATATTATTTTAAGTAACTAGTGTTAAAAGATATTTCCTATCCATTCACATTGAGGGAGAGGCCAGTGATTGAAAGGGAGAGAGGAGGAGGAACTAATGAGGGAGAGAGGCTCAATGGACCACATGAGTGGAGGAGAGAGAGATGTGGATATCCAGATGGCTTCAGACATATTTCTGGTGTTTTGTAGAGGTTAGAAATATTGGGATAAGACTTTATCATTGTAAATTGGCATTATGAAATTTGGAGTTCCTTATACATAAATATATTTGGTTAACTATCTGAGTTTAAGAATCAAGCTTTACTGGATACTTGGAAGGAGTGGGTGCTGGGCAGGAGCGTGGGACTCCCACCGTTTACAGAATCTATGGCAGAGAGGAAACACAGCTGGGATGCTGAAGAGATTGGCTCGGCAGCAACAGTGAGAGCTGCCCTGAGTGAGACCCACTGGGACTTGGTGCGGAGGCCTGGCGGGGCGGTACATTTTATAATTATTTCCCACTACAAAATAGTACATACATCACTAAGTTTAAATGTGTTTTCCCTATTTAAACTTTGCCAGTTTATTTTGGTGAAATCTCAGAGGACTCAGGGGAAATTGTTCTTAGTCATTTGTGTCTGAGGGACAGTGGAACAATATGGCATCTTCACTATGCCCTTTAAAACCGTTCACGAGAGTGCTGAGACATTTCTACTTTATTACTCAAAACTGTTTAAAATATGAAGTCCTTATGACTCTTCAAATCAAAATAGTCCTTAAGTCTAAGTTCCATTTCCACAGCAGTCAACTCCCCTTTAACCCTGCATCTAATGAAGGGCTACTTTTTTAAAAAATTATTTTATTTATTTACATTTCAGCCACTGCCACCCGCCCCTCCATCCCAATCCTCTCCTCCCACAATTCCACATCCCATTCCTCCTCTCCCTTGCCTCTGAGAGGGTACTCCCCACCTTCTAGGCATCCCCTTTTTCTGGAGTCTTAAGTCTCAGACTCTTCTCTGGAGCCTCAAGACTTCCCTGGAGCCTCAAGTCTTAGGCACATCTTCCCCACTGAGGCCAGACCAGGCTGACCTCTGCTACATGCTGCCTGGTTGGTGGCTCAGTCTCTGGGAGCTCCCAGGGTCCAGGTTAGTTGAAACTGCTGATCTTCCTCTAGGGTTGCCCTCCCCTTCAGCTTCTTTAATCATTCCCCTAATTCAACTATAAGGGTCCCCGACTTCAGTTTCAATGGTTGGATTTAAGTATCTGCATCTGTCTCAGTCAGCTATTGGTAGGGCCTCCCAGAGGACAGGTAACCCCGTCCCTCCATTTAAGGCCCTGTCTATCTACTAGAGGTAGACTCTTTGGGTTTCCTCTCCCCACTGTTGGGTATCTCGGTTTCAGTCACCCTCATTGATTCCTGAGAGTCTCTCACCTCCCAGGCCTCTGATACTTTCTAAAGGGTCCCCCCACCTCCCACCCCCAGAGGCTGTATATTTCCATCCATTCCCCTGGCCTTCTGGGCTTCTCTCCTGTTCCCCCTGTACCTGATACTGTTCTCCCTTTGCCCTCCTCTTCCATCTCCCACCCAGGTCCCTCCCTCCTCCCACCCAGGTCCCTCCCTCCATCTGCCTCCAGTGATTATTTTGTTCCTCCATGAAGGGTTATTTTTAAAACCTATGTACTCAATACAAATAACCCCAACTGTTAGATCTTCTGGGTAGGGCTTCTGTCAGGTCAGAAATGCTACAGAACAGATGAGGAGGAGGAAGGGGTGGAGGAGGAGAAAGAAGAAAGGAGGGAGGGAAGGAAGTAGGGAGGGAGAGAAGCTTTACCTAAAAAGAATGAACTTCACCACAGAAGCCAGTGGGATCCGGGGGGCAAGAAGAATGTTGGAGAGCAGAAGAGGAGGTACGTGAGCGAGTGTCCACTCTGTCCTCTTACAGAAAATGCTGGTCACAGGATAAGAGAAACCTCAAGGGCAGAGGCTTATGCCACACTTCCCACATGCGATTCTGGGTAAAGACTGACTCACATACATGGCCTGGCCAAGATGAACAAGAGCTGTCTGAGTCTCCAACAGGGGACATCTAGGAGGGACCCTCCCTAACCACTCTTCAGCTCAGACCACAGCTGTGTTCCTGTTGATCAAAACAGGATCCAGAGGTGTCTAGTGCATCTGCAGAGGCACAGAGCCTCTCCACCACCCATTTCCCCCTCTCCCAGACACCATGTTAATGAGAAATGTGAAAGGTGAAGACTCAGCATCTGGGACATTAACAGTTTCAAAGAAGAGCACGTTTCCAAAAGCTGGTAAAGGACTTGCATTAGACTCATTTTCTGGACTGAAGGGAAATGTAAATGAGAACTCCTAAAGAGACTATGTGTCTGCAGAGGCCAGATGAGAGAGGCAATGAGGTGGGCAGACTGCAAGGCTGCAGGTCCAAGGCTGCACTGCCTTGCCTTGGGCTAGTCTGCCCTTCTGCAGCATTCTTTGACCACCTCCATGTTGGAAGGAGTATCCTGTGACTAAAAGATGAAAACTTGGACTCTGTTAACGTAGGAGACCTCTCACTTTCACCAACCCAAGCTAAGAGCATCACTGGAGAAGCTTCCCCTGTCTTGCTATGATTGCCTCTCTGGTGTCCCCACCAATGTATAATCAACTTGCCTTGACTTATGATTTCCTTTGTTCTATAAAACTGTAAAATGTCATGAAACTGCTTTCACTCCAGGACATGCAATTTGGGGTAACCTAAATCTGTGTTCCCAGGCCATGATCGTTCAAAATACTCCCTTTAAAATGAGAGCTGTCATTTTTGTGTCAAAAGTATGCATCTGTGTGTGTATATCTCTGTATGTGGGTATGTATATGTATGTATATATGTGCTATGTATGTATCTGTGTATGTGCATATATGTAGTGTGTGTGTATTTATACAAGGAATAAATACAAGTGAGAAAGATCAGCCCAGATTATTAGAACATAAGAGCTCATCTGCTGTCTATATAAGCTATAAAGCGTCTCTGCCTGGAGGTAGACTGACCATCCACGAAGTAGCATTAGAGAAGCCATCCCCGATTTTCCATGAAGGACCTCACTTCTACTGTCTAGTTTAGAAAGGGGTGGGAGAATCACAGTCTAGGGGTGGGAAAAAACAGTCTAGACTATTTACCTGGAGCAGGAGAAGAGGAAGATCTTCTTGTGCCAAATGAGTGCAAGGTCACAGCTGAGACAAGGGAACATCAAACAAAGTGAGGCCCCACTGGCTTCTCCCTCCTTTGAGTTCTGCAGTTCACCATTACCTACAGGCATCCCACAACAGCCTGAGTGACCACTGCTGGAGAAAACATATGTGGCAGGCCTATCCCTCTTCAGCACTCCCTCCTCCAGGAGTCCCATGGAGTCTCCCTTAGGGAGACTCGCTAAGTCCTTACTGTTTTGTACTGGCAAGTGTCCATTTTGTAGAACTATAATGTTCTGTGTTTGAGGAAATTCCAACAGCATTCCCTGAGAATGGAGTTGGTTTGCTGGGAACAAATGCTTCGCACTAAGAGTGGCATATGGAATGGCAGGAAAGGACAGGCTCACTTTTCACAGGATGGACAGAGTACATGGTATTCTACCACTTAGGAAACTCTTCTAACACTCAGTAGTCATGCGCAAGGTCCATTAGCTATTTCTACATCATGGGACTACGATTAAGGAGCAGGCGGTTCTTCTGTGAGTTCCTCATTTATCCACTCATCCATCTAGTCACAGGAGCAACCCTCTAACTACAGACGCAGATGGCCACTGGTTCCCAGTGCTCTCACTTATGTTTCAGTTTTGTAATGGTGTAAAAGTGAAAATCATGATAGAAACTCAATTTTGAATTTGGTTCTTTTTACATGGCAGTGATTTGCGGTCTGGCCTCCTCTCCGAGGGTTCCATGGTAGTAACGGCAGTAAACAGTCAAAAGCATGCTGGTAAACAGCTGATTCCACAGCAGCAGTATTGAACTAGGATGTTAGGCAGTTCAGGTGACTTCAGTATTTGATTTTATTTTTTACTAATGATGGGCACCAGGAAGTTTCTCTTTCCCTTCTTTTCTTTCTTTCCCTGTTTATAAATCCTTTCTGTTCTTAAGGAAATCAGCTCTTAGACAGATCAAGTTTCATGTGCTTTCCCATAAGCATGCAAACACAATCTTACTGTAAGTCAGGGAAGATCTGTAACTTACAGGTCATACATCATGCACCACCACCATGGCTCACAGCAACACAGGACACAATCCCTGCCCTCATGCTATTAACAGACCAAGGAAACACCATCTTGATCCTTAATTTACCACCACACTGTCAGCCATGTGCGGACAGCCATCCACTGACTACGTTCTTCAAGTACTGTTGAAGTACATAAGCAGTGCTCAAATGTAAGACATGTGTGCATGTGCACTAATTCTCTTCCCTGTTCTCTCTCCTGATCTGATATCAACAAACCCAGGGGTGGAGAGGCCAGCTACATTTTGACTCAATATCCTGTAGAATTCAGAGAATGTTCATAGCTTCTCCTGACAAACCAGTTCACATTTGAACACTAAAATACATCAACAAAGATGTTTTATCTATGAGCATTTCACAGCAGCCTAAACGACTGCTTTCATTATAGGGTTTTATTTCTATGCTCAGACTAAGACTGCTGGATAATGGTGGGGGAGTAACGGGTAACATACAGGCAGCGTCATCTTTTATAAACCAGTCTGAAATACAGCAAAGACCCTTTAAAAGCTTTTTCCAGCTTGATGACTAAAGAAGAAAAATTAAAGCAGTAAGTCAAAGAATTGAGCATGGAATCAAGGCCCGCCAGCTGGACTGCATATTTCAGTAGAGGATGTCTATGAGCATAATGTATAGTGAGTCTTGAGGCGAGCCAGGCCTGCTGCTTTCAAGTGGCAATTGAGATTTTCTACATCCTCTTGGATTCTGGGAAAAGATCTATTGTGAATGTTCCATGGTGAGGAATGGGAAGTCCTGGGATGACTTTTCCTTTATGAGAGAGCAGGAATGAAAGGAAAGAATGAAAGAGCAGACAGAGTTCCTGGGGCTTATGGGAAAGGAACACTCAGAAAGGAAAGAGGAAGTCCAGGATGCCACAAGAGAAGGAGCTGACATTTAGAGACAGACATCACAGGGATACAGGCCTGTGCACTGACCTTCAGGTGCACAGCAACTGTCCAAACACGGTTTCTATCTCCAAGGTGAGCATCACCTTCTTGGTCTGCCACACCCTATAAGGGTCCTTGCTGGAAAATGCAGATGCCCCCAAACCTTCTTCTTGGTCTTAGGAGCTTGTTTGCCTATCATTTCTGTGGTGGACTATTGGTGAGAAATAAATCTTTGATGTATAAGCCCCCATGATCTGTATCTTTTCAATATGACAGTCTGACAAATTAGCCTTATTTTTTTGTCTCAAAATGAACTGAATGCATGGGTTATCTTAGTTTGTTTTCTTTGCTCTAAAGAAAAGGTCTGGTCTACAGAGCAAGCTCCAGAACAGCTAAGACTACAAAGAGAAAACCTGTCTTAAAAAAACCAAAAAACAAAACAAAATCAAATTTGCTTTCTGCACTCTAACATTTGAGGAATCAAGCCTGGATGTCTCTTATTTTCAAACACTCTTCCTTTAAAAAGGTGACTGCTAATTAAAAAATTTATGACTCATTCTTGCAAAATACACATGTCACTTTATCCTTACAAAACTTTCAAATCTGGAGCTGGAGAGATGGCTCAGTGGTTAAAAGCTCAGACTTCTCTTGCAGAGTTCCCAGCACCCATATGGCTCATAACTCCAGATCCAGGGGTTCTGATGCTTTTTTCTGACCTTTTTGGGTAGCAGGCACACACAAAGGTCATACATACCTGCAGGCCAAACATTCATACACATAAAGTAAAACTTTAAAAGTTCAAAACAATAACCATCAAAAATGAACAATAATGACCAGGAGTGGTGGCACACACCTGTTATTCCAGCAATGGGAGGCAGAGGCAGGTAGGTCTCTTGAGTTCAAGGCTAGCCAGCCTGGTCTATATAGTAAGTTCTAGGCCTGCCACGACTATACAATGAGATCTTGTCTGAAACAAAAACCATTAATAAGACTGATACATGTTTTTAGGTGTACATGGAATTTAAGTAAGGACAGGAAACAGCTACACATTATTTTCCAACCTGATTATTTAATAGCCCCTAGACAAATGCTGTTGTTAATTACCGCCTGGCCCTAACAATTGAGCTGTCCATGCTTTCATAGACACACAGCTTGTCTCACACTTTCCTAATCTCCATGTGAAAGCATGATAACCCCAGTCTGAAATGCGCCTGGCTGAAGTCTGTGCTGGACATTCCAGTCAGCACATGCGACCCAAGGTCGGTCTCCAGAATGATGGCGGGCCTTTTTCTCCTCAGAGCATTACAAGACTGATAATATCAAAATTTAAAAATATCTGTTAAGATCAGAATCTCAGTGGTGTTTCAGTGTTTCTTTGAAGTTCTAATGATCCAATTATTTATTTCCAACATTTTTGTAATGTCTTTGTGTTCAAATTTTCAGTAAAATTTAATTTTTATTATTATTTATTTATAGGGAACTTATTTTGAATAATCCTAGTTTTAAATATATATATTACAAATACTCTTCCTCCAGGCTCTCATTTACAAGACTGTCTTTAACATTGCTTTTTAAAAATGAATGTGACTTATACTTTCCAAAGTTTGCTGTTATAATTTCAAGACTTCAAGACATCATCCTTTAAATTAACTCTAAGCTTATGTCAGCTAAGTGACCATTTTCACAAATAATACAATTACTTATCCCTTTTTAGCTCTTTGGGTCCTCACTAAGCTTACTTAATCTTAGATTTAAATGTGTATATGGCCTCTCAGAGCGCTGTCACTCTACAGGAACCAGCACAGTGTCAGTGTGGAGCAGGCTTTCAATACATGTTCAGATATTCTATTCTTCCCAAATCCCAGTAGTTTTACAGACAACAATGGTATAAATTCTTCCCAAAACTTTTTCCCAGCACACTGCAGCGAGGGTGTCAGTGGGCCAGCCTTGTGAGTGAGGGCAGGGCCCTTCTGGTTAAGGTACGAGCGGAAGCCACTGAACAGAAGCCACTGAACAGAGGGAGCTTCCTGGAAGCCTGGAGTGAGCACAGGGGCAGCTGGCGGATGCCTCGCCTTCTGCTCTCCTTCCTGTCTGGAAGGCGGACCCAGCAATGATTGGAGAGCAGCTCTGGACAAGATCACCACAACAGCTGCAAGGACAGGCATGGCATCTTGGCCTTGGATGGCCCCTTTGAGCCTCCTTACCACACCTGGGCAGCTGCTCAACTGTTGAGTTTCTTTCTCAACTGAAGAAAATATCTGAACATTTATTGAAAGCCTGCTTCACAGTGACACAGTGCTAGCAACTATAGATTGACAGCGCTGAGAGGCCATATAGGCATTTATATACGAGAAGTAAGCTGAGTGAGGACCCAGAGCCTCCGAACCCCTCAACTTATTAGGAAATTGCACAGGAGCTGGGTTTCCTGTTCACTGCAGCAGATTTAGTATCTAAACCACACGGCAAGACTCACTCAACAGCCTTTCAATTTCATGACTTGAGAGGATTTCTTGAAGACAAGCCATGATGGTTTAAAGGGCAAGTTCTACATCCACAACCACATTTACTTTTAAAAAGAGGAATCAAAAATAAATAAATAAATAAATAAATAGGAATCAAATCATTAGGAACTCAACCAAAAATCAAGAGTTGTCTTTACAGAAAAGTCAGTAACAGGGAACTAGGATGTCACCTCCCTAAAGCACTCTCATCAGGTCACATGGGGAGGAAAAAAATCAGCTGAAGACTTTTTGTTTTTTGTTTTGTTTGTTTCTTTGTTTGTTTGAGATGTGTATTCCTAGCTGTCCTGAAACTCACCCAGTAGACCAGAAACTCACGGAAATCCGCCTGCCTCTGCCTCCTGAGTGCTGGAATTAAAGGCTTGTGACACCACTGCACAGCTAAGATATCCCTTTCAAACACTTACTAAATTTACCACTAGTGGAATTAAATTAGATAGCTGACTGTTACCCTAAGGGAGGACAAATGATCTTGGGACAGACTGCAGGCATAATGTTTCTGTGTGCTGTATGAAGGTTATCCTTGTGTTAACTGAATGCTCTTTCGCTATCCTCACATCTTGTTTCAACCTGGACATGGCATTGCAATGCTTAGGTCAAGACTCTCCTGTTTCAAGTTTGTGAAAACATTCTTACCCCTTCTTCTCTGCCTTATCGATAAACACTGATCACCCAATGGCTGGGCCAAAGGCAGAATAGGGCAGAAGCTTCCACCAGCCAGGGGAAGGAGCAGGGGCAGGGGGCGAGGGGGGAGGATTCAGATCCATCACGAGGTCTGGGAAGCCACCATGAGTAAAAAAAAAAAAACATCCAAAGCCCAAAGAGCCAGATCAATAAGAATGTGCAAGTATCGTGGGACCGGGCTGGGAGGTGGCCAGAGTAGCACAGGGGCTGCTATAGATCATTTAACTGCTCAGTGCTGATTCACAGCTTGAAATCAATCCTGGTTTCTCTGTGTGGTTACTGGGGCCTAGCAAAGGTAAAGAAATACAGCCGCTGGATTAAGTCACTGTTTACATTTCTATTTAAAAGAATTTTTTTTTACACAGACAGCAATAATAACACAATTATTATTCAAGTGGAGGCTGCAGCTGACCTCCGCTAGTGAGATGAGGGGGTCATGCACTCTCTCTGTCAACCTGGACATGGCTGGACTTAGAATCAACATGGAAACACACCTCTGGGGTGTCTGTCAGGGGGTTTCTGAAAGATTTAACTGAGGAGGTCAGACCACTCTGGATGTGGGCAGCACCACCTCATGGGCCGGGGTCCTGAGAGCGATAGAAAGTGAAGAAGAGACAGAGGTGAGCGCTAGCAGTCACCTCTGCTCCGGAGCACAGATGAGGAAAGGCCAGCTCGTGCTCCTGACACCGGGTCCTCCTCACATCAGCAGACTGTGTTCTTTCTTAAACTAAAAGCCAAATAACTCCTCTCTCTCTTTCCTGGGGAGATAACAAAACACAACACTGTGCACTCTGCACTGGACCCAGAATGCAGCTCCAGGTCACACGCCCCAGAGCTTCTTTCCCACCGAACCAGCTCCTGGTGTCCTCAAGAACACTGAGCTGAAAAAAAAAAGCCAGGCGGTGGTGGCGTCTGTAATTCCAGCACTTGGGAGGCAGGCGGATCTCTGAGTTTGAAGCCAGCTTGGTCTGCAAAGCGAGTTCCAGGACAGCAAGAGCTACACAGAGAAACCCTGTCTCAAAAAAAAAGAGTGAGCTGCTACTTCACCACATAGTGAATGCGTGTATTTGACACCCATGCACCAAGGCAATCTTAAGAACTTTCTTTTTTCCTTATTAAAAGAATACCTTAGCCGGGCGGTGGTGGCGCATGCCTTTAATCCCAGCACTTGGGAGGCAGAGGCAGGTGGATTTCTGAGTTCAAGGCTAGCCTGGTCTAGAGTGAGTTCCAGGACAGCCAGGGCTACACAGAAAAAAACCTGTCTCAAAAAAACAAAACAGCTGGGCGGTGGTGGCACACGCCTTTAATCCCAGCACTTGGGAGGCAGAGGCAGGCAGATTTCAGAGTTTGAGGCCAGCCTGGTCTACAGAGTGAGTTCCAGGACAGCCAGGGCTACACAGAGAAACCCTGTCTCAAACACACACACACATGCACACGCACACGCACACTGCATGTCAACCCCCTCCTTCCTCCCCTCTCTGTAATCCACCAGTCTAATCAGTGCTGCTGGACTCACACTGACTGATCTGCCTGGCTTGGTTCTGTACAGGCAGCCACAGGGGCAGTGAGCCTGTGAGTGCAGTGGCCATGAGCTCCAGCAAACAGCCTTATACAGCACTCCTCCCCGCCCTCCCTCCGGCTCTCTTACATCCTCCCCACTTACGGTTAAGCACTAAGTAGGCACTTAATTCTCACCACTTTGACTAGTTATGGCGTCTCTGCATTAACTGCTGAGCACTACAGAGAGAAGCTTCTCTGGCCAAGGCTGAGGGCAGCAGCCACTAATCTATGTGTACAGACATAAATATTTAGAAGGCAGTTTGACAACACGTCTGTTTAGCAAGGCAACAGCAGTACGCTCCCTTCTAGGGCCTTTAACCAGACTTACAGTACAAGGCAGAAGAATTATTTCCTATGGAGCAGACCTCAAATCCAGTTCTAAAGTTGTTGGTTGGTCACCGCTCACTCTAACAGCCAGGCCACTACTGCAGCAGGGGCACATCTTGCCTTTGCAGGCCAGATCACCAATGGGTGATATCACGGATAGCTCCTCTCCTCACATGGCCAGATAGTACCTTCCAGCACTATGACTGCTAGCCAACAGAGCACGTTTTCAGGTCTCTGTATGTCTACAACCAATGTGTTGTATCTTCAGCATACATAGATCTTTCCATCTAGCTCCAGTGGGTAATCAGGAGCTATAGCAATAGGCTGAGGTACTTCTAGGGTTCCCGGACTGATTAGGCAGGCATCCCATACCTGGCATCGCAATGAATTTTCAAGGTAACTAGTAGATGGTCTCTTTAAATACAGCACCTCTTATCCAGAGAATTGAAAATACTTAGACACGCTTAGATCTGCAGTAGAAGCAAGGGAACTTTATTTGGCATAAAACAATAGTATAGATAAAAGAAGATATACTGTCAAGATTGATAGTAGGCCACAAGAATGAGGCTATTCTAGGGCCCAAGCTACTGCCTGGGGTCTCTTTTTATGGGGTCTAAAGAGGGAGGGGGGCTGACTCTACTAAGGGACATAGTTTGGGTGGTTCTCTACCATTAATGATAGATTAGGTCCTATACTCCCTTTTCTTACTGTGCACAGCCCTTCCTATAGTGCACCTGATTTTAACATATGCATGACCAGTTATATACAGGCAATAAAAAGGTAAAGGGGGACTCTCCCAAAAATGCTACTAGAGGACACAGCTTGTTTTACTGTCCACCTACACCTCAAACTAGTTCAGGCTAGATTAGTCCTTCTAGTAATCACACCCAGATATGCTGAGAATACACGTGAATAGAAACTGCAAACTTGATTGTTATCAGGGTTAGAAAAACTGACACTATTGTTGAGAAATGGCATGTGTGTACCTGATGCAGGGAGGAGGCTAAGGGACTTCTGAAGTTGTCAGATGCATTGTTTGGAGAGGACTGAGTGAATACAGTACTTGTAAGTAAAAAGTAGGCTACCGCTGGGCGGTGGTAGCACATGCCTGTAATCCCAGCACTTGGGAGGCAGAGGCAGGTGGATTTCTGAGTTCACCTGGTCTACATAGTGAGTTCGAGGATAGCCAAGACTACACAGAAAAATCCTGTCTCAAAAAAAAAAAAAGCAAAAAAACAAAACAAAAAAACAAAAAAGAAAAGTAGGCTATCAAGTGCATTAGTACAAGAGAGGGAGTGTGCAGAACCCAAAACCAAATTGGGGCCCAGCATATTAAACTGTCTCCTATGCTTGCCTGCCTTAGCAGAACACAATTACTAATCCCAAAGCTGGGTAAGTAGGAAAGGAGGAGTCCTAAAAATTACAGGCCAGTTAGTCAAGTCAATCGGTGAATTCCAGGTTGAGTGAGCGACTCTGTCTCGAAAAGTACAATGAAATGTGTGATGGAGAAAGACATCAATGGAAAGAATGGGAAATAGAAACTGGTCAAGCAGAACAGTGTGTCCTTGGCCAGTAGCTGGAAATGTCCTTGGTTATGTCCTGGATAGAGGTAAAAAAAAAAAAAAAAAAAAAAAAGAACAGACACTTCATGTGCCTTTTAATAGTAACTCTGAATACCGATGGTCCCAATTCTCCAGTAAAAATACACAGACTATTAGTTTGGATTAGAAAATAGGACTCACCTTTTTTCTGCTGCTAAGAAACATACCTCATTATCAACAGCAGACACTGCCTTAAAAAAATGGAAAATGGTATTCCAAGTAAATGGAACTAGGAAACAAGCTGGTGTAGCTATTCTAGTGTCTGATGAAATACACCTCAAACAAAACTAGTCAGAGGAGACAAGGAGGCCATTTTACTTTCATTAGAGGAAAAAAAAACCTGGAAAAAAACCCCACCAAGATATTATAATTCTAAATACGTATGTACCAACCAGAGCGCCGTTTCATAAAAGAAACTGTAGACTTTTTAAACACATACAACACACACACACACACAAATCAATACCAACACAGTGATAAGTGGGTATTTCATTACAGACAGGTCATTTAGAAAACCTAAACAGGGAAGCTCTGGAATTGAATGATGTCAAATCAAATGAACCTAACAGACACCTCCAGAACATTCTACCCAACACTACAGAACACATTCTTCTCGGCAACCCATGAACTTTCTCCAAAATCCACCACATACTGGGACACATAGCAATTACAACAAATACAGGAAAACTGAAGCAACACCCTGCATTTCATGTAACCACAATAAAATGAAGCTGGGTATCAACCACAGAACTTAAAGAAAATATATAAACTCATAGAAATCAGCAAGGCAGTGATGTCGCACACCTTTAGTCCAAACACTTGGAAGGGAGAGGCAGGCAGAGCTTTATGAGTTCAAGGCCAGCTTGGTCTACAGACTGAGTTCCAGGCTAGCCAGGGATACACAAAGAAACCTACCAACAATACAAAAATGACAATTGGGTCAAGGAAGAAATCAAGAAGAAAATTTTAAAATTCCTAGAATTGAATAAAATGTAAACACCTATGGTATACAACACAGACCCACATCAAAAAAATTGGTTTTCAAGTTAGTAATTTAATAATACATCTGAAGGCCTTGGAAAAACAAAACAAAGACTATCCAAACACAGTAGTATAAAAGGGATAATCAAAATTATGGATTTTGAATGAAATTGAAACAAACAAAAAACAATACAAAGAATTAATGAAACAGAAACCATTCTTTGGAAAGATTAACAATGCTGGAGAATCTTTGGCTAAATTAACCAAAAGAAAGAAACCAGGGACCCAAGTAATAAAGTTAGAGATTAAAAAAAAAAGAGACATCACAACAAACATGGAGGAGGTTAGGAGACTCAGAGACATTATAAAAATCTGTATTCCCAGAACTAGAAAAATCTAAAAGAGATGGATGAATTTCTAGATGTATATGGCCTATTAACACTAAAATAAGATGAACTAAATTACTTAAATAGACCCATAACATCCAATGAAAATGAAGAAGAGATTAAAAATCTCCAAACCTAAAAAAAGCAAAGGCCAGAAGAATGCAGCACAAAATTCAACCAGACCTTCAGAAAAAAACACCAATCCTACTGAAATTATTCTCCAAAAGGTATGAACATTTCTAAACTCTTTTTACAAAACCAGTATTTCCTTGATACCAAAACCAGACAAGGACCTAACAAAAAAGAAATAATTTAGGCCAGCATCTCTGATGAACATAGACCCAAAAGTTCTCAACAAAATATTTTCCAAGTGAACTCAAGAACATTTAAAAAAAAAAATCATCCCTCATGATCAAGTCAGCTTCATCTCATAGATGAAGGTACGGTTCAATAAAAAATAAATCAATAAATTTAATTCATCACATAAATAGATTCAAGGACACAAACCATATGATCATCTCATTGAGTGAAAACAAAATCCAACATCCTTTCATGATAAAAGTCCTAGAGAGTCTAGGAACAGAGGGAACATATTGCAACATAATAAAGGCAATATACTGCAAGCCCATTGTCAATATCTGTGCAACAGAGAAACTCAAAGCACTTCCACTAAAATCAAGAGTAAGACAAGGATTCCTGCTACAGCACCCACTCCCAATCCAGTTCACAGAGTACTTTAAGTCAGCAAGAACAGCAAGACAAGTGACAAAGATAAAGAGGCTCAATGGCCCCAGAACATGCAGGCTGGGCAGTCAGTGATTACTGAAGGACAGAAACACATGTTCAAGATGACAGTTAAACACTAGCTCCTGGTGTGGTTTTAAGTGGGGGCAATTAAATGGATATGTATGATTATAATTGTATTTTTAAAGCCTGGCTTAGGAAACCTACTCGAAGGTAATATATAACATTAGTCATTGTGCTAATATCTATGGGCAGTCATTCTTTATGGTGGTGATAACCATATTTATTATGATATAAGAATATTCCAGAAGAATTATTGTCATTGCCAAAAATTAAGTTGGTTATTAAAAATTAGAGTAAAGATGCTGATTTCTTTTTTTTAAGTCCTCATCTTTTATGATTAATTTTATGTATATTAGTATACTGTAGCTCTCTTCAGATACCAGAAGAGGACATCAGACCCATTGTAGATGGTTGTGAGCCACCATGTGGTTGCTGGGAATTGAACTCAGGACCTCTGGAAGAGCAGTCAGTGTTCTTAACCACTGAGCCATCTCTCCAGCCCAAGATGCTGTTTTCTTAAGAAAGAAAAAAAAAAAAGGCCTGGAGTTGGAAGACAGGGTCTGGGAGGAGATGCAGAAGGATATAAAGGAAGGATCTATAAAATTTTTAAAAAATGTAGTTCTACTCAAACTTTGGTTCCCAAATCACTAGTGGGAGCCAGGCAGTGGTGGCACATGCCTGTAATCCCAGCACTTGGGAGGCAGAGGCAGGTGGATTTCTGAGTTCGAGGCCAGCCTGGTTTACAGAGTAAGTTCCAGGACAGCCAAGGCTACACAGAGAAACCCTGTCTCAAAAAAACCAAAATCCAAAAAACAAAACAAAAGCAAAAACAAACAAAAAAAAATCACTTAGTAGGTTAGGAAATTAACCAAAAGGCAAGTGGTCAGGATTTCAGAAGAACTAAGACTGACCAGAAAGTCAGTGTGCTTGTCATATGAGAAGGCCACCAGCTCACAGCACAGAAACCCAGGAAATGCCAAGGTCAGAGCTGGCTCTGATCTGACTCCCTGCTCCAGTCCTTTGAGGGAGGGATGAGATGGGGGCCGGAAAGAGGTACTGAAAATTGATTTGTGGTCAAAAAGTTTTTCCAAAACAGTCCTCTGCCCACCCAGGTGCCACTGGGTGCTAGCAAGCTCCCTAGAACTAAATGTTCACTACTTGAAACTTAAGGATAAATCTAAAAGCAGAAATGTAGGGAATCCTGTTCAACTGGGTATTAGGCACCAAAACAAATACATCTGGAAGAGCGCTGCCAAGAATAACCGCTGCTGTCCAAAGCTCCAAAGCATTGTTGCCAGTTGCTCCATGAACGGGGACAATGTCACACAAGCATGCCACTCGCTGCCTCCCCACTGCATTCTCTCTCACTGTGATCTCAGGGTGCAGTGACTGCAGGGACTGTCTGTTCATCCAGGCGCCCCAAGGGCACGAAGTGGTCCTGAGACACGAAGTGGTCCTGAGACACAAATCGCCTCCTTTTCCAAGATGAAGAGACTCAGTCTGAGTGTGAGGGAAAATGGACTTGGCTTGGGTCTCAACCCCCACCCCAGTTCTTTTCCAAGAATTTTAAATTAAAAACAGAAGAGCACAAAGCAGCAAATGCTACAGAGGACAAGTAAGCAACCTCCTCTGCTCTTTTGGACTTATTGGCTATTTCTCAGAACCCTGGATTAATGTTTACTAATGATTAAACGAACATACAAACCAAGAGGCCTCCTGCCTCTGGACAGGAAAAAGTCACTGAAATGGCCAGCAGAAGCTGCACTAGGATCAGGCTGTGTGTCAGGG
The DNA here is from genome assembly GCF_947179515.1 of Apodemus sylvaticus. Lineage (NCBI taxonomy): Eukaryota > Metazoa > Chordata > Mammalia > Rodentia > Muridae > Apodemus > Apodemus sylvaticus. The sequence continues at coordinate 64,512,064 of NC_067479.1, forward strand.
GATTTCTAGATGTCACACTCTCCTCCTGAGACCTAGTCATACAAAATGTTGCCCCTTCAACAGACTGATACTCTAACAGTGCAGGTGAACAGAAGAGCCCCTTAGTGGCCCTTATATTTCAGGCTAACCAGTATACACTGTATACCATTTAGTTTAGTGCTACAATGCACATAAATACTTCTGTCTGAAATCATAATTTACTCACTTCTAATGCCATAACCTGACTTAATTTCCTCCAAACTCCAAACCCTGACTCCATATGTAACCAGGGCTGACCCTGAGCTCCTGGTCCTCCTACCTCCTGCCTCCATATCCCAGAAGCAGGGACTACGCCCCCCTGCCCCACCCCCTCACCCCCCTACCCCTCCACCCGCGCCAGCACACCCACTTAATTTGATTCTCCAGTGGATCCAGGGCTCCCACCAACTGAACTACATCCCCACTCCTTCCAACTCTTAATGACATCAAGATAAAAAAAAAGTCCCTCTCTCTAAGCCAAAAGGCAAAGCAAAAACACTTGTGGGAAGGAAGATACTGTGTAAATAAAAAGGATTGCTTTTCAAAGTCTGAATCTCCTTTGCTTGTACACAATTCTCTCTCAAGTGTCTTCTGGAGTTTTCTTTCTCTTCTGTTTTAGGGGAATGTGTCATAGTCTCAAAATCATTCATGTCAGGAGTGTCAGAAGTACCAGCCCAGCACTTTCCAGTGTTGCAATTCCAGTGATTAAAATCTGTACAATCCTACAGAAAATCTGGTTCCACCTTGGTAAGGTGAACAGGGGTGCTTTCCCACGAAGATCCTAGAGCAATCGTGTTCCTGACCTCAGGGCCACACAGGCAGTCCATCTGCAGACCCCTGGGCCTGGCCTGAGTACACAGAGAAGACCTCACTTTCAACAATCCCATGAAGTACACTATCTTGGGACTTGAAAGAAGGAGTATTAGTGCCAAATGATAGATTTCTAGTGCAGATCTGAAATGAGAGATCCAGTGCAGAGGTGAAAGTTCACTAATTTTACACCATTAAATAGAGTTCACATAGTCAAAAGTTAGTTTGAACTTCAACCCATCTAAGAAATTCTCAACTTTCACAACTTCAATTGTAGGAAAAACTTTGATTTGAAATTCTTCCAAAAAAATTCTATGCACGTATTATAAAATACATAGTACACACTCCATCACTTCGGTCTAAGCATCGGTGCAATTTCACTTCACAATGAAAGAATTAGTAGCAAATGAGACAACACTATGAGGATTTATAAGATGAAAAAATCCTTACTTATCTTTTCAACATAAAATTAAGGAATTAAGATGTTGTAAATCAGATGCCACAGTGACTCAGCGGTGTCAACTTATGTCATCACGAGTCACCCCAGGTGTGGTCATAAAAGGCCCCAGCCACTTCAGATCAATTAACATCTCTCTCTCTCTCTCTCTCTCTCTCTCTCTCTCTCTCTCTCTCTCTCCCTTTCTCTCTCTTTTCCCTCCTTCCCTCCCTCTCCCTCCCTCTCCCTCCCTCTCCCTCTCATTCCCTGCCTTGGTCATTCTGTCCATCTGTCTCTATCTCTCTCATTCATGTCCCCACTCTCGCTTCCCCCACTAAGCCTCTTGCTCCAGATCCGTTGCATGGTGTGATCTCTTGGTGGCACACCTTGGCATGGGCCCATCAAGGACACACACCCCCTGCTCTTATCCCTATCATAGGCCATTTGGAAACACAACAGTTGAGAGACTTAGAAGGGTAACGCTTTAAAGATAGAAATAAAACCCCTCTCTAGTACCAGCTCACTGGCACCTCCATGCCAGGAGGACCGGTTATCCCAGCCTCAGGCAAGCTGCTTAGTTTGTCTGAGGCTCAGTTTTAAGGATCTGCTTAGGGGAAACTCAGCAATTACAACTCAGAGTCAGGAGTTCACTTAAGGAACTGGCAAAGTGCTTTGTACAAACCACTGGGCATCAGATTTCCTTCTGCAGAGATGTAAATCTGACCCTTATTATTTATGAGTTCTACCCTAAAGGAAACAGCTGAAAAGGCTGGGTCTTAAATAGTCAAAGTTTGAGGGAGTTCCCCAAGGTCCCCTTTGCCGTACTTAACCTCTCTGGGCTAGCTGGTTTTGGTCAACTTGACACAAACTAAGGTCAACTGGGGAAAGGAAACCTCAATTGAGGAACTGCTTCCATCAGACTGGCCTATAGACTTGTCTATGTGGCATTTTCCTAATTAATGATTGATGGGGAAGGGCTCAACCCATTTGAGAAGAACCACCCCAAGGCAGGTGGTCCTTAGCTGTGTGGAAAAAATGAGCCGAGCAAACCAGTAAGCTCTACTTCAGTCAGAGTCTGGAGGTGACTTCCCAGGATAATGGGCTGTGATTGGACCAGTAAGCCAAATAAAAACTTTCCTCCCCAAGACACTTTTGGCATGGTGTTTTAGCAGGTATCAGACTTAGGCCACCCTCCTTCAGGTTCCCTCTCACAAGGCTTTCATGCCCACCCCTGTTTCCACAAGTCATTTTATCCAGAAAAAGAATTCCAAATGTTTGTACTCAGGAGTTTCTGTAATTTTTTTCTTCCCTTTTTGGCTTTAGTTTCTCCTCTGGAGCCACCCGTCCTCCAAATTCCCCACAGTATGACAACATTCAAAGCGGAATTCTGACTAGCATAGGCTGCTTGTCTTACCTTACTCCTAACCAGAGACTCTGTATAGTTAAAGTATGTATATAATGAACATAGGAAGGTGTGCTGATTAGTTTGTCAACTTGTCACCGGCCTATAACCATCTGGGAAAAGAGATCCTCAATGGATAAAATGCCTCCACCAGACTGGCCTGTGGGCAACTCTGTGATGGCACTTTCTTTATGTGAAATTAGTGTGTAAGGGCTCAGCCCGCTGTGGGTGTGGTGCCTGTGGGCAGGTCCTGAGTTGTATAAACAAGCAGGTTGAACAAGCTTTGTGGGGAGCAAGCCAGTAAGCAGCACTCCTCCAAGGCCTCTGCTTTAACTGCTACCTCCAGGTCCCAGTCCCAACCTCATGCTTTAGATAAACCCTATCTTCCCCCAAGCTGCTTTGGGTTGTGGTCTTTATTACAGTCATAGAAACCTAACTAAGACCAAAGGTAAGCATGGGACATGGCTGGGTCATACATGGACAGAGGTCCCTCCTGGCTTTCTTCACCTAAGACTCAGCTAAACAAGACATCCCTTGTAAATTACAAAGTCTTGATCAAAACAGAGCACGTAGGTCTGTGATGATGCTCTTTTTTCAACCTACTTCTCCTCTGTTTAAATAGTTCGGTTTTTCAAGACAGGGTTTCTCTGTCTAGCCCTGGCTGTCCTGAAACTCATTCTAGTCTGAGCTGGCCTCAAACTCTGAAATTTGCCTGCCTCTGGCTCCCAAGTGCTGGGATTAAAGGCGTGCACCACCACTGGCTGGCTATTTCTTTTTATTTAGTATGTATGCATTAGTGTTTTCCCTGCATGTATGTATGTACAGGAGTTAAAGGCAGTAGAGAGCCACCACGTGGGTGCTGAGAATCAAACCAGGGCCCTCTGCAAGAGCAGCAAGTGCCCTTAACCCCTAAGCCAGCTCCCCAACCCAGATGAAGCTCTTCTGCAAGGACCACTGAAACACCATTAGCCTAGAAAGGGCAGCCTGAAAAGCAGCAGGGAAATGGGGGACCTTAGGTCCCACAATTTGGTGTAAGCATTTGTAACTAGAACCTGGTTACACTAAAGCCTCTGAGAGACCAGTGAGTTCTGGGAATAGGTTCTGCATCAGAGCATGAAGCTTTACTAGCTAGCTACTCAGTTTGTTTTTATGTTTCTTATTTTCTCTGTTTCCTCCTTTGATATCAAGTAAAGTTCCAAGTCTTCTCAACTGTGCCACACACACACACACACACACACATACACACACGATAAGAACACACTAGGAACTTTACTGTCTGCTGGGATGACTGCAGCAATGCTTAGATTCTCTGTTTGAATGTGTCTAAGGCCACCTAGTCCAATACTTACCCCACAAATGTCTATTTGTCAATATAAGGTTTTCACAAGTCATCCAAATAGTCACTCAACAAACATCAATTAATCCAGAATAGTTAAGTACTGGATTTTGAGAAATGGGACAGAGGGAGGTTCTACATCAGTCACGGATAAAACAAGTAGTGAGGGATTCCTGTGTGCCAGGTACTATGTAGATCTCTAGCCAGTAAGGGACACAACGCTCCCCAGAGAACTCACAGAAGACAAAATAGACATGACACAGATATATCACTGCTTAAAACAAAAATGTTAAGCTTTTTCAAAGGTACAGATAAAGGCTCTAATGAATCTGAATGGAGAAGGGGAACTGGGATTTCCTATGCACAATGCTATAGCACACTATTTGTAGCTGACCCTCATGGTTCAGTAATGAACTGGCAAAGCAGCTAATGATAATGGTTTTGTAAGTGTTGATGAAAATCAATATTCTGTCTTCCTATCTTTAGCATTATATCAAGCGACACTAGCCTTGCCTTTGAGAAGTAAGAACACAGCTCAATTCTTTCTTTTAGGAAAAACCATAACTAAAACTGCCTTAAAACAGCTACATTCATGGTTGACTGACCCAAAGAAACATAGACTTGTCACCTGAGTAATAAAATTTACAGAGACAAGGACCCAGAATTACTGTAGGGGCCCATTTCATGGTAACTCCACAGTAAGATAAAATTCTGTTATGTACACTGCAAACCAGGAAAGTGAAAGATCATTAAACACTGCACTTCCTTTGTGCTATGATGAACTGAAACTTACTCTTCACTTTCTTGCACATATACTTTAGCTTCTCTAGACACTGAATATTACCTCCACTAGAGTTGTTTCTTTCAAGGTAAATACATTGAAGTGGGATTCAGATGTTTCTAAACTAATATTATGGAGCTGAAGTCTGGACAACCTGTCTCCTCCTCCAACTGGATTTAATGAATGTACGTATTGGGAATCAATTTCATCTCTAGTACTGGAAAGGGGGATTTATCAACATATTCCTTCAATATATGTTATGGAAAATATTCCAGAAAGACAATTCTTTGACAAAAAATTTAAGCCCAGAAACAGTCTAATGCAGTCTAAGAATGTTGCACCAAAGGAAAAAATTAAACACTGTCATAAGACTGCTTTATGAATCTCAAAAGTTTCCCACATCCACATCAATCAATTTCTTCTGTTCTTCCCAGACTGACTGCCATTAACATATGTTGGCAATGCTTCCCCACAGACCTGCATAGGAAATGAAGCAGGTGCCATTTATGTCAAGAATGATGCAGATGTAGATATGTAATATACACATGTAATAAACTCTTCCTTTATATTCAAGAACCTAAGAAACAAATCAAGTAAAACTGTTTGAGTTTACATTATAGAAGGTGCTGAAACAATCTTTTAAAGTGAACTTTTTGCTCTTATCTTTGCAATTTTAAGAGTCACAGAATAACTCTACCTTGGCATGGTGGTACCAACTTATCATAAGAAAAACCTAACTACCTGACTGAAACTAAAAACCCAGTTACATACCTCTACAATGTTACAATTGTTTTTAAAATGCTTGTAGATACTACTCAAATAGTAATTTCAGATATATTATCCTAGTCCCTATATTCAAGCGGCATTCCTCTGGAAATCAAAAACGCAATGCAAGGGGGAATACTGAAGGCAGAACCAGAACTACTTCTGCTAACTAAGCAATAGAAAAGGAAGTAGGCAAAGGGAAGGAACTCAAGCAGTTGTCTGCAAAAGTGATCCCTTGCAACTTCCAGTCACTTCCCATCGAGCTTCAAGACATAAACTTTTAGGAAAGAAGGCACCACACGCAGAAGCCCAGAGTTACTCTCTTCACAATTTAACAAGTCCTTGAGTTCGGTGAAAGATGTCCTGGAGATACACAGATTCCATGAACCTTATGGAAGAAAGAAAATTCGTTCCCTTTCTCGTTTGGGTAACCAAGAACAGGACCAACTAGCAGCGCCTCCAAATCAACCCGGTGCATGGAGGGTCCTACTAGCTAAAACACCTGCAAAACCGGGCGGCTCCTCCCTCAGCCCCTCCCATCCCCAAAACTGGCCCAGGTCTGGTGTCTCTGACACTGTTAACCCAAAGGTTTTGCTCGGACTCCTCTAGGAGCCAGGAGCTTAGGCCACCGCACTGGGAACTGAACCCGTAGGTGCGGTCTACACTCCCACCAAGCCAGAACTGGACCTCCGCGCGGCACAGGGGCAAGCAGTCAGTACCTGTCCTCCGAGACGCTGATGACACCCTCTTCCTTAGGCACAATCACCGCCATGTTAACCACCTCCTGGGACCCCTCGACCCGCTGCAGCAGGATCGGCTTGCGGGTCAGTGGTTGGGGCTGGATCTCCGCCGCCATCGGAGGGGGCGCGCCCGGGAAGCAGCCGAACGCGCCGGGGGACTTGGCTGAAGACAATGCTCAGGCTTGCGCTCAGGATCGGGCTGAGATGCGAAGCGGGCCTTTGGGAGCCGGCGACCATAGCCCTGCAGCCTGTCCAGGGAATGTGCTTGCTCGGGCTTCTAAAACCAACAACGCCGCCACACCGGCCGCAAGCCGGCGCCACCTAAGAAAGTAGGGGGCGGGGAGCAGGGGGCGGGGTGGGGCGGGGCCTGTTGCAGGGCGGCCAACCCACTTCCGGAGGATGGGCACTAGTTGCCAATGCGCGTGCGTCAGCCCAGCAGCCACTTCCGCCCCGCCTCCTGTAGCTCACCAAGGCCCGCAGCGCCGTCAGGACGCATGCGCCCCGCAGCCCTCTACTCTACCTTCCACACCCAATGCTTCGACCCCTCCCTCCTAAAAATTCTGTGAATGCGCTTGCCCAGAGCCCCACCCTCTCCAGACCCTGAGAATGGGGCGGAGGGGTGTGGGGGGGGGGGGGGAAACCAGCGTCAGCCGCACCGGAAAAGCGCCTGCAGGAAGGATAGACGCTAAACTAGTTGGGACGTGAGTGTGCATGCGCGCAGATGACTCACCTCTAAGTTTTAACAATAACACACCGGAGAGGGCGCTGTACTGTCGGCCGTAGTTAAGCAGCTCTTGGGAGCACCGCGTGGACTCTTGGGTGTTGTAGTTTCCTTCATCTTCAACGTCCTTGTTCTAGAAAGCAGTAACGCCCACTTCTCAGCCCAGGAGAGGTGAGAGCAAAGGAAGCTCCGCGCCTTCTGTGGGTTATTGCCCAAGTCAGAGGCAGAAATAGCATCTAAGGGGGAGAACTAAAGAGTAGGCCCCGCTGATCAGGACTTCTCCCGGGGTCACACTGCCACCGGTTGTAAGGAGGTATGAGGGCAGAGAAAGAAGAGACTCTCATACAAGCTTCTTTGAGGGAGTTTAGAGATCATGGTATCAATCTTTTCTTTGTGTTATGACTAAAGAACTCACACTTGAACTAGGTCTTTTGTCCAGTCTTGTTTCCAGTGATTCAACATTTTTGCTTTTCCAGTGACAATGGACAGTTAATACAATCACGATACAATATAGAATGACTGTAAGGAGGAGGATAAATGTTGACTGGGCTATGGGAAAATTGGAACTCCTTCATACACTTCAGGTGGGCATGTAAAACAGTCTCTTTGGAGGGAAATGTAGTATTGCTTCAAGGGATAAACACGGCTACTGTCAGGTCCAAAATAAAGTGGATTACTAGATATCTGTGATGCCCATTAGCATAGCAAAGCAAGGCGAACCTTGAAAGCAAAGTGCTAAATGAAAGGAACTAATCCTAAAGGGTCGTTTATTTTATGATTCCGCTTACATAAAAAATCAGATTAGCGGCTGCACAGAATTGGGAGAGAAAGGGACAAAGCGGTCTGAAGACTGTTTTGGGTTCATGTATGTCCATTTGCCAGGTGTGTGCCTGGATCCCTGGAACTGGAGTTATGGACAGTTGTGAGTGCCCAGTGGGTGCTGGGAAGCAAATGTAGTTCTGGAAGAGTGTCCAGTTCTCTTAACTGCTAAGTCATCTCTTCAGTCCCAAGAGGACTATTTTTTTTGTATATATATATACACCTGTCTGTGTGCAGGTGGTCCCTCAGGGGGAAGAGGTGCCTGGGCACCGGCCTGCCTAAGCACCCCCTTCCCCCACACCGCTGTGCCACATTCCCTAAACCCCCCATTCTCTCTTTTTAAGCCCCCTTCACAAACAGTATGTTTTTTTTTTTTCTGGCGCATTCCACAAGCAAAACTGGTAATAAAAGACTGGGTGGGGATCTGGGGCCATGGAATCATCTGATGAAATACCCAGGAATTCAGCTGCATACAGCATTCTGAGACCCATAGAGGTAGTAGGTCAGTCATAAATAGAAGTTAAGTAATGGATAGCTGTACACCAACCTTCAAGTAGGAATTTAGGAGCAAGAGCCAAATCTGTGGCAACTGAGGAAAGATACAAAGGGCTATGGAGGCAGAGGAATTGGTGTTCCAATCAAAGGAATGAGATGGGACATGAGGTCTTCACAAGGTGTCCTGAAGCAAATTGCTGAGACTGACTAAGCCCTATCTTCTCCACCTGTAAGTTATGGGTGGATAATTCTAGTGCCAATTTACAAAATGGTTATAAAGAGAGGAGGAAGACATGAAGATTCTTTATTTAGAGGAATAATCTAGCAAAGAGCTGTTACATAGGATGAGAGAAAGACATAAGGAATTAGAAGAAGTTAAGGAAAAAGGGTGGAGGCCACACCTTTCTCTCGAGGCAAAGGAGAGAAATGGATTACTAGTAGGGGGTATGGGCCACCAGTCAGGGCAGACCACCCTGCTGTAAACACCTCAGCTTTTCAAACATCAAAAGGCTGAGGATGAGAAGTTAAAGGTAACTGTCTTTCATTTTGTAAGTCAGTTTAGAATTCAGTTTGAGACTTGAGTTTTCTTACCAATTCAATTATATATTGCTTACTTGAAGAGGTGCTTTCAAAAATCTCTACAGAATACAAGCACCATGATTACTCCAGCTTCTTCAGAATATCACTTTGTATTTCAATCAAGAACACTAGAAAACATGCATTCCAAGCCCTGGGCAGGGGCAGTGGATCTCTGTGTGTTCTAAGCCAGCCTGGTCTACAGAGTGATTTGTAGGACAGCCAAGGCTATGCAGAGAGACCCTTTTCGAAAAATAAAAATTAAAAAAAAAAAAAAGCAAGGAAGGAAGGAAAAGAAAAGAATGCATTCTGCCTTCTTCCTGTCCCATTCCTGTGAGCAGCTGGACGAGCTCCCTCAGGAGGAAGGTTTGGTGTGATTAGAGCATGCCACTCCATGGTAGAGTATAGCCTAACACACAGGAAGCCGTGGACTCAATCTCCAGTACAGCAGCAGACAAGCAAGTGGAAACTCTAAGGTCTGATGGGTCTGAAGCCTGACTCCACCGGAAGGCCTGGGAATTTCTGAAAATGTAAATTCCTAGACCGTCTCCCGTAAATACTGAATCTGCTGTTTCAGGAGGATGGCGTGAGTACTGTAGGACATGTTTTCAAGTGTTTTTAATGTAGGGAGTGCTCCAGGTCCAGTTTAGAATTCTCAATAAAGAGCCCACAGGAAGATTGAAGGCAGCGTGGAGGTGGGGCCTCCAGCAGGAGGAGTGATGCTCTTCTTTTGTTTTCCCACAGGGAAGGACCATGTAGGCTGTTGGACAGTAGCTTCCACTGTTAACGTGTGTTTGTGTGTTTGTGTTAGGCCAGGGTCTTTGCATATCCTGTACTCGGGGGTTATTCTGGGGAACTGCCAGGAGGGTGTTTTCTGTTTTGTTTGTGTTTGTGGGGGTGGGAGAGAGGCATCTTATTGTTTGGGGTTTTTGTTTGTTTTACCTTTATTCATTGTGTGTGTGTGTGTGTGTGTGTGTGTGTGTGAGAGAGAGAGAGAGGGAGAGAGAGAGAGAGAGAGAGAGAGAGAGAGAGAGAGAGAGAGAGAGAGAGAGAGAGAGAGAAATGTGTGGGCTGTGGGCTCCATGGGAAGGCAGAGGAGGGTCTCAGATCCTGTGGACCTGTAAGTACAGGAGGTTGGAGCCAAGTGAGTCCTCCAAAAGAGCAGTACACAGTGTTCTCCAGGTTCCACTTGGTTTTTGATTTTGAGACCATGTTTCATTATATAGGCTAAGCTGGCCTTGGGCCTCCTTTCTGCTTCTCAAGTACTGGGATTACAGGTACATGCCTCGATGCCTGACTAAACAAGATGAACACAAGGGGTTTATATTTTTGTTTTGTTGGGTTTTGCCAGGTTTTCTCTTGGTCTTCTCCATTTCTCCTGCTCTAACCCAGACAATATACGTAACAGTAAGGCTCTCTCCATACAGAGGAATGAAGCTAGATCGATCTACCTGTCATCTATCTATCCACCCACCTACCTACTCTGTGTTTTTGTAAGTTACCCTTCTTAAAACTTTCTTTCACATTTATATGGGGGGTGGGGGGAAATGCATGCAGCAGCATGAGTGCGGAGGTCAAAGGGCAGTTTGCCCAAATTGGTTCTCTCCTTCCTCCATGTGGGTGTCAGAGATCAAACTCAGGTCATCATGTTTGGAGTGGGTATCTTTACCGGCTGTGCCATATTGGCAGCCCAACTCCTATCTTTTTAAAATACTTTATTTTATACCAATGCAGTCACAGCAAAATTGAGCTGAGAGCACAGTAAGTTCTCCTGCATTCCCTGCCCTGACAGGGCTTCAGCTATCTCACCTTTCCCACCACTGTGCAACATTTGTTACAGTCAGGGAGTTCACAGTCACTGTCACCCAGAATCCAAAGTTTCCACTAGGGTTCTCTCCCAAGAATGTGCATTCTACAGTTCAACTACTGTACAATGACACAAAGTAGTTTTATTTCTCCCCAGAACCTCTGTGTTCCAACTGTTCATCCCTCTCCCTCCTCAGCCTCTATCAACCACTGGTCTTTTGCTGTCTCTACAGCATTGTTTTGTTTTGTAGGTCTGGGGATTGAACACAGGGCCTGGAATATGTAGAGAAAGGACTTTATCACTCCACGATCCTAGGCCAGTATAGATTTCTTTTTTCGTGAATGTTTCATAGTTATGATCCTATTGTTTTCAGACATTCCTTCACCCGCTAACCTGGGTTTAAGGTTCCCCTGTGGTGTTTCACATCTTTATGTCTCATTTTATGTTATCATTGAGGGATATCCCATTGTCTAGATGTCCCACCCTCTATGTCTCTATTTGCTTACTGTAGGCATCTTGTGTGTTAGCAAGCTTCAGCAACTATGACCAGAGTAACTGTAACTACCAGTGTGCTACCTTTAGTCCATACATGACTCTGCTAGTGAGTAAGCATGAAGAAGCAGGATTTCTGGATCCTAAGACAAGACTGTTCAGGTTAGAAACTGGCAAGCTATCTTCAGAGTAGCTGTGCTGTTCTACATTCCTACCAGCAACACATCCCAGTTAGGTTATCTAAACTTCAGAGGAAAATCAATTCTTGGAATTCTCTACAGAGGACTTAAGAGAACAGAACCCAGTCTTAGGGAAAGAGTGGTAGAGAAAGTGAGTACAAAGGAAAGGAAAGGGAAAGGAAAGGAAAGGAAAGGAAAAAGAAAAGGAAAAAGGAAAGGAAAGGAATTTTTATAATGTCTGTGCTACTACAAACACTCTAACCAGTCCACCAGCCTGTAGTGGCTGGGATAAGAACCAGAGACTATGACTGATAAGGTCTACTGTTTAGAAGACCCAGGGCCTGGAACTCCCAAGGGCACTTGGTCAGAAACAGTGAGGGCAGGGCAACTCTCCAAAACTGCTGGTTAACTGAAGCTAGAACAGAAACCTCAGGGACTGATAACCACAAGAGTCCTTGGTTTGGCTCAGGAATCTCAGCCTACCTCACCATCCAATAGACACCACCCTCATTCATTCTGTTTTTCCAGAAAATATTTATTCAGTTTCTGCTGTGAGCTGGATGCTGAATGTGATCGGCTGCCTTGTGAAATCAAGGGCAGAGTTCAAAGCTGAGCTTGCCTTGAGTTGACCATTAGAAGACCTCTAGGCCCTGGGCACAAGGAACAAATAAAGCAGAGGGATAGCGGTGGTGAGAGTTTAGTCCTGAAAGTCATGCTTCAGCTGAGTTAGAAGTGCTGGTGAGGGCTGCTGGGAGGGTTCTGCATCAGAGTGTAGTCAGTGGAGAGTACCAATGGAGGATGGAGGTGGTACCTAGGGGAGTCAGAGGAAGGAGAGATGTGGATGGGACATATATTGCCTTTTAGGCAAAATGACTTATTAACTTGGAATCACAAATATAATTCTACTTTCTTGGCTAAGGAATGGATAGTTCCTATCTTGTGACAAATCTGGCACTAACATATTTTCAACAGGTGCCTGCTATTTTTTGGTTCAGTTTTCCACTGCAAATTATACAAACGAGAAAGAAAAATGATTCTGTTGATGAAGAATAAGCCAGTCTTTCTTCTCTAGGACATTAGTTGAAGGCCACTGGTTAATGACAAAAATGTTAATACTGTCCTGAGAATCCTGGCAGAAATGGCATGTGACATTCTTTGGATATATCTGATGAGACTTTTAAATACTTTCCATATGCTTCAAGGGTCAGCAAAATATGTGTAGCTCACTGTACATGAAACAGCTGTTTTCATATATGCCTCTGCCTCGCCAATGTGGCTTCCAGCAAAGCAAACCCAACGCTGGACTCTGCATCGTAAGTTCCTTTAAACAGAGACTCTCCTATCCTCCCATGACCTCCTGCCTCTGGTATGGAGCACAGTGCAAGGCCTGAAGAGGGATCATAATAATGACAAAGTAGAAAGACTGACTGACTGACTGACTGCATCTTTTTAGGGTAGTTTCCAATGAAGAGGCAGGGAGGTGTCACGTGTCTATGTTTCTCATATCAACAGAATTGACTTAGTAATTGATAAATTACCAAGCTCAAATCAGGGCAAGTGTTTGTTACCAAAGATGCTCCTCCTGAAAACAAATTGGTAAGGATCAGGATTCATATCCCAGAAGAGCAGCAGATGTTCAGGGAAAAGGGTGTTTGAACTGAAAGATTTAATGCTATTCTTATACTGTCACTGCTGTTATGTCTATAGTGGAAAAAAGCCAAAGGAAAAACAAAGTCTTTAAAATGAAGACAGCACTGTATTGGTAGGTGAAAGAGTTTGTATAAAGTACAGAAGAACTCAAAGCCCCATTGCAAAACAGAGACCGAGACAGTGCTAATACCCAAATAGCACATCCCTACACTGAGCTCCTCTCACTCAGGAAGTTCTGTGGCTTCCTGTGGGCATATAGTAGACACTAACAAATTAAGTATTTTTGAGTTTATAAAGATTTATCTTATTTATATTATATAAGAGTTTTTCCTGCATGTGTGTACGTACATACAACATGTATATGCCAGTGCCTTTGGAGATCAGAAAAAGACATCTGAACCTGCTGGAACTGGACTTAGGAACCACTGTGTTTGCTTGGATCCAACCTAGTCCTCTGCAAGACCAGCAAGTACTCTTAACCTCTGAGCCATCTCTCTGGCCCTGAGTTATGTTTTGTTCTTGTTCTGAGAAAGGGTCTCAGTATGTAACTCTGGCTGGCTTGCAACTTTCAGAGATCCTCCTGCCTCTGCCTCCTGGGTGCCAAGATTAATGGCCTGCATCACCACACCTAGCCAAATTAAATATTTTTAAAGATAATTCCCTTTTGTTGTTGGTGGGGAAAGGGTCTAAAAGTGGCACTTTTGGATGGAATATTAAAAGAAAAAGAAACATGACTTGAGTTCTCACTGGTCCAACCTTGTTCTCCCAAGCCACCCACAGGACAGCTACTGTAGTCTTTTCAGAACAATAATAGATAATGTCACTTCCTAATGTGACCAAATGCTTTAAGAGCTCTCTGTGTCACCACTGCAGACCCTGTTCTCATTGCAGGGACCACTTTCCATCCTCTGTCACCTCAAAGCAGCAACCCTGCAGAGTCAAATGGTTTCAGTGAGAAGACATTCTAATGGCTTATATAAACAATGAAGAGAAGACCCAGAGCCACGTCATCAAAGTGTGGTCAAGTCCAAGTCTGACTCCATTTCTTTGCAACCAATCCCCGTAGCTCTCTGTGACAGCTTTTATTCGTGTTTTCTCCTCACCCTAGCGAAATAGGAAACTGTGGTTCTTCTGTGTCCAATAGCAATGAATGCATCTCAGTCCCTTGAGAAAGCCATGGCTAATTTGCTTAGGCCTGGAGGACATGCTTTTTGAGAACCAGCTGTGGCAAGAGAATGAATGATGGTGACAGGGGACCACCCAGCAGCTAGGAAGGAGCTCTGCTGTTCTCAGCTCTGTGACTAGGAAATTTCAGTGGGAAGAAAACAGATGCTGGAAAAGCAGTTCCAGAGTTGGAACTGGGAACCACTCCTGAATGTCCTCCCTATCTGCCTCCTCAGAAGCCACGCTCTGCTTCAGCGATCGCAAGCCCTTACTCTCTCAACCTGCGATCTACTGCCTCATCCTTTGTAAAGCCACCTGACTCCTCCCTTCTCACCCTTGTAAAAGTGTGCCCCATTCCCTAAAACCCAGGGCCTCTCACATCTAAACAAGTACTCCACCACTGACCAAAGGTCAGCCTCTCCACATTCTCGCTGTGAGTCACAGTAGACTTGATCTTGTTTCTGCTGTTACATGCTCTCAAGGGAGAAACCTGAGTCCTTCGGGAGAGGCCCTGTGGAACATTTCTTTCTTTCTTTCTTTCTTTCTTTCTTTCTTTCTTTCTTTCTTTCTTTCTTTCTCTTTCTTTCTTTCTTTCTTAAGATTTATTTATTCATTTATTCATTTATTATATGTAAGTACACTGTAGCTGTCTTCAGACACACCAGAAAAGGGCATCAGAATTCTTTATGGATGGTTGTGAGCCACCATGTGGTTGCTGGGATTTGAACTCTGGACCTTTAGAAGAGCAGTCAGTGTTCTTAACCACTGAGCCATCTCTCCAGCTCTCTTTCTTTTTTCTTTTCTCTTCTTTTCTTTTGTTTTCTTTTCTTTTCCTCTTGGTACTATGAAATGACCAGAAGATACATGAGCATCCCCTTGTATGAATTTTCTGTTTTATTAATTTTATTAAAAGTCCTTTTTAGCAAATTGTGTTCTCGTTGTAGGTGTGACCCACTCTGACATCATGAACTAGAGAGACCACTTTTCCTCCCTCAGAACTTTCACTGGAGACTGGGACACCTGCAGGTGGGGGAAGGAAATGGCCATCACTGATAGGAACCCATGTTTTCTTTACTGTTCCTAATCACAAGGGAGGAGCATCCCCCAGCACCACTCTTCCTTCCCTTATAGCCTTAAGAAAACATTTCACCTTTACCTCTGCCTTGTCTCAAATAATAGTACCTGAAGCTGAGGGCTCAGTGGCAGGTGCTCAGCTAACACATATGAGGCCCTGGGTCCCAGCCCCAGAGCTTAGACAGACAGACAGACAGACAGACAGACAGACAGACAGACAGACAGATAGATAGATAGATAGATAGATAGATAGATAGATAGATAGATAGATAGATAGATTCAGTCACAGTAGCCAAGGTAAGGAATCAAATATTTTTAAAAGAAGATAATTATTACTGTTAATAGTCTTTTAGTATATGTACTCCTGATTAGATGTAGAATCTACAGCCAAGAAATGTAGGAAGCAATTCAGGGTTTCACATGAACCAATAATGAGCCAGCAAATGAGCTGCACTGAGGTAATCATCGTTGATGATAATTCACATATTCTAAAGTTTAAAATTTAAAGGACCCTGGGACTTGGCAATGAAACATGCATTGTGTTAGATGTTTCCATCTCATTTATATTACAGAGTTGGCAGAAGGCAGCTCTGTGGCCTTTGATATATGAACATAACTGCTAGACACCATTAATAAGATAAGATGATATTGTAAATAATGTGTCTTTGTGGCCTAGCCACAGCATCATCTGACTGATTATGAAGAGAGTATGAAATGCTATTATCAGGGATGGCTCTTGAAGAGGCTGAGTCACTGCTTTTTGAACAAGACACTGACATAAAATAGATCATACTTTTACAATGTTATCTTAGCAACAAGGTAGAAAATGAAGTGAAGGAGCACTAGGCAAGAGGGCCGGGTGGGAGACAGTGATATAGGTGGGATGATGGGACCAGCTTACTCTGGGGGTGTGGTTTACAGTGCAAATGATTTTAGCACAGCAGCATCGACTACTGCACAACTGCACGAGCTTTGCAAACGAATTCACTGGACTCCAACTTCAGCCTTACCACTCTCTACCCAGGTTACTTGGGTAACCATTTACCCTGCTCTACGTCTATTCTCTCATACACACACAGATGCAGAGATGATAATATACCGTGAGTGCTTGTCACCTCACTGTCTGATTGTCCTTCTGGATCAGAAGGAACCAAGCCATTCTTCCTTCTGCTTCTACTGTTAGAACACAGGCCCATGCCTGAGCAGGGCCACTTAGACTCACCCACATTTCTGTACTTGAGGATAGGTATGAGAGTCTTCCAGACCACTGTCACAGGCACGAGAGTCCAAAGGCCTGGGGAGGATCTGACTGAGAAATTGCTACTAGTGTGTAGGGTACAAACCCCCTATAATCCTAGCACTTAGAAGACTGCAGCAAGAGGGCAGAGAGCTCAGGATTAGCCTGAGTCACATCAGTTCAAGATGCTATATAGGTGAACTCTGTCTCAAAAGCAAAGCTATCGAAATAAAAATTAAAACTCTGATGCTGGACTAGGGTCTGAACTTTATGCTCTGCCTCTTACCTGAGTCCCCACCTGCTCCTAGTTGTCTACTTTCCGGCTGATGCTCTGAGTTGCCTGAGCACTCTCTACAAATTTCAGTTCCAAGTAAATTACTGTTAGACCCCCCAAGACATCCCTTTTCCTAAGGTCTAGAATTTAGAGAAAAGTTTGCATTCCCTCAGGGACTTAAGGAATTCCTACTTGCTAAAAGGTGTCATTCTCCTAACCTCTGGCAAAAGGGACAGATGGCTCTTCAATTAATGCCTGTGGTGCCTATTAGCATATCAAGTATGGTCAGCTTTTAGGCTCCCCTAGAGTCCCTGCTCATAAGTGTGTGTTATAGACCCAGGCTGGCTGGCTTGCACAGCTCCCTTATAGACCCAGCCTGGCTGGCATGCACAGCTCCTTTACAGACCCAGCCTGGCTGGCTCACACAGCTCCCTACTCTACACCTCTCCAGTGGTTGAGCTTCCCTTCCCTTCTCCCAGATTCTCTTTTCTCCTACACAACTCAGCTATTTTGCCTACATGTTTGTTCCCTTGGCTGCTGGTTCCTCTCTTGGCCCCCTTGCTCCTTCCTCTTCTCTTCCTCTTCTGCCCCCTACACACCATGGCCTGGATCAGTCTGGACACTTGCTGATGATGCCTCTGGCTGTTTTCTCCCTCATATCTACAGTAAGCCTTCTTTCCAACCATACCATAGAGCAGTCGTGTCTTTGTTTTTCATTCAGTCACCTACTGTTCATTAGCAAGAATCTTGACTAGAAGAATGTAATCTTTTGGAGTTGGCTTTGAGAACAGAGTAAGATAAATACATAAATCTCTAACCTCGGTCCCTGCCACAGGGAAATGCTGCTAAATAGTTTATCTACGGAAATATAGTATGTGATAGGAGGTCAGATTTTCACATGATCTCAGTTGAAACAATGTATTAGTGGTGGTACACACTAATAATCTTAGCATTCAAGAGATGGAAGCAAGCAGATCAGAAATTCAGGGCTATCCTTAGCTACATAGTTTGAGACCAACCTGGAATGCGTGAGACTCTCCAAACAAGCAAGCCAATAGGAAGAATGGAATAAGAGCAAGATTGCAGCTTTCCTAACTAAACCTAACAAGACCGGGAGAGCATCGGAAGGAAGACTGCTTGAGAAGGTTTGGGAATGACAACAGTAGAGCTCTCTGCCCACTGAGAAGACAGTCTTACACACAAGACAAGGTCCAAACTTGTTAGGCAGACACATTGATACTTCCTAACCTGTCCCAACCTGCTTTCCCAGACTGAGTCTTGTCAATTCATGAAAAATGCCAGCGGAAGGTGTCAGCTCTGGTTGCCTAATGTGTCGTTTTATGCGCTGTTGCCTTTGGACAGAATCCTTTCTGGCTGGAGTCTGTTTTTCTTTGTTGTTCTAGTGCTGTGGGTCAAATCCAAGGCTTCATGAATGCAAGATAAGCTTTCTACCACATAGCTACACACCCCTGGATGGAATGTCTTACTTACCCACCTCAACTTCATTTAAAACACAGTTTATACTGGTTTACATACTTTCTTCTCCATGAAGCATTCTCCTGTGAGAGTTCCTCCCTTTCTAGATTTCCACAGACTTCCATGAATGCCTCTAGGATGAGTCAGACTCTGTTCTTCTCTGGGTGTGTTGTGTCCAGGTGTGTGCAGAGAGAGGCCAGAGGTTGACTTCAAGTGGTGTCCCTCACGTACTGGCCCTTTTCTTCTTTTTCTTTCTTCCTTCCTTTCTTTCTTTCTTTCTTTCTTTCTTTCTTTCTTTCTTTCTTTCTTTCTTTCTTTCTTTCTTTCTTTCTTTCTTTCTCTTCCTTCCTTCCCCCCTCCCTCCCTCCTTCCCTCCCTCCCTCCCTTCCTTCCTTTCTTTTTCCTTTGAGGGTCCTCCGATGGCCTGAATCTCCCTAAAGTAGGTTAGGCTGACTTACCAGTGAGACCCAGGACTCTGCCTGTTTCTGTCTCAGCAGTGAAATACCCAGCTTTTAAAAATTTGAATTCTGCAGATCAAACTCAGGTCCTTCTGTTTGCAAGGCAAACATTTCACTGACTGAGCTATCGCTCAGCCTCCCAGCTGATTCTAGTTTTCTCTTTTTATCTGTCATCTGTGGCCCAGAACAATAAAGACAATGATTTAGTCTTCTCTGAATTGCCCTGGCTTGACATGATCTGGCCAATCACAACACTACACAGCCTCATTGCTGAATAACACCCAGAATATTGTTTTGGGGGGGGGGAAAAAGAGGCATGACTATAAGATGATAGATTCAACAATTCATGCACAAAGCCAGGTTTTTACATTATTCATTACTCTGTAATACAATAACTGATATGTTTGAGTTTCTTAGATCCTTCAGGGAGGATTTTAACTCACCTTATACTGAAAGGTTGTGCATCAACAGATGCAATAAAGTAATTAGAATTCTTTGCAAGAATTCTTTGGTTACTTCCCTGTAACCAAAGAAATGTGACTACTATGGAAGAGGGAGCGACTAGAGACTTGTTATCACAGGCCAACTAGCAGGCTTGGTTGTGTGTGTGTGTGTGTGTTTAGGTGTTTCTTTTTTAATGAATTTATTTATTCACTTTATATTCCAATATCATGTTCCCTCTCCTCCTCCTCTTACACAGATCCTCCCCCCATTCCTCTCCCTTCACACCCCCTCCACATACTACCCACCCCCACCCCCAGCACATCAAGTCACTGCAGTACTAGGTGCACCTCTCCCACTGAAGCCAGACAAGGCAGCCCAGTTAGGGGAACAGGATCCACAGGCAGACAGGCAACAGATTCAGTGACAGCCTCTGCTCCAGTTGTCGGGGGATTCTCATGAAGGCCAGGCTGCAGATGTGCTGCATGTGTGCAGGCGGCCTAGGTCCAGCAGTGCTCATTCTTTGGTTGGTGGTTGACTGGGTCTCTGGGATCCCTCAAATGTCCAGAATAGTTGACTCTGTTGATCTTCCTGTGGAGTTCCTGTCCTTTCCCCCAACACATCCACAAGACTCCCTGAGCTCCATCTAATGTTAGGCTGTGGGACTCTTTCCCATTGGCTGCTGGGTAGCGCCCCTCAGAGGACACTTAGGTTTTCCCTTAGGTTTTTCTAAAGTTATTTTTCTAATCTAGTTCCCATGCTTCAACCAATTCACCCTACCTAGATAGGCACCCCTAATGAAAGTAAATATTTCCCTTAATATCTTTCTAGTTTAGGCTTTAGTATAGGATTTTCAAGGAATGCAGCCACAAGGTCAGAATTATTTATTTTACTTTCCATTACCCACAGGCATTATTCTTTTAATATGTTACTTCAGAGATTTTAGAGATTTCATTTGCAATAAATAGTTTAGCTGGGATTATAGGTATATTAGCGTGATGGCTACGGTTTTGTGCTAATTCAGATGTCTCCACAGTATAGTCGCCAACCCTTATAGTCATCTTGCTTAGCCCCAGAACTTCACCGTGGGCACCAAGCAGTCACTTTCTTATGTGTCCTGCCATAGGGGCTTTATGCATCTAAGGAGACGGTAATTTTCTCTCATGGTCTTTATACAAAATGTAGCTTGGCATACACAGCCCTGCTTCTTACTTTTTTTCTACTAAGCAATTTCTTTTTCTTTCTTTTCTCAAGGCAGGGTCTCATTATGCAGCTTTGGCTGTCCTGGAACTCACTGTGTAAACCAGGCTGGCCAAACCCCACAGAGATCTACCTGCTCTGCCTCCTTAGTGGTGAGATTAAAGGCATGTCCCATATGGAGATGGATGGCTCAGTGGATAAGAGCACTGACCTCTCTGCCAGAGGGCCCTGGGTTGATTGCCAGCACCCACATGGCAGCTCACAACTGTCACTCCAGTTCCAGGGATCCAATACCCTCACACAGATATGTATATAGGCAAAACACCAAGGTACATAAAATAAAAATAAATAAATCATGAAGGAAGGTATGTGCCACTGTGCCAGGCAACAATTTCTGTCTAGATTTTTTCATACCTTCTGGCCTTTTATGTGGGAGAGCTATATTCTGTTCTCAGATATTCCCCAGTCCTTCCTTATCTTATGAGCATCTCAGCAGCTCATCTAAGCCTCAGATTTCCTACCTAGGCTACACCTCCTTCATTCTGAAAAACTCAGTCTTATCTCACAAAGAGAGTAGACACCATTGGCTGGACATTCTAGCAATTTCCTGCCTCCTCTGCACCTGGTACATTGTGTTCCTTCACTACCAAACAACATATAGTCTCTGGCCTGTGTCCGACTCTGTCTGGCCTCTGTGCCTCTCAGAATGCCATTTACACTCTCTTTGGTTTGCCTGTAAAACATCCTTTAACCTTTCAAATCCAAACCAGGACATCATTCTAGAAGGAGCCAATCAGTCATTTCTGTGTATTATATGTGCACCTCACATGCTTAATATATGTGTAATTGTATATGAGGCTATGTTGCCACCAGTCTTGCAAGTACCTTCAGAGCTAATTAATATCAGGATGCCATGTACTTACCACAGTCTGACAATTGAATCTATTTAATAAATATCTGTTGAATAAATAGCATAAGAGATATAAGCATATGCCATAATGACAGGGATTTGCAGAAGTAGAAATGAATTGTCTGCTTTATGATATGGTAGACCAGTTCTAGTCCATGGGAACAAGAGACCTGTGATAGGCTCACTGATACCTCCTTAGAGCCCAGAGAAAGAACTAGTTTTACTAATGCTGAAAATGAGAGACCTCCCAATATATCTGAACCTAAAAGGATACCCTTGGAAAGTCTACAAGGAAAACAAGAATTTGAAAATCTGCTGCTTTCAGAGTAACTTACCTTGGGTAAAATATCATAGTGCCAGTCAACTTACTAATAGTTTCAAGCAGTACGAAAAGTTGGCTTTTGTGTATGCATGGTATATGCACACGAGTGGACCAGTATATATGCCCTCATGTAGAAGACAGGAGGGCATCCAGTGCCTTCCTCTATCACTGTCTTATTTTTTTAATAGGGTTCTCTCACTGAATCTGAGGCTCATTACTTGGCTAGGCTAGCTAGCCAGCAAGCTCCCAAGATCCATCTGTTTTTGTCTTCCAGTGCTGGGGTTGTAGGCAAGTGAAGCCATGCCTAGCTTCTACATGGGTGCTGAGGATTTGAACTCAGGCCCTTTTGCTTTTACAACAAGTGCTCTTACCCACTCAGCCATCTCCCCAGCACTCCAAAATTGCCCTTTTTAAATGTTGCTATAATTTTAAGAGAAAAATATGAACTCAATTGTGATGTTCAGTGAAAGGGGTTTGGTTCAAGAAATGAAAATATACAGTATGTTGCTATAAAAATGAGCAAGGAAGCCGGGTGGTGGTGGCGCACGCCTGTAATCCCAGCACTCTGGAAGGCAGAGGCAGGTGGATTTCTGAGTTCGAGGCCAGCCTGG
Source organism: Apodemus sylvaticus (assembly GCF_947179515.1). NCBI lineage: Eukaryota > Metazoa > Chordata > Mammalia > Rodentia > Muridae > Apodemus > Apodemus sylvaticus. The sequence goes on from NC_067479.1 coordinate 64,534,258, forward strand.
TCTACAGAGTGAGTTCCAGGACAGCCAGGGCTATACAGAGAAACCCTGTCTCGAAAAAAAAAATGAGCAAGGAAGATCTCTATGTTGATATAGAGAGAGCTTATATTATACCAATGATTAGGAAAAAATTTAGAACAGTATATGTATGTAGTAGACTACTTTCTATGTTATAAGGTGAAAGAATATATATATATGCCTTCAAAAACCTTGAAACAGGGGCTAGTGAACTGGCTCAGTGGGTAAGTGCTCATTTGGAGACCTCAATTCAGTTCCCATAACCCAGAATGGGTAGCACACAACTGCCTGTAGCTCCAGCTCCAGGAGACCTGATGCTCTCTTCTAAATCCCATACGCACTACACACACACACACACACACACACACACACACACACACACACACACAGAATGATTTTTTTGAGACAGAGTTTCTCTGTATAGTCCTGGCTGTCCTGGAGCTCACTTTGTAGACCAGGCTGGCCTCAAACTCAGAAATCCGCCTGCCTTTGCCTCCCAGAGTGCTGGGATTACAGGCGTGCGCCACCACTGCCCGGCAGTAGAATGGATTTTTAAAACAAACAAACAAACCCAAGAAACAGAACATCACAGATGAAAGAGTGAAAAGAAAATAAATACCTAAAAAATGTCAGGAGACTGACAAATAATTCAGACCAGTAAGATATTATTTGTTTTTTTTTAAGGCCCAAAGTATCATAGGACCAAAAAATATACCACTGAGTTAGTTTTGTGTATGCCATCTACTGTTGGGCATGGGACCTGCCCTTATGTGTGATTTGTATACCCAGTGAGATTCCACAGAAGAAAACCAGTTTTTCTTTGTGAGCAGTTGTGAATTGGAGATAGCTTCTCAGGGATGGGAGCTCACGTCTGCTTCTCCCTCTCAGTGCTAGGAGCCCATCTGGCTTGGACCTATACACGCCATCTGCATGATGCCACAGTCTCTGAGTTCATGTGTACATCAGTCCTGTTGGGTCTGAAAGACAGTTTCCTTGGTACCATCTGTTCTCTCCATCTCATACAATCTTTCCACGTGTTCTTCCACATCATTCCCTGAATCCCAAGGAGAGGACTTCTGTGAAGAGGTCTTATTTAGAACAGAGTGTCCCTAAGTCTCTCATTTTCTGTACATTGTACAGTTATGGGTCTTCCTACTGAGCAAGACAGTGATCTATGGGTATAGCAGAATGTTGTAATGTGTCACTTGATTGTTACACTCCTTTAACAGTGTGTTTGATTTTTCCCTAGGACCATTGCCTAGCTAGTCCCACATTCATGGCCATTTGGGCAGTGTCATGCATGGATCCCAGATCATAGAGTGGACATTAAACTCACTCAGATAGTGGTTAGTCACTCCCACACATTTGTGCCACAATTGTACCAGCATGCTTTGCAGGCAGTCATCATTGTAGATTGAAAGGTTTGTAGCTGGGTTGGTGTTTACCTTCTCTAGTAGTGTACAGAGCATCTTCCAGTACCAGGAACACTAGTCAGTAGGGGTGAATGTTCTAGTAAGGCACCAGCTCATCTTCTCCATGTTCAAAGAGATATGTAAACATTTTCTTCAGCAGTAGGGTCTTACTATTAGTTAGTGGAGATCAACTAACAAGCTTGGCAATAGCCCCAGGTTTTGGGGGGTTTCCATGGAGCCTCTTTGGCCAACAATCAAATTAGATATATCCATTCTTCTCAATGAAGGTTTTACTTGGTGGAAAGTGATATGCAGTTGGGGCTGTCTACCCTGTTATTTTGATTCCTTTATATATCTTCTCTTACATATATTTTAAGAAGCTTCTACTGTAGTAGTTTTCCATAGACCCCTCAAGTGTCCCTCAGTGTTAGCTGACCTTCTCTTTACTTCCTCCCTCGCCCACCTCTTCCCTACCCTTTTTTGTTTAATTTTCTCATTCAAGTCTGGCCCCGATCCCTCTATAACTATACATTCTAGTTCCTCTTCCTTGGGAGATCCTCTCTTGCCCCTAACTCCTTACTCTATACTTAACCTCAGTGGTTATACATTGCAGTATGCCAGCGGAAGGTTTAACAGCTAATATCCACATATAAGCATACATGCCATACTTGCCTTTGGTCTGGGTTACCTGGCTCAGGATGATTTATTTCTAGTTCTATCCATTTGCCTGAAAACTTAATGATTTTTAAAACAGGTACATAATATTCCTTTGTGTAAATGCACTACACTTTCACTATCCGTCCATCTGGTGATGGACATCTAGGACAATAGGTTTTCAATTTCTGACTATTATGAATGGAGAGAGCAACAATCAATATTGTTGAGTAAGCATCTGTGTGTAGGATGGAGTCTCTTTTGAGTATGTGCCCAAGAGTGGTATCAATTCCCAGCTTCTTGAAGAACCACCACTCTGATTTCCATAGTGGCTGTACAAGTTTGCAGTCCCAGCAACGGGTGAGTGTTTCTCTTACCTCACATCCTCATCATCTGCATGAGCCATCATTTGTTTTATTGATCTTAACCATTCTAATAGCTGTATAGATATTAGCTGTTAAACCTTCCACTGGCATGAGGTTAAGTATAGAGTAAGGAGCTAGGGGTGAAGATGGAATAAATAGTTCTGATTTGCATTTCCCTGATGATTAAAAACATTAAGCATTTTGCCAGGTAGTGGTGGTATATACCTTTAACCCCAGCACTTATGAGGCAGATGCAGGCAAATCGTTGAGTTCTATGCTCTCCTGGTCTTTATAAAGTAGTGTCAGGACAGCCAGGGTTACACAAAGAAGCACTGTCTTGAAAAGCTAATAAAACAAAATAAAATTGAAAAAGATATTGAACATTTTTTAAGTGTTTCTCAACCATCTTTGGAAAATTCTATGTTTGGGTTGCTTATTTTCTTGATGTCCAGAATTTTTAGTTCTTTATGTATTTTAGATATTAACTCAGATGTGTAATTGGTAAAGATCTTTTCCCATTCTGCAGCCTGTCACTTCCTGAGATCCCATTTATTGTTAGTCTTAGTGACCAACAATTGTTGGTCACTGTGCGATTGGTGTCCTCTTCAGGAACTCTTTTCCTGTGCCAATGAGTCCCCATTTTCTCTTCTATCAGATTCAGTGTATCTAAGCCTCATAGTGAGGTTGTTGGCCCATCTGAAGTTGAGTTTTCTGCAGGGTGATAAGTATGTTTTTTTTTTTCTACATTAACCCATCCAGTTTGGCTAGCACCATTTGTTGAAGCTCCTTTTCCCGGGAGCTTCATTATTTAATTATATATTAATTTAAAAAATTACTTTGTATTTCTGGCTTCATTATTAAAAATCAGGTGTCCATAAGTGTGTGAACTTGTTTCTGGGTTTTAAATTCCCTTCTATTGTTCAATATGTCTATTTCTGTGTTGATGCCATGCTGCTTTTATTACTACGGCTCTGTAGTACACTTTGAGATCAGAGATAGTGATACCTCCGTCAGTTCTTTAATCATTCTGGAGTGTTTTAGCTATCCTGGGCTTCTTATATTTTCATGTGAAGCTGAAATTTTTCCTTTCAATTTCTGTGAAAAATTGTGTTGGAGTTTTGATGGAAATTGCATTGAAACTGTAGATTGCTTTTGGTAGGACAGCCATGTTTACTGTCTGTATCAATCCTACTGATCCCTGAGCCTGGGGAGCTTTCCATGGCCTGGTATCTTCAATTTCTGTTTTCATTGTCCTAAAGTTTTTTACTTTACAATTCTTTCACTTGCTTGGTTAGAGTTACCCCAAGATATATTTTTTTTTCAAGACAGGGTTTCTCTGTATAGCCTTGGCTGTCCTGAAACTCACTCTGTAGACCCGGCTGGCTTCAAACTCAGAAATCTGTCTGCCTTTCAAGTGCTGGGATTTCAGGCATGTGCCACCACTGCCCAGCAAGATATTTTATATTATTTGAAGCACTGTCCTTTGTTTGTTTGTTGGCTTGTTTTGTTTTGTTTTTGTTTTATTCTTTGACTACTATATCAAAATACCAGAGACTGGGTAGTTTATAAACTATAAAATCAGCTTTACAATCTGAGAAGTCCAGATCAAAATACCAACATATTTAATATCTGGTTTCATAAATGAGGACTTCTATCTGTATTCTTGCTTTCATTATTTTTCTGGAAACTGGCACAAAATACCAGACAGAAGCAGAAGAGGGTTATTTTGGCTCATGGCTTTAGCACATACAGCCCATTTCTGAGGGAAAGGCTCAGAGGCAGAAACACGCAGCTTCTCCTTGTATCGGTTGTGATGGTTCCTGAGATATTACAAGGAATTGTGTTGATCACAGCATCCTTGTATTTTCACTGCTTGAGAATGTTTGCCAAGCTTTGCCACCCTTTAGCAGAATCCTTTGTTATTATTTAGTAATAATGCCTTTCAGTATTTATTACTTTATTTTTTATTTACTGCAAGTTGGTATATTATATAAAATATGGCATTACTGTAAAATCTCTTTAAAGATGTATTTTATAAATATATTGTCAATATAGACAACCACATAAGAGAAAATATGACATTAGTCTTTCTGAATTTGGCCCACTTCACATTCCATGATCTTCAGTTACCCTTATTTTCCAACAAATCACATTCTTCCTTAAGACTTTTAATTCCATTAAAAATACTTCTTCATAAATGATATGGTGCATTTGGCCCTATATAAGGGAGGAGCTAATTTCTTGCTGTTTGAAATCATTTGTTTTTAAAAGCATATAAATTAATGTAGTTCACAAAAACTGTGGCAGTTTCCAAAGATAGAGAGCGGCACACAGAGGGATAAACTTTCTCCCTCCAGGCACCTAGCCACTGGGTTCTTTCCCCAGAACATTTGTGTTCTATTAGAGAATAAAAATGTAAAGAGGGAGGGAGAGAGAGAGAGAGAGAGAGAGAGAGAGAGAGAGAGAGAGAGAGAGAGAGAGAGAGAGAGAGAGGTGATGGCTCAGTGAGTGAGAGTGCACACTGCTCCTGAGGAGGACTGGAGTTTGGGAGCATTTTCATCCCTCGACATTCACATCCCTGTGACAGTGTTAGAGATGGCAACAACAGATGCCGCTCTCAGTGCCTGGGCAGTGTTGAAGAAACTATCCTCCTGTGTCTGTCCCCAAAGCTTCCTGCTCTGTCCACCCCACTCCTTTCTTGTCCCCAAAGCCCCCTCCCTCTCCACATCAAGTTCTGGTGTTACAGACACATGTAGCTCAGCTGACTTTTTACAAGGGTGCCGGGAATTTAAACCCAGATCCTCATGTTTGCATAACAAATGTTCTTAGCTGATCCATCTCCCATCCCCAAACATTTAAAAAAAATGCAGTTGTATTATTTTCAAATGTAAATATAATACAACTTCATATAAAGGGAGAATAAGAAGATTATGTAAAGTTTTTAGAAGGTAGAAAACAGGAGGGAAAAAAGGGTACTTAATGTTAAAATTTAATTTCTAACATGTGAGTGTCTCTGGTTTGCTTAGTGTCTGTCTGATTCTATCCTTGCCTTTCTTCAACCTGTTTATTTACAGCACAGGTATTGCCCACTATGGGCTGGACGCCAATCATTAATCAACAAAATGCCCACAGACATGCCCACAGGCCAGTCTGATGGAGGTGTTTACTCAGTTAAAGCATTTCTCAGATAACTAACGTGCATCAAGTGGACATAAATGTAGCCCACATGCCTCATAAGAAGGAAAAGCCAAGATCGTCACTGTGCTCTCAACCATTATGGTATCTGATATCCATCAGTGTGCTCTATGTGAGCTGATTTTGGCGTAGGCCAGGCTCTGAGCTGTCGTTGAGCCAAGCAGGGTCCTTGTACTTGTCCTCTGCCTAGAGTTCTCTTCCCTGCCCAGTCAGAGCTTCCTGGACTCACCTGAGCACCAGCTTTCTTTTTCTTTTTCTTTTTGTTCAATTTAAGCTTATTTTGTTGTTTCTTTTTCATTTTGTTTTGGTTTTTGTTGTTGTAATTACTGCTAGTGTGTGTGTGTGTGTGTGTGTGTGTGTGTGTGTGTGTGCTTGCTCTGCCATATGCAGTAGACTTTGCATAAGCTAGTGCTAGTGTTATTGTTTTGGTCGCTGCAGCATCCCTGGCCCCAGCCAAGGGACAGAGTGACAGCACTGTAGAAGGAATTTGAGGAAGTGCTAGGTCCTTCTCAATCTACCATCGCGTGTGTCTTCTGACAACGGTTTGACTTTCTTCATAGTACATTACCAGTGCTGGACATAAATGATGTTTTTATATTTGATGTTGATGTTCCCTGAAATTAAAACTAAACCAAAAGCACCCTTAATTTCTTCAAGCTGGAATCTGACAACATTGTTTCACATGGGGTTATTCTTCACAGGCACCTGAAAGAGACAAAGATTACAGGAAGAAGTTTGTAGTCTTTTTCTCAGCCTGGGTGACATTCGTTGCTTCTGGATTAAAGTTAATGATGAATTTTCACCTAAGTTCAAATTGACCTCCTGTATTTCAGCATGACTTCTTCAGCCTCCAAGATTCACTTTAACTTCTGTTCCAGCAGTGTCGCCTTGCTCTCTGCCTTTGCCTTGATGGAAGTAAGGCCCGCCCACTGTGTCTGCTTCTCACAGCAGATGACTTGCAGGCCATAGCATCATTTAATGGTGTTCTTGAAGAAAAGGTGATGACTCACTCCCCAGCCCCTGGGGAGGGAGGAGGTGGTTGCAAACAGTTTAGAGCCGTGCAGGAAAACCCAGCAGAAATGCCTTGCAGCAATCAAAACCTACCAAAAAAATTGTCCTGTCTAAACTTGATTGAATGCTGATTTTATTTTTCCAGAAAGATTTTAGCTGAGCAGTCTACTGGGTCCCTTCCCTTACTCTGACATAGTGGAAGTTGTAACCATACTAATCAAATAATATATATTTGGAAGAAAGATTACCCTAAAGAATAAAGACAATTTTTTTCTCAAGATATGTGATTCTAATTTTATGGGGGAGGGGTAAATTCGGACTTTTATGAAAGAAGCATTTGGGGTTTGTTTTGCTTTTTAAAATAGAAACCAAGATCTAAGATACATCCGTTCCCTCAGTCAGTACAAGGGATAGATGCCACAGGCAAGACCCCAAAGCATTCCCCTCTTCCAAAGTTGCCTCTTGATACCTGAAACCTTGAAAAGTGAGGATGCCTTTGTTTGAGGAGTTTATTTGTGGGACTGGGAGTGTAGCTCAGGGGTCGGTGGTAAGTTTACTAAGACCTGAAAGCCCTGGGTTGCAATCCCTAGCACAGAAAATGAAATCCATCTCTTCAGTTTGGAAAATCCCCTATAGCCATTAAAAGCTTACTGCTTGTCCTAGATTGATTCCTAGTACTGCAATAAACACAGTGATCGAAAGCAAACTTGGGGAGAATGGTTTTATGTCAGCTACAACTTCTAGGTCATACTCTTACCACTGAGAAAAGCCAAGGCAAGAACTCAGGCCATGGAGGGGTGCTCCTCACTGGCTTGCTCCTCATGGCTTGCTTGGTCTGCTTTCTGATGCCACCAAAGACTACCTACCTGGGATGGCACGGAGCATCGTGGGCTAGGTCCTCCCACATCAACCACTAATTAGGAAATTACCTGACAGGCTTGCTTTCAGCTCAATCCAATGGAGCATCTTCTCAATTAATATTCCATCTTCCCAGATGACCCTGATGTCAAGTTGACAACTAACCAGCACACTGCTTTTTGTTTTGTTTTGTTTTTGTTTTTTTGAGACGGGGTTTCTCTGTATAGCCCTGGCTAGCCCTGGCTGACAGCACACTGCTTTTGCAGAGGAATGAAGTCTGAATTCCATCACCCATGTCTTTGACTCACAGCCACCCACCCATACCTTCGGTTCCGGGGGATCCAATACCTTTGGCTCCATGGGCACCTGTACAACACGCTCCCTCCATACACAAATAAATAAAAGTGATCAAATTAAATATTTTAAAAATCACCTTTTAAAATAATAAGGTTCCCATTTGGGGTCTCTGCTTCCTGAGATTTCTGAGGGAGTGAACAGTGTTAGGAACTAGTCAGATGAAGAAGTTGTAGGGCAGGGCTTAGCGCAGCATATGGGAAGAAACCAAGACCACATTTTCCCACACGCCTTTGCCACTCTAGGATATGGCCCAATTCTTACTTATTACTATAAAACAAAAACAATCTAAGTGTGGTGGCACAAACTTGGGGTAGAGGCAGGAAGATCCCAAGGTCAGAGCTACCCTAAGCTACCAGAGATAGTATCTCAACACAAAGTTTGCAAATGGGCAAAGAAGCCACTCCCACCACCACCATCCTCTTCATTATCAAGTATGCCCTGGTGTCAGTAACAATAGCTAGTAATATACTTCTTTCAGGGAATTTAATTTCTCTTACTGAGTAAGAAGGTTAATCCCAATGTTTCTGTGACTTTAGCAATGACTTGAGACCCTAAGCAGGGTCACATAGCCAATGTGCTTCTCGGTCATGATGTTTTGTGCAGGAATAGAAACCCCGACTAAGACAGGCAATCTCCTAGTCTAGCTGATATGTTTGTAAGCCTCTGTCCCCCCAAACACCCCCATTTCAGCACCTCCTTCGTTGTGTTTTTCCTCCCCGTGATTCAAGCTCTATAATGTAGTCCCTCTATTTCAATAAACAAGCTGTCCTTTGACACAGACTCCGAGGTTGGCTGTACTCATCACTGCCCAAGGCTCTGCTTCCCAAAAGTGTGACAGTTGAAGGTTGGGGAGCCACAAGTTTTTTGTTTGGTTGGTTGTTTAGTTTGGTTTGATTTTGGTTTCTCTTTGTAGCTGTGGCTGTCCTAGAATTCACTCTGTAAATCAGGATGATCTCAAACTCAGAGCCTGCCTCTGCCTCCTGAGTGCTGGGATTAAATGCTTGTACCACTACTGCCTGGCCCAATGCACTGAGTTCTGACAGTTTTTTGTTTGGTTTTGTTTGTTTGTTTGTTTGTTTGTTTTGGTTGATAGGACTAATATTCAGAGGAACAATGATTGAGTGTTTGTGGTTTCTATCAGACTTTCAGGGACATAGGTTGCACTGGAGAGCTAGTTCAACCCTACTAAAGGCAGTTGGGAAATGTGACACAGTGTAGACCTGGATTTCTTGTATTTATCATTATTATTACTGAGATGGGATCTTGCATACTGTTCAGGCAGGCCTCAAACTCACGGTGAGCTTCCTCCTCCAGTCTCTATCCCACCCAGCACACTTTCCCATGTAATATTTGGTGCTATTGCGTCTGGATTCCCACTAGAATCAGACACTGAGACAGATGTCTGTGAGCAGGGAATATGTCCTGAAGGTTCTGTGGTCAGTATCTGCAGGAGTATGAGGCCTGTGGGCTGGGGAGAGCAGGAAATGAAACTGTCAGAGATGTAATAAAGGTCAAGTGGCCCCACAGGCTGCTCCAGAGATGGGAGGCTCTGTCTGAGTTTGCTGGCTTCATCAGGAACTACTGGCCTCAATTACCCTGCAGCCTTCAACCAGTCATTGAAGATATCCTGCTTTCAGGGAGGAAGCAATGCCCTAAGGAAGGCAGAAGGAGAACTCTGCTTGCATTTAGCTAAAGGTTATGAAGGCTACCTCTCTCAGCTGCTGGGGAAGTGGGTGCCAGTCCTGAAGATCTTCATTCCACAGCCTCCACTACAGTTCTCAACATGACTTGGCAATGATGTTTTCATACATGTACACTTGAATTCTCCTACTAGTTAGCAGTGACCTGTTGACAGATACTCAGTTGTATGGCAGATCAAAAGAAGTATAAGGATAACCATATAACTCAGTGGTAGAGTATTTTCCTAGCATAAATGAGGCCCTAGGTTAGGTCCCTAGCATGCCCCTTACCAAAGCATACAATGTAGTAAATACCAAGACTTTATAGGAAATACATAATATTTATGGATATTAATGGTGATTTAAAAAGAGTGACCTTGGGACTGGAGAGATGGCTCAGCATTGGTTGCTCTTCCAGAGGATCTAGGTTTGAGTCCCAGAATCCACATGGCGGCTCACAACCATTTGTATGTCAGGTCCAAGGGATCTGATGCCCTCTGCGGCCTCTGTAGGCACCAGAGGCTTACATGGTGTATAGCTGTACATACATGCACAACTTATATGCACATGACACTAAGAAAAAGAGTTAAAAAGAAGAACCTGTATGACTTGCCCTCCTTCCTTGGTTAAAGCTATAACTTGAAATTAGGAGTATTATTTGTAAGAATAAATACATCATAATCTTGTAAAAAGATTTTTTATTATTATTTAATTGTGTTTGTATACACACACACACACACAAACACACACACACACACACACAGAAAGTAGAGTTAGAAGCAGTTGGGAATCACCATGACTGCTGGGAATGAACTTGTATCCTCTGGAAGAGCAGCAAGTACTCTTAACCACTAAGCTATCTCTCCATTCCCTACATCATAATCTTTTTTAAAAAGGTTTTTGTTTTTTTTTTTTTAAAAATTGATTCACCTCCTCCTCTAATCAAAAAACAAAACAAAACAAAAAAGTTCTTGCTGTGTAAGCTGCAGTATGTCACACACAGTGTAATCTTTTGTCCAAAGAGCTTCACTTGCAAATGTTCATTGAAGTGAGTCATTGGTCTGATTCAAGGCCTTTGGCTTCTGCCACACTTTTTCTTTTTAAAGATTCATTTTATGTATATGAGTACATTGCCACTCTCTTAGACAGGCCAGAAGAGGGCATTGGATCCCATTACAGATGGTTGTGAGCCATCATGTGGTTGCCGAGAATCGAACTCAGGACCTCTGGAAGAGCAGTCAGTGCTCTTATCTGCTGAGCCATCTCTTCAGCCACTGCCACACTTTCAGTACTTGGTCCTCACCAGGCCTCCTCTCCCATATCCTGTTGCTGCCCTGTGTCATGAAGATCCTTCAGCTTTAGTTCTGCAGGACTGGCCCCTTCATGAGCTCCAGCAGCTCAGAGATGGGGTAGAGCTTGGGGTGGGCCAACTCAAAGCCCTGGATCTGGGCCTGGGTGGTAGCTGAGTTGGTCAGCCTGCCCACTCTCCTGCACTAACCCCATGAAGGCCAGCTCTCCCATACTTCCCTGGTGAGGGGTGGGGCCAGCTCACCCACCCCTCTCCACCAGGGCCAGTTCCACTGTGCTGCCTATATGAGCTATAAGACCCTGTCTCCATAGTGCTGCAGCTGCTGGGGTGGGGGTGGGGCAGGTCTCAAGCTCTCAAGCTCTCAGGTCCTGTCCTCACAAGCTGGCCAGGCAAGGGGTGGGGTCATCTCTCTGGCACACCACTGCATGGGCGGTATGGGGCGGGGCCCATATCATAATCTTAACGTTAATAAATATGTTTGCTTTTGATTTATCCAATCAAAACCTTTATCACTGGGTATGAGGAGGTTAGAAACCACAAGTTAAGATAAAAGAACACAAGTGTAATCATAAAGATACCCTCCCCATGACAAGTTTCTGAGTTGTCCTCACTTATTAAATAGGAATCTGAGAGGGAAACCCCTGCTAGCCCAGTTCCCTGCATTTGTGTTATCTAGGGGTATAGAGCAAATAGATCAATATCCTTAAGCCTACATTTAAAAAAATCATCATTATTTTTAAAAATCTCCCAAAGTTTCTTTTTTTTCTTTAGGAGAAAGATTGAAGAAAACTTTCCCATCTGAAGGAGGATAAAGACTTGGTAACATAAAGATAACAAGATCTAGCATAAATGGCATCTTTCAAAAATGTGACTTGGAGCTGGGGAGATGGCTCGCTAGTAAACCTACTGCTTTTCAAGTATAAAGAGATACATTTAATCTTTAGAGTCCATGCTTTAAAACATCAGGTGTGGTGGAGCCTGCTTGTCACCCACTGCAGGAGAGGCAGAGACAGGCGAATCCCCGGGCACCTGGCCTAACCGGCCTAGCCCACTTGGTAAGCTATAGGCCAGTGAGAGACTGTGTTTCAAAACTAGGGTGGATGCTGCAGAGGGACAACACCTAAAGTTGTCCTCTGTCTCCCATGTACACATCCATACATGAGGGCACACATGTGCATGAGTTCACATGCATGCACATAGACAAGTAACCTTTGACTTTTGTTGAATAGTTCAGATATTCTTAGTTCACCTAGAAGACCATTTGTTCCATAACCATATTTAGTTATGTATTAGTTGTACACACACACATATACATACACACACACACACACACACACACACACACACACACACATTACTGTGTATACAAAGGAATTAAAACATAAGGAAAAGGCATCCTCCAGTTTGTGTTTTGTTCTTGGTAGTACTGGAGATCAAGCATGGCAGATGAGTGGTCTGTCTCGGACCCACTTCCCTAGTCCAATTCCCAAATTCTAACTAGTGCTTCAGACAAGAAGCAACCTTTGTCAACCGTGGTGGGACAGAAGCATGCACACACACATCATGCATGAACTAAGAACTGTAATAAAAAGCTCCTTGCATCACTAAAGCACAGGCTGGCAAACCCAACTGCAGCTGATAATGTTTCAGGGATATTCAAAAAGTCAGATGTGCCAAGGCCTGGGTGTGCCATTTTAAAGGCCAGAACATGGAGTCTCAGCCATGGGTCTGGAAACATGGTCTCAGAAGTCCTCTCCCAGAAAAGCAGTCATGGCTTTTTAGGGTGAAACAAGGGTCGACCTCATCAATTTCATGTTTTGTCAAGTGCCAAATGTCAGCCAAGCTCTGCTTTGGAAGGACACCATACAGTGAAGTGATAGTTACTTTGAAATAGTCATTTAGATCTCAAGATAAAATTCACAGAATTCACTGGGCGCCTTTCATCCCTACACTTGCGAGGCAGAGGCAGGCAGATCTCTGAGAGTGGACTACACAGCTAGTTCCAGGACAGCTAAGGCTACACAGAGAAACTCTGCCTTGAAAAAACAACAAAAATTTCATGGAATTTTATCATTTCTGGATTTTGTGAATTTTTGTAGAATCATTTATGATATAAATAGGAGGTAGAGTCACCTCAAGTACCATGGAAGAGCAGAGTCTTAGAGGATATGGTGATCTGGGGATGGGTGTGGTCTATGCTGGGACTCCACATCCTGTGTGTGTTCTAGAAATGCTAGGAGTAGACAAAAATCCCTCCCTAAGCCAGTGTGTTCTATCCTTGTGATCTGGTCATATGCCTGGCTCTTCTTTCTCTTTTCAATTGATACATTAAATTAGCCAAGATGTCATTCCTCAAGGCCCCACCCACCATTTTTCCTTTCCTTCTATCTTTGTTCTCTCTCTCTGTCTCTGTCTCTCTGTCTCTGTCTCTGTCTCTGTCTCTCTCTCTCTCTCTGTGTATGTGTGTCTGTGTGTATGTTGTATGAATGTGTGTGCATATCTGTGTACAGATGTGCTTACCCATGCACAGTAGCTAGAGGTCAATGTTGGATATCTTTCCTTTGTCCCTCTCTGTCTTATTTTTTGAATCAGGTCTCCCATTTAACTCAAAGTTCACTGTTGTGTATAACAGTGTCCTAGTCAGCCAACGAGGCCCCAGGGTCCACCTGTCTTCACCCCTAGGCATCAGGGTCAGTGACTGGCTTTTACTGGAGGTCCAGGCTTAGGTCCTTATTGCATGGGCAGGAAGCTTTTGTCCCATTGAGCCATCTCCCCAGATCTTTAATATCTCTTCTTCATCAGGACTATATGGTCTAGAAAAAGGTGTTGTTCATGATTTGTTACTATCGAGAAAGTCACTTGTTTTCTTGTCTAGGAGTTACCATGGATGGATGCAGAGTCAGATAAGTGCATACTCAGAACAACCAAGTGCCATTAAAAAGACATGGAAGAATTTTGAAAAGTTTTACTCTAGAAATACAAACTCTAGGGCTAATATCCAATATATACAAAGAACTCAATAAGTTAGACTTCAGAGAACCAAAAAACCCTATTAAAAATGGGGTACAGAGTTAAACAAAGAATTCGCAACTGAGGAATACCAGATGGCTGAGAAATACCTTAAAAAAAAAAAAAGCAACATCTTTAATCATCAGGGAAATGCAAATCAAAACAACCCTGAGGTTCCACCTCACACCAGTCAGAATGACCAAGATCAAAAACTCAGAGGGCAGCAGATGCTGAAGAGGATGTAGAGAAAAAGGAATGCTCCTCCATTGCTGGTGGGATTGCAAGCTGGTAAAACCACTCTGGAAATCAGTTTGGCAGTTCCTCAGAAAATTGGACATAGTACTACCTGAGGACCCAGCTATACTACTCATGGCCATACACCCAGAAAATGCTCCAACATGTAATAAGGACACATGTGCCATTATGTTCATAGCAGCCTTATTTGTAATAGCCAGAAGCTAGACAGAATCCAGATGTCCCTCAACAGAGGAATGAATACAGAAAATGTGGTATATTTACACAATGGAATACTACTCAAGCTATTAAAAACAATGAATTAGGCAAATGAATGGAGCTAGAAAATATTATCCTGAGTGAGGTAACCCAAACACAAAAGAACACACATGGTTTGCACTCGCTGATAAGTGGATATTAGCCCAAAAGCTCGGAACACCCAAGATACAACTCACAGACCACATGAAGCTCAAGATGAAGGAAGACCAAAGTGTGGATACTTTGATCCTTATTGGAAGGTGGATCAAAATATCCATGGCTCACAGCCAACCAATAGACTGAGCATAGGGTCCCCAATGGAGCAGCTAGAGAAAGGACCCAAGGAGCCAAAGCGGTTTGCAGCCCTGCAGGAAGAACAATAATATGTACCAACCAATATTCCCCAGAGCTCCCAGGGTTCTAAACCACTAACAAAACGGTATATATGGAGGGACACATGGCTCCAGCTACACGTGTAGCAGAAGATGTACATTTCAGACAGCAATGAGAGGAGGGGCCATTGGTCTTGTGAAGGCTTGATGCCCCAGAGTAGGGGAATGCCAGTCTGGAAAGTGGGGGAGGGAGTTGGTAAGCAGGGGGAGGAGTGATGGGATAGGGGGCTTTCTGAGGGGTAATAAGGAAAGAGGATAACATTTTAAATGTAAATAAAGCAAATATCTAATGAAAAAAAGAGAAAAAAAAAGAAATACAAACTCTTACATTTTTCTTCAGTATAGGGGATGTAATCCCAGGGCCTCACACATGCTAAGCAATCATTCTATTACTGAGCTACATCCCCAGCCCTGAAAACATAGATTAACTCAAATATACTTCCTACCTTGGCAATATATAGATAATAATAACAATATGCCAGAAATTTATTAACCTGAAATTTTATAAAGAGTAGAATGATTTTATTGACATTAAAGTTGTGCTCTAGAATCAGAACTGTGAAGAAATACAGTTTCTTTTGTATTGTTTTTCATTCAAACAGATGAAAAGGGTTTAGTATAATAGTGAAATCTTTGTACTCCAATTCAGGTTATAAGGGCCTCTCCATTTGTAAGAAAGGTGTCCCCAATAAATAAATGAATATGTAAATGTTGGCCTTACTGCCTATTTTAAGAGGTACAATACTGTCTGCTTTACTAATAAAAATAAAAATAATTCAAGCACTTTAAACTACAATAATCCAATTACCACCATTTCCTATTCTTCATTGCTTAGTGTTACTGATCTAGAAGTGGTGGGACCTGGGAAAATGGAGCCAATACACAAGCCAGACTAAAGTCCTGTGCAGTAGCCAACTTTATTCAGTGCATCAGACAACTTATACTCTGAGGGTTAAGAGGAGTCACCCGAGTAAAGTGTACAGTTCCAAGGATAAGCCGCATGTGACACACAAATTGCATGTGACACACAAACTGCATGTGGCAAAACGTGTTTTTCTATAGAGGCATATAAGCAAATAATAATATCCAGTTGTAATGAGTAATCTGAAGGAAACACCCTCCTATCTGCTATACCTGTGATGAACACCAAACCACATTCCAAGAACAATCCCATGGTTTGCAGAAACTGAGGCCACAGACTCGTCTTGTTTTCTTGGAATTTTCTCAGGAGAACTTAGAATTCTCCTTATCTGACTCCGTTCCTGGACCATGTCCCAACAGTTTAACAAAACTGTGGCAGTGAATATATGATCCATGTCAGGTTCCCGATAACCAAATGCTTAAAAATTTTAAGAACATTTTGCATTTCTACCCCTACAGGCTTTTGTGGCCTCCCACAGACTCAAATTGATGATGAAAATAGGCTAGCTCTAGGCACCGGCTGTCATTTCTTTTGAAGTTTCAATTATTTTAGTCTTTTGGATCTGTATAATCAAAAATTTATGGTCTATTTCAAAGTGTAAGTCTTCCAGTGTTTTGCTTTTTAAAATGTGCATTCTCTTCTCAAGTGCTTCCCTTACATCTTACTGTCTGAGATAACGAATGCACTCTTCTTTCTGAAGGAAAACATGTGTAGCAAAAGTGTCTGCCTACCCACTGGCACACTAGTGGTATTAAGGTATGGGGTAACCAGCCATCATTGGACTGGATTTGAGGTTTGCTTCACAGGAAAGAATTCGTGTTTAGTGCTGTAAGGCTGGTCACAAAGGCCCTTGGGTCAGGAGGTCAAAGGCCTTAGAGGGGAACCTGCTATTGTTGTCTTGCTAAATGGACATGTTGTCAAACTGGCTTCTAAATATTTATGTCTATACACATAGATTAGTGGCTGCCCTCAGCCTTGGCCAGAGAACTGCAGTGGTTAGCAGTTACTGTGAAGACCAAATCATAACTGGTCAAAGTTCTGAGAATAAATGACTTTGTAAAAAGAATTATGTATTTATTTTATGTATATGAGTACACTGTAGCTGTCTTCAGACACACTAGAAGAGGACATCAGATCCCATTACAGACGGTTGTGAGCCATCATGATCTCTATCTCTGGGCTGAAACATGTCACTGTCTCTTCTCTTAATAGTTAATTATGTCAGGCTGGTCAATCATTTGCCCAAGGAAACAACTCTGTACAGAGGGTTCACCTTACACTGTGCTGAAGAGATGGGGATAATAATTTGCTTTTAAATGAGATGCTGAAAATGGGTCGCTGGGAATTGAATTCATGATCGCTGGAAGAGCAGCCCACAGAATAAGTGACTATTGAGAGCTTATCCATAAATAGAACCTCATCATTATTGCCCATCCCCAAAAGATGTCAACCTACAATTCCTAAGGGAAAAGTAAGTTTTATATGGAACAGGAAGGCAATATGATAACAGACTGTACTCAGAGGAGCCAGGTGCCTTGGCATTGAGTGAGGAAGCACATATATAACTTTTTTTTATTAGCTAATTAATTTACTGTGTCTGTCTTTGTGTGTGTAGGCATGAATGTTCCCCTGGGTGTATAGAGCTCAGAGGAAATCTTGGGGACTCAGTTCTTGTCTACCATGTGGGACCCAAGGATTGGACTCATAGCTTCAGACTTGGAAGCAAGTGCCTTTACTGACTAAATATTTTTTGTTTGTTTGTTTGTTTTTCAAGACAGGGTTTCTCTGTGTAGCTCTGGCTGTCCTGGAACTCACTCTGTAGACCATGCTGGCCTCGAACTCAGAAATTTGCCTGCCTCTGCCTCCCTCCCAAGTGCTGGGATTATAGGCGTGTGCCACCACCGCTCAGCCTGACTAAATGTTTTTATAGTGTATGTTCAAAATAGTTTTTCATTGCTGGGAACTGAACCTGGGCCACACACAGGTCAGCAAGCCCTCTGCCTCTACTCCACACTCTGTCATGAATTTTAGATGTTTAAGCATCTCTGTATATCTTATGTACAAAGAAAGGATGCCAACTAGAGAATTTTTAATTGGCTCTTACTGTGGTTGTTTTTAATGTCATAAAAACATTCCTCTAGAGGATCCCAAGTAATACAACTCTCAACTGGGAAATTTAAAGTTTCCAAGAATTCATGTCAGAGATATAATGGTTAATTTGGGCTTTGTTGGTTTTGTTTTGTTCTGATTTTTAGAGAGAAGTTTATTATAGATTCATGGGTATGAGTTTAAGTGTCATAGAGGTCGTCTACATGTTGGACAAGCAACTACATGGTAAAAATGGGAGGGAGACTTTAGAGAAAGAGTAAAGACTCACAGAGCAACAGCAAAAGTATGCTTACGCTCTGGCCAGCATCCAGAAGGAAGAAGAGACCAGGCAGACTTGATCGTGGTGGCTCTTAGGAACTGTGGTGGGGTGTGGGAATTCTGGGAAGAAATAGTACAGCATCTCATTTAAAAGCTAATTATTCACCCCATCTCTTTTGCACAGCTTAAGGTGAACCCACCTTACTGAGAGCTGTTTCTTTGGACAGATGATTGACTAGCTTGACATGATTAATTCTTAAGGGAGGAGACAGTGGCTTGTCTCAGCCCACAGAGAGATTCCAATCCTTTGGGTGGGAGATGATAGCATTCCCTTAGTGAGCCTTCAATGCTACTATAGCATTTCCCATTCTGAAGAGATTATCCTAAAATCATTTAGGAACCAGATCAGGAATCAGAGCCCCCAAACTCTTGTGGAATCTCTGTCTTCTAGTCATTAATAGCTTTGTATGTAAATTGATTAGACCACAAGGTGCTGCTCAGGCATTTGATCAAACATTGTTCTGGTTGTGTCTGTGAAAACACATTCTTGACAGACTAGGGCAGTGCTTCTCAACCCTCTTAATGCCGAGATCCTTTAATACAGTTCCTCATGTTGTAGTGAGCCCCAGCCACAAAATTATTTTCGTTGCTACTTCATAACTATAATTTTGCTACCACTGTATACCAAATTGTATGCAAATATCTGTGCGTGGTCTTAGATGACCCCTGAGAGAGGGTCATTCAGATCCCAGAGGGGTTGAGCACACAGACTGAGAACTGTTGACTAGATAGAGCAGACTGCTTTCTCTAATGTTGGCAGCTCCATCACATCCCTTCCTTACAGACCACAGTAGAACAAAAGTCCAAGTACAAAGTCATCTTGCATGATTACTTGATTAGTGCATTGGTCTTTTTCTGCCTTCAGACTCAAGTTGAAAAATCAGCTTTTTTTATGTTTCATGTTGTTGTGTTTTATAAAAAGAAAGAACTAGGATAGAGTGGGATATGATGAGGTGGAAGGGGGTGCCTCTGTGGGCCCATGCTGAGACATCTCTTTCCCCTGAGGGACCAGCCATATAGTATGGAATAGAGTTTATTTAGGGCATGGGGAGGGGAGTTCAGGAGGGAGTAGAGATAGAGAAAGGAAGAGAGAGGGAGAGAGGGAGAGGAGGAGGCCTACCAGGAACATGTGGAGAGAGGGGGGGAAGGGGAATGGGAAAAAGGGACAAAGAGGGTAAGAGAGTAAGAAAGGGGGGGAGGGCAAGCAGCGCCTTTTATAGTGAGTAGGGCATATACCTGCCTGTTGCCAGGTAACTGTGGGGCGGAGCCTAGAAGGAATGCTAACACTTGTCAGCTGGTTTCTTGACTGAATTAACACCACTGGCTCTTAGATCCACAGCCCTATGGGACTGTGGCAATGGCTAAGTGGTGAAGAGCTCTACTATTCTTCCAGAGGGCCAGGATTTCGTTTCCAACACCTACATAGTGCCTCACAACCATCTGTAACTCCAGTTCCAGGGAATTTGACACCCTCTCTGTTCTCTTCAGGTATAAGGCACAGACATATATGTAGAAAACACCCTGCAACATACTTGTAGAAAACATGCCCCAACATACACACAAACAGAGATTTACATGTCTAAAAAGGCATGGACATGATATGGGAGTGAGTGTGTGTCAGTGGAGGAGAACTTGCCTAGTTGTGTGCAACACTAACAAAGGAGACAAATCCCTAGACAAAATCCTTCCAAACTGAATTCTGACAAAAGACTATTACATAATGATTGCTGATCAGTGTAGTCCACCACACTAAGATGAACCTTATCATGATAAAATAATAAACTAAATGGAAGGTGGACTAGAAAGATGGCTCAATGTTTAAAAGCAAAGTCTGTTCTTCCAGAGGACCTGAATTTTGATCTTAGCATCCATGTTGGGTGTGACTCTAGTTCGAGGAGATCTGATGACCTCTTCTGGACTTGTCAGGTGCCTGTGCCGACACCCTCCCCTATACACATACATGCACACGAACACCCACACATGTCCATGGGGGACGGGAAGCACACACAGCACAGACACTCAGTTCTAAAAATAAAAAATATTTTAAAAAAATGGAATGGAATGCTGGACAGTGGTGGCACACGCCTTTAATCCCAGCACTTGGGAGGCAGAGGCAGTAGGATTTCTGAGTTCGAGGCCAGCCTGGTCTACAGAGTGAATTCCAGGACAGCCAGGGCTATACAGAGAAACCCTGTCTTGAAATTCCAAAACAAACAAACAAACAACAACAAAAAAGGAATGGAAGGTAGCTTTGCCAATTTAATGAAAGATAGTTATAAAACAAGCACAAAAGAAAGTATTAATACTAAAATCATCCTTGATGTTGAAATCCTGAAAGTTTTCTCCCAAATGCTGGGAATGTAGCAAGCTTTTCCTAGGTCGGCATTTCTAGTCAACCTTGTACTGGAGACCTTGGCATGACATTGGAGGGGAAGAAGAAAGAGAAGCAAAATTTACATGTTTAAAGGAAAGAATAAAATTGATAGTTCACAGCTAAAGTTACCGTTCTCATAGAAAATCCTGAAGGACCAAGAAGAAGATCACTGACTGAGGAGTCCCAAGATATAATGTTAACACACAAAGTCACCTGGGTTTTTATACAATGATATGGGTGATATAATGAGATGAAGACACAGGCAATAAAGTTGAAATTGCATATAATAACACAAGACATGAAATATTCATGGAATTTAAATGTGTGTAATGCCTGCACGTTAAAAAACACAAAACACCACTGAGAGAATGTAAAAGTCTAAACAAATGATGTGATAGTCCATGTGGCAGGGGAAAATTGGACAAAAATAGCAAACATGGTTTTGACAAAAAGTTGGAGACTTAAGACTTTGTATAAACCGTCTTAAGACTTACTATAAAACCACAAAAGAATGACTTGTTACACCAAAATACCATCTCACACTAACAAAGCATAGTCTTCCAATGTTTTCAAGGATGTGGGTAAATCCCTGAGATGCTAAAGTCGGATGTAGTAAGCTTGTTTCCAATGATGCTTGATACAAATGAACAGAAAACTCTAGTCCTTTGCAATGCCTTCTGGTCAAGCTGTTCCTTTCTACCTAGACTTTGCTGTGCTCCTCACCCAAACTACAAGAGTTCAGAGTAGAAAATCACTAACAGCCAAGCTTGCCTGCAAAGTCATGTGTCTGGTACATTTTAAAATAAACAGGATGTAAAATGTAGAGATGAACCTACACGTGGGTTTTGTTGAGGAAAAAAAAAAGAATGTAAAGATAAGCTTTAGGTGGCACCTTTCTGATGACTCAGTAATGAGGCACCCATGCACTAGGGTTTATAAACTGTTTTGGTGTTCAATCACTGAACCAGTAATTCTAAGCTGAACCCTGCTTGTAAATTAAACCGCTTGTTAGCTGCTCTGAGTCTCCAGGGCTCTTATTATGAAGTGAGGATCATTGTTTCTCACACCTGCAAGAGCAGTAATGACTGAATGGCTGAGCCACCTCTCCAGCCCCAGTGCCTGCTCATCCTGAAGGTCCCTAAGTGCACACCAGGTGCATGCAGTGCCTTTAGAAGCTAGAAGAGGGTGTTTGGTTCCCTGGAGCTAGAGATAACAACAGTGCTCCTCCACGTGGGTGGGTGACGGGAACTGAAACTTGATCCTTTGGAATAGCAGGCAGTGTTCTTAACTGCTGTGCCGACTCTCTAGCACTACCCCCTGCCAGCACAAATTCTTATTTACCCTTAAAATCTTAATTTACCACATAATTTACACATTTATATACTACAGTGTGATGATTTGCTACATATAAACAATAGGAAAGGATCAAATAAAAAAACCTGTCATTTCCAGCTTTGGAAATAACTATCATTTTTATATAGCTGGGAAAACCTAATTTCTACCTTTTAGTTCCTTATAAAAGGAATGATAAATTGTTGCAAACTGTTGCCACCTTGCTGGGAAGTGGGTGCTTGAACTTAGTCTTCCTCTCTACTTGTTTCTTGGGATCCGTCCCCAGACTTCCTTCTCTCTCCCCTTGCCTGCATCCTTCTGCTGTGGTTTGACTGTGAACTGTCACCAACAGGCTCATGTATTTGAACAACTGGTCCCTAGGTAGTGGTGCTTTCTGGGGAGATTGTGGAACCTTCTGCTTCTAATAGTCACTAATTGGTGGGCACAGGGCTCTAAGAGTGCAGCCTGATGTTTACAGACTACCTCTGCTTCTTCTTGAAGCCCAAGGGCTCTGGTTCCTGACCCATAGGGATATAAGAGGCCACTTGATATGCTAAGGATGGGGCCCCAGTGGCCACACCTTCTCCCACCCGATGAACTGTTTCTCAGGGCTGAAACAAAAACAACTTTTCCACTTTCTGTCTTAAGTTGCTTCTGTCACTATTTTGTCTCATTGATGAGAAAAGAAACAAAGAGACCTTCTTGGTAAGGAATGGCTACTGTTGTGCTCTGGTGTCTGTGTATGGGGATATGCTGTATGTGTTTCTGTGCCTGGGTCTTTTCAGTTAACATAAAGCCCTCTACTCTCGTTCATGTGGTAAATAAGACGATTCAATGCTTCACAGACTAATATTCCATTTTGTTTAATGCACTGCACTTTATTCACTCCCAATGGACAGCTTTTTTTTTTTTTTTTTTTTTTTTTTGGATTTGTTTTTTTCCGAGACAGGGTTTCTCTCTATAGCCCTGGCTGTCCTGGCACTCACTCTGTAGACCAGGCTGGCCTCGAACTCAGAAATCCTCCTGCCTCTGCCTCCCAGAGTGTTGGGATTATAGGCGTGCACCACCACTGCCCAGCTGCCAATGGACATCTTGGATGCTTCCATTTCTTAGTTACTATGAATAGTTCAGCACTAGTAAAATTTTTATTACATTACGTTTTTGATTTGGGATGGTACATGCTATGATGTGTGTGTGTGTGTGTGTGTGTGTGTGTGTGTATTTTGCCAGAGAAAATTGAGAGCCAGTGAGAGTAAGGACTGGCTGTAAGCCCAATGACCTGAGTTCAGCACTAGACCCCATGTAAAGGTGGAAGGAGAGAGAAGAATCCACAAAGCTGTCCTCTTGGCCCATGTGCACATGTGCAGTGGCATAAGCACCTACCTCATTCACACATCACACTGCACATAATAATAGTAAATAAAATAAAATAAAAATTAATAGTGAAACTGAAGATGGAATCCTTTTCTGTGGAAGTGGAGGCCTGTACTCTTGAGTAGAAAAAAAAATGAGTAGATCTAAGTAGCAGAAGAAAGCAATGGGAAGGAAGAAAATGGGAGACAGCAGCCACCAACAGGAAGGGTTGATCAGCATGGGATTACTTTTCTAGTACAGAGCAGGAGCTGTAAACGTGAGCTTTACTTACTTCCCTTGTAAGGTGTTGCTCATTCGCCAGTATTACATATAATGGTTCGGAGACAGACCTGAAAAATACATTTTTTCAGACAAGGTTCTTGATCGAAAAAAACATGTGGCCTGGCTAACACCATTCTAAGAGACAGGAGCTGGGTTTGTATCTATCCTCTCTATTTCACAGACAGGGAAAGAAAGGCATTACATTAGGTTTCAAAACCACAGTCCATTCTGAATTTGGAAACACAGCTGGCCTCCAGGCATTGGATACAGAATTTAGGCTGGTGACACCTAACCTGCTGGATTATGGCCAGGGTTAAAGGCCACTGCAGATGGGAAAGCCCTATTCAGTCCATCGCTCCTCCCTCCCTTATATATTTCCATTCATGTATTGGAGGGGCCGTGGCATGCGTGTGGAGGTCAGAGGACAACCTGCCGGAGGCAGTTCTCCCTGGCATATAGACCTCTAAGAGGAATCTCAAGCAGTCTAAGTGACAGGTGCTCTACCCACTTCACCCGCTCAACCATATGCTGGCCTCTATCTAGTTCTCTATGGTAGATGGTTATTATTGCTAGGAAAAATGATTCATTTTAATCAGTAATATTTGTAAGGTGAGGAAGATGATATAAGAACATTCAAGACAAGGGGAACAGATTCTGCAAAATTTGTTGTGGGACAACACAACACACACATCCTGTTCTGGGAATGTGAAATAAGAAGGTGGTTTGGGAGCTATGGTGGCAAAAGCCTCTAATCCCAGCATTTGGGATGAAAGAGAGGCAGGTGGTTCCCTGTGAGTTTAAGGCAGCATGGTCTACACAGTGAATTCCAGACCAGACTAAGATGCACAGCAAGACCTTGTCTCAAGAACAAACAAACAAACAAACAAACAAACAAAGTGGTATTGGGACTGGAGAGATGGCCCAGTGCTTAAAAGAACACACTACTCTTGCAAAGGACTGGAGTTCAGTTCCCAGAATTCGTGTCAATGGTTCGAAGTTACCTGTAACTCTAGCATCAGAGGATCTGACCTCCACAGGCTCTGGTCTGGCATTTATCTGTATAGTTCCCCACACAGACACAAGCATGTACACACAATTAAAATGAAGGAATGCATAAATAAGTACACTTCTTAAAGGTGGTATTGAGAGGGAGTCTGGAAAGTTAAGTCAGTGCTCTGGATCGTAGGTGGCTTGGGTTGTTTATACTCCAGAGTGAAGAAACTAGGGTTTGATAAGATCTTATCAGTTGGGAGAAGAGCTCTGGTGACCAGAGTGAATGAGTCATGGTGTCTGAGAGTGGAGCTGAGGGGGATGGGGTGGGGAGATTTACCAACATGCTCTGGCAGGGCTTAAGTTGAGACTTTAAAGGCTGGACCACTGAGACAGCAAAAGAAATGAAGCATCAGGATCACCAGAGGATCTGGCAACCAAGGTGAGGTAGGTGAGAGCACTGGGGATTCTGGAACTATGTGTTCCTGAGAACACCTAGCACAAGCCACATCTAGCACAACTGACCAAAGCTGGTCTGGTTGGGAAGGCCCAGGCCATGAGAAATCTTGTCTTAGAAACAAGATTGAGGACAACTAAAGAATGGTAGCTGAAGTTGTCTTCTAGCATCTACATGTACACAGAGAGAGGGAGGAGAGAGGGAGGAGAGGGAGAGAGACAAAGAGATAGGGGGGATGGAGGGATGGGGAGGGGGAAAGGGCGAGGGAGAGGGAGACTGCTGTGACTATGGATATGCCTTCCATACTCTTAGAAGGACAGGAAGGTGGTAAGATGCTGAGAGGACATTTGAGAAGTAACAAGCTCGTGGCAAAAGCAGGCGACACTGCTTGCTTATGATTTGGGTTGGATGGTGCAGGTTGGCTCAGAGACAAGATAGGTGGGGTAACACTTGACAGGTAGGCGGTGGAACTTGGTGTCACAGAGAAAGCCATGAAACCACACCACTGAAGGCCAGATGTTCTTCCTTACTGACACTGAGAGTTTTCTGTAAACTCCAAAGGCTTGTCTCCTAGCTCTGTCTTTACTCTGGGTTTCCCACTTAGCCCTGCTGCTGCTGGGATATATATTTGTAGTCATCAGATGTGACAAATACTGACATGTGCAAGTTTTCTTTTAAACATCAGCACATTCCAGCTTTCCCTTCTGTTTCCTACTTATTTTAGTGTTGATATTTATTATATATAATATATATATATATTATTATATACCTTCTTTGTTTGTCTTTTGAGATAGACTCTCAGGTAGCCAAGGCTAGCCTTGAACTTGCTATGTAGCAGAGCTGGATTCCTCAACCTCCCGCAGCCACCAATTACAGGAATGTATCACTATGCTTGACTCTACCTTTGCTTTCAAACACTAACTCACCTCTGTGACAAACAGTCTGGCATTCTAAGCCAGTAACATCATGCCTAGAGATTGTGAAAGACCAGTTGACTCCAGCCACCTTCCTTTCTTCACAAAACAGGAGGAACCCTGGAGCAAGATCACAGCTCGCACTATGCTGAGTATGTTCCCTGGCTGGTTAGCACCCAGCCCTCCCTCCCGGGTTCTTAAGCCCACTCTCCATTCCTCCTCAGTAGTTGTTTTGGCCACTTCCTGCAGCAGCCTAGCTGGGCTGCTAATTAATGGGGCCTGCCTTATTTTATTCTGGGCCAGTGTATTTTGAACCAGGTAACTGAAGTACTGTCGAAGAAAATTGGAGCAGGATTTATTTTGACAATGTTGTCTGAGCTACTGGATGTCTGTCTGTCCCCGGGGAGATACAGGCTGTCCTTCCTGAATCTTGTTTTTCAGATCCTTTCTAGCCTGTGATATGTTCCACATCTTTCAAGTAAACTCTTTCTAGAGTTAGCTTCTCCTGGTTTTAAAAAAAAAAAAAAATTAAAACTTGAGGCTGATGAGAGGGCTTTAGTGGTGAAGAGTTGCTGCTCTTCCAAAGACCAGAATTAGTTTCTAGTACCCATATTGGTAGGCTCACAATCACCCACAACTCTATCCCCAAGGGGTCATATGGGTCATCTGTTTGTCCTTCACAGATACACAGATACACACACACACACACACACACACACACACACACACATTTTATAAATAAATAAGACAACTCCATTTCTGACACAAGTAGAAAATATTTACAATAGTCTGGCAAATTTATCTGCCTTGCTTTGGGAAATCAAGAATGAGAGAGATGGATTACGGGTATCTAATGAGGGGGTTGGTAGCATGACTCAGTAGTAGAGTCTATGCCTACCGTGCCTGAGTATAAGGGTCTGAGCTTGGTCTTCAGCATTGCATGAAGGACAGAGGGAGAAGAGAGGAGGGGAGGGGAGGGGGAAGAGCGGAGAGGAGGGGGAAGAGAGGAGAGGAGAGGAGGAGGAAGGAAGGGGAGGAAGAGAAGAAAGAAAGAAAGAAAGAAAGAAAGAAAGAAAGAAAGAAAGAAAGAAAGAAAGAAAGAAGGAAAGAAGGAAAGAAAGAAAAGGAAAGAAAGAAAGAAAGAAAGAAAGAAAGAAAGAAAGAAAGAAAGAAAGAAAGAGAAAGAAAGAAAGGAAGGAAGGAAGGAAGGAAGAAAGAAAGAAAGAAAGAAAGAAAGAAAGAAAGAAAGAAAGAAAGAAAGAAAGAAAGAAAGAGAAAGAAAGAAAGAACATATATAATAATGAGCTGTCAGAGCCAGGTATGGTGTGCATGCCTGTAATCCTAGCATTCAGGAGACAGAGGCAGAAGGGGTAAACAGGGAGTGAAAAATCAGCCCGTGCGACGTAATGAATCCTAACAATAAATAGACAGACAGGCAGACAGAGAGCTATTGTATTAAATGCTAGTTTGTCTGTTTTCCTTACATTTAATCAAATCACTTTCCACAGTTGCTCACAGCCGGCACCAGGGAATCATCGCTGGTTTTGCTTATGAAATAGATGAGACTAGGAGACATTTACTGTCTAAGGAATCAAAACCAGAAATACTCTTAGGAATAGTTTTATCATAGTAAACAAGGGACAAAGAGATTACACATGAAATGTGGTTATATTCCAAACATGTATGGACATAGTGTGTGCCTAAGGTGAGCTTTGTAGATATAACATGTGGGGATGGTCTGTGGTTACAGTCAATTCTTTATTTAGCTTTTTGACATAGAGTTTCACGAAGTGGTGAATTAGTTAAGCCACTTTGGCTGGGGAGGGGGATGTGGAAGGGGATGTCACACACCCAAGAGCTCTTTGGATTGGTTAAGGAAAGATACACATGGCAGCTAATTTTGATATGCCTTGACTAGCTCAGTGGCTGAACTGTTCTAAACCTCCTTGAAGCTAGCAAACACTCCCCTCTAGTATTCCTGAGTCAACATCTTTTAAAATCTATATTTCATCTCTGTTACCCCAGATTCTGACATGCTGGAGGGCCTCTAAGTCTGCTCTCTTCTCTCCTGTCATGGTGATTCCCTGTTTTTCCTTTCTTCTTCAGTCCCTTGCTATACAGTTTAAAAGTTCTGCTTCTGTCTGCCTGCCCAGCCATTGGCTGTATGGCAATTGTTTATTACCAATCAAAGCCAGCTGGCAGCAGGGACCCTGAAGTTTGGAATTGATGAGGCTTTTGAGAGCTGAATTAAGACAAAGCATTAGAACCAATTCCCAACAGTTTCACGAAGCCTCAAATTTACTATGTAGCTTAGCCTGACCTTGAACTCCTGATCCTTCTGCTTCCAACCCTCTGAGTGCAGGGATTACAGCCACCATGTCTGACTTATAAACAACTCTAAGGAAAAAGGTACCCTATTAAAAATTTTACAATGGTTTGGGAATGTCCTGTTTTGCTTTCTGTTGCAGTGATAAAGACTTTGTCCAAAAGCTATTTAAGGAGAGGCTATATTTGGCTTAGTGATCCCAATCATAGGGAATTCAGGGTAGCAACTCAAGCAGGGAAGGGACCTGGAGGCAGGAACTGAAGCGGAGACCAAGGAGGAATGCTTGCTTTCCCAAGGCTTGCTCAGCCTGCTTTCTTATATAACATAGACCTACCCGCCCAGGGACTGCAATGCCAACAATGGGCTAGGTTCTTCCACATCAATCATTAATCAAGAGAATGCACTGGGTGTGTTATCACATGTCTTCTATTCTAGCATTCAGGAAGCAGAACAGGCTGTCTGGGCAAGTTTAAAGCATGCATGGTCTACGTAGCAACTACGTCAGCTAAGGCTATAAAGTGAGACCCTGTCTCATAGAACAAAACAAAACATTAAAGAAAATGCCCCATAGACTTGCCTACAGACCAGTGTGCTGGAGGTAGTTTCTAAATTGAGGTTCCTATTCCCAAATGATCTGCATTTAGTATGTCTAGTTGACAAAAACAAAACAAAACAAAAAACAAAAAACAAAAACAAAAACAAAAAACAAACCCACACAGTATTAGTTTTATAGTAGATTTAAAATCAAGGAAGGTTGTAAGGGACATGTTTAGAAAAAAAGCTTCTAATATGGACCAAGAAATGTCCTATAGTACAGGGTAAGATAACAGTGCTGAGGAATAGTTTTAGGGATGTGGAGGGAGAGATCATATTTGGTTGAGAGAAAACCAGAAAGGCTTTGCGGAGAGCTCTGGAAGGGTGTTTAGAAGGAGGACCGCTGCAGCAGACACTTTAATGGAAGTATAGATGTTTGTTTGTTTGTTTGAGACAGGGTTTCTCCGTGTAGCCTTGACTGTCCTTTAATTTACTCTGTAGACCAGGATGACCTGGAACTCAGAGATTTATGTGCCTCTCCCTCCTGAGTACTGGGATTAAAGGCATGCGCTGCCACAGAATTAAGAGAAAATCTTTGTAAAGCTATTAATGGTAACAATCACAAGTGGTGTTTTAGAATGTTGACTTTAGGTAGAGGTTTGTCCAGATAGATAGGATGCTTTCAGGACAAAGGGATAAAATGGTGGGAGCTTGGGGAATTGGTCTATACTGGTGAGCTACTGTGGCTATTTCCAAAGTAGTGGGGGCTCTCTAACATGTGGACTCTCTAACAGTGTATGCTAAACCTCTTTCTCAAGTCTTTCATTGTAGTGATGGCAGGGTAGAGACCTAGGAGATGGCTGTACTTAAAAGAACAGCCTTGAGAAACAGCTAGGTGTTGGTTGGTTCATTGGGTGAGGAGGAGATCTTACTAAGGAGAAGAGCAGGGTCTTCCTCGGAGATTCACTCTAACCCTTCTCCACTGAGCTCTGGGTCTGATCATGACTTGGATTGCTCTACACTGCTTGGCTTCCTAAGACAAGTTTGGTTTAAAAGGGATTTGAAAAACAGGAGAATCCGAGAGTTTGCTTTGGGCTGGCTTGACACTTATCCATTTCTCCTGTCAGGGGACACACTATTCATGATTTTCCTTTCCAGCTCCTTGAGGTTCCCTTTCCTCCTCCTTTTGAGTTCAAGAGAACGAAGTACTCGGCTTCTGAGTTCATCCTACCTTTTGTCTTTTCCCTCAAGCAGACATTTTAATCGGCTTCCCACTATGTAACAGATATTGCACGCTTATTTTGGCCTACACCTTTAGAAGTTCCCATGATCACTTGACCTTAGTATTTTGGGGCCTATGGGGAGGTCCAGCATCTCTATGAACCATGTGGCATAGCAAAGCACTTCAAGACCAGCAAACAAAAGAGAGGAAGAGGAGGAGGCTGGAGTGCCATGATCCCTTTGAATGTCCTTATGACCTAAAGATCCCACACAGAGTACCATCTCCCTTTTCAAGGTTTCATCACATCCCAATGTGCTGAGCTGAGTAGCAAGCCTTTAGCACAAGGGCAGGAAGAACAAGATGTAAAGAATAGCGCCTGCCTGTGATCAGTCCCCAAAGCCCTAGCAATTTACCCCAGTACTACAGTTCATTTTACTTCCTGTTGTGGCACTGATTTCACTTTTTACATTATGCATGGCAAACCATTATATAGCTATTTAAATGCTGACCAGACATGTAACTCCAAGCACCAAGATTGTTCTGGTTTTGAGATAAGGTCCCACTGTACAGCCCAGACTGGCATCTAACTCACAATGGTCCTGCTGTAGCCTTCCAAATGTTGAGCTTACCTCAGATACCATCATGCCTAGCAACTGCAGCTGTTCTATTACTGGTTGACAGCTTTCCTGTATTGGAACCAATAGCAAAATGTAACGTCAACTATAAGTTTTTTTGGCCTTTGGCCTCCCACCCAGACGTTGCTGTGTAACTGAGGAGAGACCTTTGTAGTCAAAGTAAATTGTTTAACACTGACCCTGCATTGTCCAAAACAGATGCTAATCTATACACAGAGAGAGCTTTGCTCCTACGGGTGAAGGAAAGCATTTCTGAAACTGGATTCTCGTAAGATGCTTCTACAGAAGTCTTCTGGGTGTTGCTGCCTCTCTGCTGCCAAGTGTTTAGCCAGCAGAAGTTTCTGTAGCCACCACCTGGAACTGGCCTCATTCCTAGAACGTTTCTGAAGCTAGACCTGTGGTCATAACATTCATTGACTTCACACTGACTCTAACTTCGGTTCCTGTGCTGGTGTGAGAAACCCAGTTCTTGGATTTTCATAGCCATATTTGCATTTCCTCCTGCTGGAAGTTTTTCTTCTGAGCATCCCATTTGCTTTAAGCATAGAAATTTCTTTACTCTCCCAAATCCAGTAGATTCCCTGATCTTGACTTGAATGTTGAGTCTACTTAGCTGCCTCCATCATGACCTGACTTTTTGGTGTGTATCTGCTGAACACACTTGTGTCCTTGTATGCCCATCCTTACCATCACAGATGAGCTGTGCTCTGGTTCCCCCTTACCCACCTCACCTGCAGAGCTGGCTTCATTCTTCAGCTTTTATTATCACACAAGCTTCATAGAGTATTAGTAGAACTGAGCACATTTTTCACGCTATGGTATGTGCTTCACAACACTGTGAGAATGTGGATTCCATACACTTAGATTCACTTAGAAAGTTAGTCCTCATCCGGGAAAGGGGAAATCATTTGGAATGTAAACAAAGAATATAGAAAATAAAAATATTTTTAAAAAAAGCTAAAAAAAAAAAAGAAAAAGAAAGTTAGTCCTTCGTTTTATCAGGTAGTGATAGTGGCTAAAGGATATTTAATAACTTTCCCTGGTTACAAGGGAACAGAGGTAGGAGTGCATACATCCCAGTAGGGAAATTATTATATCAACACAAAGAGGAGTGTTTGGTAAGTTAATGAAATTATGAATGAAAAACAAATTACTACTGGCTGAAGAGGTTGTAGATTAGGAGATGGTCCATCAGGAATAATGAGGTTCTTATGGCCAGTTGACATGACTAGTGTACTCACTGGAAACCAACTGCGTGTCTGGGTGGGGTCGAGGATAGATGGGTAAAGCGGGGGTGGGGGGGGTGGGGGAGAGACAGAGAAGAGAAGGAGGAAGGAAGGCAGGGAGGGAGGGAGGGAGGAGTGTCTTAGAAAACTTGATACATGGGATAATGGGATGGGGTGGGCAAAGTGAATGCAGAAAGGTAGTCAGCCAGTAATCTGGACCTCAATTCCTTCCTTCTCAGGAGTTAGCAACCAGCTCTCATCTTGTACCAAGAACAGAACCCAGGTCCTTATACAAGCTAGGAAGCGAGCTCTATACTGTTATGTCTCTAAGCCAGATTTTCTCCAAGGGTCTTATTCAACTGACTGTATAAGGCTTCTGCACATTGTGGAGGATAATCTGCTCTGCACAAAGTCTATTGACTTCAGTGTAATGTTGTCTAAAACATTTAATTTCATTGAGAGGAGGAATTGACTAAACAATATATAGGTAGCATGGTCTATTCAAGTAGACCCATACATTAACCCAGGAAAAAGAGAGAGGCTGTTACTCAGGTGGGAGATGAATGAATGACCTGGCGTTGTTAGATTTCACAGTATGAAGACAGCACTTGGGCCACAGAGGGCAGACAAGGTACAGTTAGATTTATATAGAAATATTTTGAAGGTTGTTAGGTCAGCTTCCATGTGTGATGGGTCACATCCCAGCAAACCTATCTTAAGCTGAAAAAATGTGTAAGAACAAAATACATTCATTCCATGCAGCTCCTTGATATTGTAGTTTATAAGCGCTTATTATAAATGTCCCACCATGGAGCAAAAGCAACGTAATATGAAGCTTAGACCACACTGAAGTATTGGCTGTGTCATGTGGCTCACAGGGAACCGAGGCTTGCTGTTGGCTAGAATGACAAGAAAGTTTGGTACATTGGTAGCTTGGAAAAAGTTCAAACATCAAAGTGTGATATGTGGATTCTTCTTGACATGTGTTCCTTTGGCAACCATTACAGAACTGAAAAATCTTAAGTCAAATTACTTTCAGCCAGAGTTACAAGAGACAGGGCAAAGATAAGAAACCAATCTAGTGTTATGTAGACATAAAGGGGAAAACTGAATTTTTTTTTTTTAGGGTTTTTTTTTCCCCCCCGAGACAGGGTTTCTCTGTATAGCCCTGGCTGTCCTGGAACTCACTCTGTAGACCAGGCTGGCTTCAAACAAAAAACTGATCATGTGCTGTGTATCAGGTTCCATTACAGCTTTCAGATACTTTATCTTATTTAATACTCTTTTTTAAAGAATTATTTATTTGAGGACTAGAGAGATGGCTCATCGGTTAAGAGTACTTACTAACTGCTCTTCCAAAGGTGCTGAGTTCAAATCCCAGCAACCACAACCATCTGTAATGAGATCTGATACCCTCTTATGGAGTGTCTGAGGACAGCTACAGTGTACTTACATTTAATAAATAAATAAATCTTTACAAGAAAAAGAATTATTTATTTTATGTATATGAGTACACTGTAGCTGTCTTCAGACACATCAGAAGAAGGCATTAGAGCCCTTTACAGATGGTTGTAAGCCACCATGTGGTAGCTGGAAATTGAACTCACAGAACCTCTGGAAGAACAGTCAGCACTCTTAACCACTGAGCCATCTCTCCAGCCCTTACTTAAAATTCTTAACCATTCTGCACATAGGTACTTATTGATCAGTGCAACCCTGTGACCTCTTCTACCCTTCCCGGGGAACTTGTTGAAGGTCTCATAACTAGTTAGCAGAGGAGATAGGATGCAAACCCAAGTCTAATTCCAACCCAGGCCATCATTAACAAAGCTGACAGCAGGAGAGCTGAGGGGGCAGACTCTAATAACATGGCGGCACTGAAAGAAATTAGCAAATCAGATATACCAGAGCCAGAGACAATGGTAACTGGCAGGTTTGTAACCTGGCATGTATTTTACCAAGATGGATGTTCAGGAAAAATAGAGTACTCTGCATTAGAAGCTAGTTTCAGAAGATACAGGGGCAAATTTGGAGTTGTTCAAGAAAATGTTCCTTGAGGCAACTGTACAAAGTGGTTCTCAGTGACCTAGAAGTGGACAAAGCTACCTGACCTCATCGAGGTTTCGGTTTCAGTGGAGAGACAAAGACAGACAGAACATATGTAAACTGCAGCTTATGTCAATGACAGGGGCTTACTATGACCAATAAAGCAAGGAGAAGAAATAGAGAGCTTGGGGACAGTTACAGGAGCCCTGGCAGAGAATCCGAGGACTGACAACCTCAGAGAGGAGAGAGTCAACAAATGTCTCTGGTGTGCACCTTTTAGCTTTTAGCTTTCATGCTTGGATACAGTATACTGTGACCCTCCTCGCCCCCATTTCCTTCTCTTATGTCCCCAACTCCTGGAGATCCCTTTTTTCTCTCTAGTTAATCTCCTGCTCCTTTCATGTCTTTTACATACCCATGAACCCCTTTTAAAGTTTTGTTATTTTTAATAATGTGTACTTTGTATGTATGTATGTATATGTGCCTGTGGTGGCCAGAGGCATCAGATTTCCTGGAACTAGAATTACAGGTGTTTGTGAGCTGCCTTACATGAGTATTTGGACCCCAGCTTGGGTCCTCCTGACGAGTGGTATGTGCTCTGAATTTGTTGATAATGTCATACAATCTATTTTGATCATATTTACCTCCACTTCTAATTCACCCAAGATCCATTCCCCATACCTTTACCTACCCCAACTTCATGTTTCTTTCTTTAGAAAAAAAAATTCACTCACTGGCTTGAATGTAGGCATCCCTGGAAGTGCAGTTGCCCAACCAGCAGTCACATCCTTAGAGAAAACTGACATGCCTTCCCAAAGCCATCAACTGTCCCTAGCTCCTCAGTTAGGGATTTGGGCTAGTGAACCTTTTAGTGAACCTTTTCCCACTCTGTGCCAGAATGCTGACTGGCTTGATTTTTGCAGGTCTTGGGCAGGTAACATCAGCTGCTCATGGGTGCTGTGGTCATCCCTTGTCCATTAGACAGTAGAACTTGAAAGGAATATAGTGATAACTCTGACAATGTTTCAGCTGTTCTGCATTGTTTTAACTTAGGTCTTTTGTGATTCTGTAATTGTTTTAACATGGTTTTCAATTTCTGTGAAGCTTTGCATTGTAATTTTGATGGCAATTTCATTGAATTTGTAGCTTGCTTTCTGGTGGGATAGCCATTCTCACATATTAATCCTACTAATTCATGTGCTGGGGCAGTCTTTGCATCTTCTGGTGTCTTCTCTAATGTCTTTCTTCAGGTCTTTAAAGTTTTCATTGCTCAGGTATTTCATCTCCTTGGTTAGGTTTATTCCGAGGGTTTCTGTTGTTGTTTCTGGCTATTGTGAATGGATTGTTTCCCTGATTCCTTTCTTAGTCTGTTTGTTTGTTTGGGGTATTATATAAGAGGGCTACTCATTTTGGTATTATCTTGTGACTGACACTTTGCTGAGTATTTCCTGATAGGATCTCTCACTTACAGAGGGAGGTAACATGCAAATAGCCATCCTTTGCCTTCTTCTGGTCTAGCTCTGTACACCTTCTGTTTTCTTCTCTTGTCTGGCTGCTCTAGCCAGGACTTCAAGACCTCTCCTGAATATGCTTAGTGAAAGTGAACACCTTGGCTTTTTCCTGATCTCGGTGGGAATGGTTCAGAGAGGTTTGTTTTGTATTGCTTTGTTTTGTTTTCATTTGATATGATGGTGGCTATCAGTTTGTAGCAGATGTTATGATATACTCCATACTTAGTCTCAACAGGACTTGTTTTTGTTTATGTTTTGAGACAGGTTATCTTTGTGTAAACGTTGGTTGTCATGGAATTAGCTTTGTAGACTATGGCTGTCATAGGACTAGCTCTGTAGACTATGTTAATGATCAAGTGGTTCCTATCTTTGAGTCTGTCTTATGTGATGAATCATACATATTTACTTATGTAAATTAATTTACCTATGTTGAATCATACCTCCAAGTGTGGAAAGACATCAACTTGATTATCATGAATGATCCTTTGAGTGTGTTTTGAATGAAGTTTCCAAGTATTTTATTGAGAATTTGTGTCTATGTTCAGACAAAGACACAGAGAGATTGGCTTATAGTTTTCTTTTGGTGTTGTTGTTACATTTTTTTCTCCATTTAAATAATTTCTATCCTGATTTTCCTTATTTCGCTCCATCTGCTTTAGAGGTTAGTTTTGTTTTGTTTATCCAGTGCCTTAAGGTTCATTGTGAGCTTGTTTATTTGAGATCCCTCTGATACTTTAAGCACTTAGAGCTATAAACTTCCCTCTTGGGACTTCACTGTATCTCAGAGATTGGGATATGCTGTGTTTGTTTATCATCTAATTCTAAAAATTTTTAAGTTTCCTTCTTGATTTCTGCAGTGATCTCTGAATCAGCATTCAATAATTGTTTAATTTCAATGAGTTTGTGTTTCCTATAGTCTTCTTTTGCTATTTACTTCTAGCCTTTTACCATTGTAGTCAGAGAACAGAGTGTTGTTACAATTTTCTCTATTTGTTGTTTTCTCTCTATCTGCTTGTTTTGTTTCCTAATATGTGATGTATATATATATATATACATATATATATGTATATATATGTATATATATATATATATATATATATATATATATATATATATATATATATATATATATATTTGTT
This sequence comes from Apodemus sylvaticus, assembly GCF_947179515.1. Taxonomy (NCBI): domain Eukaryota; kingdom Metazoa; phylum Chordata; class Mammalia; order Rodentia; family Muridae; genus Apodemus; species Apodemus sylvaticus. The sequence continues at coordinate 64,570,696 of NC_067479.1, forward strand.
TTTTTCGAGACAGGGTTTCTCTGTGTAGCCCTGGCTGTCCTGGAACTCACTTTGTAGACCAGGCTAGCCTTGAACTCAGAAATCTGCCTGCCTCTGCCTCCCAAGTGCTGGGATTAACGGCATGCGCCACCACTGCTTGGCCCAATATGTGATAAATTTTAAAGGAGATTTCATGGGGTGTTGAGATGATTGTAGTGTTTGTTATTTGGGTAAAATGTTCTATTTTTTTTTTCTTTTTAATATTCAGGCTTCTGCAGGCAGTAACACTATGCCATATCCAGGTATGGTGGTGTGAACATGCTTGGTCTAGACAAGGGCACTATTAGAAGGTGTGGCCTTGTTGGAAGAAGTGTGTCACTGTGGGGGTGGGCAATGAGACTCTCCTCCTAGTCATGTGGGAGATAGTCTGCTCCTGACTTCCTTTGAATGAAGATGTAGAATTCTCAGTTTATTCTCCAGAACCATGCCTGCCTGGACTGAATCTCTGAAGCTGTAAATTAGCCCCAATTAAATGTCCATTATAAGAGTCACATTAGTCATGGTGTCTGTTCACAGCAATAGAAGCCTAAGTAAGATACCAGGAGACCACATTTTACAGTATTCCTCTCTATCCTCTGCTTTTAGTTTCTTTACCCTCACTTCCATGATATTCCCTTTTCTAAGACTGGGAGCTGCACCAATCTGTTGGCTGTAAACAAAAATTTTCAGACAGCAGTTAGAGTACATGTCCATTTAGCAAAATACCAGCAACCATCAATATCACTGATGGCCATAGGTCTTATGACCAAACTTTTGACTAGGTGTCTTAGTTACTTCAATATTGCTGTTACAACACACTGCAGCCAAGGCAACTTAAAAGAGGTCTCATTTGATTGAACTTACAGTTTCAGAGGGTTAGAGTCCAAGATGGCGGAGCATAGAAACGGCAGTAGGAACAACTGAAAACACATCTTGATCCAAAAGTAGGAGGCAGAGAGATCAACACTGAGAACTGTGAGAGTCTCTTGAGACCTCAAAGCTTGTCCAGTGACACTCCTCCAACAAGGCCACACCTCATGATTATTCCTGAATAGTTTTATCCATGGGGGACCAAGTATTTAACATATGAGTGTATAGGAGTAATCCTCATTCAAACCATCACAGCAGGATTACAGTACCAGCCATGGATTGCCTCCCATGGAGTATGATCCAATTGAGAAGTGGTTGGTCACTCCTGGAATGGTCAAGGCCCCATTAAACCCACAAGTGTATCTTGGGTGATAGCTTGTTGAGATCACTGATGGCTTTTCTGTCCAGTAGCCTGAGTAGCATCCTCTGACATGATGAAAGCTAATCAGCGGAGAGGAAGCTTCCCATTCGGGAGTTTTGTGCAAAGTTGTTGTGATGTGACTTCTGTATTTAAAGCATTATTTTGGATGCAGAGTTCACAAGAATGTGAAGTAGAATAAAGGTGAGAAGGCCTATAGCCCAGGAAGAAGGTTACAATCACAATCTAGGCTAATTGTACCCAGACAGAGGAAATGTGGTCATACTCTGCATGCATTTTTAAAACTAGCAGAATGGATATGTGGATACCCAGATGTGACATATAAGAGGAGAATGGAGGGACTTTAGAGCAGAATACCAGAAAGATCTTTGCAATGCTAAGGAGAGAACAGTGATGGAGACAGAGATCTGAGAAGCACTCACAGTAGTGCCGATCACACAAGACAAAGAAAAGCAAGTGGTGAGCATGGGGAAACACAGAGCATGGGAAGTTAGTGGAGCACATCAACCCTCAGCAGCACAGAAGGTGAGGGTATAAAAGGAAGCCATGGCTACGGAGGAAGCAGACAGGCTGCCACCGATTACATGGGACTTTGTACTTTGTGACATTCTGTGAAAGAAATGAATCAATATTGCCCAGTACTGTCATTTTAGAAAGTCCGGTGGTGATAGGATCTAGTCCTGTGTATGACTGATCATCATAGAATACACCTGGCAGCAGGCAGAACTTTGGGGATAGCAGAATGACCATTTGTATCCTTCTACCATCTTGTTGCTTTTACTTCCGGCTGCTCACTCTGTACTTATGAATTATGTGTAACTCATCTGTGATGAGCGAGTCTATTCATCTCAAGCGCAGTAACTGACATTTGTTTGGGTTATTTTTCTTTTTTATGTATAAAACACTAGAATTAATGTCCAGTTCACTTTTGTGCTTACAAATCCTTAAAGGGAGTAAAAGTTGACTTCACTGGGCTTTTCTTTACACACTTGAGCTCCATGTGAGAGCCCTCCTCGATCCCCCTGCCTAACACCACCCCACCCCACCCCTGTGTGCACTAACAGTAAAGTCTCCATTCAGCTGCTGAGAGGTCTTCTCTGCTCCACTTCCCAGTAAACTGCTCAGTTTTCCTTGCATACACCCCAGGCTCAGGGAAGCATCCCACAAATGCCCCTCACCTTGACTGATTTGGATTTGAGTTTTCTTCCTAATCCCAGATCAGCAACAAACTCCCCATGGCTGCGTTTCATCAGCTACAATCAGCTGTGTGGCTCTAGTCCAGCCTCTTCTGCTTCCTCACCTCCCTCCGGCCCTCTCACCCAGTGAAGCGCCTCCTTCTGCCCTGTTCTGTTATGGACTGCAGGAACTTTCTTCTAGTGGGAGTAGTCATCCCACCACTTGGTCCTTTCCCACAGCTTTGTCAGAACACACTGAGGACAGTGTGCACTATGATTTCCAGCAGCCCTCAAGATTCTTCTAGCACATAATAGATTCCAGCCTCAAGATTTTTAACTTTAGAAGCTTTTAAAAAAAAAAACAAAAAAACATGTGATTGTACATTTTCTTACCTATACTCATTAGCATAGAAAGAATATGCATGAATTTGCAGTTGCAGGAGCCAACACCAGGAGCATAGCACACATATGCCAAGCATTGTTTTTTTTTAAATAAAGTTTTTTTTTAAAGATTTATTATATGTAAGTACACTGTAGCTGTCTTCAGACACACCAGAAGAGGGCGTCAGATCTCATTACAGATGGTTGTGAGCCACCATGTGGTTGCTGGGATTTGAACTCAGGACCTTCGGAAGAGCAGTTGGTGCTCTTAACCGCTGAGCCATCTCTCCAGCCCACCAAGCATTGTTTTTTATATTTTGCTTTAATACTTACAGCAATATTCCATGCTCAAGTGCTAGTGTCATGCTCATCTTTCAGGCAATTAAATGACATGCAGCCCACACAGCCAGGAACGGACTCGAGTCAAGCTGTCTGGCTCCACGGTCCAGCCTGAGTGTCCCACACTCCTCCGCTTCTGTGGTTGCTCAGAATGAGAATTTCACTGATTCTGTCGTGAAGGTCCCCTGGGGACTGTCACTGAACGTGGCGCTCAGCCCTCACCGCCCTCTGCCACTGAGAAATAGAAAATGCTCTCTGACATTTCAGAGAAATGTTTTCTAGCTGAAGGTTTCCAGGTGAGGCCCAACAAGAGAAAAGTGAACATCAAGAAGGCAAAAAAAAAGATGTGGAAAATATGTGTGTCATCTGTCGATGTGTCCACCACTCACCTGGTTTTTTCAAAGTTTCGTACATTTTAAATAAATGTATAACTTTTACAAATGTTTCAACTTTCAAACACATCAATATAGCTGCTGGGCAAAGAGCAGGCATGGTGCAGGATGCGGCTGTTCTGAGCTGTGCCTGCAACCCTCTTTTCTTTCTTATGTGTGAGGCTAAATGCTCTTGGATAGTCTAATGCTCATTATAAAAAAGGTAAAGTCTACTGTTTACCAAGAGCCTGGCAAACTTTTTAATAGTGCAAAGGTAAACTTGAATCCAGCCAGTGCCAATCTTCAAGGTCACAATCTGAAAGTCATGGTTTTCTTCCTGTTTCCTTTTGGCTCTCAGACTTGAGAACATTACACAAATGCCCATTGTCCTTTACCACCTCCAGTCCTTCCGCAAGGAGACCAGGAGTAAAAGTGGACTGTGCATTGTTCTCTAGGCGGAGCTAGACCCTTTGAGTGGACTATACAGTGAACACTGACTCTCTAAGGTCATCATATAATGAAATCACCTTATGAGGCTGAAATGTGGACTTCCATTGCTTTAATTTTTTTTCAGATTTATTTATTGATTTTATATATTCACCATTGCTCTCTTTAGACACACCAGAAGAGGGCATCGGATCTCATTACACATGGTTGTGAGTCACCATGTGGCTGCTGGGAATTGAACTCAGGACCTCTGGAAGAGCAGTCAGTGCTCTTAACCACTGAGCCATCTCTCCAGCCCCCTTGGTTCTATTTTAAGTGACTGCTCCCCCAATAGCTCCCCCAATAGGTCCCCAACAAGGCGGGGAGCTCTGTGCTGGAAGGACTACAGTCACTCAGGGAGGAAAAATGAGCAAATACAAGGCATATCCTGAAATAGAAACATCTAGAACTTGTACTCCTATTTTTGCTCACTTATTAAAATAGCCTGCCAGTCTGAAACATCTTGATTCTACAACATATCTTAGGAGTTATCAGCATCGAAGAAACAACATTAGGTTCTGTCTGTCCTCTCCTGCCTGCAACACGTCTCTTCCATAGTGTCCTGCCAGAGCTTGGAAAATACAGCGGATGAGACAGATCCCTTCATGTCCCCAAGTATTTCAAATTTAGGTCTCTTATTATTAGAACAATCTAATGACACAGAGATTTTAAAAAAGAATTTCCCTTTGAGTGCCACACACCTCACCACACAGCAAAATGTTTAAAGTATACATTACAAATCAGACAGTGGAAGTCACTCACAGAAATGTTTTCAAAGTTTCTTAAGATTTAACTAATTGAAATGTTTTGATATATTTTTATAGCTGAGAAAGTAAGGTTAGACATACGTTAGAAAGCACTTTACCCACAATGCATTACACATTGTTGTTTCAGCCTTAAGCCATGCCCACCATGGTGCACAGTTTTTACCTGCCCCTTCCTTGGGAAAGGGGTAAGGAGGCTGAGAGAAATGTATTTCTAGCACTTTCCAGGCTCTTGGTAGGAAGGAATACGGCAGGGATGTGCAAGCAGATTTGTGGTAGCTTCCTGCCAGGGAATTTGTTTAGCCTGATCTGTTCAAAGGAGAAAACCCATAGGTTCTGAAGACATAAAAAAAACAAAAGCAGTTTAACTTATTTTTTTTAATCTGCAAAAGTTTGAACACATTAAAGGGAGACAATGATAAAAAAGTAATAGTAAGGAATGAAATGTGTGGCCAAGGGTGGTATGCATGCCTTAATGCCAACACTTTCGAAGCAGAGGCAGGCAGATCTCTGTGAGTCTAAGCCAGCCTGTTCTATGTAGTGAGTCCTAGGACTATCTAATGAGATGCAGTCTTTAAAAAGAGAAGGAAAGAAAGAAATTTCAGGGAAATCTCAAAATTAACACACACACACACACTTGTTGCAAAATGATGGTTCTACCTGTGAAAGTATAGATGAGCTGGAAAAGGTTTTTGTAATAATTCATATTACCTAGCTATTAGCTATATCAACAGATATAATGCAGTCTATTATATATATTATATATTATATCATATGTGCAGATATAATGACAGTCTAGTAAATGTTGGAATTATGAATTAGCCAAGCGCTCACCTCCCACTGTTTTCTGATTAGGTAATGAGTGAGAAGAGCTTTGTCAAGGAGGAAGATGCTGAGGATGGCAGGTGAGAAACTGGGAGTGGGGATGTTAGAGAAGGGCAGATGCGTGCATCAGTCAGGTCGTGGAAGGCACACAGCCCTTAGAAGCTGCCACTCCCTTACATTTAGTGAGAGGAGTATTCATTTTATTAGTTGGCATGTGTCAGTTTGAATGAGAAATGTTCCTCTTAGGCAAACCTCTTTGAACACTCAGTCCCCAGCAGGTGATGCTGTGTGTGGGGTTTATGGAACTTTTAGAACGTGGAGCTTTCCAGACTAAGTCCCTGGGGGTGGGCTTCATGGGTTTGTAGCCTCACCTGACTCCCCGCTCACGCTCCCTTTCTCTTCCCCTTTCTGCTTCCAATATATGCATGAAAACACAATCAGCCAGGCCTGCTTCTGCTTCCATCCTTCCCCACCACGATGGACCCCATCTGTGATGGTTTGTATATGCTTGGCCCAGGGCATAACACTATTAGGAAGTGTGTCTTTTGTTGGCGTGGGTGTGGCCTTGTCGCTGCAGGCATGAGCTATAAGACCTTCATGCTAGCTGCCTAGAAGCCAGTCTTCTGCTACTTGCCTTTGTAACAAAAGGTGGAACACTCAGCTCCTCCAGCCCCAAGTCTGCCTGGATGCTGCCATGCTCCCACCTTGATGATAATGGACTGAACTTCTGATCCTGTAAGCCAGCCCCAATTAAATGTTATCCTTATAAGAACTACCTGGGTCATGGTATCTCTTCACAGCAGCAAAAGCTTAACTAAGACACCCACCATGACAGACCCCATCCCTCAGGATCCATAGTCCAAAATAAACCTTTACCCCTTAAATTGTTTTGTTCCTGCTGTCACAGCAACAGGGAAGTAACACATCCAGAAAAGTGGGTTGCTGCTGGGAAGAACCTGACCATGGCTTTCTGAGGAATATGGCATTTAGGACTAGAAAAGCTGTTGAATGGTGCAAGTGGAACTTCCTTGGCCTTCTCTGTAGGCGTCTGTAAGGCAGTGGTAGTGTTAAGAGTAAAGGGGTGAGGGTCCTGGGCAGGGGGGTGGGGGGAGCTTGGAGGCCTAACTCATGATGATTCAGAGGGAAACTGAACTTTTAGCAATGGGGCTAGAAGACATTCACGTGATGTTTTAGCAAGAAATACAGCTGCATCCTACCCGTGTCCTGAGACTTTTGGGGAGGACCACAGTATTTACTTTGGTAGAAGACATTTCTAGGCTACCTAACACTGAGTCTTAGGTGTGGTCATTACTGATTACTCTTATTTAGATCTATGGTAACAAAGAGTGCCAAACAGGAGGTGGACAAGATGGGGAAATGTCCAGTTGGAGAGAACAACACTAGATTAAGACTGTGATAATCACGAGCAGAAAGAGAGAGGCTGTAATTGTTCCAGAGATTGGTGGCACTGAAGAGGAGTTCTGGCTCTGCCCCACAGCAATACAAAAGATTCCCGGGACCTCAAGACCACACCTAGCAAAGTCTCCAAGTGTTTAAAAAAAAAAAAAAAAACCCTAAAGGGTTGCTTGCTCCTTGAAATTAATAGCAGCATACAAATGCCAGTGCTTCTGTGGCCCAGGGGCCAGGGGCCAGCCCAAGCTGGCAGCCAACTTGGCAGTAGTGCCTGTGTGGTACTAATTTTGGAGATAAAAGGAACACAAGATAGAAGAGGTGGCGTATTCTTCCTCTGTGGTTTCAGAGTGCCTTTGAGCCTGGTAATCGGTGACAGGGGAGATCCTGAGAGGTGGCCCTGCGTGACACTCTGATAAGGAAAGCTAAGTTTTGGTAGACACCCCAAGATGTTGGAGATGCCAGAGTTGTGAGACATGTGCCAAGGACAGCTGTGTGCAGTGGGCAGAACTAGCCAAGAGTGTATATTGCAGGCATGGAAGCTGGGTGGAGCCATCTAAGTCCCCTGAATGGAAGCCCCAGATACCAACATATGAAGCTACAGAATTTGGGGTTTGCTTTACTGGATTTTCTTTGGTCATCTTTCCTCACTATGCCGCATTGTTCTGTTTTGGAATAGTATTATATATTATATTCTGTGCCACTGTCTGTTGGAAGTATGTAATTTGGTGTTTTAAATTTAAAAAAAAATCTATAGGGAATATAGTTAAGATCATCAAGTTTCAGAAGTGGCTTTGTACATACTGTTGGGACTATAGGGAATTTTTAAAATTACTTTTATTTTATTTCATAATTTATTCATTATTCAAATGAATAAATAAAATTCACTTATTTTATTTGGAAGCTGTTCTCATGCCGTAAGTTTTTGTTTCTTCAGTTTCTTTTTGGATGTCTTTTTCTTCTGTGCTATCTCCTCTTCTGGCTTTGGAACAATTTATTCCTCAGTGTGGACTATCTCCGTGTTGTGTTGCCCAGGGGAGTACATGTATGGACTGATCCAGCTTTGAGCTTTGTAAGTTTGTCAGCACATCTTAGGTGACTTGTCATCTGGATGAAGGACTAGATAATCTACAGCTAGACTCAGTATTACTCTCCATGTTTTTAAGCATGTGCAGCAACATTTCAGCACTCTTTGGAGGCCATTGACCTGTGAACAGACCCACTGTTTGGCCAGGTCACACCTACCAACTCCACCATTTTACCACCAGAATGGCCCACACCTCTCTGATACTTGGTGGCTTTTTGAATATGTATATCTTTTATGGCCTGAGCAGTTTCATGGATGTTCTTGAAGTTAATATGAAGATTTGAACCTCTTGCTTTACATGATTTTGTTGAATTTCCTGGGTCAACAGAATATCCGTTCATTTTCACGATCATCTCAGGCTGCTTACAAGAAGAAGCAATATGGGGACCTCTGAAGTTGGACTAAATGGATTTTCCATCATACGATGGCCATGAGCTTATGTGGGAAGCAAGCAGTGGAAAGCTGTGGTTTGAATGAGAAATGACACCATAGCTCATGTATTTGAGCACTGTTTGTGGAAGTTATAGAACTTTAGAACTGGAGTTTGGCTGGAGGACCCATGACATGTGTTTACTTTTACCCACTTTTCTACAAATCCCTTTCTAGAAAAGGAGCAAGAAACCCTTTAGGGTCTCTCTAATCCTTAGAGGCGTGGCTAGGTGTGCTCTTGCAATCAAGGAACCCTTTTTCTATTGCTGTGGAGCAGAGCCGGAACTCTTCAATGCCACCAATCTCCGGAACAATTACAGCCTCTCTTTTTCTGCCTGATTACTGCAGTCTTACTCTCGTGTAGTTTTCTTCTCCAGCTGGACATTTCCCCATCTTGTCCACTTCCTGTGTTTGTCACTCTTTGTCACCGTAGATCTAAATAAGAGTAACCAGTAACGACCATGCCTCTCTGTCTCTTCTGTGTGTGGATGAAATGTGATCAGCTCCTGCTCCTGCTCTTGTCCCTGCCTCTGTGTCTTCTCTGCCATCTTCAGATGGACTCCATTGTCCTTGATTCATGAGCCAAAATAAACCCTTTCGTCCATAAACTGCTTTGGTTATAGTATTTTATCACAGCAACATGAAAGTGAGAATAGAAAAAATATAATGCCTAGTATCATAAAAATTACAGAAGAAAATCATAGGAAACAACTAATAGAATACAAATGTAAAAGGAGTGTTGGAAAGGACCATCTGGATGGCTAAGGGATTTGTAGAAAAGTGGGTAAAACTTAACACATGGATTTTACTTCAAACTCTTCCTCACAAATAAGCCTGACTTTTCAAAGCAATAATAGTTAATGCTCATAAGGGTGTCTGGGTTATAACAGTACACAGGCTGACTTAGGGGACAGCAGAGGGCTTGAACTGGGGTGAAGTAATTAGAAACACTGTTTGACTTCTTGAGACAGGGTCTTGCTTTCTAGCCCAGCATGACCTCTAATTCTGTATCCTACTGCCTCAACCTCGAGAGTGCAGGGACTACGTGGGAACCACAATGCTTGGCTTAAACAAAATAATTTAAAGAAGGTCAAAGGTTATCTTTAAAAGATTTAACAATAGATGATTCAATCAATGTAGGCCAAGGGAATATAAGCAAGAACAGCTAAAAAGAAAAAAAAATACACCAGACTTTCTAGGGGCACTGAGGTCTTTAAAACTAAAGTTAGAATATGTATAATTGCATTCATGCAATTTGAATATACACAATTATATTCATTGGCTGATGATTCAAGTGTTTTCATTATTGTAGAGAAAAATGATAAGCCTTATTTAAATTGAAAAATGTAGGATTAAACTTTGTAAACTGAAATCACCAATTATTCTTTCATATTCATATTGACTGGGTTGTCTTTGGGAAAGCAAATGTCAATCAAAATTCCATCTGGTACATCAGAACACTAAAACTACAATGTATCTACTGGCAGCACCAAAGGTGCAGACTGCTGCAGGAAATGTAAGAGGTCAGCCACTTTTACCATACAGTAGGAGTCACAGCTCTGCAGCTCTTGTGTGGAACACAGCTTTTCTGATGCATCCTTTCTGTGTGCTTGCCTTTATTAAGTTACTAACTACACAGTAAAGAGTAAGCATAATGATTTCTGTGCAGAATATTTTTCAATATTTAGCTTCTTTTGCTGCATACACACACACATACACACACACACACATACACACACACACACACACACACACACACTCCTTTTATACTGTGTTTTACTTGAAAGATGATGGGTAAAGGCTTTATATGAACTGTCTGTTCATTCAGCAGCATTTCTATGATTATAGTCTAGGGTAAAGATGTTAGGCCTTTTGTTTCATCATAAGGCTGACTCAGGTTTGTATCACTTCTTTGAGGCAGAGCTCTAGATGTGTTTCTCTATTGATTTTTGGGTGCTCAGATCCAAGCAGGTACCTCCGTATGTGGATAGGAAAGTATTCTTCCACTGAGCCACGTGCCTAACTGTAGATGCTTTAAAAACATCATGATCAGAATATATTGTGTGAAAACAAATTTGTTTCAATAAAAAGATTTTATTTATGTGCATTTAAATGCGTGTCTCTGGGTGCACATGTGTGTGGACGCCCCTGGAGGTCAGAAGAGGGTAACAGATCCCCTGGAGCTGGCTATCATGGGTGCTAGGAACTGAAGAGCTCTTAACCTCAGAGCCACCATGTCAGCCCCTATAGGTAATTTTAGATCCATGAAAGAAAATGTTTTATTTATGTAAAGTAGTTCAAAATGGTTAATTTTCCTATAAAATTATTTGTCCTATAACATATTTTATAACATCAAGTATCTTTTTATAAAATTTCTGGCACTGTCATAATAAGTAGTAACACATCACAAATTACTTTTTACTCACAAAACCCCAGAGTCACTACAGAGACATTCTTTTAAGTTTAGGGTCTTTATTTAACAGTATACAAATAATAGAAATAAATGTCACCAGACTGAATACACCCTACTTAGGATAAAATACACAATTCAGTGACAATTGAAACAACAAATATTACCCAATAGTGGTGGTGTACTCCTTTAATCCTAGCACTAGGAAGGCAGAGGTAGGCAAATCTCTGAGTTCAAGGCCAGCCTGGTTTACATAGTGAATTCCAGGATAATCAGAACTACATAATAAGACTCTGTCCCCAAAACAAAAACCACAAATATTTTTCCAAATCATAGAGAAATAGGGAAATTGTATCATAAAAATTTGAGACTACATTCTTTCTCCCATTCCTTCTTTGGGAGATCAGGTCTTATATATCTCATGTTGGTCTCCAACTCACTGTGTAGCTGAAAATGTTCTTGAACCCCTGATCCTCCCACCTTGACATAGGCATAATGTTAGTGTGCATTGTGTAAAGATTATCCTTGCATTATTATTCAAATGCTGGTTTCTCTGCCCCCACATCTGGTTGCAATCTGGACATGGCAATTGCAATGCTTATTCTAAGTATCTCCTGCCTCGACGTTATTTAAACATTGTTCCCCTTTTATTCTCCAATTTGTCATAAAAGGTGACCAGCAAATGACTAGCAAGGGAGAGAATAGGGCTGGACTTCCTCCCAGCCAGGGGAGGGGAGAGGGAGAGACAAGTGAGGATTGGTGAGGAGGAGAGAGTACAGGAGACACCATGAGAAAATACCTGGAGCCCAGAGAGCCAGATCAGAACTAAAATGCAAGCATCATTGGGAGTTTGACTGGGAGGCAGCCAGATTAGTTTCAAGAATTAACATAGAGTAATACTGCTCAGTTGTTGTGCCCTTAAAGCTTGTTAAATAAATATAATAGCTCCACCTCAATTATTTGGTAGTTGTCTTGGTTAAGAGGAAAACTGCAACAAAAATTTTATAAAAAAGCTACTAACACTTGACTTCCTGAGTGATGGGTTATAAGTGAGTAATGTAATATGGTTATATGGTTCAGGAGATCCAAACCAGGACTTTGGTATGCTAGGCAAGTGCAAGATCAAATAAGTTCCAGTCTTAGCTCCAATATCCCTTTTATTGTTAGCCAAATACTAATGTTCAATAAAACAAGGGATTTGGGGGCTGGAGAAATGGCTCAGCAGTTGAGTGCACTGACTCTTCTTCCTAAGGTCCTGACTTCAATTCCAAGCAACCACATGGTGGCTCACAACCATCTACAATGGAGTCTGATGCTCTCTTCTGGTGTGTCTGAAGAAATCTACAGTGTACTCATATAAATAAAATCTTTAAAAAAATAAGTTAGGGTTTTTTTTTTTTAAAGTTCTGTACCAATAATTTAAAACCAATTTTCTTACTAAGTTATTTTACTACCAATTTGAATTCATTATATGTATGACAACATTTCTTCATAATTATTAGAAAAGAAATCCTGAGGTGGTGAGATGGTTCCATGAGTGTGGGTCCACGCTGCTAGTCCTGACAACCTTAATTTGTTCTCTGAGACCAACATGGTAGGAGGAGAGAATTGGCTTACAAGCTATCTTCTGACCTTCACGTTCACATGCTCCACCCCCAACCCCTGTAGATAAATACTAAGTGAAGAAAAAAAAAAGGAAAAGGAAAAAGAAAGAAGTGCAGAGCCATCATCACCATCTGTTTAGTTTTTCAGCCACTCTTCAGCACCTAGGATGTTGCAGGCACTTGGTGTGATCTCTTGTGACCTCAGCCGAGGTCTATCAGTCACTGTTGCTCCTCTTGGCTCCCTTGCTTACCGCCTTGGTTGTACTGGAGCTAGCAGTATGCTCAGCCAAGGTCTACCCTTCCCAGACTCCCTTGCAAGTGGAAGTAGCCATATGACCCTGCTGGAGAGCAGACCTAAGAGGAAATTAACAGGGTGGTTCTGGAAGCTTTTAAAAGGGAGACAGCTCAATGGGCATGCTTCTTTTTCTTCTTTCCATCACTTCGTTCAAAGCAAACGTACAGAATGAAACTGGCTCATTACGGGCAGACAAGCCCGTGTGGCGGCTGAACAAGAAAGCAGAGAAGGGTTAATACTGCTGCTGACATGAGGGAACAATGGAGGGATGGAGAGGCTGCCTGCCCCCTCCACTCTGACACACAGTAGGGAAATAACCAGTTTTTCAGGTTTCTTTCTTTATCAATGCCCTTAACCCTCAACTGATTCACCTGGGAGGAAAGTTGACCTTTAACTTAGTGTCTGGCAGGAGGGAGCATGGCGCAGGACAATTGACACATAGGTATCAGAATAGCTTCCAACATGATTTCTGGTGGCTTCCCAAACAATGTAAAGAGTTTTATAAACATTTCCTTTTTTGTTGTTTGTTTGTTTGTTTGTTTGTTTTTTGAGACAGCGATTTACTATGTATTCCCTAGCTGGTCTACAAGACCAGGCTGGTCTTAAATTTACTGAGATCTGCCTGCTTCTGTCTTCCTCCAGGGTGGTAGGTAGCACATGCCTTTAATCCCAGCACTTTGGAGGCAGAGGCTGGCAAAACTCTGAGTTTGAGGCCAGTCCGGACTACAGAGCAAGTTCCAGGACAGACAGGGCTACAAAGAGAAACCCTGTCTCAACAAACCAAAGATGTGGGCCAGCACACCTGTCCATTTGTCTTAATTTTATTTTAATGCATTTTTTAATTTTAGGGGCATTTCTTTAAATCTAGTTATTCTTCCATTTCCTCACCTGCCTAGATTTTGTAATTTATGTATTTCTTTTGGTCCTAGGGATGGAACCCAGGGGATCACATATACGAGGCACGAACTCCGCCACCAAAGCCCATTCTAGCTCTAACGCATCTTTAATAAACCAGATAATTCCCAGGTTCTTCATAGAGATTATTAAGCTAGGATATACACTGGCATATAGTAAAAACAACAACAACAACAACAACAACAACAAAACAGTGATGGCCTGGCTTCCACGTGTATAATTCCTGATGATTTTGGACATTTGTGGCTCCACAAGTATCCAGGAGACAAAGGTTGTTGTGTGAGAGTGACAGAACTCCCAAGTCTTAGAGGGACAGGTCTAAGCAGGCAGGTTCAGATGAAAGTGTTGAAGGACTCACAGGACAGTGCAGACTCCAGCTTTTAATTTTGGTTTTTGAGATAGATTTTTTTTTTTTTATGGAAAGACTGCTGTAAAGTGCTCTGCAGGTATGCTAGGTATTATAAAAGCTCTCTTATCCAACACTGGTAGGTGGTGATGGGTGGAGAGAAGTTAAAACAGAAATCTTAAAATGATCCCCGGTCAGGGGTATAGTTCTGTGGCAGAACATGTGCTTAGTGCTTGCCAGAGTTCTAATCCAAACACAAACACACAGATATGTATTTTATTTACTAGAAAAATGCATGTAGACTATTTCTACGTCTTTTTTTACTTTGGCTTTACACAGTACAAAAATAATAACCATAATTCCAATTACAGGCTTAACTTACATAAACAAAAGTGAGGAAATCAACGGTTTGGGTGCATGCTGTGCTGTGAATAGGCATTGGAGAATGGGTACCAGTTGCCTGTCAAATTAAGTAGATATTATGGGATCTGCTATGTGTCCGTTGTTAATGATAAACTTTTCGTGTACTCTTTAAGGCCAGCCTTTGGGCATTAGTGAACTGAATATTACCCTTTATCCTACCCTGTCCTTAAGAACAAATTCTTGCCTTTGAAGATATTGTGTTGACTGTCTCTGTCGCTGTCGTTGTCTGATCTCAAGTGTCAGTTTGGTTCCAAATTTTAATAGTCAACATGGGGATGGGATGTCCCTCAGCCGATAGTCCCGAGTGCAGGTAAACAATAATTAAGGCCACACCCAGCTTCTTGCCTCTAGATTCAGATCCAAGTCCTAGTTCCACTCTGTTTTGCAGCCTCAGACACTGACTTAGCAGTCTCCATGAGTCACATGTGTCAAAGAGGGAGCTAAGCCTACACTTTAGGTTACCAGATGAAGGGGACTAGAGCAAGTAGTCACATCACGGGATGCTTGTCCTTGCCCCCTGTGGGGCCAGCAACCTGTGGTCATCATCTGTCACCTTCCATCACCTCGAGCTCTGAACACTTGCAGTGATGCTTGCTGAGCCTCATGACGGCTGACCATCCATCCACCGGGCGGCAGCTCAGCTCGGCAAGAGCCCAGACGCTCTACTTGCTTCTCCATAATTTTTTATAGTGATTTTTCTGGAACAACTTTTTTTCTCACCATAGTTTTGACATTCACTCTCTTTCTACTTTCTCAACCTCTAAATTTGTCATTCAATATACATTAAAATTTTACTGTAAGGCAGGGTATTATAGGGGTCTTCCAAGAAACAGAGTTAATGGAAGATATATACATGCATGTGAATGAAAATAAGGAATTGGCGGAGAAATTCTCAGTCCTATAGTCAGGAAGTAGATGGCACAGTCCAAGCTTGTCCTAAGGTCTGACAACGGTGAGTCAAATTCTAGTCACTGACCAGTAGGCTCAAGAACTGAGAAGAGCTAATGCATCTATTTGTGTCTGAAAGCAGAATCAGCCTGAGGTGACTATAGACAAGAAATTCATTCTCATTCACCTCTGTCTGTCTCTCTCTGTCTCTCTGACTCTATCTCTTTCTCTCTCATCATTATTAAATTTTAATTGATCTTGTTCTGCAAATAACTCCATGTTAATATGGGTTGCAAAGGGAAACACTGAGCCTTTGGTAATCTGTATTTTATTTTCTTCCTTAAAATGTGTCAACATATATGACATATATATGCAAAATATAAGCCTCCTAGTGACTCTTTGCAAATGGAAGTACCTTGTAAAACTATTAAAAAATGATTAGGGATCAGTAGTTAGGAGAGCTTGCTGCTCTTCTAGAGGATCTTAGTTCAGTTCCCAGCATGCATATAAGTGTCTCACAACTGCCTTCACTGTAGCTTAACTCAGGGGACTGAACGTCCTTTCTGATCTCTTCAGAAAGCTGCACAAATGTGGCATACATTCACAGATGCACAGACGCACACAAATCATCCACATAAAAAGGAATAAAGACAAAACCTAATGAATAGCTTCAGGCCGTGGCAGTTTGTTTCTTGAGACTGGTCTGCACGCTGCTCAGGGTTATCTCAGGCTCCTGGACTGAAGTGGTTTTTTGACCTCAGCTTCCTGAGCTGCTGGGACCAGGCTCATGAGCTGCCATGCCTTGCCTTTCAAAGCCCTTTTGTAAACTATATGTCATTGAGAATGGTGGAAGCATGGACTAGAGCGCCTCAGGTGAACAAGTTTGCTGCACGTATAAAGAGCCCTTAACATGCACATAGTAACTCCTCCTCCAAGAAACTTTCTCTAAGAAGAATATTAGAAATGTTTGAAGTTAATTCCTTTCTTGTCTCTAAAGTCACTTTCACTCATGGTTTCTTCCCCAAGTCACACTGCTGCCCACTGGACTACAGTAACAGTTTCCTGAGTAATCTCCTTGTTTCTGTTCATCCTTCTGCAATCTACTCTAATCTAATAGGCAAAAGGACGCTCTGCTCAGCACTGCCCAATGTCTTCTCATCCCACAGGGACGTAAATCTACTCATCCGCACATCGACATACGCTAGTTCCAACTATCAGGTCCTGGGGTGGGCCTCGTAACAACATTCTGTCTCTCTGATCACCTCTTTCTTGACCCCTACACAGACAAGCTCCATTCCAAGTTTACTGCTGTGGCGTTATTTCTCTGCCTGGAATGTTGCCATCCATTATCCACCTTGCTCTATGTCTCATTGCCATAGTAGTACTCAAATGTCCATGAAAGGAAAAGCATGCACCCATTAATTATGGTTTTAGGCATGAAAGCTGAAGGGATCAGTGGGAGGAGGGAGTGAGAGAGCGTGATGAGGATGAATGTAGTAGCAATGCACTATAGACACATATGTTACAGTCAAACCCATACTATGTATAATTAATGTGTGCTAATAAAAATATTAAAAAAAATTTTTTTTTGGTTTTTTTCGAGTTAGGGTTTCTCTGTGTAGCCCTGGCTATCCTGGAACTCACTCTGTAGACCAGGCTGGCCTCGAACTCAGAAATCTGCCTGCCTCTGCCTCCCAGAGTGCTGGGAATTACGGGCGTGCGCCACCACCGCTAGGATCTAAAATTATTTTAACATTTAAAATAATGTTATGAGCTAGACATGGTGATACTCACCTCTATTCCTAGCTCTTAGAAGTCAAAGGCAGGTAAGTCTCTGTGAGTTTGAGGCTTGACTGGTCTGCCTAGATAGTTTTAGTCTGTCAAGTCCCCTCTTACACCTCCCCAAATGCTCACAATAAATCAACTAGAAAAAAAGTATATAAAAGACTCCAATTTTATTTTTAATATAAAGGAAGGGCTATATACTAAAATTCTATTTTTGAAAAATGTTGACAGTAACATCAACTTTCACTTTATTTATTTTGTGTGGTGCTGGGGACTCGACTTCAGGCTCTCCCACAGGCAAGTCAGGTATTTTATCCTCACTTCAAGGATAACCTACACTTTGAAGTTTAAAAAACAAAAAGCTAAAAAATTATAAAGCTTTGAAGGGAAAAAGTGTTTCCTTCTATCCACTCCTAGTCTGACTAAATCCCTCACTTCAGCTGAAAGCATGATTGCACATCTCTGTCGCCACTGACTATATCGTGCCAGTACTGTGTATCTTCATTTCTTCTCTTAGGCCACATACTTCCTGAAGGCAAAATCTATGGTATTATCATTATTTTTAGGGTATTTTATGAATTATTCGAATGAAAAACACATTTGAAGTGTTTTAATAACCAGACGTGATATATAGCATTAGTAATGCAATTTTCATTTGTTTTGTTTTTTGTTTTTCGAGACAGGGTTTCTCTGTGTAGCTTTGGCTGTCCAGGAACTCACTCTGTAGACTAGGCTGGCCTCGAACTCAGAAATCTGCCTGCCTCTGCCTCCCAAGAGCTGGGATTAGAGGCGTGCGCCACCACTGCCCGGCTGCAATTTTCATATAATATTCTTTCATTACTAGCTTAAAAGCAATTTGTTGTTGTTGTTGTTGTTGCTTTTGTTGCCGTTATTAAAGGCAGGGTCTTGCTATGTAGCCCTGGCTGTCTTTTATCTTGAACTCATAGATCTGCTCACTTCTGGCTTTTGAATATTTGGACTTGGCGCTGGAGAGATGGCTCAGTGGTTAAGAGCACTGACTGCTCTTCAGGAGGTCCTGAGTTCAAATCCCAGCAACCACGTGGTGACTCACAACCATCTGCAAGGGGATCAGATATCTTCCTCTGGTAATTCTGTTTGAATGCTTGGACTAAAGATGTGTAACTACACTCAACCCGAAATTTATTTCTTGACATAAAAATGTTCTTGGTTGTCAGGTAGGTTTCCTTCACTCATTCAGGGTTCCTATTCTTCTAATTTATGAGTTTCTAGGTTCCTAGGTTACAGAGTCCCTAACTATATTTACTAATAATTGATCTCCAGTGTGTTAAATTCATAGTATTGCAGTGGTTGGTAAACAAAATACGAAATGTACAATAAAATAGGAATTTCAAAGAATATATAGTTCCTATTATGAGTGTGTCCCAGATCTCACAGGGACATACTTATACTAAAACACTATGTGTTATATGATATTCCAATTTAATTCTCAATCCTATGTTGTATCTTCTACCCCTACCTAGGATAGAGATTAGTTCTATCTGACTTTAAACTGCTGAATCCCAAGAATCTAATAGAGCCAGTTTGTTATTAGACAAACAACTCTCTCTGTTATATCTAAGACAGACAAACAGACACAAAGACAAAGCAGGATTGGGTTGTCTGGGTTCTCAGATCAAGAAGCCCCAGCACTGCGGAAGTTCAGCTTGTTTATGATAAAGATAGAGTTGAACAGAGAGGTGGGTGTTATTATGTGCAGCTGAGCACAGAGTCATGATTATTACACACAGACAAGGGAGTGGGGCTGATGCTGTACAGCTGGATGGAGGAGACAGGTTAACCACTCTCAGTGGAACGGCGTCTGTCAAGGAGCAGTTCTTAGGCTATACACCTGAGGGAAGAAAGCTGTGTTGGGCATTTCTGTACTTACTGTCAATGTTACATATGAAACTGCTTCCTAAAGTTAGACTCTGATTCTTTGGGCCATTTTCTGACCCTCTACTATTTTTCCAACCTATCATTTAAAGAACAAAATCCAAAATATATTAATTGGGCACCTGGACCCTTCCAGGAGATGGCCCAGTTTCTGTTCTCAGCATCCTTCACAAATCCTCATGTGGCCTCTGCTTTGTCACCATGGTATGAGGGCTAGCTGCCCATCCTCACCACTCACCCGGCCCTCTGCATCCCCTCATAGAACTGACTCTAATAGGTATTACCAATAAATGGTATTTTCCCATCACTATCATGTACATTTCCTTTTAAAAATTCTAAAACTGGGATGTGACTTCTCAATGACACCTTACAATGCGGCCACCAGAAGGCAGTTCTGAGCGGGCTGTCAGAGTTGGAGCAAACGCAAACCTTGTAGCGGTCATTCCCAGTAGCATGACAACTGTAGACTCGAAGCTTTTTAGTCAACCTGCCATGCATGTAAAAAAAAGGATTAAGTTGATCGCAGTCTGAAAACTATGCAGTGACACCTATTTGGTCAAAAACCTCACAGAACAGATGCCAAGGGTTTGGAAGGAAACACCAGAGACAAGAATGGTGTGTTCTAAAAAAAAAAAAAAAATACAATACAATACAATACAAAACAAAAAATCCCTCTGCCACTCATGTTCATTAATAGAATTCATTATTGTGGATAATTTCTATGTGATGAGTTACTATTGTTTTATACTTTAACTGCAGTAGTCCTACAACACTGGCTGAAAATGAAACTCTTTTTTAAAGGTTTTTTTTTTTTTTTTTTTTTTTAAAGATTAATCTATTATGTCTGTGAGTACACTGTTGCTCTCTTCAGACACACCAGAAGAGGGCATCGGATCCCATTATTGGCTGTGGTTGCTGGGAATTGAACTTAGAACCTCTGGAGTAGTCAGTGCTCTTAACTACTGACCCATCCCTTCAGCCCCTGAAAACTCTTTAAATTAAAAAATAAATTGCATGCATAGGTGTTTTGCTTATATGTGCATCTGTACATTACATGTATTCAGTGCCCACTGAGGCTAGAAGAGGGTACCATATCCCCTTGAACTGGAGTTACTGTGAGCAAGCTTGTAGGTTCTCTGGACGGGCAGCAAGTGCTCTTAACCACTGAGTCAACCCTCCAACCACCCCCTCCCATCCAATCATGAGTGTTGACAATATAAAGGGTTCCCAAGCTGATGAAATATGGCTCATTACCTTGAATTGCAAAGCAATTCTTTAACAGTAAGTCTTACTGTGTGTGCATAGGGGCTTTTGAGGGTATTGTATCTCATTGCTTTATCTGTTTCTTTTCCATTGAATTACAAAGGCTCTGAGGGTCTAGCACAGTGGTGGCCACGTACTCTATGTGCATCAAGTATTAGCTGAGCAAGTTCTAGTGATTCAGGCCTGAATCCATTGGGAGGCTGAGTCTAGGGGAAAACAAGTTTAGGGCCAGTGCGGGCCTTAAACAGAGGAAGTGCAACACTAGTGTGGACAACTTAGTGAGATTCTGTCTCAAAATGAAAAAATGCATAGCTGAGTGATAGTGTATATCTGAGTGTATAGCTGAGTGATAGTGCTCATGCTTAGTATCTGCAAGGACCTTAGACAATCCCAGTGACACAGACACAAACACACAGACAGACACACAGACAGACACAGACAGACACACAAACACATAGACATACAGAGACACACAGAGACACATACACAGACACATAGACACACACAGAGAGATATAGACACACAGATACATAGACACATATACACAGACACAGACACGTACAGACACACAGACACACACCACATACTAAAAGGATATCTGTAGTTCTCATATTATTTTGCCAGTAAAACTGTCTAGTCTGACTAATTCTCAACCTGGATATGTCCATTCTAAAGGCTGACCTTGAACCATTTGTGACTTCAGCTATTACTGTAAAAGAGTCCTCATCAAAAAGATGTGAATTCTTTTTAGTAGCATTTTTTTGAGGACTCATATTACATAATTTGTACAGCCCAAACTAAGTTTCCTTTTATGCATATTATCTTATTACCTTGTTTGTGTAATTTCATATCCAATTTTATGCCTGTTAATTTTTTGCTGTCATTCTCAGTATCATTATTATGATGTAAAAAGAGGTAGTACGGAGAGCTGGTAAGACAGCCAAATGCAACTGTGTTACGTTACCCCTGAGGAACACTGAGTTAATCTGATTGTTCTTTTCAAATAACTCTTGATAAACTTCTTCCAAGGAAGAGACATAAATGGTGTCGAAGGTCCCACAATGAACCAAGGCAAGAGTCCACTAAAGTTAACTCTGGGGAACCAATGAGTTTATTGGGCTTCCTTACAAAGGTGAGGGGTTACTTACAGGGCGTGGACATCCTCTCTAGTCTTTCTTGGATTATATATCTTCTAGCCCATCCCTCAGACCATGTGTATTAAAGCAGAGTTGGGTACAACAGTTGGTATAACAGGTGGTAGAGAGCAGCTGGATCGTCAGGTGAGAAGATTATACCTTCTTAGTCCCTCTGTGCTGGGATATAAACCACCAAGCCAGCTGTGATGATCTTTTGCAATGAAGTACGGCTGAATGCCCAAATATGGGGGTCACTTGGCTCAGAGGACAGTCACTCATGACAACGGCATATCCACATATCAAAGCCACATTATTGGCACATGATTATTTTAAAAGTGTTACCACCCTGCTTAGTTGGTTTAAAATAATCTAAAATGGTTCTGGTTGGCTCCTACAAAGAATATAACTCACCAGTTCTTAATTCTGCCAGAACAGTACTACTTCAACATTTTAGGTATGCTATTACTTAAGCAGAGTCACCGTGTTTTTAGTTTTTCATATAACTGATTTATTCCCTCTGAAAGTGGAGCAAGGGCGTTTAGGTTGGACTCCCTATTTTTAGTTTTTTTGAGACAGTGTTTCTCTGTGTTGCCCTGGCTGTCCTAGAACTTGCTCTGTAGACCAGGCTGGCCTTGAATTTAGAGATCCATCTGCCTCTGCCTCCTGATTGCTGGGACTAAAGGCATGTGCTCACAGCCTGGCATACTCCCTATTTTTTTTTTTTAAAGAAACGGTTTTTGTTGTTGTTGTTGTTGTTGTTTAATGTTTACGAGTGTTTTGCACACCAGTACCATTTGTGTGCCTGGTGCTTAGGGAGGCCAGAAGAGGGTACTGGATCCCATGGAATGGAGTTATAGACAATTGTGTGCTGCCACATGGGTGATGGTAACCAAACCCTGGCCTATGACTAAAGCAAGTACTCTAAACACTGAACGACCTTGCCAATTTCAGGATAGCATCCCTTTAAAAACACCAGACCAGCTTTCTCTCCCATCCTTGATGACTTCAGAAAATGCTTCCACAATGTGGCCGCACAGCCCTTGCACACACCATAGTTTGGCACTATAGCAACACAAGGGTTATTTCTTCAGTTGAAACTTAGGAAATACTTGATTTGAATTTAGGGCCCATGTTTAAGAAAGTAAACCTGAGCAGAAGTCCTCCAAGAACCGCAAAAAGAAAATGAATGAAGGAAAGACTCACTGTGTTCATCTCATGTTTATTTCAGGGCCAAAGCTTGCTGGGGAACAGTCACATTCTGCAGAGCCATTTTGTGCTCTTGTTCTCTTTCTTCTTTTGCCAAATACAATTGAAGTCATGTGTATACATCACAGATCCACTACACAGATTGGTGACCACATTCAGCATTTTCTCCATTTTTTTTAAAAAACAAATGCAGGGATTAGATATGGGAAAATACTACTAGAGGCCAAATACATATATTATTCTTGTACATTAAACGTGTAGTATTGTGTATGAGCATAATATTTATGGGAGGGGTGCATGCCACATTATATAAGTATGAAGGTCAGAGACAACCTTGTGGGGTTAGTTTTCTCCTTCTGCCATTGTTGTGAGAATCAAATTGAAGTTGCCAGACTTAGGAGGCAAATGTCTTTACCTCCTGTGCCATCTTGCCAGCCCTAAACATGTGGTTATTAATCAGTACTATAAGATTCAACTGAATAAAAAAATTAAAATATGGAGACCAGGGACTATCCAATTCTAATTTAATTTTATTATTGTATATATGATGTATGTGATATACAACATCAAGCATGTGGAGGTCAGAGGATAATTTTGTAGAATATTGTTTCTCCTTCTAAGTTGGTTTCAAACTCAGGTACCTAGGATGCTCTCGCTTTTACCCTCCCAGCTACCTTGCTCTCCCCTATCCTAACTGCACTGGGCCTTCTTCCTCTGGGTATGGACACTTGGTGCATTATGTTTTAAGGCTCTATGGGCAATGCTGATGCGTAAGTCCTGGCTAAGAACTGCTCTTAAATCATCACCAACCAAGCAAACCAGTCACTTTAGAATAAGTGTGGCCCATTTCTTTCTAGGGGCTGATTGTCAATGTTTCCTGGTTTCTGACTTTGTATCTGATATGTGTGTGTGTGTGTGTGTGATATAGAACTTCTGAGCTTCTTGGCTGAAAATCTGATCATTGGTCTGCAGTGCCATCACAAGCATGGGTTCTTGTTATTTGTTCCTGGTCAGTTCTCAAGACTTGGCTGTCTTAATCTTTGCATCTAACTTGCATATCTGCCACACACCTCCATAATAACCTTAGATTGGCAACCTGCTAACACTCAAGTCGGGGAAGAACTGCCATGATTCAACTGGAAAATGATCTCAGTAACTGTAAAAGGTGCAGTGATCAAGGGAGTATGCTATATCAGCAGACTCATTTGATTTCCTTCAAACATGGTTTTGGTTTAGCCTCCCTCCCCACCATCGGAACTGACCTAATATGGAGGAGGAAATTTCTTTCTCTAGACTAAAGGTGGCCTGCTATGTGGGCCTGATGACCTTGCTGGCTGGTGCCAGTCTAGCTGTGACTATCAGCAAAGCTAGTCTACCTTTCTTCACATTTTTAGTGCCCTGCTTTCTTTCTTCCCTTCTTTCTTTTCACTAGCAACTGCTGATTCTTAACTCATACTGGACTCATACTATTCCACAATACACAGGACATTATTATGGCCTGTTTCAGATAGGCAGGACTCACACACACCTGAGAGGCCATGGTAAACAATGTGACTAATTCACTGAAAATTATGCACTAACATGGAAAGAAAAACGTCAGAGCTGTGAAAACAACTTTTGTATTGTCATTGAACTGATTAGGATCATCTTGAGGTCAGAAGTCTTAAGCAGTAAACACAAACCTTGGAAACTATTCCTATCACCCTCAATTTAAGGGATTATTTTTTTCTTCTCTTTACAGTATTTTCTGATTTTCAACGTATATATATATATATATATATATATATATATATATATATATAATACTGCAAATTCTTTGAAGACAGGGACCACACTTCATATATTAATTTCTACCAGCCCTAGGCATAACTAGCCTGCAGCATATACTGGTTGTTATTTAATCAGTTATAGTCTTACTAATAAATTCATGCCTCTACTATGGTTCATTCCCATAGAACAGTATGCGACTATTTATTGTTAATAAGTTAAAAAACGTTCAGAGGCTTTTTTTGTTTTTGAAATATTAGGAAAAGCCCAAACAACAAAGCCTGATTTTAAAAAAAGTGGCACAAGCATGTCACTACAGATGCCCAGCAGGCCAGAATTTCAGCATAGAGAAAATCCGGAAATGCAGGGCCAGTGGGAGAGGCCTTACAAATACCTAGTCTTAAAAGGTCTCAGTGTTCCAAATTCAACTCATATTTCAGGCAGTGAGTCTTGCAGTTTCCTAACTACACTTAAGAACAATTCTCTGGACTTGCAGGTGCAGCTTGAAGACTTCAGGTAAATGTGACGGGCTGAGAATGTTTTCCGACACAATACTGGCAAAGACTGTGAGGCGGGTTTCCCGGGAACCTATCTATTTTCTGGGTCACCTGCGCAACGTGGTCATCCCTTTTCACTTTTCAAACGAGGGCAGTGGAGAAAGATTTGGAAAGCTCCTTTCATTTCTTAATTTATTCTAGTGCCTTAACACGATTTGAAGAGGGAACTAGGTTGGAGAGGACAGTCTACATTGAGTTCCGCTTCGTGTTTGCAGGGTTGGGTGAGGCACTCCAGGGCTGGCTTCCTTTTCGGTGGATCCTCTCTGACCGGCTACAGCGGGAGACGAAAGACTGGCCGGGATTAATACCAGGTCATAAACAACCTCTCACTTCCCCTCCCCCCCGGGCCGCCCCAAGGCCGGGCCTGCCGCCGCGTGAGCCTGTGCGGGCCCGTGTTCTTCGTCAGTTCACCCTTCTCGGACCAGCATTCTCAATCACGACGCAGAGCCCTCACCCTCAGGTTGGGGGCGGCTTCCACTTCCCTTCTCCCGACCCTGTCACCGTGCACAGCCAAAAGGCCGGCCGCCCTGACACACACGCCTACAGCCACTGCCGCCCTACGCGCGCCGACGCAGTCCCCGCCCCAATCCGCGGTGCTTCCGCGGCCTGTCCCCGCCCCTTCCCGGAGCCCGCCTCCCAGCTGCGGGCCTCGGGCCGCCCGCCGCCCCTTGCGCTGACTCTAGCGTGCATCCGCTGCCCCGCCTCCGCGCGTGCTCAATAACTGTCCTCTCAGTCGGCCTGCAGGCTTCCCCCGCCCCTGAGCTGTTTGAATATGCTAATGAGGCTGTAAGGACCAGCCAATAGGGCAGTGGGTCTGTGGATCACATGACCCGAGTACGTGTCAGGGGTGGAGCCTACGTAGCCCCTGCCCGAGTTAAAACCGGAGTGTGAGAGAGAAAAGCGCTTCAGTAGCGAGAGGGGCTGAGAAAGTGGTGACACCGCTGGGGTGCGGAGGGAGTCTCTCAAACTTCTCTCAACAGCCCCAGGGCCAATCTCCCCTCAGCCCACTCCCCTCTTCGCCAGATCCCTGGTCCCCACTCCCTGCACTGGGGGTGGGGTGGGGAACTGGGCCCGTCTCCCGCGGGGACACACACAGGGTCCGGGAGTGGGGACGGGACCCCCAGGCCAGGGGGGGGTACGGACGGACAGACGGCCGCGCGGCCGCCCCAGCGGGCAGGCAGGCCGGAGGCGGGGGTACGGCCGGGAGGACCTGGGCTGGGGAGTTTCCTCTCAACTATCGGGGGAGAAACTCCCCATAGCCGGTGTTTTCCTCCCGGGGGCCGCGTTCCCCGCCCCGCGTATCGGCGGTTCCCACCGCCACCGCCACCGGTGCCTCCACCTCTGCCATCTCTTCACCACCTCGGGCCCCGGTGTCCCCGGCCAGCACTATGCCCATCTTACTGTTCCTGATAGACACGTCTGCCTCTATGAACCAGCGCAGCCATCTGGGCACCACCTACCTGGACACGGCCAAAGGCGCGGTAGAGACCTTCATGAAGGTACCGACTGACCGAGCCCCGGGGGCGACCCGGACCCGGTGGCCCGCGGGGGGCAGGGCGGGGGGCATCGGGTTTACTGCGGGCTCCGCGGGCGCGGGGACCCCTCCCCCACCGCGCGGGCGGGCGGGCGGGCGCTGGGAGCGGGCTCTCTGCTGGGCCTGGCCCATGTGGGGCTGCTGTGGGTGCGGGGGGCGGCGGAGGGACGGCCCTGCGTGTGCGGTACTGTGGGGGCGACCAGCGACCCTTGTGCGACTGGTAACCTCGCCTCTGTGCTTCCCTCTCTCTTGCCCGTCCCCACCCTGGCTCGCAGCTCCGTGCCCGGGACCCTGCCAGCAGAGGAGACAGGTATATGCTGGTCACTTTCGAAGAGCCGCCCTATGCTATCAAGGTAACAGCCCTCGCCCTCCCCCTCCCTTCCTGCTCCTTCCTAGCTCGCCCTCCCCGCCCCCTCTTCATTATGTTCCCCTCCCCCACTGCTGCTCCCGCCTCCAGGTCCCTTCCCCGGGGCCTCCCACCCCTCCCCAGCTCGGGAGCGCCAGCGCGGTGGCAGTTTCTGGCCCACCGCCGTCCCCTCCGGGTCCTGCTCGGCCTGGCGGCGGAGGCGCTACGATCAACATGGCCGACATTTCCCCTCCGCGGCGTGAGCGGCAGCAATGAACTGTGGGGGATATTTATTCAAGTTAGCCCGAGTGACAGCGGGGCCCAGCCTTGCCTAGCCCGGGTTTGCATTAAAAGGGAATCAGCCAAGCTGGCAGGGAATCCAGGAGGGGGGCTTCGAGACTTGGTCATCACAGAGTGGAACTAGGAAAGCCACCGATCGGTGGGACGGCTGTGGTCAACTTAAGAAGTCCTGCTGCCATCTGCCTTCCACTAGCACTGTCGCAACACCCACCCCTTGCACACAATTTGGAGGATGTTATGTTAGCAAATTTCCTAGTGAAGTTATTAAAGTATTAAAACGTTTGTTACTTAACAAAAGGTGTAGGGCAAGCAGGTTCATTCTTGGCCTCCTTTGGAAGAGTTTCCTCACCAGAGACAACAGTTATAACACATTCCCCAAGCCCTATCAAGCAAAAGTGAAGTAAAATATACAAACCCGAAATGGAACACCTACTTGGTGGACATCCTGTTATAATCAGTGTCCATATGTGTACATGACTTCAAATGATTAAAAAAAAATTTACATCTTTTTTTCAGGCTGGATGGAAAGAAAACCATGCAACGTTTATGAATGAACTGAAAAACCTTCAGGCAGAAGGACTTACGACTCTTGGCCAATCCCTAAGGACAGCTTTTGATTTGTTAAATTTAAATAGATTAGTAACTGGCATAGACAACTATGGGCAGGTAGGTTGAATACTAAGGTAGAAAAGAGTTGTTTTTATTTTTGTGTACAAAACCACAATCCAGTCCAAAAGTATGTAACATGGAATGCAAGTATAAAACATTCAATGTTGAAAAACAGTGCACACAGTTCAAAACACCGAAGGTGTGTGGTCCTATAGTCCCCCATTCCCCCTTTGAATGTGTTTGCATTCAGAATTCAAATCTGAATTCTTGGTTAGAAAGTTGACACAAATTTGGTTTCAGTCCCCCAAAGTTCATAAGAAAGACATAAAAGGGAAGATATCCTGTCTCAGTATACCTGTCTGAAATTTCATGTAGGCACATATACAACTGCTGAATGGGTCACAGCCATTAGTTGTTTGTATATTATAAAGATACTGGAAGAAATGATTGTTAGGCAAGGATTTAGCTTCACCTAGATTATATACTCAGAAAGGCAAGAGTTTTTAGTAGCATGCAGTAACTGGTTGACTACAATCAGCATGAAGCTTGAAATACATGGCAAACTCAGAGTTCCTAAAGTTTAAAAATTCCAAACCCTTGGGAAGATGTTTTCTGGAAAACATGAAAGCTTGCCTGTCTTCCTGAAGCTCCCCCAAATTCCTTATTTCATCTGTGAGAATGTGACAAGAGCTTTAAGTCACAACAGTCATTGACCACAATGTTGATAACTTTTATGATATTGTTATCCTAGAAATACAAGATGCCAAAGAATATGCAGTGGTATACACAAAGAATATTATCACACCCAAGGATTTCAGTATGCAAAGCACTATCACTATAATGCTATATTTAGGAATATATGTTATACACTTTTCCCAAGTTCCATAATACACAGTTCTCATGAATTTTGAACATTTTAAGGAAAGTTTCCTGTGACTTTAAGCTATATGCCTCAATTGGGGATAATTCTTAAACATCTTTAGAAATGGTTGAATTTAGTTCTTACAGCATTTAAAATCTGCATTACAAATCAGACTTCTCTGAAAATCATTTCCATCATTTAAGTAGGTAACTATCTTAACACTTTTTTGTTGTTTTATATCATAACTGCCACTTGTTGGTCAGTTTTTGTAACAGTGGTTTTTTCCCTCCCTTTGTTATATGTAGTGCTATTGTCTTTTATCATTTAAAATTTTAATCCAAGCTTGACTGAATCCAAAGACTTTGAAACTTGCTATATAGTTCCTTTATTTCATTGTCAGATTGTGTGTTGTAGAACTATTAATTTCCTCTTTTTCTGTGTCATATTTCATAAGAGGGAAGGACATTTGGATACATCTACCTTACATTTTAAAACGTGGCATAAAGTCCTTTAGGAGAATTGTTTACCTCGGTGAGATCGAGGGCATTTGTATACTTGTTCTTGTAGGAAGTTTAAGGCTGGAGGGAGAACTGTGCTTTATCACTCTGACCAATAGAAAGAAAGACCTGGAGATGGTGATGTTCTTCCTAGCCAGATAGCAAGGAAGGGTGATGCCTCCTACTTATTTCAGTGCATCAGCTAGGATTGAAGAAGTGGTAGTAATGCTTTTTGCTTTTATCCTGAACTTCTATACAATGAAACTAGCATTAAAATAATTTAAGAAGCTAAAATTTCTAAATAAATAGAAATTTTTGAGTAAAGTTGACATAGAAGAAAACATGCTTCTGGATTTATTTCATCATAGAACCATTTTTTATTTAAATATTTGGTATTTCCTATTTTTACAAAGGTTAGAATTTTGGATGATTGAAAATATTTAATACTAGATATTGTTTGGATATTTGGAAAAGAACTTGTGCGGTGGGTTTATTCTATAACCTTAGTATTTTTTTATATAAGCATTTCATGCCCTTTTTCATAGACATGCAGACACAGGTGATTTCATATAATCAATTGCAAGAACAGATTTCTGTAATGCATTTATTAACTTAGTACTCTTTTTAAAAAAAAATATTTATTTTCTGTATTTGAGTGCTCTGTTGCATGTACACTTGCATGCCAGAAGAGAGTATCAAATCCCTTTATTAGATGGTCATGAGCCACCATGTGGGTGCTGGAAACTGAACTCAGGACCTCTGGACAAACAGCCAGTGTTCCATAACTGCTGAGCCGTCTCTCTGGCTCCCGTCTTACTTCGTATACTTAATTAGGATCCTCGGAATTGTAAGGTTAAAAATAGCTGAGTAAAAGGGATTCCTGAATAGTTTTCTCAAACACCTTAAATAGTCCCTAACAATTGTTCTACCTATATAGAAGTCCTTTTAAATACTTGTAATTAGTGCCATTTGCTGGTATTTGCTATGATACCTATAGCCATAGATCAGTGTTAGCCTCTAGTAAGTAATCCCTTCCCTAAAGCAATACATGTTAGCAGCTTCTGATGATGTTGAGTCTGAAAATATGCTCAAGTTGATAAGATTAAGAATGCAAACAGATTGAACAGTTTTATTACATAAATTGTTGTTTCTGTGATTTTTTTTTTTTAAGATTTATGTATATGAGTGCACCATTGCTCTCTTCAGACACACCAGAAGAGGGCATCTTTTGCCTTAGATTATCAACAAGTTTCTTACTTATTAAGCTATTGATATTACATTATATATATATATATATATATATATATATTAAGGTATAGATAACCCTTTCAAGTGGAAATAGATTATTATGCTTGCATGTATACTGTCTTTACTACTGAAATGTAACCTGAAATAATAGTGAAGAGTTAATTTTTGTGTGGTATTGAGTAGAAACCTACAACCTTGTACTGTTAGGCAAAGATTCTACCACAGAGCTATACTGTTTCCTATTTTAAAAAAAAGTAAGCCCTTAATTTAACAAAATAAGTTTTGTTTTAAAAATTCAATGACATTTGTGTGTGGTGAGGGATAGTATGCCATTGTGCATATGTGAAGTAAGGGGATAACCTGTGGCACTTGGTTTTGTTTTTTCCATGCTTGTCCTAGGCTCAAGCACAGGTCTAAGGTTTGGTGGTGGGTACCTTTTTCTGCTGAGTCATCTTGCTATCCCCGAATTCCTTTTTTTTTTTAAAAGATGTTCAAAACAAAATTTCCTACCTTCTTCATTTCGAAGTATACAGTTCTATGGTTCGAGGTATACTTAGTGTTGTGTAAGCAATGCCTAGAACTTTTTCATCTTACAAAATTAAAATTTATTAATAACCTTCATTGCTTATACTCTCTTCCGGATCCTTTTTCTATTTTGTGTGGTTTTGTTTTTGTATTTGCTAGACTACTGTGTATACCTCTTATAAGTATTATCACATAAATATAGTTGGACCCTACATCTATAGGTTTGCTAATCCAGACAACCACAGATTAGAAATATCCGAACAAACCCTGCATCTGTACTGAACATGCTTCCGTGGTGCTATTCACTAAATACAGCTCTTTACATAGCAGTAAGATTGCATTAGGTTTTTAAAATAACATAGAAATGATGTAAAAAGTACATAAGATATGTGTAGGTTATAGATAAGTATCCTATTTTATATAAAGTACTTGAGAATCTGAATTTTGATATCTTTGCGGAAGATTAGAAACCAGCTGTTTGTGGATGCTCATGGTATAAGAGTGTTTGTCTTATTATGACTAAGAATTATGTGCCCAATCTTTAAGGTTCATCCACACTGTAGATCCACACTGTAGCCAAAAATATAGAATTTTTGTCAGAATTTTGTTGACTGTTAGGAATAATACTGTAATTAATGTACATAGGTAACTATCTCTTTAAGACTTTGCTTTCAGTTCTTTTGAATATACACATTGAAAGAGAACAGTAAATCTAGCCAGGAGTGGTAGTACATAGCTTTAATCCTAGTACTCAAGAGGTATTATCTGTGAGTTTGAGGCCAGCCTGGTCTACAGAGCAAGTTACAGGTCAGCCAGGGCTCTTACATGCAGAAACTCTGTCTTAAAAAACCCAAAAGAGAGGGCTGGAGAGATGGTTCAGAGGTTAAGAGTACTGACTGCTCTTCCAAAGGTCCTGAGTTCAAATCCCAGCAACCACATGGTGGTTTACAACCATCTGTAATGAGATCTGATGCCCTCTTCTGGTGTGTCTGAAGACAGCTACAGTTTACTTACATATAAAAAATAAATAAATCTTTAAAAAAAAAACAAAAGAGGAGAAAAAGAATAGTAAGTCTTAATTTTTTGAGATCTTCATACTTTTCCATAGTAATTGCACCATTTTACACTTGTCACTATGTACACAAACGGTTACTCTGTCTGGATCTTGCTGACCCACCCAAACTCCAGTAGCCTTGCTTAGCCATCTTTTTTTTTTTTCCTCTGTTTGGTTTTTTTGAGACGGGGTTTCTCTGTGTAGCCCTGGCTGTCCTGGAACTCAGAAATCCGCCTGTCTCTGCCTCCCACGTGCTGGGATTAAAGGTGTGGGCCACCACCTCCTGGCTTTCCTTAGCCATCTTAATGGATGTGAGAAGATGCTATTGTTTTGATTTGCATTTTTGATCATTATCTTGAGCATCTTTTCATGTGCTGGTTAGCCGCTTTAGATACAGTCTTTAGAGATGTATTTAAAGTTATGTTAAACACATATTCGACACAAACATATGAGTTTTTGTTTTGTTTTTGTGTTCAAAATATTGGGTGTTGAATTATGCTCACACACCCTATACAAATACTCTGCCAGTGAGTTACATTCCTGCTCGTTGGGATTTTGTTTTTGTTTTTTATGTTTTGGTTATTAACTCCTTTATCAGATAACTCACATATCTGTCATTGTGTAGGTTATGCTTTTACATTGTTGATTGTATCCTTTTCTGTATAGAACTTGCTTTTTATGTAGTTGAGTTTATTAACTTTCCCTGTGTTTTCATGTCTATAAAGATTTGGTTACTCTAGCATTATTGAAGCATTCCTTTTATAGTTTTAGAACACATTTAGGCCTTTTATCTATTTTGAGCTGATTTTTATATACAGCGTACATAAAAGATCCAACTTTTCTTTTGTATGTGGCTGTCCAGTTTCTTTAGCACTATTGGGTAGTCTTGGCAAGTCTTTTTCAAAAGCATTTTTAAATACTAATGAGAGAGAACTTTACGCCTAATGTGTTGTTTTCATAGAAGAACAATGACTGGCAATAGAATGCCCAATCTTGACTTTGTTATTAAGTCACTGTGTAAGACTAAGCGATGACATTGTTACCCTGTTTCTGCTGCTTATTCTGAACAAGCAGCTATGGATTCATCGTACCCATGTTGTTAAAGAATGAATGAGAGGCTTAAATCTGATACAGGTCTAAAATGTCTATGGGGTGTTTAGGGACAACACCAACTTTAAAAATATGCAGTAAAATGGGCTTGGTAGCACAAGCCAGACTTAAATTCCAGCAGAGGTGAGAAGGCTAGTCCGGTCTGCCCAGTGAGACACACTGTCCTAGAAGCAAGAACAAAACCCAAAGTAAAGATGTGCAATAGTTCACCTCTAGTTTCCTGTTTTGTTTTGTTTTCCTTTGTTTGGAATTAAAATTATGAAAATCTAGTTAGCTTTAATGTTGGGTTCTATTATTACATGGTTTGAAACCTAATAGCATGCTGAGATTTTTTTCCCTTGAATTTTCTAGTTCATCCTAGAAAAGCAGGTGTGAGAGAAAAACTAATATAACTTTTGTCAAAGTTGTCTAAATGGTAGTTGGTTACTTTGAGATTGTATTTTTAAAGAAATACATTGAATGGACACTGGGTTAAGTATTGGGAAGACATTTTAACAGCAGTATATTGAATAAAAACTGGGTATGAGTTTAGCTGTTTTCTACAGGTCTGATTTATAAAGAGATTTTTAGGAGATATGTTTTCTTCCCCAAAAACTTGTTATAGTATTTTTTTAATACTATAAGTCTGTTTTTTAAACACTCAAAAAAATTGCATGAATTTGGAATTTCAGAAGAAAAATGACAAAATGGTACCCAAAGAACATCATTTGTGTTTTAAATGTCTTCAATGTCTTAAATACAAGAGGCAAGAAATTATATACAAATGAGGCTTCTACTGATCCAGTGTGTTGAGTTGCTGTAAGGTAATTTATGGTCAGAAACTACTAAAAATTGTTTAGTCTTGTTTATGTTATAGATTCTTTAAAAAATTGTGCCATTATTATTGCCATCGTTTATAATTTGAAATTTAAAATTACTTTTCAGCCATGATAATCTGACATTTATGGCTAAAATGATTTAATAGGTTTTTCTTTTAATTTTAGGTGTTTTCTTTAGATGACAAACGCTCATACAATGATCCCATTTCTTTCATTTTTAAAAACTGACTTCCTTATATGAGCTATTTTTCTTAACTGAATTTATGTAATTATGCATGTTTTACTGATTATAAACCTAATACAGAAGAATTTTTGGTTTTGTTTTGCTTTTCTTTGTTACTATAACTTTTAAAATTACATTTACCTATTCATTGGGGAACAACCTTTGGAGGTTAGAGAGAAAATTTGCAGGAGTCAGTTTTATTCTTCTACCATGAAGTCCCAATTGATTGAACTCAATTCAGTTGGCTTGCTAGCGTGTATATGCTGAGTCATCTTCCCTCCCCCACTCCCCATTTTGGAGTCAAAGTCTTAATTATCTCAGGCTGGCCATAATTCACTGTGCAGCCAAGGATGATCTTGAACTTCCTTAACGAAAGAATTACTTCTCTCCTACATGTTTGCTCGTGCCTGTATATGTGTATGTGTACAGCATTTGTGCCTGGTACCTTGGCTTTGGTTCCTCTAGAAGTGAAGGACAGTTGTACATCCATGGGCCTCTTAACTACTGATTCATCTCAGCCCTGCCCTTGAACTCTTTATCCTCCTGCCTCCACCTCCTGAGCGCTGTATTCCGTCATGAAGGTTTGTGGTCCCGGGGATTGAACACAAGCTTTTTGCATGCTAGGAAAGCCCTCTACTAAGCTATATCCTCCACCTCTGCTTTGTTTCTTTATATTTTCTATTCGAAGTTTTTTTAATGAAGGTTACTGAATTTTTATATACTCGGGCAGAATTATGGGGACTTTTCATTTTTGTGGTTTATCTTAAATTTGTAGAAGGAAAGGCCCTGAAAAGTAAAAATGCTTATTACCATTTTTGAAACATTGGAACATTTCAAAAGATCACAATTGATTTGAAATAGTCATATATCTTATAGTAACTGGTAATTTAAAGTATTATTTAAAAGAGTAAAAATATAACAGCAGGTTTTCTGTATTTTTGTTTTTATGTCTGTAAATAATACAGTGTGAAGTCTTAAGAATTCCTGTTTGAAAATAGCATTTCATTTAGCTGTTTCATTTAACCTTTTGTGTTACATTTCATCTAAATATTACTTGTTACCTTATTAATTAGCTTCAATTAAATTTCCTCTAGTTTGGAAAAAAGGATATGGATAAATAAAGGTCAGTTGATAGGATATTTTGACATTTTAAGGACAAGGCTATATTAATATAAATTTTACAATTTTGTATGTGTGGTGTGTATGTGTGTTTATCTTCTGAGCCATCTGCCTAGCACCAAGGTCAAGGTTTATTTTATATATATATATATATATATATATATGGTTTTTATTTCCACATTTTAACACTTTACTTTCCGATTTAGGTAGTTAATATATGGCTAATAACTTGTCAGTTAATTAGCTGATCTTTGCGTGTGAGCCAGACAGTAATAGGGCTTTCAATAGTAACTTCTGTGGAAGCTTTGTAGTTAGGTAACTTTTTGTCTAAGATGGTTTTGAAAATACTTAAGCCTCTTGTCTTGAGTCAGAAAAATGTGACTAAAGGCTTGCCTATGTATATCTACCACACTGGGGAGTCCCTGGCAGGTCTTGTAGCCTCAAGTCTTATCTGTCTACCAGGAAAATTTAATAGAAGAACTCACCATAGATGACTGCTGTGAATGTAGAGTAATGTGCAACCTACTTTATTACTGTAAAATAATCTATTTTGTAAATTTTCTTTTGGATTTTAAAAACTGAAATAATGGGAATGGGAAGCTAGGTTTGCGTTAATCCTGCTTTTATCTCTAGAACCTTGTGGCAATACAGAAAACCAAAACCAAAAATAAACCACACATTTCCACCTTCCCTTGTAAAGCTTATGTTTTGACTAGTACTTTAATCTCTCTGATCTTGAAATTTCTCATCCACAAAGTAATGAAAGTACCAATCTTGAAAGGTTTGTAAGGATTAGAAATAATGTTTGTTAATCAACCTAGCAAAATACCTGGCATATGGTAGGAACTAGTTGATAAGGATCATTATCATTGTTAAGGAAAACATTTAGCAGGATAAAAGCTTTCTGTTGAAACTGACCTTACCTAGAATCCCTGTATACTGTTTGCCCCCACCACAGGAAGCTGTCCATTACTTCTGCTGAAGTCATAGATTTTGCTGTAGGGAACATGTTTCTTGGTTGTAATTTTTAGTCTCTTTGAGTTATAAAAATATATTTTAAAAATTTTACTGAAGTCTTTCACAAAATTTATCTTTTCAAAAAGTTCCATACCAACAGACATGCAAACAAAACACACTTGTGAATTTCAAAATAAGAAAGATCTTCATTTGAGGAATCTCGCGTCAGTCTTTTTCTGGGATTGTATATTTTAGAATTCATGTTGGTGATGGTTAGCTTGGGTAGATTAGAAAGAAGACAGCTTTGGTCAGGGAGTTCAAGGGTAATATCCCCTTTTTTTTAGCTTTGTGGAGAAAGAACTATTAAGAGCATAAATGTATGCTTTTTTCATATGAAATTTGATTACTTATATATTGAGATACTGTTATGTGGAAAAGACTTCTTAATTTGGTCAGCTTAATAACTTCATAACAAAACAATTTTTTTTTCTAATCCTTATACACTTTAATGTGTACCTTTAAAAACTATGGAATCTTTCCTGTCTGATTTGCCCAAATATAGTATGTGCTTAACAAGGATCTTAGAAGGGCTATATTTTCTATAAAATTTGATGACTAGTTTCAATTATGTGAGCAAAGATTGTGATATTTGTTAGCTAATACAGTTTGATTGATGAATGACAAAACCCATGTTGGTTTGTTAAAACATTTTCTTAGTCTTAGAGCTGTTGAACCTTGTTAGATTTTAGAAAACATAAAATATTCCTAGGTGTATTTTGGAACTTCAAGACTAAAAACTCCATTAAAAAAAAAAAGGTTTAAAAAGCTTTGAAACTAACCTTGTCTTTCCTAGTTAAGATTTACTCTTAAGCCCTAGCATATGAGAAATAATACCTATGTTGTGAATTTTTTCCTTCCAAAATGTAAAGCTTTAGTATTGATTTTTGTGATCTGTAACTTATTGACTAGTTTCTTATTTTATATATATATATATATATATATATATATATATATAGAGAGAGAGAGAGAGAGAGAGAGAGAGAGCGCTATTGTAGGATTCCATGTTCTTATTTTTAAATTTTTATTTTAAAAAGTAAAAATTATTTTATGTGTATAGGTGTTTGGGGTGTGTGTGTTTGCATTACATGTGTCCCTGGTGCCTTTGTTGGCCAGAAGAGTGTTGAGTTCCCTGAAATGAGTTATGGCTGTCAGCCTCCATGTGGGTTCTGGGAGTTAACCAAGGTCCACTGAAAGATTGGCCAGTTCTCCTAATTGTGAGTTGTCTCTCCAGACTCCTGTGTTTTTGTTTTTAAAGACAGTAATGTGTGTAAATTTATTCTTTAGAGGGACTGATTGTGGCATGGATGTTTTAAAGAGAAGTAACCAGAATCTTCCTATTTTGACATATAATCAACAAGGTCTGCTTGTTAGAGTATTTAAAATTGAATTTGACTGCTGAGTTCAAGAAGTGTTTTATGAAGCTGGAGATAGATAGATAGATAGATAGATAGATAGATAGATAGATAGATAGATAGATAGATAGAGTGTGTGTGTGTGTGTGTGTGTGTGTGTGTGTGTCTGAGTCTGATGAGAGCACTGTCCTTTCAGAGGACCTGGTCAGTTCCCTGCACCTACATGGCAGCTCACGGCCATCTGTATGTAACTTTAGTCTTAGGGTATCTGGTACCAGGCACACATGTGGTATACAGAAGTATGTGCAGGCAAAACACTCATAAACACAGAGTGAACTGAAAGTTAGAAAGAAACAAACAACTGGCCAGGCTCTTACCAAGGTAGTGTATGACTTTGATTGAGAGAACCCAAGGAGATCATTAAACTTGACAGGCTAGACAGATCTGGGTGAGGCAAATTGAATTTTGTCCTATCTTCATTTACCTGACTTTAAAAATATGTTTATATCTTTGCATTTATTTTACTTTTCTGTCATCAAACATGTTGCTGAATTAATTTTCCCACATTAATTTTACTAGTCTCTGTAATAAAATTGATAGATTAGGGTTTTGTTTTTTTTCCCATACTACTAGTATTTCTTCAGTAGGATTATCCTCATATCTTCCCTCATATCTTCATTTCTCTTCCTGCACTAATATAAGTTCTGTTTGCCTGCTACTACCTTTCAGGAATTGCCACAACCAATTTTTTAATCTTTTTTCAAACTTTAGAATACAATTTAAATGTCAAACCTGAATTCTTTTTAAATTATTACATTAGACTTACCATTTGTTCCTTAAATTAACTTTTCACAAAGTCAAGAATTAGTAACTCTTTTTTTGTTTTGTTTTGTTTTGTTTTTTTGAGACAGGGTTTCTCTATGTAGCCTTGGCTGTCCTGGAACTCATTCTGTAGACCAGGTTGGCCTCGAACTCAGAAATCCACCTGCCTCTGCCTCCCAAGTGCTGGGATTACAGGCATGTGTCACCATGCCTGGCTTAGTAGTTGTTATTATTATTATTATTATTATTATTATTATTATTATTAAATTCTTTTATTTATTTACATTCCAAAAGTTGCCCCCTTCCTACCCCTCAGGTGTTCTTTCCCTTTCCCACAGAGGGTGCTGCCCCACCCAGCGACCCACCCCCACATCACCCTTACTAGCTAGCTTCCCTCTTCCCTGAGGCATCAAGTTTCCACAGGATTAAGCGCCTCCTCTCTCATTCTGAGACAGCTTCTTAGGTTGTTGAGGCTACCCCTGATAACATTATGTGGGCTCAAAGCTGCTACCTCAGGGGTTCCACAGTTACATAATTGACAGACTTGAAATATGTTCTACAAAACCACTGAAAAACCCCATTTTTATTTGAAGGAATGTTTTTATAAAGCTTGAAAAGTTTTACTTTTAGAGTTTGTAGAAATGAGAGGTTTGGCTACTGAAGGCCTTAGTAGGAAGGCATAAGTAGATTTAAACTGGGCTCTTGGAATGAGTAGGAATTGAATAGGTTTTACACAAGGAATATAACAAGTATTTTACTAGAGAGAAACAAAACTTAGGTGGAAATGGACATTTCCAATATGTGACTTCTTGAGATCTGAACTTTTTAGGGTTGAGGTTCTGACTTTCCCATGTAACTGGTATAAGAAGCTGTGTAGTGAAATGGTTCCCAAAATGTGTTCTGTCTAATGTGAAGAGGAACGCTGGTGATTGTTTCCATTCTGTAGGGATCTTGAGACATTTTAATGCTCTTGTATATTTAGAGTCAGTCTCTCTCTCTCTCTGTGTGTGTGTGTGTGTGTGTGTGTGTGTATGTTTCTCTTTCTCAGTTTTTCTTCATGTCTGTCTGCATGTGTATGAAATTTGGGGTGTGGCTGTGGAGACCAGAGGTCAGTGTCATTCCTGGGTTGCATCTCCAGCTTATTTGTTTGGAACAGTCTCCCAGTACTCTCCGCGCTCACCTATTCCACTGGATTATCTGCCCAGATGGCTCAAGGGATCATCTTATTTTTGTCTCCTCAGTGTTGGAATTACAGGTGTGAACACTACTTACTAGCTTTTTTAATGTACTTACAAGAACTCTGCAAAGGTGTAGTGTTCTAACCAACAAGATTTCACTTTTTAGAACTATTTTTTCCTTTGGTATCAATTTGAGAAACATGTGCTACTTACAAGTTTTCATGACTTGATCAAAATGCTTAACCTAGCAGATTTCCCTCTTATGATGATTAGATTCTAATCATAGTACTGTAATTGTAAATTTTGTTCAGTAGATAGTATAAATATGACAGGAATTGAGAGTAGTATATTAAAAAGGGAAGACAACTGCAGATAATATATGCATATAACCTTTTACCTTACTATTCGAGGCGTGGTCTGTGGACATTATTATCTCTCAGACTTGTTGAAAACATTGAATGAACAACTATACTTTACCAAGATCTCCAAGTGATATTTATAATCATTAAACTTTGTCATATGCTGTTATATGTCACATCTAATAAACTTCAGTTTTTGCTGCTGTCTTTGAATTTTCCTCCTTTTTTGAGATGGAGATCTTACTATGTTGCTAGGCTAGCCTTGAATTCAGTCTCTTGAGTTTTGGAGACTGTATGTATATGCTATGTGTAAGCATCTTCAGTTTCAGACAAGTTTTACCTCCTTTAAATTTCTGCATTTTATCTTCCTGTTTATTCTTCATTGTATGCGTGTGGGGTATGCACATGTGCATGTGTGGAAGGCCATTGGTTATTGTTAGGTGTTCCCTAATTTTTTGAGACATGGTTTCATTGAAGCTGGAGCACAATGATTCAGCTAGTGAATTCAATGACTACCTCAAGTGAACGCTTAAGAGCTTTAGAAGTCTGGCCAGTGAGTTTTAAAGATTTGCTTGTCTTCAGTCCCAACTGTCCTGGCTGGGTTTATAACTGCATCATTGTGTCTGGGATTTTATTTGGGTACTGAGATCGTTATATCTTAGAGCTAAGCACAATTGGTATATTCTAAAAAGTGTGTTTTAAAATGTACAACAGATAATAATATTATGTAAATTTTACTAACAGCAGAGATTGGGTTAGTGAGCTGGCATAGTGGGTCATAAAAAGGTATTTGACAGCCGGGCAGTGGCGGCGCATGCCTGTAATCCCAGCACTCTGGGAGGCAGAGGCAGGTGGATTTCTGAGTTCGAGGCCAGCCTGGTCTACAGAGTAAGTTCCAGGACAGCCAGGGCTATACAGAGAAACCCTGTCTCGAAAAAACCAAATCCAAAAAAACCAAAAAAAAAAAAAAAAAAAAAGGTATTTGACTACTGAGCCTGACAAACTGAGTTTGATTCTCAGGACCCACATGGTAGAAAAGAACAGACTTCCCTGCAAGTTGTCTTCCAACCTCCACACATACCTATGACATTTGAGTATACACATACACAAGTTAAGTGCAATAAAAATGTTTTAAAAAAAATGAGAAGGGAGATGGTATACATTCCAGAGGGATTGTGGACATTCTTTTCTCAGAATTGGTTTTGTTAGTAAAGGTTAAGCCAGAATTTAAGCCTTGATATCCTTTTGTTTTGTTTTGACTTTAGGGAAGAAACCCCTTTTTCTTGGAGCCAGCAATAATTATTACAATCACTGATGGGAGCAAGTTGACTACTACTAGTGGTGTCCAGGATGAGGTAAGTCATGTGAGGTGTGTCACATGGATCATATAGATGAAATTGAGACCTATTTATGTATGTGTGTAATAGGGTATTGGATACTTTGTAGTACATTTACTCTTTAGTAATTGGTGTAGTTTATAATAACTCATCTCCGGGGTCCTCTATCTTTGTTCATAGCAGTTGTTATTATAATATATTCTTGAATAGAAATCCTTTCTGTGCAGAATTTGTAAGCATATTTCCTGCTTCCATTAAAAACATCAGTTGATAGTGAGGACACTGTCTATACAATAGTAAAATTCTTATTTTCAGGTTTAAAAAACCAAAAAAGCAGAATTC
Source organism: Apodemus sylvaticus (assembly GCF_947179515.1). Taxonomy (NCBI): domain Eukaryota; kingdom Metazoa; phylum Chordata; class Mammalia; order Rodentia; family Muridae; genus Apodemus; species Apodemus sylvaticus. Next base: position 64,612,391 of record NC_067479.1, read on the forward strand.
TAATGATTTTCTTATTTTAGCTAATTATGATAGCTTTTAATTACAGACAGAACGACTGAAGTGAATAGACTTCTAACAAGGAAATGTTCATTTTAACCTCAGAGAGGTTTCAGTGTATAATCAGTAGACCTGAGAACTTGGGCACTTTGGTGAGTCAACAATGGCGGGACAGTGGGAAGGAATAAGCTGCTGGCTTCATGTGGCCATTAAGTGAAGAGACAGGAAGAGACTACAGTCAGATGACACTTTGAAGAGTCTGCTCCCAGTGACCTAACTTTCTCCGACTAGACCCCATCTCCCAATGTAGCCAGCATCTCCCAGAGCTTGGGACCAACACTTAATACAAAGGCCTTTCATAGACATTTCATCCTGAATCATGTCAGTCATGGTTTTTAGTAGAGTTCAGACAGGAACACAACACCAAAAGTTCATTAAAACTAGAAAGAGTAAAGATTTTTCAACAATTATGTTTTCTCCTAAGTCATATGTAGTATAAATAATTCAGAGCCAATGTTATTTGCTCTGTTAGTGAGTTATGTATGCTGTAGTATGATGAATCCATTTGATTAAAGAAAGCAAGTTTTAATAGTGTTTTTACTGTATTTGAACTGTTGGTAAATTTTTTTTTCTTAACATGCTAATATACAGGTGATCTTTTAAAGACTCATTACTGTTTTCATTTGTTCTTAGTTTCTATGATTAGAGTTTGAAATGGCAAAGGTACAGATTTAGAATTAAAATTATAATTTAATCAAAGATTTGGAATTCATTTTCATTCCTGTGACACTGTTGAATATAAATTATGTGGAGTCAGAGCATGTGGGTTTTATTGTTAATTCAAGTACTTTTAGCAGTGAACTTTCTACCAGTTGACCTAATTTTCCTAAAGCTGTACCTTATCAATGAAATACTGACAATAATTCTTGCTTTCCTTCATAGGGTTGTTGAAATGTGTAAAATAATGAATGTGAAAATGTAAGGTGGGCTATAAAGACAAAGTAGTGCATTGTGTCGTTCCATCATTAGATAATAGAACCAGTGCAGAACATGGATTACCTAATTTGACTTAAGGGGGAAATGCTAGAATTGATTTGTTTCAGCAGTTAATATTTAAAAGATTTTAGGAATAATTATTAAGGTAGCACTGAAAAAAATGTAGCCTACTTGATTGATATAGCCTTCTTGAAAGTGAAATTTGATGGTTGCTGGACTTTCTTAGACTTGGATGATGTGTATAGTCACTTATGGTCCTGACACTCATAGGAGTAGACAAGATACTATGTCTATAATCAGTTAGTCACAAGCAATAGCAGTGTTACTTAGCTTGAAGTTAGAAACTGTCAAATTGATTTTTCTTTCTTAACCATACTAATTTTAGTATTTGTATTCATGTTCATTTTATAGAAATTCCATGTCTTTTGATAGTTGTTTTTTTACCTTAATGATTTTGATATTATTTCTGTTTTCTCTTATAAAATATGCCTACCTGTAAGGTTATCCATTCAAGGCACTTTTTCTCATGTCTTTTGTAAAAATGCCTTCAGTGATGAAGTTCATTCCAATATATCTGGATCTGATTTATTTATAAAATCTGTTTATAGGACTTCTAGCTTCAAAATTTCTTGAAATGTACATAGGGGTTAGAATTGGTGAACTTGCTTTCAGATTTCTTCCTTAGGAAACATATTAGAGAAATGTTACTATATTTTTATATTTTATTATTAAATTGCAAATAAGATTGAGAAGATTTTCCTGTGGGCAGAGATCTCAACCTTTCTGTTTTTTTTTTTTTTTTTAATCTGTGAAATATTTAACATAGTTCTAAGAAGAGAATTTACATTAAAAATATTACAGATATTGATATATTGAATCTGATAGGAGGCTTAAAATTGATTCCTTTTGTTGCTTCTTACCTAAAGCAGAAAGTTGATTTATTTTTAAGGCAAACATTTTTGATTATAAAGTTGGCGCATAGATAGGCCTGTGAGTTATTTTCGTATGAGGAAAGTTCTACACGTTTCTTTCTCTCTCTACAGCTCCAGGTGGGGCCTGGGCTAGCGCTCTAGCATTGTACTGCATCACACTCCTCCCTCTCCCTTTCCTCCTCCCTCTCCCCTCTGCAGCTCTCCTCCCCCATCCTTTCCCTCCCCCCTTCTCTTCCTCCTCTCTCCTTTCTCTCTCTCGTGGAGGTGTGTATGTGCATTTATATTCATGCTCCATAGACGATCAGATTGTTTTTTCTACTAGGGGATATCAGTTTTGCCTTTATGTCTTATTATGTTTATCTTTGCCAAAACTGAATTCTCTTTTTGTATTTTTAATGAGTAAATGTGTGATTAATTTTCATTTAAGGAATTTTACGGAATATTGTGTATGTAATTTTTGGTGGTTTATGACTGCTATTTTTTTTAATAGACTCTAGCACTGGCCTCATACTCCGATCCTTTTGCCTCTACCTCCCAAGTAGTTAGATTACAGGCATGCAACACCACATTTGGCCAGCAGTGATTACTGTGATTAACCTATTTCCATTTGTATGTTTCACTCTCATGATACTTTTTGCATGAGCAGTATGATATCTACTGTGGTAAACATATCTGTTCTGTTAATACAGAATGAGTGCCTCTGCTGCTTTCACATAAACCATTGCATATCATATATGAAGTTCATTTAGTCTTATCTTACAGTTTACAGCTAAGGAAAATGAGATTAAAAAAAAACCAAAATGATTTGCTTGGGTTATGGTTTTTGTCGTTGCCAAATCTATATTAGAATTAATCTAAATTATAATATTATACCAGCCTAATGGTGCTCTCCCCTCTCCTATATCTATCCAACACCTCTTTGATTTTGTTGTTGAGTGTGTTTATATTTACCTTCTATATATATGTTTCTGTATGTGCAGGTATGTATGTAATTCAGAAATCGGTGCGGGATATCTTTCTCTATTGTTCACTAACCTTATTATTAGGGACAGGGTTTCTTCCTGAGCTTGTAGCTCACTAACTGAGCAAGATGGTCAGCAAATCTCAGGAATGCTTCTGTCTCCACCTCTCTCCCTTTGGTGCTAGATTTGCAGGTACTCACTGTACCCAGCTTTTTACGTGGATGCAGGGAATCTGAGCTCAAGTCCTTGTGCTTGTGGGACAAGTACTTGGCACATAGCCTAATTTACCTTCTTTTTGAATTATATTTCCATTTTAGGTTTCTATGCCAGTGCGATATAGATAATTCAGTTCTTAATTTGTTTGATCTCTCGTGACTAACTACTGAGCTAAGCATTTCTAGGCAATGAGTATGTAACAGGATACATTTTTGGTGTTCTGTTTCATGACAGTCAGTGTTTAAGTCATGTTTTTCGAGTGAGAAATGGTGATTTCTAAGTATGCATAAGTACTGAAAGGGTAAACTCATTCCATCTCATAAACACTGCTTCCTCTTAAGCAATAGGCAAATTCTTTGTAACATATACAATCTAGTTTGGGCTAAAGATCTTAGGATAATCAGGGACTATGTATGACTTACTAATTTGTGAAATTTATAAAGGCCCAGTATTCAATTATTTTGCATGTAGAAAAGTAGTTGAAATATTTAAAGCCATATTAAACCTTGGCCTGAGTATCTTCAGGCCCAATTTTTTTTTTCAAACAGTGTGTTTGTCAGAGGGATAATCAAACTGCTCTGCACTCTGCACTTAGCACACTGCAGTCTGCACTCTGTGCACTTAGTGTTAAGTTAGGAGAGAAGACTGTTTTGTACTGTGGATGAAAATCTTGAGCTAGATGTGATCATTTTACATTAATTAAATGAAACTTACAGAACTTGAGTTATTGAGGTGACATGAGTATTGTCTTAGACTTTTGGTGACTGTTTAGATTGGAAGTTTAAGTATATTGTTTTGGCCTGTTTGTGTGTGTATGTTTTGTAACCATTTAGTAAAACTGATAGTCTTCAGTATTTTCACTTATGGGCAATGGGCTATTTATAGATTTGAATTCTGAAATACAAAGGACACTGTTTCTCTTGATTCCACAGTTCTTATTTTATGGTATTGATAACTATTCCTGTGGCCAGATACTTATAATGCTAACTATATCAGCATTCTTGGTGTCTCAGATGTTTTGATAAAATTACCAAATTATAATTGCGTTGTTTTATTTACTTAAGTTTTTGAGACAGTGTCTCCCTTTGAAGCCAAAGACAAGTTTTACCTTGAACGTATAGAGCCTAGGCTGGCTTCAAATTTAGGGCAGCTCTTCTCAGTCTCCGCTTCCGTGAACTGAAGTGAAAGAGAGCCATCACCGTGCTTTGCTGTAAACTTGTTTCTTTTTATTTTTTACAAAGATCCTCTGGAGTCCAGAGCTGCAGTGGGAATGTGTTCTGAACTGCTTTCAGAAGTATATTACCAAGTACCTTGTTCAGTAAGGTAGCAGAAAAAGTCCTGCTGAAACACTTCACCATAGTGAAACCATCATTTGTCTGATTTTCAAAGGTGCTAACACTAGTATTCTATTTCAAATATTGATATTTCTATGTACAGATGAATCTGTTGGCATTTTTGTATTATGATTGCTTTTGATTGTAATGTTTTTGAGAAGGTATTTGTTGTCAAAATTAACTGTTGGTTCTGCAATACTAACTAGATTTTAAGAACAAGCTGGACAACTACTTTTTTTTTTTTAAGATTTATTTGTTTATTTATGCAGTATATAGTATTCTGCCTGCATGTATGCCTACAAGGCAGAAGAGGGTATGATTATACTGTCACTGTTTTCAGATACACCAGAAGAGGGCATCAGATCCTATTATAGATGATTGTGAGCCACCATGTGGTTGCTGGGAATTGAATTCAGTACTTCTGGAAGAGCAGACAGTGCTCCTAACCACTGAGCCCATCTCTCCAGCCCCTAACAACTACTTTTATAACTTTCTGGAGAGATGTTCACTTAAGACACTTGTATAGAAGAGTGTCAGCTGTCTCAGCTTATGCGTTCAGTTGCTTTTATTCTGATTGATCAGTTCTGAAAGTTGGTACCAAAAGCCATCCAGCTTTGAGTTACTGAATTTGATACCAGCAATTTGTTTTGTTCTGGATCATTCTATGCACTACACATTGAAAATAGTTTTACTTTATCTGCCAGTGGTATATCATTATACATTTGCCTTCTTAATGATTCAAAAGTAATATAGATTATCTTGTCTGAAGTGATTGAAAAACTGTCTTACCTCCCCAAAATATTCTTATTCACTGAAATCACAAAATGTTTTGTCAAAGGTTATTATAACTGTTTTATAGATAAAGATTTAAAAATACATTTAGAGTGGGTTCCCCACTCTCTGGGATGCTTAGAACAGATAACATTCTTTGTTTTAAAAAAAGAATGAAAGAAATCTTGAGGAATTTCCTGGTGTGATAGGTTTCTGAGTTTTGTGTTATTCTGTATGCAGTAGCCTCTTCATATTGGCATTATTGGAATCTCGTAACTCTTAAGGAGTCATATCTTTTTTGTGATGAAATATTTAGACTTATACTTTGTATGTTACCTCTACCAAGTCAGTTTTGTAAGAACACCTGAAAGGATTTGTTGGATATAGATCATTTATATTTTGTTTTTCTATCTATATTTTTTCCTCCATTTTCTTTATTCCTGGATTTACCACTCTTGGTGTGGTTTAGAAATGTTTGTATAGTTAATAGTTTCTTAAAAATGTATACTTACAAAGTTTGACATAATTTCTTACAGTGCATATTCAGCAGTTCAGGTCTATATTATTAATACTGAAAATAGTAAACTATTTTCAATAAGTAATAAGAATAACCCCCTAAGAGAAGCTTCTAGACAAACAGAATAATTAAAAAGAATGCTTCTTAGCCTAATGAAAGTGGTATGGCAGCAGTAACCTAAAATTTTGTGGTAAGGTACATCAAAATAGTTTTTATTTAGAGGATGTGCTGTGTTTGTCTTGTCAGGAAGGTCTCATTTGGAGACATCTCTATCACAGCTTGTCACCTTTCATACATACACTGCTGTGCTACTTACAATGTTAGCTTGTACATAGCTGTATTAGAACCACCAAGTAAGCTTATGAAATATACAGGCCTAGGGTCTTACTGTGGGTCTGTTACTTTAGGCTGGAAATGGAGAAGTCTGTATTTTTTAAACATGTTTCAGTTGATTTTGATGAGATAAAAACAGTCTATTGCAAAACACAAAATAATTGTAGATACTTCTTTCCACATAAAAGCATGTAAAAAATACCTAAATAAACAGAATACATGTTTTTAACTTAAGCTAGCATAGATACAAGTAATTCTTGATCTTTTCAGTTGTCATACTTGGGATTCTGTGCAAGATTTGGAATTCTGCTTATGTGAATATAACGGTATTGTTTTTCTAATCTGTTAATATGGTTTAGAATAGATTATTAGATAGTCTTAAAACACTGACTTCTTGTCAGTGTAAAGTTACTGCTTACAGTGTGCTGTTCCAGTTGAAGGTAGAGAGGTGAGCTGCCTGGAAGAGGTGACTGACTGATTAATGTTGTCTGCCTTTGTTTTCCCTGCCTTAGAGTGTGATTACATCCAAAGGATATTAAAATTCTACTATTTTTACAATGCTGTAATTACTGGTTTTTGAATGGCTTTGTAACTAGCATCATTTAAAAAACATGATCTATGACCCTGATGGTACACTATTTATCAAAAATTGATGACAATTAATGATCAACTTTCTGAAGTTGCTACTTGATTACCTCCCAGAATGGATTCTGCAAATCTGAGCTTTAAATGTGCTTTAGTTTAACATTTTCTTCCTGTGATATGTTTGGCTGTCTACTAGAACTGTAGCATTCACTGTACTTATTGGTCTCTCTATATTCTAGCTACTTCAGGAGCAAAGATAGATGTAAATAAGACTCTTACTTAGAAAACATACTATTTTGGAAGTAGGCAACAAAGTTAGCATTTGTAGTATAGTGAGAAGTATCATGGCAGAAATAAAATGAAGTTTTTCAGAGATTATAAACAAAGGAACTTTAAATTTTGAGTAAGGTATTGAGTTGCGATGTTCCAAGAGAAAATAGTATGCCAAATTATAAATACATGGATACCATTTAATAGGTGATTACAAATTAGAAAATATCAGATCCATAAAATATATATAGAATGCAGATGACAGTGCTCTAAGAATATAGCATTTTATTATGCTAACATTGGCAGGCGAAGGTGCTAAGTTTGGAGTTGACCAGTCACATTAAATTTGCATTTTTTAGCAAAATTGTCCAGCCAGCTGGATGAGTAAAAATGGAATAAAGACTAAAGGTGGGCACTGTATAGAAGAATGAGTAAGCAACACGTGACAACTCAAGAAAAATAATTGTGCCAAAATTATGCCTGTGTTTGACAGGCTGGTAGAAACTGGAAGAGAGTTCATAGTATCTGAGGCAGGTTTTTCAAAGATATGCTAGGTAGAGGGAAAAGGGATATTTTATAGTATAATGCACCTAGAATCTTGGCCTTATAGATAAATTTCTTAAAGTAATATCTAAGCATTGTGTTTGTGTGCATGCACACTTTACTGGGGAGAAATCCATAGATTTGTCTTATCTGTGTGGGTTTTATTTATTTATTTATTTATTATTTTTATTTTCATTTTTTTGTTGTTGTTGTCTTAGTTAGGGTTTTACTGCTGTGAACAGACTCCATGACCAATGCAAGTCTTATAAAGGACAGCATTTTATTGGGGCTGGCTTACAGGTTTAGAGGTTCAGTCCATTATCATTAATGCGGGAACATGGCAGTATCCAGGCAAGCATGGTGCTGGAGGAGCTGAGAGTTCTACATCTTCTGAAGGCTGCTAGGAGAAGACTGGTTTCTATCTAGGCAGGTAGGAGGATGATATTAAAACCCATGCCTACAGTGACACACTTCCTCCAACAAGGCCACACCTCCTAATAGTGCCACTCCCTGGGCCAAGCATATTCAAACCATCACATTTGGTGACAGTGTTCTGGAATGTAAGTCTAGGCTACTCTGAAACTCTCCTGCCTTAGTTGACCCAGTGGTTGGATCTCAAGTGTGCATTGTTATTACCCAACTTAATAGCTTTAAATCATATTTTCAAGCAAATTAAATAATGGTTTAGTATTGTTTCTAGGCTTCCATCTTGTGTGTGTGTGTGTAGGTAGTAATATTGTTGCCTGGAATGTGGAGGATATAAAAAAGTAGAAATAAGGAAAATAGCATCCTTATCCTAAAAACAATTATTTTGTTAAGGAATAAAAGTGTAACTTGTAAAACAATTACCTCAGTCAGTAAAGGGCTGAGGACCTGAGTTGTTCTCCTATGAAAATGCTGAGTGTAGAGACAAAAGGATCTCTGAGGTTCCCTAGCCAACTAGTCTAGCCTAGTAGGTAGACTCCGGATCAGTAAGGGGTAGACAGATAATCCTTTAGCTTTCATGTGTGTACACTGAAAAAAATAATTACCTCAAACCTTTACAGATGTCACTATATAAGCCTTCAATTTTGTTATTCTTCTGCTTTATCTGCCTAAGCTGTGAATACTGCTACATATACCCAGAGTAGTCACGGTCATCCCAAGCTGTCCAGTTATACCCGTCCCATGCAGTCACCGATTTGGCTTATTGTTTGTATTTTGCTTTTAAAAATTAAGTAATTTTCAGACAGGGTCACATTGTGTTTCCTTGTCTGGTAAACTGCCTATATGACCAGGCTAACCTCTCAGAGATCTGCCTGTTTCTGCCTCCCAGGTACTAGAATTAAATGTATATCACACCATATCCAGCCCCATTGTTTTTTTTATTTTTAAGAATATAATAATGTTGATATTTAAATTTGCTTATTTAAAGCAGCTCTTAGTATTGCCATTCAAAAAATGTTAGAACCAGAATATTCTTTCTGTTTCCCTTTCATCTTCTTTGCGTGAGTGTGTGTGTGTGTGTGTGTGTGTGTGTGTGTGTATGTGTATGTGTATGTGTGTGTGTTGTATCAGTATGTGTATCTATACCCAAGTCAGTTTTCTGCTACATGTACTCTGTTTTGGTTATTTTTCTGACTTCCTGAGTCAGATTATAATCTGAGAAAATAAAAGTGTCAGTGTTTGAATTCTTGATGGCCATGCTAATGTAAGCATTAGTCTCCTAGTTACTAATAAATATATTGATTATATCTACTTAGCTTTCTTTCCACTATTTGAAAATTAATTTCCACTTTGGTCCTTTTCAGGTGTAATACAGTAGATTTAAGTTTTCTAGATTTGTATATTAGAAATAAACTTGATGAGGTGACTGGAATAGTTAAAACTTTGTCCTTTATACCAAAGCAAGGCTACATTTTGATCTAGACAAGGCTGTTTTGGTATATTTTTCCCCACACACTCTTTTCAGATTGAATTATTGATTCCCCCTCCCCCCCTTGTTTTGTTTGTTGTGGTTTTGATGTTTTTTTTCCTTGCAGCTAAAGGAGCAGCCCAGTGGTTTTCAAGAAGTGCCAAAGTGCACTGACTGTCTCATGATGACTGGTGCCTCAGGGAGGGTCATGATTCCTGGATACAGGATCGACCTGATCCTGGATGTCACTTCAAGCAGTCATATCGTGGGGAAAGCCTTGTCTAATGGCTAGCCTTCCTCAAAAGTCTGATGCTAGTCATCTCGGAAGGCCTCAGAGAAAGCCTTAAAGGTGAGCAGAGTAGAGTGTAGTTCTCTCTGGGGACTGTGCCTTTTTGTTCGAGAATCTGATTCAACATAGAATGATAACCCTAACCTGATTATTCAGGTCAAATTGGTAAATTAACCCGAAGCTTAAAAATTTGTTGTTGATGATGATCAGACCCCAATTTTTGAGTTACTAGAGACTATCTTTGGAGCTTAACAGCCAATATAGGGAGGAATTTGGTATTTCCCAAACTCTTCAGAGCTTTAGCTTAATATGTGTTCTCTTAAAAGGACATATCCTTTCTATTATAGTTAAATGATACCTTGATGTCAAAATTTCATTCTGTTGTTAGCTACAAATAGAATTATAAAACTTAGTTCACGAATGAATATCAGGCAGTTAACCTTCAGAGGTTGCTTAGGACAAATTTACATTTGACCTTTTTCTATCATAATGTTTTTTGTTTTGTGGGGTTTTTTTTGGTTTGTTTGTTTTGCTTTTTTTGTTTTTGTTTTATTATTGGGCATGGTGGTGCATACCCAAGCATTGGGGAGGGAGGAGGATTATCAGTTTGGCTACACTATATAGTATGATCTTGTCTTGAAAGAAAAATGAAAAGCAAAACTCACAGTAGTTATGAAGCAGTTCCTATCATATTACATTGAACTTGAAGAATATTAGTACTGCCTCCTTGATCAGCATCTTTCCTCACCCTTATGATTCTTAAGAGATGCTTTAATCTTTTTAGTTTTGATTTTAGATTACTTTCTCTATAATGTGAAGCACTTAAAGAACACAGTAATTCACTAATAACCTCAGTTTCTGAATTTAAGTTAACTGAGAGATCTTGAGACCTACTAATTTCTTTTTATTGAATTACTTTTTACTTGGTAATAAGTTATATGGGGCATGTACCATTCCAATTATATATATATATATCAGGACTTACAGTGTAGCTCAGTGTAACATGCTTATAGATAGGTAAGAGACCCTGGATTTAATATCCATCATTTGGGAGAAAAATCATATGTTCTTAATCTCTGTGTGTATATGTTCTGAAATTTGTTTTCTATATTATATGAACTGTGATATATACCAGAGATTTGTGTTCTATTTTGCTTTTTGTTACTTGGATGAAACACTTACTGATACCAACTTTGGGAGTTTATTTCATATTATAAGTTATGTGCATCATTGAAAGCCAGGGCAGGAGTTCAAGACAGGAACCTGGAGGCCAGAATTGAAGCAGAGATTACAGAGGACTGCAGTTCACTGGTTCAATTCCCTTGACTTGCCTCCCTTGGCTTACCTAGCTATTTGCCCTCTGCATGGCAGGCCTGCCTGCCCAGGGATGAGAATGCCAATATTTGGCCTGGGTCCTGCCACATCAATTAACAGTCAAGAAACTGCCTCTTAGATGTGCCCACAGAACAGTCTGATGGAGGCAGTTCCTCAAATGAGGTTCCTTTTTCCTGCTGTGTCAAGCAGTAATTAAGAATAGCTTTCATAGTTTAGAAACTTTTTGATTAAAGGACTAAATAGTGCCCCTAGGGCCTGCATGGAGGCAAGAGTACTCATTCTTGAAAGTTGTCCTCTGACCGTCATACATGGACTGTGACACACACATGTGCATATATATGTATATACACAAACAAAATGTATAATTAAATGTAAATGTAAAAATAAATGGATAACAGACATTTTCAACCCACATGGTCTTTATTAGAATTACTGAATTCTGCTGTTGTAGAAAAGAAGCACTCAATATATTAAGGAGTAAGTACTAATGTGTTCAGTACAGTTTTGTTTTAGAGATAGATTGGGCTGCAGTAGACTTTGGACCATAATTTGAGGAACCCTGAAATATCCTCTGTTTTGTATTCCACTGCTATAGACCATGGGGTTGTGTTATGGTATTAGATGGTTTCCACATCAGCTTTGGAATTGTCTTTATCCACACTATCACCATTTAATGCAGTGAGCAGAATAACACTAGTAGTCAGAATGTACTCAGGTTTTATTGCATAAGTAACTGTAGAACTGCGCTTTAGTTTAGGTACTAGGTTTTGAAGAAGTGAATCTTTATGTACTGGACTTGTGAGCTTCTAATAGGTCATTTCAGTTTGAGAGCTAATATTAAGTTAAAAAATGTTATTCTTTTACAGTCTTTCCAGGCATTGCCCTTTGCAAACCCTCCTACCCCCATTTCTATTATTTCTGGATAGTAGAATTTTGAATTGAACTTTTCTTTTTGTATTAAATGCCTTTTCTTTTCTGCTGGGCACAGTGGCATATGCTTATAATCCCACGACCTTGGAGGTAGAAACAGACAGGGAAATCTCTGTGAGGTTGAGGCTAACCTGGTCTGAGCTCCAAGCATGCTTGCTGTGACTATACTGATACTCTTCTTTCTTTCCCTTCCACTACTCTGTCCCTACTATTTCCTTTTTTTCTTTATTTTTTTTCTAAGTCTGTAACACACAAATGCAATTTTATGGTATATTAGATTAGGCATACATTTGGATTGCATGTGGCGTTTGCTTCCTTCAACAGAACAAAAGTTAAACACATTCCATTGTTTTCTAATTCCCCTTTTTCTTACCACCTGTCTTTGTTGTTTGGGGGAATTTTCTTTAATTGTCTTACTAAACTATCTGACTTTGATGAAGGGCTGTGTGTGTGTGTGTGTGTGTGGTGTATGCATGTGTGCATTTTTTTAATGTGTGTACCTATGTGAACATGTATGTGGTGGCTAGAGGTTGATGTTCAAGCATCTTCCTCTCATTCCATTTTATTTTTGGAGACAGGGCCTCTAATGGAATCTGGAGCTATAATTCTAAGAACTTCTTGTCCAGAAAAAGACAGGAACTGTCTACCTAGCAGTGGAATATAGGTCTGTGTTGTGGCTGTGCTTGACATTTTCCTGGGGCTCAGAGGATCTCAGGTCCTCATGCTTGCATGGCAAGCACTTTACCAGCTGCGCCATTTCCTTCGCTCTGTGTATGTGCCTATTTGAGGTAAAATTTTCATAATAGAACTAATCATTTTGAAGTGAACAATATTCTTTGGAATTTTGGTATATTAATATTAAATTTGTATACATACACATTTTTCTGTGTAGTGCTGGGTATTGAACTCTGGGCCTCACATGACTTCTGTAGCAAGCTCTACAACTGAACTACAATCCAGGGCCATTCCCCCATTTCTTCTTTTTTTATGTTTGGAACCAGTGAAATATATAAATCCTAGGATAAGCTAATAACTTCACATACAACCAGATAATTTTAGTTTGGATGTTCCTGCCTTTAGATTTGCTATTCTTAGAAATAATTAAGAAAAGATCTAAAGATTGAGATTATTGGAAAGCAAAACCTTAGAGAATCAATGTTGAGGGTCTTTGCTCATGATTGATAATATGAAATCCAGAAAGCAGAAGACCCAACAGAAGGGAGGTGTCTATTGGGAAGGAGGGAAACTGAAATAAATCTTTAAGAACTGAGTACAACTTACTTCTTGTCTTCTGATTTGTTTTGGGTAAAAGACCTAACTAAGATAGTATTGTATTTGAGGAAAAAACTAAGAAATGCTGAAGACATTAAATTCTCTTTTGAAAAATTTCTATCTTTATTATCTAAGCAAACCTGAGAATCTAGGACTGGAGATAATAGCTTTCTATTTAGAGAGTTACATAAGCATTTACATTAGTTTTATAAGGACGTATAAGTTCTTGCCCTTCGTATAGCAGCATAATGCCTTATTTGCTTTTTGAGACAAGGTCACATGTAGCCTACATTGGATCTCCTGCCTCTACTTTTCAAGTGTTGGGATTCAGGTGTGTACCACTTACTACCATGTAGGGTTGGTTTCTTTTTGAATGTGTATTTTCTCCAGTGAACAAATTGACAAATTAGCAAGCCTCTAGTTCAGAGGTTCTCAAACTGGGGCTATTTATCAGATATCCTGCATATCAGATATTTATATTATAATCATAATCATAATTATATTATAATCAAAATTAGAGTTATGAAGTAGCAACAAAGTAATTATGGTTGGGGGTCACCACAATATGAGGAACTGTATTAAAGGGTCACAGCATTAGGAAAGTTGAGAGGCATTGCTCTATAGTTCAATCTTGGCAGATTTTTTTTAAATTGGTTTACTGGTCTAATTAGAAAACAGTAACAACGAAAACAGAGACTTGTATTTTAAAGATAGGTCTAATTGGGTGATAGTCCCCAAAGTAGAGTGCCTTGTTCCATGCTCTGCTGGTCTCCAGTGCTGCTCTTTGGTGAATAGTTGATGACAAGTGGGCTTATTTTACAAAACATGCTGCAACCAACTTTTGACTTTCAAGAAAAGCTGAAGACTTGGATAGTGAGAGGCTTTCTTATTTATATGAAGGTTATACCAGACTTAAACAGGACAGCTTATATCAGCATTCATCAAGTAGAATTTACAATTCAACCAATATCTGTATGGGTTACATTGAGATATTGGGGATTGGAGGATTGATTAGTAGAAGTGGGAAGGAGAGCTTGATCAGACTCAAGGATCTGGAATCAAAGGAATAATGAAGAAATTATACTTTAAAAACTTGAATGTTTCTTTGTTTTCTTGTGTAATGTTCAAATGTTCAAAGCTTACATTTTTGCCCCAGGCTTAGAATTAGGTCAGGTTTCTCATGCTTAACAAACGACTATACTCCTGGGTTTAGGGGTAATTCTTGCTAATGTGTTAGTGGCAGTATGTCATAACTCCTTCCCACCCCCCATTGTAAATAGACAGAATTAGGGTTTTTTTAATCTAAAAGAGAAAATAGATTTTATATTCATATTTATATCTGCTTCATATTTAAGTTATTTAAAATGCACTGTTCAAAGTGTTGTTAAAAATCAAGTTTTGAATCGTGGCTCTGCATCTAATTAGAGATCAAAATGTATTCTCTCTTGTTACAAGGTTTAGTGTTCTTTAGAATGAGTATAATGACATCTTAAGGTTACTTTGATTTTTAGAAGTTCCCACTATCATTGAACAAAGACAAGACATTTAAATCTTAACGGGTGTAAAAGTTGTCTTTTGAGGTAATCTTTGTGCCTTCAGAGGACTGGGTTAAGTGGCATGTAGCAGTTTATTTAGTCAGAAGAAATGCCTGGGTAAGGTACCATGGTCTGCATTATTTAAAACCCAGAGAACATAGGGTTCTGTTTTTCTAAGTCATGAAAATTTCCAACTTTTCCAGATTGCTTTATCTAGCGTAGGGGCTTTAAATTTGAATTTAAACTTGGAATCAGGATTGTTAAATCTTACAAGAGAGTTTACTGATGTTCTGATTGGGAATTCAGCTGGGGAAGGAATGCTTTTTAGTATTTTGTTATTCTCATCCATTATTAGCACTTATTTCCCATATTTTCAGCATCTTTAATTTCTCAGCAGTGTTTATAGTAGTCAGTGTGTGAGCTTGGCATACCTGTGAATTAGTGTTTTACAAGACTAGTACGTATACCTGTGTTCGGTTACACCAGGCCAATGCATACTGTTCCTAGAATAGATGGTAACTTAGTGGTACTTCCGCTGAATATTTGCTTTAGAGTAATATCTCAAAATGATGACAATTATAAATTCTGTTTTAAGTTTATGATTTTTAACAGAACTATTTTGCTGAGCTTTATTGGAGAGGTGGTAATAAAAGTAAATTTCTCTTCCTATTCTGGTTCCTTTCCACAGAGGTTTAGATTTGCATTTCCAGTTGTTTATTCTAAAAAGTAGGTTAAAAACTTTTATATTGTCGAAATTTTCAAGTAGGTATAACTGTTTTAGCAACTATGAAGAATTTGTGTAATCAAAAAATTTTCAAGCTAGACTTTAAAATTTAAACATTATTTTGATTCACAGAAAATGAGAAACCGATATCCTAAGTGAGGTAACCCAGTCACAAAAGAATACACATGGAATGCAATCTCTGATAAGTGGATATTAATTAGCCCAGAAGCTCTGAATACCCAAGGCACAATTAGCATAACAAATGACTCCCATGAAGAAGTAAGGAGAGGGTCCTGATCCTGCAAAAGCTTGATCTAGCATTGTAGGGGAGTACCAGGACAGAGAAAAAGGAGGGAGGTGATTGGAGAATGGGTGGAGAGAAGAAGGCTTATGGGACATATGGGGAGGGGGGAACTGGGAAAGGGGAAATCATTTGGAATGTAAACAAAGAATATAGAAAAGGAAAAAAAAAGAAAATCAGAAACTAAAACAAGGCTAATGGTACTTGGAACATTGACAAAAAAGGGGATTGTAGTATGAAGTAGAAAAGTTAAGGCCTCATTGTACAAGGAGCTTGAACCATGCTAAGTAATGATGTAGCTCAGTGTTTGAGAGCCTGCCTAGCAGGAACAAGACAGGCAAATGTCATTCAGAATTTTGTGCAGTGGTGGGGGAAGAAGATAAGACAAGTAAGTGTTGAAAGTCCAGGTAGGCACTGCTGTTAATTTTAGCAATTTGCTCAAGGAGGTGGTATGGTAGTAAAAGAGATGACAAACCCCACAATTTGAAGAAATATTTAGGAAGTTAAATTAGTAAAATTCACTGTCATAAATTGTATTTAAGGCTTAAGGGGCAGGAAAATGGCTTCTAAAGAACTGTGTAGATGCTATAATGATACCATTCATTTCCTGGCCTAGCGAATGTTGGAAGAAGAGAAATCATGACTTTAGAATGCTTAGGTTTTTGAGGTATCTTGGAATCATTTAAGAATGAATATCAGGTAGAGAATTTGGTATTCAGAGAAGAGAATTTGGCTGGGCATAGTCAAGTTAGATATTATCTAAATTTAGATAGTAATTCAACCTGTGAGTATGTGGGTTTGGGCCAAGTAAAAACTAGCAAGGGCCCATGATTAAGCCTTACAGTTCTTCAACATTTTGAAACTTTGATATTTGGGATTGAGGCTAGAAGACAGGAGCAGCCAGAGAAGAAGAGGGAAGCCATGGGAATCTCTCTAAATTTGATGATGCCTGTAGTTTTCAATTGATACATAACATATCATTTTGAAACTTACTAGCTTAAGCTAATTTATTATTTCTTTGGAGTATGTGGCTGAGGTACTTGGTCTCTCTCCTGGAGCTTCTTTGTCTCTATCATTCAGCAATCTGGTTCAAGTTTCTTTTCATGGCTTGCATTTTCCACAAGGGAAAAATAAGCCTCTCAAGACTTGTAAGACTTAGTTCAGCATATTTGGGTTATGCTGTAGCAACTCAGGAAGAATGGATAAGAATTAGTGCCATTTGGGTCAGTGGAGTGGGTGGACAGGCAGATACATAGATGAAGACAAGTACCTATTATTTATTTATATTTTCTTTAAGCTTGAGCTGAACTGGACTGCTAGTTTCCATGCATGTTAAGCTTTTTTTTGTCCCTTTACTAAAATTGTACCCATTTATTTGTAAGCCACTAGCTGAAGTCTACTTGTGGGTTGTGGTAAGTATTTGTTTTTATTGTTATCTCTCCTTTCTCTATCCCCTCTTCCTTTTTCTGCCCCTGTTCCTCACTTGTGTCTCTTTTCCTTCTTGGCTTCCTTTCTTTTCTCTGTGTCTCTGCTTCTTTTGGAGGGAGGGTCACTCCATAACCCAGGCTGATCTCAAAATGATGGTAACCTTCTTTAGTCCTTTGCCCGGGTTATAGGTTTGAGCAGCTATGCCAGGCTTAAAGGAATTCTTAAAGACTCCAATCTCTTCTCTTTTGCTCTCTCCTATCTGTTCTAAAGTTTAGTTTTCAATCTTAACGTGTGTGTGTGTGTGTGTGTGTGTGTGTGTGTGTGTGTGTGTTTGTCGGGGGCTGTTGTTCCTCCTCTGTCTTAAACTCTCTTTACTCTTAATCAACTCCCCAGTCTCAGCCTCCATGCAGTTGTAAGTTTTAGCAAAGCTTTTCAATTCTTTACTCTTGCCTGGGATGCCTTTCTTTATTTCCCCTAGATAATTATTCTTCTGTACTATTGCACATGCTACAGTTATTTACTTATGTGATCTTGAAGGTAAAAAATTATAATGTGTAATATGTTACATTTCATTAAATAACCTGAGGTACAACTTGATTTATAATCTCTATTCTGTTCTAAAAAAGATAACAATTAGACCTAATTACATCTTTGATACTCTGCCAGGCCTATGGGTGCTATGCCACTGCAAAAACTACAAAAAGTATGGCTTCCTTCGTTAGGTAAAAAATTACAACACATGATAAATGGTCAAATTCTTTGTATCCCTCAGTAACGAAAGAATTTAAGAGGTTGTATTCTGAGTGGTTTTAAAAGGAATTACTTCCAATAGAAGTACATTTTCATTGTGAGTGCTAAACAGGATAAAATAGGTGCCATGATATCTACACAGGGAATATTTTCTCTACCCTATCTGTGTTCCAGGAGTTGGGCAACTTTTGTAGCTCATTACTTTATCCTCTGTGTCTGGGTACATAAAAGTGCTATTTGGAGAGCGAGGTATGTACACAGGGTAGAGTTACTTGTGTATTTCTGGAGTTGGGACTACTTGGTTTCTTGAGCTATCACATTGTTACTCATTTTCTTCAGTTTCATTTTGCAGATGTTATGGGGAGAACAAAAAGAATCAGATTGTCTTCTCTTCCCTCAGTAAACTAGTAAGATAGGCAGCCAGGTAAACAGGTGGGAAGTACTGTTCTGAAAGGACATATACTTGCATTACTTTAATAATAGAGCTGGTTAGCAGAGTATGCCAGAGAAGTGTAGTGTCCCTAGTGTTAGTGCACAGCGGTGTGTTTTTAGCTGGGAACCATTTAGATTACAACCAAGAGATGTATGTCTACCTAGATGCCATAATTAGAGATTGCTAGAAAACAATTTACCTTTTATTGTTTTCTGGCTTCTGTTTATTTCTTACATTCTGCAATTTAAAATGTAGATAATGTGTAAAAATAATGGTTATTTGGGATTTTATACATTTTCCGTAGAAACTGAAACAGCTAAAAATATCTTCACCATATGGCAGCTTACAACCATCTAGAACTCTAGTTGCAGAAAATCTGACATCTTCTGACCTGCAGGCACATACACAGTGCACATACTTTTATATGTAAATAAAACACTCTTGTACACTAATATAAAATAAATCTTAAAATAATCAAATCAATTTAAAAAGTATTATCTCTACCTTTGCTTATTTGGCTTTTAGTATTATGTATTTAGTTTTATGTATATATAATGTCCCACAAACAAACAGACAGACAAACAGACTTTAGTTCAATTTTAGCAAGGTAACAGACAAATAGGATCTGAGCCATTATCAAATAAGATCCTCAAGAATGGGAGATAAGTCAGTAAAGTGCTTCCTATGTAAGCATGAGGACCTGCGTTTTGGAATAGCAGCAAGTCTGTAACCTCAGGCTTTGGTTACTTTTTCCATAACTGACTAGCCAGTTAATCTGAGCAAAACTTTGTCTCCATGTTCAGCAAGAGACTGACTAATGAAGCTGTGAGGCATTGATTTCTGGCCTGGCAAACCACACACAATTGATAATCAAATAGGCTATTGCACTTTAATAAAGACAAGGTTTGAGCATGTGATATGATAAGTTGTCATCATGCCATTTGTTCTGAACAATGTTTGAAAAGTTTAGTTTTTATAAGAACTCAAGGAGTCCCGGGCAAAGGATAATGCCACCAAGGGGAAGAAGGAAGGGAGATTTCCTCATTACTTCAGAATTTACTTTTCTATTGGCCACCAAAACCATTTGGATTGATTTCGTTACTTGTTTACAGTAACAATATAGAACATCCCAGTTAAAATACCCAAGTTAAGCTGTGTAGGTATAAATAGTAATTTCTTTATGTATTTGTTCATTAGACTGGCACTTTGACAAGTATTGTATTGTAAAGGCCAGTAATAAGGTTATGGGAAAAGTATCTGTTACTAAGTCATGTGATTTCTCCAATTTTCAAAGTTCACAGTCCATTTAGACATTTTAAATTTAATTGCATATCAGGGATTGTTTGAGGGCATTCTACAAGCAGATGGCTGAACATGTAATCTCATACTACATTTTATCTTTCTCTGAAGGGTAGTAATGATAATATTTTTACCCCATTTACTTGTTATAAATATTATATGTAAATCTTGTAAAATAGTGCTTAAAGTGCCATTATTCTCATCCATTTTTAATCATTGTTACTACCCATGTTTTGAGAATTAGAAGGGGAAAGAAAGGGAAAAAACACTGCTGCTCTTTCCTGTTTGCTGCAAGGGCGACTGGGAAGAGAAGATCAGAGTACAGCAGTGATCCTAAAGTGCTCAGAAGAGGATTGTAGACACAGTAGGTGGTTTATAATCACTAGGTTGATTCAGAAATTATGCACATATTTCAATAGTTATTTTATGAAGTATGAAGTTTCAGGCTTTTTTTCATTTGATAAAGTTAGGCCTTTTAATAGTAATCTTTTAATATTTGTGTTTTTAGAAAGAGTGTGTGTATGTATGTGTGTGTATGTGTTCTTTGAATAATAGTTAGGTTTTATAATGCACTGTTAAAGGTCATAGAACCAAAAACCAGACTAACCTGGAATTTAATTGTTTCCTTATTTACTCTGTGTATCTTCCAACAAACTACTAAACTGCTTCTATATTTTAAATCTTTAAGTCAGGATTATACTGGTCATTGTCTTGTGATTTATGGCTTAAGTGAATATTATGTGTATGGTTTAGAACAATGTATAGCATTTAATGGTCTCTACTGCAAAGGTAGCATTATTATTCATGGCTATTTATTGCTAGGGCCTCACTCATATAAAGTAGGTATGCATTTTACCATTGAGTTATGTCTCTAGCTTGGTGGCTGGGGTTTGCTTTGTTTTGTTTTTTGAGGTAGGTTCTCACTATGTAGCTCTAACTGCCCTGAGATAATTAACTTTGAATATTCTTGTACTAAAATTTTTAAAGATTAGATAATATCTCTTATAAAAATATTTTTATTAAATATTCAAAAATAAAAATCCTGCTAAATACCATGAAAGCTTGCTGGTACTATAATTTACAGTTTTCTTTCTGTTAGCTTACTTTTAAGTACATCTATGAAAGAAAGTCCTAAGTTATTATGACTCCCTTCCTCACACACCAAGCTTTCTTAGTGCTGGAACCATATTTTACTATTCATCTTTAAATCACCTAAACCTAAATTTTCATTTGGCAGCTGTATGTTTCAGGGTAGGTTAGTACATTTGTACATTTTTTTTTTATAGATTTATTTATTTTTATGTGAGTACACTATAGCTGTCTTCCGACACACCAGAAGAAGCCATCAGATCTCATTACAGATGGTTGTGAGCCACCATGTGGTTGCTGGGAATTGAACTCAGGACCTTTGGAAGAACAGTCAGTGCTCTTAACTGCTGGGCCATCTCTCCAGCCCCCTTACACATAGTTTTAGGTAGACGATCAAATAGAAATATTTTAGGATCTTAATAGATGTATGACCTTGGGATTAGATATCTAATCTACCTTCTGTTTCTTTGAAGCACATGTGAAGTTTTGTCTTTTGTTTTGTATAAAGTAATCACATTATTTTTTAAAAATCTGGATAACTAAACCCTTTGTTGGCTTCTACACTTACCTCAGTATGTTGCAGTATTTCCAAGTATTTTGGATAAGAATAAGGAATATAAATATTTTTGCCATATTTACTTAGTTGTATTATTTTGTTTGTGTACTTTAGCACATGGACGAAATTCCTGGACATATGTGTGCATTCTTTATTTGCTTACATAATGTCATTTTTGTGCCTCTTGTCCAGTTTTCTTTGTCCTTCATTACATGCATATGCTAGGTATACAGGAAATGACACTTGTTTGCATTACTCTTATATAGAGATGTTGTTTTATTCAATTTATTTAATTTTGCATTTTGCCTTTACGTTTTTTGACTGAAGAATACACTTAATTACATGTATAGTCGTCTAATATAGAAAAGAGGCCATGTTCAGATTAGTTAGGTCATGGTATTTCTAAAAATTAACCAAGTGTTTCTTTTATACAGTAGTATATTATAAAAGGTACTATTTCGAGATCTCTTCATGTTGGATCTTTGAGATTTAGATTACTTTTTTAACTGTGGAATAAATGACCAGTAGATTAGTTTGTTTATTAGCTATATGTGGATTTTCAATTTTCATGTTTCAGGTAATATCATTGTATGAGAGTTTGTGATAATTGGACCTAGGATCTCATGAATGCTAAATACTGCTTATATATTCTCAGACTCTGTGTCTAAACTTTTTGTGAAGGAAGAGAGTGCCTCTAGGCGGTGGCGGCATTCTGTGGTCTGCTGTCTTCAACACTGCCAAATGACATCCGCATCCTCCAGATGGTCACATATTTACCAATTCACCAGCAGTGTGGGGTATTCTCACTGCTTTGTAGTCCTACTACCTACACTCATTTTGTGGGTATAAAATAGCATTCCTTGATATTTGAATTTGTATTATCTGGTAACTTGATCCTCTTTCCACATGTTGCAGGCCACATGAAATTTTTCATGTGTATTTTTCCAGTTTTAAATTTTAGAATGTATCCATTTATATTTCATATTTTTATGATGATCAGTTTTGTGTTTTTCTTGACTTATGTACAGTTGTTTTTAATTCTCAAACTTATGAAGGTTATGATAACTATGTTAACTAATGATAACTAATGTTAACTAGGACTTTAGCTATTTTAGGTTGAATAATGCAGTCTTCTCAGATTTTTTTTTTTTTTTACCTGTTCTTGCTTGCCAGCCATTCCTCTTCTTCACTTTACTCAAACATTCTTATCTCCCGGGAGATGAAAAGTTGATAATATTAAGGGAAGATAATAAATAAGAAATGCAGCAATACATGAATTTTAGAAAGGGACAGTTTTATAAAATTGAAATAATCATGTTTTAAAATACTTGAAAATATTCTCAAGAGCCTCCCCCCCCTTTTTTTCTTATTTAGAAGTATCGTTTAGACTGTGCAGCCAGAGACCGATTGTTTAATGTTGTCATTGCTGCAGGAATTTATCATTACATGAGTTGCGCATGTGAGGTTCCAGCAGAGCCTCTGAATGCTTGAGGTGGTTCTGTGCCTCTTTTAAGAGCACTAAAATAACAACTGAAAACCTCTTCAGCCAGTCTCTTTGATGAGTGCATTTAAAAGTAAATTTGTTTATATACTTCTTACTTATATGCTTTGTGTGAAATCTCACACCAAGATTTCTGAAATTAAATTGGGGTCTTTTGTCAATTCTACCTTGATTTAAAACTCAAGTTTCTTTACTCACTTAACAATCCCTTAATTTTTTTTTTTATTTCTATTCTAGGAAGTATGCTTCTTGTGATATTGTGCTTATTTAAAGTCTTGTACTAGTAGACTGTACTTTTAAGACTATACTAGGGATAATGATCAGTCAAGGTTTTTGTTTGTCTTAAGATTTGTTCTTTTAATTTAAAAAAAAAATGTTTTTGTTTATATGGATGTTTTGCCCGAATGTAACTCTGTGTTTTTTGTACTTGACTGTACATGCCTAGTGACCTTGAAAGTCAGAAGGATCCATGAAACTTGAGTTACAAGCAGCTGTGAATTTGTGGTTGCTGGGAATCAAATCTGAATTTGGTGTTCAGAAAGAGCTACCAGTGCTTTTAAACTTTGTGCTATCTCTCTAGTCCCTTAAGATTTATTTATTTATTTTTTTTATGGAAGTGTGGGGTATATAGTGGTATATGCCCAAAGAGGCCAGAGGTGTTGGGTTCCCTGAGACTGGAATTAGAAGTAGTTGTATGATATGAAATATGGGTCCTCTGCCAGAGTAATACATACATGCTTGTAACTGTCGAGCCATTCATAGTAATAAAAATTTGGTCTTTCAACTTAAGATCTTTATAGTAAAATAGTATGTGTTATTAGATATATTTGAAGCTTTTACTTGTGAAACTTGTTTTTTGATGTGATAAGAGTGTGGTTTTGTTGTGTTTTAAAAGTTGCTTTAAAAAGTAGTATGTGTGGCTGGAGAAATGGCTCATAGGTTAAAGTTAATTCTTCCAGAGAACTGAGGTTGGATTCCCAGCACCATGAGACAGATCACAGCTATCTGTAACTCCAGTTCTAGAGGATCTGATGCCTTTCCAGGCTTTGATGGGTACCAGGCACACGTGTGGTATACAGACAATACATATAGGCAAAATACCCCATATATATATATATATATATATATATATATATATATATATATATATATATACACACAATAAAATAATCTTTGTGAAAAACTTACTTATTTTTCCCCATTATTTTCAGCTCCATTTACCTCTTAATTCGCCATTGCCTGGAAGTGAATTGACCAAGGAACCTTTTCGTTGGGATCAGAGACTATTTGCTTTAGTACTTCGGTTGCCTGGCACCATGTCAGTAGAATCAGAACAGTTGACAGGTGTGCCTTTGGATGATTCTGCTATCACACCAATGTGTGAAGTGACAGGAGGTAAATTTTTTGCTAAAAGTAACTCAGGCTTAAAACAGTTTATATGAATGTGCTAAATGAATGTTTCACAATTTGCATGTTTATGTTTGTCAAACAGCATTGACATACCTGTAGTTTGAAAATTGCATGTGTTAATGATGGGATGTAGTCTTGATAAGTCAATAGTTAAACTGTTGGATTTTGTGAATGTTAGTTTTTTTTATACCTGTGTAACAAATGGTGGTATTTGAAGTTGTTAGACTAATTTTCCTGTCTACAAAGATCACTAGTGATTTAGCTGGCGTGGCGTGGTGACGTACACCTTTAATCCTAACACTGAGAAGGCAGAAATAATACGAAATAAAATTGTCAAAGATTTTTACAGAAATTAGAAAAATGAATTAATAAATCATTTTACAAAAATTACCATTAATCTGAAAGTATCTGAAGAGAAAAAGCAACTTTTTTTATACTTTACAAACTGAGCCTTAGTCTGTATAATGTTCCTCCTATGATTATTGTTTAGGTCAAATCTCATCCCTTGTAATGTTTGATAATTTCTACCGAAGCATAAAAATCTGTAGAATGGGTCATTTTAACTGGGAAAATGAAGTATCTGTAGTATTGCATACCTTCAAGTCAAGAGGTTGGCTTATTCGCAGCTATTTAGAGAGACACGCATGCATGCATGCACAATAGGCCACACTCAGTTGAACAGACCTAGGGTCACCACTAGTACCTGAGTAGAACAGTAGAGAGCCAGAATTTCTGAGTTGGAACAAAGTTAAATTAATCTAAAAAAATCTAGAAGCAAGCTTTCATAAAATGCCTGTTTGTTTTAAGTAGGATGTGTGTTGGATGCTTTTAATTTGCTTTCATCCCCAAAGCATTTTCTGGTATGTATTAGTGACTGGAGCCCTGTAGCTCATTTCTTTAACTCAGGGCAAATGGAGCATCTGGGAATCACCCTTGTTACTCCTGTGCATCAGAGTACCTCTTCCTGGTTTCTTACTGGTCCTGCTGCTGCTTCCCTTTTCCACTGTACAATACTGTCTCATTGAAAAGCTGATCTGTAAGAAACAGAAGGCTGATCTCAAGGCTTATAAAATGGCAAATAAACCATACTTATTAAGGCCTGGAAGACACTTAATCAATATTATGTCCTTTCTTGTCTCTATCAGTCTTCCATATGTAAGATAATAGCAATGCTTTCACATGTATCCATCCATATGTTTTCTTCTCTGTGATTCTTTCTCTTTCCAGATCTTCTTGTGGATAATTCTGTTTTTCAGGTTCCTAATTCAAGTGTCACCACCTCAGAAGAAACATACCAAAATATACTCATTCTCAACCTCATTACTACCATCTATATATTAAAATAAATGCAAACAATTAAAAATCTGTGGTATCTGCAAGGAGACCAGTTGAATAACTATCTCCTCTGCACTTGTACTCATTCGCTCTCTTTTGTTAAGCAAGAATAAGAGATTTGGGGAGTTACTGATAGATGTGTGCATGCATGTCTGTTAAAGATATCGGCTAACAGTTGGAGATAGTAGTGCCTCATAAAAGGTGGATATATACTTGATATTTTTTCCCTTTGTGATTTGCTCAACTTAGGGTTTCTATGCTCCATTTACCTTACCTATACTTAGAAGAAGAAAATTGTTTCCTCACCTACAATGAGTTTGTTGGTTGGAAACAATAATTTTTGTTTATTCTTCTTTAAAATTGGGAAATATCAATCACTTAATTTCTATTAATATTATTATTTAAAAAAAAAACCAAAAGCCCTGTTGTAGTCCTTATGGGAGTTCGATGTTTTGCAACTAACTAGTTTGCTTCATTCTCTTTCTCTCAGGCCGGTCATACTCTGTATGTTCTCCAAGAATGCTTAATCAGTGTCTGGAATCCTTGGTGCAGAAAGTACAAAGTGGGGTGGTAATCAACTTTGAAAAGGCAGGACCAGATCCTCCTCCTCCTGAAGGTATTGTATTGTCCTTACAGATATTATGAGTTTGATTTATGAATTATTGATCTTCCCCACCCCGTATTGTCTGTTGTTTGTGTGTTGGTCCAAGCATTTGGGAGGTAGATCTCTGAACTTGAGGCCAGCAAGACAGGCAGGGCTGCATAGAGATCCCGGCTCAAAACTAAAATTTAAAGATTAAAAAGGCCAGTTGTCATGGTTATACAATTGCTATTGGTACAGAAGAGGAAGATATAGGAATATTACATTCAAAATGAGCAGATTTTTACCAGCTAGTGAGTTGCAGTCTGTCTAATAACCAGTCATGGCATTCTTCTATTTAAGCATAAAAGGAAAGCCCATAATCCACAAGCCCCAGGGTTTTCATTGTTGAGTAATAATGGATGTGTTTTAATTTTGTCTTCCCCCTAATGTATTTTCTTTGTCCTAACCTGTTTGCTATAGATGTGCAGCCAGATATATCAAGACCTTTTGGATCTCAGCCTTGGCATAGCTGTCACAAGCTCATATATGTCAGACCAAATCCTAAAACTGGGGTTCCTATAGGCCATTGGCCTGTTCCAGAGTCTTTTTGGCCAGATCAGAATTCTCCAACACTAGTAAGTACCAGAGTAGCCATGACCAGTTCCTATCACCACTTAGATGATAGTGATCATCTAGATGATGGAGCTCCTTGGTTTGGAGAGGAGGTCCTGCTTTGCAGCTCAGGCTTTGTTGAGCTAACTTTGTGGCACAAGCTGGCTTGAAGGGAGAAGTGATATTAAGTCTAGTTGTTACTTAAAGCTGTGGCTCATTTACAGAAATTAGTCAAATATATAATGTGCTTATCATAATAAGCCATTATTTGCTTTTACATATGGTCTTATGAAGCAACAGAAAAAAGAGGTATCTCGTTTTCCTTGGAATTTAATACTAGGTTACCTTTGTGTTACTTTGGATACTGAACTATAAATGCAGGAAGATTTCTTAATTTGGATTTTAAATGTAATGTAGCATGAGGGTTTATCTTGGGGTACAAATTGAAATTTAAATGAATGTATAGAATGGTAGTGATAGTTTGTATTTCAGTAAACTACTATTTGTATTTCAGTTTCTACCCCACCTTAGATCATTTAGTTCCCAAATAAAAGACACAAATATTTATGTTTATAATAAGCCTTAAAGCAATAGATATCAGCTCTCTGTGCTATTTTGTCTAGTTTCCTGTAACCCCGGGATAGCTCCTGCTCCAACAAGCTGGCCCTCATGGCCATGCGCTCATGATCCATCTACTCCATGGCAACTTCTTTCTTCCTCCTCTCTTGACTTTTCTCTTTGTAACTTAGACCCCAAGCCTGGGAACCTTCTGCCCAGCCCAGGCTGTAGGCATTTTTATTAACCAATCATGGATAATTTGGGGGTGGGGCAAGTTACACACAACAAAAGCTGGTCTGCAGGAGGATCTACTTGTCTTGGAGTAACAAGCAGCAGCAGACTAACTGCCCCTACAAGTTTCCCTGTAGTCTTTCAGGTCGTACTATTAGAAATTCATGCTCATTTGTGCGCCTTTAGAAGAACTTTAGTTAATAGTGTTGCAGCTTGGAAGTTGAGCTTGTGGGCATTTTTCTCATTTTACCTACATGAATTATTTTTATGAATATTGATGGTTGAGTGACCATGGTACGTTATCAGTATTCTTTATAGTAGAATACATTTAAACAAAATCATATCTATTCAGACTTGTTTAATCTATTATTTCTGATTAATTTTTTTGTAGCATCTAGGGCATGGCACTTAATATTACTCTTAGAAGTAGGTTCTAGGGGTTGGAGAGATGGTGCTCTTTGAAAAGTTCTGAGTTCAATTTCCATCAACCACATGGTGGCTCATAACCATCTGTAATGGGATTCAATGCCTTTTTAAAAAACGATTAAGTCTGATTTTCATGATAAGTTTTAATTTGAGATATGAACTTCAAGTTTATGTCTATTAATAGGGTCTTTCTCCATCCTAAGAGGAGTAGTACATGAAAGTAAAAGTTTAAAGTTTCATTGTATTACCTTGTTTATTCTTTTTTTCCCCTTTTCCTGATTAAATGGATGTAATTTTTTGTTTTGCGCTTATAAACAAGCTTTCCATTTCTTTGGTGATACTTCGTTTTTCCTAAAATTTTTTAAAATTCTTCTCATTTTTATGAAGTATCATTGTTGATTATTCATACCATTGTATTGACATTGATACTAACAGTATCTATGGTATTTCATGGAAAGCAAGAAAAATATGGAAATAAAAAAAGAACAATAGGAGACATAGCTGGACTGCTGCTAAGTAAACGGAGCTAGAATACCGTTGGAAACCAACCTGCTTGCCATTTTAGATGCGACGTTTAGGGATGTGAGCTGTTCTTTTTTCCGTTCAGAGTGCATTGGAAGTCAATTTTAAAGAATCACCACTTTAGGAAAGTAACTTGGTGTAAATTAGGAGGAGGCAAGTTGGAAGAACAGGTAGGCTACCTGCAGGGCTAGTAATGTTCATTTAAGAGATACTAAAATGGTTTTCCTAAAATGATGGACGAGAGTGATCATAAGAAAGAGTACTGGATAGAACTCTTTAAAATTTGTTAATTCCAGGCTATTAGCAGGGTGATGACATTTCTACAAACTCTAATTTTCAAATAAGTATTGCTATTGAAGTTAAAAAGTGATTTTCTATTAACTGTGAGCCTCGTGATCATGGCTCTTGTCTTCCAAAATTGTTTGCAGACTTAAATAGGAATACATTTAAGAATTTTCTTTACCTAAATATAGAAGATTTTCCTCTCAGAAAAGGAAAAAAAGAAAAATTTAAGACTGGCCTGAAAGATGATAAACAAACTATTAAAATATTTTAAACGCTCATTTAAAGTTAAAATATTTGGGTGAAATATTTTTACACACACACACACACACAGACACACACACTCACACATTCCAAATATATTTAAACAAAATGTTGCTAGGCAAGAATATATTTATCATCTTGACATTACCAGTCTATGGCCAGATTCTCAGACATAACATATTGTAGAGCACAGTTTACTAACTGTATGGAAGGCAGGGCACTGGTAATGTCAGGAAATGGGACCTTAACTGCTTGCTGTGCTTTGAGTCTATATATTGGGACGGGGTACTAGAAAAGTCTCCCAGAGTTTGGTTCCTAGCAACTCACTCATTCTCAAAAAGATTTTAGTTTTAAAAGGGGAAATAATGAAGTCAGTAAAACACAGGGGCAGGAAAGATGACGACCTATTAGTGCGACTGTACATGGGTAACATGGGTAGAGCATGGAGTCTCTATGACATGAGTGAGGAATGCCTTAGAGACCAAAGCAGTGAGGCTTTTATTTGAAATTAAAGGTGTGAACCCCTCCTGCCTTGTGATTGGCTGCTACTTTTAGTGCTTACATTTAAGTAGGGGAACTACATGAAATGACAATAGGATTATTGGAATAGAGTAACTAGTAGGAATACTAGTTAATAGTCTTAATTTGAGAAACAGCGAAAATCTGAGTTAAAATGGTAAGAAAGATTAGTTGCTGAAATTGGGGATTTAATATTGTCAGAAAGAAGGTGGCAGCAGCCAGTACTGAGCATGTGTCCCATTTATGTGTTCTAGCTAAGTGCCTTAGAATTGCACTGGTTTCATGTAAATCTTTGACAGCTAAAATGGTGAGGTCATTAGAAGAGTTGGTTTGGAGACAAATTAGATAGTGTATGTGAAACTGTGTAAGGGTCAGATTATATCCAGTAGGCAGCTGTAAACATAAGATAAATGAGATAGTTTGGATCCTCAAAGTGTTGTGCTTTTATGACTCTAGGACAGAAATCTTCAATAAAATGTTAGGTACCTTAGGATTATACCAGAGGAATAACCAGCCAGAGGAATCCATTGGGAAATAGAGGAAGAAAGCTAACTTATAAATAAGGTTTATGTCTTTTATTAGATATGCATTAAGTAGTCATATTTCTTTATATCCATAATTTTTAAAGTATCTGAATATTACTATGCAGAAATTAATAAAGGAATGTGATTGCTTGGAAGTTACTACTCTGTATAAGTAATTGCCACAAATGAGGGCTAGTGGGCTTTTGTACATTTCCTTCTTAGAGATCAAAATAATAAATTCCTTTTAATTCTAAATTAGTAGAATGCTTTATATTCTAAATTTTGCATTTAACTAATTAATAATTTGATTTTAGATTTTTATTTTAATGGATTTTGTTTTTTTTCTTTTTCTTGATAATATTACATAACTTAAACATCTGTTTTTCCAGTTTAATGGTATTTCTAGGAAACCAAACTTACTAAAAAGACTGAGGAAGTAAGCTTTGGTAGGAGAAAGGTACTTAAGATGTGTTGATTTCTGGTATTTTGTATAAATAGTAATAAGATTTTCCCCTCTAGCCACCTCGTACATCTCATCCTATAGTGAAGTTTTCCTGCACAGACTGTGAGCCAATGGTTATTGACAAATTGCCTTTTGACAAATATGAGTTGGAACCTTCACCACTGACTCAGTTTATTCTAGAAAGGAAATCTCCTCAAACATGTTGGCAGGTAAGCTAAAAAACTGTAGTGAAGAAAACATTTAGGTGAGATGTTTCTGACAGAGCTAAACTCGGGACTAGAGAGATGGTCATTTGGTAATTGTTTGCTGTAAGAGCACACAAACCTGATAATCCAAATTTTGGATACCTAGCACCTGTGTAAAAAGCTAGGTACAACAGCCTATCTCTGTGTTGGGAAGGATATAGGAGGACCCTGGGATTTATTGGCTGGATAGTCTGGCTGAAACGGTGAACTCTAGGTTCAATAAGAGACTGTTAACAAAACAAAAACAAAACGGAGAAAGAACAATTGAGGAAGACACTCAGTGTCAACTTCTGACTTCCACACATACCTGCATATACACACAAGCTAAATGGAATCTGTGGTTTCCATATCATTCACTGCAGGTTTATTGAATATGAATTTTAACCTTCATTTTCAACAGGTGTATGTGAGCAATAGTGCAAAGTATAATGAGCTTGGCCATCCCTTTGGTTACTTGAAAGCTAGTACAGCACTGACCTGTGTCAACTTATTTGTGATGCCTTACAATTACCCAGTTCTCCTCCCTCTCTTAGGTAAGTCATTCTTGCCATGCGCTCTTATAGAAAGCTAAGAAATAGACCTATGTTATCTCTAAAACTTAATGAGAATGCTAAACCAACTCTAAAATCTGTATGTTTTACAAATAGGTGCTACTATATTTAAATTTTAAAATTAAATATTTTAACTTTGTACAAGTAAGATTTCTTACTTAGTGATACTTTCTGGGGTAGACTTTCTATTTAATGCATAAAAGATGCTCTATTCATAAAAATGTGAATATATGTTCTAAGAGTTTATCTAACTCTTCATTTGGAAAATAGTTTTGTGTGAGTGTGTTTGGAAGCAACTGATCATTCTTAGGCATTGTTTTTAAGGAGCCATTCACTCAGTAGTTATTCAGTGTTTAAATTTATGTGGTAGCATGTGTTTATGTGATCCTGTTATTTAATATTATTATTAATTATTATAGTAATATTATATTACTAATATATTAATTATTAATTATTAATAATATGATTATTATTAATATTATTATGTTATTATGTGATATGTGCCATGGTGCATGTTTGGTGGTTAAAGGATCACTTGTGAGAGTTGTCCTTGCCTTCTACTGTGTGGTAATCCTGAGACTGAGCTTGGGTCCAGGTCGGCAGACTTGGCATACACCTTTGCCTGTTTAGTCATAGCCAGCTGCGCTGTGGGTCTCTTCCTGGGCCTGGGGCTTGCTGCTAGCTGGCTGTGAGCCCTGGAGGTCTAGTCCTCTCTTTTGCTCTGGGATTATAGGCATGTATCACCATACCTAATTTTTTTCATTGTTGCCAGTAATTCAACTCTGGTCCTTATGTTCACAACAGCAAACGTTTTCATCAAATATGAGAAAGCAAGCTCAGAGTTGTTTTAGGTTCAAGCTGAAGGTTGTTTTTGAGCAGTACTGAGAAACATTCCTTCTACAACCCATCAGATTAAAAAGTTGTGAAGATTTTAGTAGTTAATATAGAAAGGAACTATTGTATATTGTACATGATTTTTCCAGTAAGACAGAAGATTTTTCCTTGTGTATTTTCTGATGCTACTTCATTAATGTTTTTAATGGTTTTTAGGCCATAATTAGCAGCCCTTTACCTTTAAAAGTTACAAACAAAAACTGCTAGAGCCAAGCTTACTACTCTTAATTTTGTTAAGATTTTCTGTTAAGTGTCTCAGCAGTAACAAAGTAGACTTGAGATAGGAACTTTGACTAGAGTTAAGAACAATGAGTGATGCTACTCTGTTGTTGACTGTTCTAGATGACTTGTTCAAAGTGCACAAAGCAAAACCAACTCTGAAATGGAGACAGTCATTTGAAAGTTATTTGAAGACAATGCCTCCCTACTATCTTGGGGTAAGAATAATATTGTTAAAATAGATCTTGACACATAGCTTATTGCCAATATTATAACCTTTTTACTCATTCCTATAAATAACATGAAAATTAAATGTACAGATAATATATGAGTGTAATTATGGATTTTAGTGGTTTGTAGAATAATAGTGGTTGTGAGAATATGTGAATATTTTGTATCTTCAAGGCCAGGTACTCTCATAAGCATGATGTGTGTATTAATGGTGTTAAATCTTTAAGGTCTCTGTGTGAGGTAGAAATGACTTGTTTCTGCCATAAAGATAAAGTCAGGAACTCAAAGTAAGTGGTCATTTCTAATTCTAATTTCTACTTTTGATGCAAGAATTTTATACCTCTGTCTAGAACTAATCTTTATAAGTGCTCCCTATATCATTAGAAGATTAATAGCTTGATTTTCTGGTTGTAAAAGTTAATTCTCTTTGAAAGTCTATCTAGCACAGGGTTCTTGTCATGTTAGAGTAAGAAGGAAGGAGCTCATAGATATGTTGACTCCGTTATCTTTAGCAACTTTTAAGACTTATCCAGAGCTTCATGAGTATTACATAAATCTGAGCTCTGGGTTTGATTCCAGGAGTCAGCAGAGCTTAGGTACTTTCCATGCCATTGAGGGTTTTTCTGTCTTTTGTGTCTTTTGGTAATATTTTACTGTATAAAGTGACTCTGAATTAGTCTCTCCTGAAGATTTTTACTGTTATATATGTGTTTTAAACTTTTTACTGTGCTTGTTCTCCTGTGTTGTCCTGCACTCTCATTTATAGCTTTTTCACTATGTTATTGGGGAGGGGGGCTTATGGCCCATGTGTTTGTCTGAGCTTTTCCTGTCAGCTAAGGTCCCTGAGCTTTTGAGCCTTGTAAATTTCATGAGCAATTTATATAAGTGCTGATGATACATAAAAGTTCAGTTAATGATGATAATAGTGTGAATCAAAAATCTTCTGAATGTTTACTATATGTTAGATGCTTTTTATAAGTGTGTTCCATGTATTAATTCACGTAATTCCATAAAAACTTGTTAAAGATAGATGTCCTTTCCTCCTTCTAAAAGTAAGAGCAAACTCAGGACAAGTTGTATTACTAGCTCAGATTGTGTGTCCAGCCCCTTACCCAATGCAGTGCTCAGACTGGCCCCACAGTGTGTCTTCTGTCTTCCAAATGGTATTGAGCATTTCAGGACTTCATTCTTAATGCCCTGGATTATTACTCTTCTAATTCATATTAATTACCTTAAGTCGCTTTTCATGGCAGTAATTACACATTTTACTAAAATATAAATAATATTACTGTATTGTATATTGTATTCCTTTTAAAGCAAAGAATGCAAGTTGGGGTGAAAAGTTTTTAAAAGTTACTGTATAGAACATTTTTCAACAAACTTGATATTGAATGCTGTTTTTTTTTTTTTTCTATAGCCCCTGAAGAAAGCTGTTAGAATGATGGGCGCACCTAATCTGATAGCAGACAGTATGGAATATGGACTCAGTTATAGTGTCATTTCATACCTCAAAAAATTGAGTCAGCAGGTAATGTCAGAAACTGAAAATGAACATTAAGGATTTGACTGCTAGCTAACATTTTTTAATAGTCTAAAAGCTACCTAGTTCTTGATGACTCTCCTTATTACTGAGGTACTCGGGTCAAACTCAGGGTTTCTCATGTGGTAGGCAGTTGGCCACCAAGTTAATATCCTAATCAGCCCTTTCATTTTGAGGCAAGTTAATCCACATAAGACTTGAATTTGCCAGCGCTTCTTCCTCAGTCTTGAGTAGCTAGGATTATAAGTGTGCTACAATCCTAACTAACAGACCACAAACAAGATCTTCTTGATTCTACATTTTTATCATTTCTCATTTACGCATATGGCTTAACTTCCTGCATATGATTAGTGTTGTTTCCTTAGGGGAAAAATACCATTCTATTTTGCTTTGTGTTTTAAAACCTATATGTATTTTCTTTTAAACCTGGAAGCTTCTTTGGAACTGTTTGTGAAACCATGGGATTTTTACCATTATGGCTATAAGTTCTATTAAGATACAGTGAATATCAAGCAGTAGGCACTTTACTTCCATCCAAATTGTGAATGTCTTAAGTTCTCCAGTACTGTAGACATCTCTCTGAAATTTAGAAGGAATCAGAATATGGCTAAAGTGTATGTCTGGTTTGCCAAAACTTTGAGTGCATGCAGTTCTCTGCTAATCATGCTTTCAAACAGTTTGTCTCATTTCTTGTTGCTTCTGAATTGGGAATGTTTTCTTTTATGAAACATACGTCATAGTTCATGTGTGATGGGTATTAATTAATAAAATAACTTGAATGTTTGTCCTGCTGCAAAAGTTGAGTTGTAATTATTTTAACTGATAGAGTATTGTTATAAGGTATGTTTGGTTTACCTACAACTAATGTAAACTATGATAACTTGATTTTAAGTTTTTAAATTCAATAAATAACTTATGGAGGAGCATAGTCACTAGCATCTGATTTATAAACTTGTAGATTGTATTGAAATGATTTTTATTTCTTTTCACTTTAGGCCAAAATTGAATCTGATAGAGTCATCGGATCTGTAGGCAAAAAAGTAGTGCAGGAAACTGGAATTAAAGTCCGAAGCCGATCACATGGGTTGTCAATGGCTCATAGGAAAGGTTTTCAAGTGCTGCAGGGTATTTCGGAAGATGTCCCCCACAGGCTGCTAGACCTTAATATGAAGGAGTACACTGGGTTCCAGGTTGCTTTACTAAATAAGGTAACAGTTTAACATTGCTTTAGTTGTGCTGTACTCTGTCATAGAGTAAGTTATAGTTTATATCAACTAACAATTTGTCCAGGCTTCAAAAAGCCCATTTCTATATGGCTGTAGAATGATACTTATTATATTACCACCAAACCTTTGAGTTTTAGAGTTAAAACAGAAATTGTATATGGTATGTGAATGAATGAGTTGATTGATAGTGAAAACAAAGGTTTAAAGATTGCTTCAAGTTACAGAGCTGATACTAGAATTCACTTACACTAAAGACCTTAACATGCTTTGTAACTCGTTATTAAAATTATTTTCTTTTCAACAACCTCTCTGTAGACAATAGAATAGCTGAGCTGATTATGACACTTATATGGAAATAAAAAGGGTCTGGAATAGCAGAACAAGTTTTGGAAAAGGAATAAAGTTTGGACAACTTCAGCCATGTGATTTAGAACTGAAAAACTGCTGTAATTATGGCAAAATGTCTGTGTGTTGTTAGAAGAGAGGTAGAATGGAATAGGGCAGGCTCTCACACACAGTCATTTAACAGGTTCCATGATAATCAAAGTGGGAAAAGCCCCTTAAAAGTAGCTACAACAGTGGATATCCCTACACAACATAATTACCTCATATTATTTGAAATAATCATAGGAATCAAACCTTAAACATACAGAAAAAAAAGTCTTCATAGTGTTTAAAGCTAATGAAGATTTTTATAGTATAACACAAATCCAAAAAGAGCACAAACCCAAAAAGTTGGTAAATTGAACCTTTTTAAAATTTAGTATCTGCAGTGAGCTGATGTAACTTGAGATGTAGTTGGATGGTAGACTGATTACCTAATATCTGAGAGTCCATGGTTTCACTCTCAGTACTATATATATTAAAAAAAAGAAGAAGAAAAGAAAACCAAAGTAACAAACAGGTCAGAGAAGCACAGAACTTGTGATAGAAGACTGGTATCAAGATAATTGTCATCCAGTCTGTGAAAGTGCTTTAAGCTAGACATGATAATGTCAGCCATCTGTAAACTCACATACTTGCTCTTGAGGCCACATGCTCAGATAGCAGGTGGTGGTCAGACACTTCCAGAGTTTAAAGAAGGGCTTTTGTTAGCTAATTTGCTTCCCTTACCCAGAACATACTGAAAGATTTTAAAATTTATAGTTTGATTTATTTTGTTGAGCTTACCATAAAATATCTTTTGGCCCTAAAATGTTGTAGTTAATATTATATTGTGTGTCTTTGTTTTCTTTTGCTCTTTCAAAGCTGCTTAGTTAGCTTAGATAGTTTATATTTCATTTCTGGGCCTATGCTTCAGGCTAAAGAGATTTTATTCTTCAATGTGTTTGTGTAGGATTTGAAGCCTCAGACCTTTAGAAATGCTTATGATATACCAAGACGGAATCTTCTGGATCATTTAACAAGAATGAGATCTAACCTTTTAAAGAGCACCCGCAAATTTCTTAAAGGCCAAGATGAAGGTTAGAGTATGATTTTAAATATTATTTGTTTTTAAAGTAACTTTTCTTTATAATTTGTAAGGAGATGTTATTATACATTATACAGGCTTACAGTATTCTCATTGTTAATTCAAACAAGTGATGTAAAAGAAACATTTACTCAGATATACATTCACATAATTAAAAATGTTTTAAAAGGGTAATTCATCCCTTATTTTCTACCTTCCTTCTTCCTATCACTATTAACCACAGATGTTCTTCCCAATTTATTCATACTTAAGGCACATGAACATCTTCAGTCATTTTCTTGGGCTATGTTAGCATGTGATAGTTTGACTCTGGGTGACCATTTCTTAGCATATTCTGCTACTTCTTTGTTTCTATGGTATCTGTTATAACTCACATCATGAACTCTTGCTATGACTAAAGCCTTCCCACCACTTACATGTGTATATTCATGTGCTAGTTTCACTCTACTATTTTTTTTACAAATTCTACTTTATTTTGCCTAGAAGATACAATTGGTACTTAGAATTTTACTTTTGAAGGATTAAAAGCTGTTGCATTATACGTGCTCTTCACTAACTTCCAGTATGTAATGAAATGGGGATGATATTCATATATGGGATAGCTAGAGTGCTTATTAGTGATGGTAACTTTTGTTGATGATATATTCTCTCTGAAAAGATCAAGTGCACAGTGTACCTATAGCACAAATGGGGAATTACCAGGAATACCTCAAGCAAGTACCTTCTCCATTGAGAGAACTTGATCCTGATCAGCCTCGAAGGTTGCATACATTTGGCAATCCCTTTAAACTGGATAAAAAGGTAACTCTGAAATGTTCTATGATATAATTTGTTGGGTAACTATTATCTATTTAGCTTAAGTTATTTTGGGGGAAGAATATCTCATTAAAGTATTAATATTAAAGTATTTAATTTATCAATTAAAGAATTGAAGTTAGTTGTACTACTTAAAAGTTGGGTAGAGGGCCTTGGGTTAAGTGGGGGGCTTAGTGGGTTAAGTGCTTGCCATGCAAGAAACCAAGTTCAAATCCCCACAACCTATATAAAAAGCCACACACAGTAACACTCATTTGTAGTTCCTGTACTCCTCTGTCGAGTTGGGAGTTAGTTGACTGTACTCCTCTGAGTTGGGAGTTAGTTGACTCCCAGAAGCTAATGAGCCAGCTAGCCTAGCATGCACAGTGGCGAGTAAGAGACCCTGTCTTAGACAAGGGAGAAGGTAAAGACCTCAACTTCTCCTATGCATAGCATGGCACGCCCATATCCACACTTAACAAGAATATACCCTTCCACCCCCATACACAGATA
This sequence comes from Apodemus sylvaticus, assembly GCF_947179515.1. Classification (NCBI taxonomy): domain Eukaryota; kingdom Metazoa; phylum Chordata; class Mammalia; order Rodentia; family Muridae; genus Apodemus; species Apodemus sylvaticus. The sequence goes on from NC_067479.1 coordinate 64,650,597, forward strand.
AACTGCATGGAAATTCAAGAAAATGGCATTTTCATTTTTAGTATAGAGTAGAAAGGTAGATAGATACCAGAGGCTAAGAGAAGGATGAAGGAGGGAAAGATGAGGATTAAAGGGTACTAAGTTCCAGCTTCAGGAATAAATTTCAGTGAGCTCCTGACAACATTGTTATCCTACTTTATAATAGTGTGTTATATATTTCAAAGTTGCTAAAAGAACATATTTCCAACGCCCTTACCCCATCAAAGTTGGTATGTCTTAGTCATGTTAATTACACTGAATCTTTTTTTTTTTGAAGATTTTTTTTTCTAACTTACATGTGTATGTGAGCCTGTAAGGTATTCTCCACATGTGTAGGGGAGCATTGGTGGCTAGAAGATGTTCTGGGTTACCTACAACTGCATTTATAAGTGTTTGTAAATTGTCATGTGGGTGCTGGAAACAGAATCTGGATTAAGAACAGTAAGTGCTCTTAGCTTCTGAGCCCATAATTAAATCTTTTAATTTTTTTTAATATGCATGTGTGTGTATGTGTACGTACACACTTAATGCCATGGTACACATGCGAGAATCAGAGGGCATATTTTTGTTGAGTCAGTTTTCTGGTTCTCTCCCACCTTTCTTGTGATCTAGGCTTTGAACTCAGGTCAGCCAAAGCACCCTCAGCAGCTATTCCTCCTTGCCTGCCCTTGATTTAACTCTACACAGTATGCATAGATCAAACTGTCACATTGTATACCATAAATGTGTTGTTATTCATCAGTTAAAATAAATGGTGGCCATTAAAATATAAAAATTATTTATAAATCCAAGAACATTTTATGTCTGTTAATAGGGTATGATGATAGATGAAGCAGATGAGTTTGTGGCTGGACCTCAGAATAAACACAAGCGGCCTGGAGAGCCAAGCATGCAAGGGATCCCGAAAAGGCGCAGGTGTGCCTCTCCACTCTTAAGAGGCCGACGGCAGAGCCCTGCTGTGAACAGTCACATCGGAGGGAAAGGACCACCTGTACCCATGACGCAAGCACAGCCAGGTCTTATTAAACCCCTTCCTCTGCATAAAGGTAGCACTTTGGGGCTTTTAAATACTACTTGCTATTCTGGGGTTCTTAAGGGAAGAAATTTTTATAATAGAAACAAAAAGATTGTTCAGCAGAGCCCAGTGAGTATTTATTGTGAATTGGTATGTAGTAGCTTGGATGTCTTGTTGATGAACATTTTATAAATTCATACTTTGCCATATTCTAAAATGACGTTAGCAAAATTTCAAGTATTTCAAAAATGGTTGCAGAAGGAATATTGTTACTACCAGCTAAAATAAACATTTTTTTCTGTTCAGTAAAGCCCAACAGCTAACTATTAAATGCTTATACTATGCTACAGATGTGAGCAAGGCTGTAGTCTTTTCTGTCTATAGTAGGTAAGGAAAGAAAGCCATTTAATCAATTCCAAGTGTGATAAGTGTTAGAGAGTGTATTCTAGAAATATTTGAAAGGATGAATGTCTGTGGGAATTAAAACTTTTCCTGTGGTAAAGGCTAAAGAAAGTATGCATAGAAATACATAAAGAGAAAGATATTCAGACCTGAAAGACTTCTATTACAGCATTGATATTGAGCATATTTAGTAAGAAGAGAATGGAAAGACAGTCAGAATTCAAATCGGGTGGCCTTCGAACCTTTAATAGATTCTGTATTTTATTCCAAGGACAGTGAGAAACCATTGAATGGTTCAAAAGAGGTGGTAACCTGGTTAGTTAGCATTTTCTGTATGGGGTAGAATTTTATGAATGGGAATATAGGCAACTTAATAAGTCAATGTTTTTATTAATTATACATAGTGACCTCATTGGTTTATATAACATCTTAAATGGAGAGAAATCCAATATCGTACTATTTGATAGAATTGTACAGTACTCTTCTCTTAAATATATTTGACTCTTCTACCCTGTCCTGTATTGAATATCAGTGTGATCAAGCCTCTAGATCTAGTAATTGCATGGGAAATAAAAGAGACAGAAAAACAGATTAAATATCAAAAGAGGGGTACAGTCAGAAAATTCAGATCATAGGGAACCCTAGGACAAAAAACAATCTGTTGTGTTATTTTCGTTATTGAAAAACATAACAAAAAGAGATATGGAGAAAAGTTTTAGAGAGTCAAAGGACCAGATAGGATGCATGGACCTCACTTGGACCCAGAATAAAATAAGATTAAGTCTTCAAAAACAAAATGTATAAAATAACTGAAGGGTGTCAATGCTGACTGGATAGTTGATGTTACACTGCAATTGTTGCGTGTCCATAGGCCCTAATTAGTAAATGCAGATGATTTGACTTGACAGTGTATCTTGAGAAACAGTAGGCAGGTTGAGAAAAGCAGTAAGTGTGAGTTTACTTTAATTGTGTGCTGACAGTTTCAAAAGCTTTAGAAACAGACCATGCAAATTAGAAACTGCTTTTGTTCTCTGGCTATTTTACTACTACCAATACTTTTTTTGTGGAGTAATGGACAGAAAGCTTTTTTAAAAAGAATGAGAAAGAAAGAAGGATAGAGATGTATATGAAAAACCAGTTTTGAGTTACACTGTAAAGGGCAGGGAGGCTAGTGAGTAATCCATGAGGATGGAAATGGGTTTCCTTGAGAGTGTTTAAATGCTGACATTGTGACCTAGAGAGGTTGAAATAAAGATGGCAGAGGCCATTATCTCCACCAAGAAGGCAAGAGGAAATGGCCCAGCTTGCTAATGAAAGAAGGCTGTTCTGTGAACAAAATGGGTGTGGGTACAAATTCATTAGAAATAAGGGAGTAGAGGAGTCCTCACCCAGAACTTTGCTTCTCCCGTAAATAGAAAGTAGGTGTACTGCTGAGATAGAGAGGATAATTGGAAAAGTTAGAGCTGGGAAGAGAATGAAGAATATGGATTATCTGGGAAAGGGAGGAGGCACGTAGTAGGCTTGCTAAGCAGTGGAAGATCCAAACCTAGGTGGTAATTGGGACCACTCTGGTAGATCTGCCTCCTGTTTTTCCAGCTCTTGTCACCAATTAAATGTCTGCAGTTAACAGTGTAAACTGGCTATTGAGTCTGGTGTTTTACTTCATAGATAGCATAGTGTGGAGTGTTAGAACTAGATCATTGGAACATTGGTAAAAGTGACCTAGCGTGAGATTATGCCTCATAAAGAAGAAAGTGGATATATTGCATGAGTCTGATTATTAGAAGGAAGTGGAGGAGTTTCTAGACTGAAAGTTTAACTGTTTTAAAGACAAGGAATTGGTATATTGCAAAAGGATACACCTCATCTATGAGTTTTAGATGGGAAAGGTGAAGTGGGAGTGTTAAGTTCTTTGAAGTCAGATCTTTGGTCGATGATGCTCTGCATAGACATTGGTACCACAGAACTTAATCAAATTGGAGCATGCATGAGGAGTACTTGGGGTCCTCGTTTAACTGCTTATTATCATGCAAGTCAGGACTGGGGGACAAAGGACACATTTGAGAGACTCCCGAGGCTAATTCCTTTTAAGAACCTCTTAGAATGTTAGGAGGGGTTTAAGAATGTCCAGTGAACGAGATGACAGTGCATGTGCACTGAACTCAGTATGAAGATGATGATGAAGGGATTAGATTTGCTCAAAAGTGCAGAAGGTTTTTGCTTTTTTCTTTAAAGAATTAAATATGAGAGATTTTAAAAATACATTTAAGAAGTGGAAGAGTCAGAGACTATCTCATTTTACCCATGAAAAAGCAATTTCTGTTCCACTTTTGAAAATAGGATAGCGTGGTGTTCATTAAAGCAGAAATTACTGTGATTTTTGGTCTTAAATGTAGACAAAGGCTGAGAAACAGTTGTGGAGAATAATCAGTAAAGAAGTATTTGCAAACCATGGCATAGAATTTAGAAAGCATTGATGGCGAGAGATGGAAGACGTAGAAAACAGGTCTTTACATTGAGATATAGAACAGAAGGGGTTAGTTGGTGTTCTGGAGACTGGTGAACTATCAAACTTAGGGGTCATGTCTAAGAATCTTATATTTATTGATAAGCTTACACTTTTGGGTCTACTGGTCTAATGAGCCAAAGTGGGTGGTACCATATTACTTTGCATGACTAGAGACTCAAAGAATAGATAGAAAACAGTGTGCTCTGAAATGTAATATGCCCTATTTGGTGTTTCTTGCAGAATCTTGAGCAATAATCGTCATTCTGTCTAAAGAATAATAGGTTTATAAAAATAGAAGTAGGTTTAAGATGAGGTAGGTAGGACTCTTAAGCCAAAAATGTCAATGGCAATTTTAGTGGTGTATATACTGAAAACTTGTTTAATAACTTTGTTAAAATAAGGTAGAAAACAGGCTAAAATTGGCTGTTTTAAATATGTCTTAAGTTTAAAACTTAGTTATTTGTAGTAATTGTGTTATTTTAGCATTTTTATTCTGTACTTTAATACCATATCTCACTTTTTGTTCCATTTTTTTGGTCTCATTTCAGAAGCCACTAATGATTCTATAGTAGACGATGTGGTTGAAAATCATGTTGCTGACCAGCTTTCATCAGACATGACACCAAATGCTATGGATACTGAATTTTTAACATCTCCAGCCAATCTTTTGGAACCATCAACCAATCATACAGAGGCCCTTGGTCATGAACATTTAGGAAACAATGACCTCACTGTTGGTGGGTTTTTAGAAAATCATGAGGAGCCAAGAAATAAAGAACAAAATGCTGAAGAGAATATACCAGCATCTTCACTTAACAAAGGAAAGAAATTGATGCATTGTAGAAGCCATGAAGAGGTCAACACTGAACTAAAAGCACAAATAATGAAAGAGATCCGAAAGCCAGGAAGAAGTATGTATAATTAGAGACAAAAGTTGTTAATTTTTTGTCTTCAATTAGGCAAAACCAAGTCAAATTCAGTAAAAGTATACATATTATTCTAGATTACTCATGAAGTAATATCTGGACTCTTTAAGGTTTAATTTCATATTCACTGGAAAACACTAAATAATCTTGGTACTCAGGGTGCTCCCATAATGGGACTGCAGAAAGTCTTATTTAGAGATGCAGTACATGTGGTGCATGTAGCTGCTATGTACAGGGACCCAGAATTGGGTCCGTCCTAGGAGTTGAAATTTTAGAACAGCTAATCCAAACAGATAGGGTGAATAATACTACATGGCTTGGTTTTGGGTTGACAGTAGTATTGGCATCCATTCGAACAGAACTGACACTGCTGTGGTGGTGTAATAAGAAAGTGGAAGGTCCTTGAGCAAAAAAAGTGCCTGGAAGTTGTTTTTTTTTTTTTTTTTTTGATACATACTTTTCCTTTCCTTTTCTTTCTTTTCTTTCTTTCTTTCTTTTCTTTCTTTCTTTTCTTTTCTTTCTTTCTTTCTTTCTTTCTTTCTTTCTTTCTTTCTTTCTTTCTTTCTTTCTTTCTTTCTTTCTTTCTTTCTTTAAGATTTATTTTATTTATATGAGTACACTGTAGCTGTCTTTAGACAAATGAGAAGAGTTCATCAGATCACATTACAGATGGTTGTGAACCATCATGTGGTTGCTGGGAGTTGAACTTAGGACCTCTGGAAGAGCAGTCAGTGCTCTTAACCGCTGAGCCATCTCTCCAGCTTGATATAAACTTTCATGTACATACATGTTAACAATGGTTTGTAAAAGCTTTGAAGAGTGATAATATTTTTATGTAAAATATTTTTTGTCTTGAGTATAAAGCCAGTTAATTGTTTTTCTTCTTCTTCTTTTTTTTTTTTAAAGAATATGAAAGAATCTTCACTTTACTGAAGCATGTGCAAGGCAGTTTACAAACAAGGCTAATATTTTTACAAAATGTCATTAAGGAAGCATCCAGGTAAAGAAGCTTGTTTGTTTCTAAATAATAATGAAGTAGTTTTTGGTTTGCATATATGATATTTGAATTGTGTGTGTTAGGCTGTGGGTTTGATTTGATTTGATTCATTGAAATGTGTGGAACTTTTTTTCTTCTATTTTTTCCTCTTTTAAGTAATTTCACTGTTATTTGCTGAAGTAGGCACATAAATCCTTGAGAAATTATGGACCTTTTCCCTGGTAAATTTTTATATTCTTTTAAAATTCTTGATTAATTTCTCCATTGCTTTTTGGTAGTGTTGTAAATCTTTAATTTTTTTCACCTTTCTGCATTGATATTTTGAGTGATTAGAAATAACTTGGAAAGGTAATATTTGAATTCAGTCCATTTTTACATGAGAGAAGACAAGAAAATAAAGGGGATTGGTCCAGTATTCAAAGATGATATGTCTTCTTCTGTGGAGTGAGTCAGTATTATACAATGTGGCAATGAAGCCAACGAATTAGTAAGCATAGTTGTACATACAAGCTTTCAGATATTTACAGTTTTTTCTTTCAGGACCTAAGTTTTAATATTATAACAAAATAGTATATGATTATAATTATATGATCGTCCAAGTGTAAGCATAGCTGCCCACACCTTCTGTGTCTTCCTTAGATCAGTAGTTCTCAACCTCTAGGTCATGACAATTCTGTGGGAATGGAGAACAACCCTTTCGTACCTAAGAACATTAGAAAACACATATTTTACATTATTCATAACAGTAGCAAAACTACAATTATGATAGCAATGAAAATAATTTTATGGTTGGGATAAGGACAGCATAAGGAACTGTATTAAAGGGCCACAGCCCTAGGAAGGCTGAGAACCACTGCTTTAGATAGAAAGGATTTTTAGTTTGTTTTGTGTGGTGTTTCTTTTTGGAGTGACTTGGGCATGGTCTACTTGGAATGCTGAAGATATAAGGCTATATGTTTTCATATAAGTTGAAATATTTAAGTTCTTCTTTTAATGAAAAGTCTATTCTTTTGTTCAGTTTAAAGCATGCCTTGAATTTTTAGTGTTCATTTTTGACACAGCATCTTCCCAAATAGCCCAGGCTAGCCTTGATCTAGCTACCCTGCCTTAGTCTTTCAAATGCTGGATTTATAGGCACATGCCTATAATTCCCACATACCCTTCCTACATAGCCCAGGCTAGCCTTAATCTAGTTTCTTCTGCCTTAGTCTTCCAAATGCTGGAATTATAGGCATGTGCCCACATGTTAATGCATCTTGGATGTAGTTGTGTTCTTTGTGCCTGACTTTCTGCCACCTTTGCTGTAGAATTTACATTACTTTACAAGTAAGAAAGTATTAGGAATAGAATGTCCAGAAATATTCCAAAAAGCATAAGTGATATTTAGGAGGAATAACAATTCTTCCCTTGTTCCTAAGACAAAATGAGTTCTTCTAAGGAAAAACTGTAACTCAGTTCTGGTTTGAACAGTAATTTACAAATTTTTCATTAGATTTGTACAGGTTTGTGTGTTTGGCACACATGTGGAGGTCAGGGCAATTTTTAGAAGTCTGTCTCTCCTTCCATATGAGTTAAGAGGACATTAGGGTTGGTCAAGGTTGGCTATAGCCTCATTATCTTCTGAGTTATTTTGCTAGTCCCCAACAGATTTTTTTTAATGTTCCTTTTTTGAGACTATAATATAATGGTATCATGACATCATTTCCCTCTTCCCTTTTCTCTTCAGAACTCTTCATATATACCAACCTTGCTTGGATTTCTTTCGAATCCATGTTATATGTATGTGTGTGTTTATGTTAAATATATTCCTAAATAACTATTATCTACTTGGTTTTATAATGTTACCTGAAAACATAAACACAGACACAGACAGACAAACAGACACACACAGTTATGTTTTCAGGGTGTACCTGAAACTGTTAGGAAGACTATTTCTGCTACTCTCAGCACATGTTTAGTTATCCACTAGTTCTTTGTTGGGGCTGATACCTCCTGAGTCTCCATCTACTTTAGCCTGTGTCTATTAGTACTGTCCCTTGTCAGCTCATGTTTATGTAGTTGCCAACAGATTTTATGTGCTGGTTTTAATTGTTTATTTATGTTACAGATGTTGCCCTGCCTCTTTTCCCCCTACCACAGTTCTTCCATCCCCCGCCCCTTTGGTTTTCTTTTTCATTCTACTTTAAAGCAAATGACTCTCCCAAAGCCAGTTTTTCTCTTTGAAACATGCTTGTATATACTGTCCATTAATAGGTAATTAAGAATGCTCTTATTTCTCTTACACAGGTTTAAGAAACGAATGCTAATAGAACAACTGGAGAACTTCTTGGATGAAATTCATCGAAGAGCCAATCAGATCAACCATATTAATAGCAATTAAAAGAAAATAGAATGCGGCCACTTATTTCATTATCTTCTCCAAATACAAAGTAAATACAAGACTGTTGTAATCTTGTATTCATTCTTTGACATGCATTGTTGGCTATTTGAAATACTAAAAACATTCTACAGTTCCTTTCCATCATTTTACAGTGACCTTTTCATTTTAGCTTATTTTTGTAAAGTGAAAAGTATCACTAAATTTTTTTCTCCTTTTTTTCTTTTTATTTTAACAAACTAAAACTATTCTTCAAATCCTCTGCTTGTCATTGGCTCTTGCGTGTCAGTTTTCCTCAGGTTATATTTTCTTAAACCAACCTTTAAAATTGTCAGCTCTGTTAAGGTTGAACTTTGCCAAAAAAAAAAAAAAAAAAAAAAAAAAAAAAAAAAATTAAAAACAAGTTACTTTGTAATTTTGGGGGAAAAAAGCACATACATTAAAACTAGGTAATGTTTTGTATATACAGTTATTTTGGATATATTATTGTAAGTTGTACAAATGTATTTTGAAGAATATTTAAGAAAAGCACTTTTGTTATTCCATCAATAAATGCTCTATTTTACTCTCGTGTGGTTTAGGAAATAATCACATTTAAAGTAACTACTTAAAAACATTCTAAAACAATGGAATTTTAAAGGCCTTGCTTTTTAGCATTAAAAAATACACAACTTAATATTTGTTAAACTAATGTAATTATGTGTTACATAGCCTGCATTGTCTTTCTAACTATATGTTCTTGGCTTTTGTTGGCGATGCCAATACTCCACTCTTGCCTGGATAATGGTAATACCTTCATCTGTGGCAGATAGACAGATGGGGAGTTTTTAAAAAAACAATTTTAAAAGTAGATGAATTGAGGCATTATTGGTTACTTAACACCTTTCAATCTTTCTTACAGGATTTAGATGGCACTCAAGTCTAGCTAATAGTTAGGGTGTGGTAGCTTTAGGGTATATCATATTTGGAAATGCCTAGTATGCTGTAATTTGGTCCCATGCCATGCTTACATGAGTTTATAATATGATGATTCAGAGAGAGTCTCTTGGTTCTGCTCTCTGATTCTCATACTTATTTAGAAGCTAACTGGAGAGGAAATCAGCTTAAGATGACTATATTCATTTTCTTTCCCCCTTATTTGCACAAGATGAGGCTATCTGGCACTTCCATTCTCCATCCTCACAGGGCCGCACATCTTTGTTAAGGATGTGACCTTGTGTCCTGACTCATGCACATATTCATAGATCACTGCTGTGCCTTTTAGTGGTTTGGAGGGGAACCAGTAGAAAAGGTTAGAATTTTTAGATTTGGAATAATCGGGGTGAAAAAAAACTTTTAAATTATTTTTTTAATTGAATTATTTTTAGATTAATAATATTTGGAAATCACATACCCTTAAAAATAATTGTAAATATTTATGAAGGAAAGCATACATAGAGAAAACATTCTTGAGGTCTGCTATTTTAGTCAAGGGGATTTGAAACTCTTCCAATACTGAAGACAAACCCTGTAAAGAAAAAGAAACATTTAATATGACTTTTGGTATTTTCAAAAAACATTTCATTAAACATTTCTTACCTCTTCAAAATTCCTGGAAGTAAATGAAGATATAATTTAGAGATGGAATTGTTCAAATAATTGCCTGTAATCACACTGCTCAATTCAGCAGAAACTATACAAAATCCAGATTAACTTTGTGGTTGTGAATTATGTGTATTAAGAGTGAGATCAGTGGGAACACTGGAGCCATTTAGATAGAAATTATATTAAGCCAGCACATGGGGGGCTGTCTTTGGAAGGCTCTTCATGTCATAGGCGAGGTGGAATGATGCTCAGATGTCTCTGCCTTTACTGCAATTTCCAAAATGAAGCCCCAAGGAGTGTAAAGTAACAGGATCTTCTGTGTCTGTGCTCTCCCCCTTTCCCTTCCCCCCTTCTCCCTCCCCCTTCTCTCTGTTCCTTTCTCTGTCTGGCATAATATTCTTTACATTCTAATACTAAAACTTAGTCCGAAAATTTGCAGCCTATCAAAACTAAAGCTTAAGATTCCATCCACCTCAGTCTTTTGCTTTTCAAAAAAAAAAAAAAAAAAAATGGTGGGCAAGTTAGTTAAACTAATGAAGTTTCTACAGAATCCTTGTTAGCAAAGGCAAGGGAAGATATACTTGGGGGTGGGTATTTTATTCTTTGAGATAATGGAATAATGCTGTGCTGGACAAGTACTCCCTAAAAGGTTAATGTTAGAGTTTTTTGATAATTTTTCTTAATGGTCCCCTATGTGTGTCCCATTTGTTAATTGATTCATTATATCAGTAGAAGTCTGGTAAGCTTTTAACAGTGAAGGCTGAGACTGTTTTTAAGGTTATTTTTATTTTAAGTGTTTTGCTTACATGAATGTAAGTGCACTACATGCGTGCCTGGTGCTTGTAGAAGCCCAAAGAGAAGAGGGTGTGAGATCCCCTGGAGCTGGAGTTAATAGACTCTAGGAGTTTCCATGTGGGTGCTGGGAACCAAGCCTGGGTTTTTTACAAGTGAAGCAAATTCTCTTAAGCACGGCCAGCCATCTTTTAGCCCCAGCTGAAGGAAGAGCTTAAGAGATTTAAAATTCCCTTCAGTAATGTGATCAGAAAATCATCCACTTTGCCTTGGGTAATGTGAATAACCACCGTCCAGAAAAGAAAAGTCACAGGGACAGGAACTTAGATTTGTGGTAATTTAGGGAAAGTGGTTTTTGGTTAGACCTGCATTTTCATTCTGATACCAGAGCAGTAAAAATTATATTATTGAAAGTGTGGTGTGACTTTTCTAGTCTAACAGCTTTACATGGTATTTATACAGTTGAATTTCAAGAATCTGTTATTTGTCTTCTAAATGTCCCCTCTACTGGATATGAGCTTTAGGAAGTGGCCCTTCTGTTCAAGGTTAGTCCTCCTTCTTTGTTTGAGAGTTTAATTTAAAACTTGCTTTTTGTTCTTATAATTTTTTTAACATACTCTCTGCTGTCTGTTCTTAGTGATCAGTGCTGTTTTGTCTAGTCACAGTCACTGTGGGGTCAGAGTAATTATGGTGAAATAAATACTAAGTGGACATTGTTATGAATTCCCTCCCAAATAATCCCCAAGTAGATAAATTTCTAGGGAATGATTACCTACATCCTTTTGTCACGAAATGTTCTTTTGATTTCCAGCACAAATATGACAGTATACAAATGATTCTCAGATAAAATGATGTTGACAGTATTTTCTTTTAACAATCTGTGTTAAACTATGCTAATTTTTATTCTAACTTTCTATATTCTTTCCACAAATAAAAGTGATGCCTGATGTTTAGTTAAAGTAGGTCCACCTTGGCTTGATTTTTATTAATCTTGTTCCATACTGCTGTTTTAAACACTACTGAGAATTGCCAACAACTCTTTACTGAGAATCTCTTCCTTTTGAGGCCAATAATTGTTACAGGGATACTGAGGAAAGAAAAGAATTCAAGGATTATTTTCAATATTGCTGAATTAGTAGAGACATCTGTTTCTTCTATTGTGCTAGCTAGGCTAACCTGTGTCTGCCATATTTTCATTGAGATACTGTTGCATTGTGTGCAAAAGTACTAGGAATACTAAGGTACTGGCTTTTCAGAAAGACAGCAAACAGTATAGAAGTTTGTGCATCACTAAAATACTAGAGTCTGGGTCTCTTTGATCATATTGGCCTGAAGAAATCATCTTTTCTAAAATAATAGGGCAGTAGCAAGAAAAGCAAGATTTGATTGAAGTATGTTTTCATGACTTTTTAAGTCTTTCTACTGAACTAAAAAGATTCAGCATTAGCTACAAATAATGCAAAAGTAAGACATGGAGAAATTTCCTTTGTTCTATAAAATAAGTCTCCTTTATTTGAGATTATAATAGATAAATAAATTACTTGAGAGATGGACATAAATGTCTGAATCTAGGTTTTTTTTTTTGTTTTTTTTTTTTGGTTTTTTTTTTTTGTTTTTTGTTTTAAGTCAGTACCTGTGCTATGTTCTCTCAGAAGAAAGATGAAGGGTCGATCTGCTTTAAAAGCAGGGGTTCGAGACCTCCTCAGCAGCAGCACAGCTGTGAGAAAAAACAGGCCCTGTCAGCTTTGAAACGTCTATGCAGATATAGATAACATAGGTGCAGACCTCGATTTGTCTTTAAGGAATCAACAGCATCTTACTGACATTCTACCATGTAGTATTATGGGAGTGCAAATTGGGAAATTAAAGAGGAAAGATAATACTTATCTTCCTGTGTCTTTTTTTTTTTTAAATAGTATTCCATAACATAGCTCCTTCTTTGAAGGTGGGATACTGTATGATTCCATCCCTTGTTGATGGGGCAATAATGCTTGTTAAAAATTAGTATCATTGGTTTTCATAAGACTTTGTTTTCTCTCATTTCTTTCTTTAAAAATGCTACATCACACCCGGGCTTGGGCTTAAGTGGTATGGTTTATAACTGAAGAGTCACTGGGCAGACATAACAAGGGTAGATGTTGGTTAGCTAAGTGCAAAAATGTACCTGTGGCTGCAGATGACCTGGTACCCTCCTCTGAAAGTTCCATCTTGGCCTTGTGGGTTACTTCAGAAACATAAAAGCCATCTTGGCCTAATTCACAAATGACAAAAATGGAAAGTGATTTGATTACATTTTTTGTGCACATAGTGTATGTGTTTGAAGACTCTTGAGTAAAACTTAAGGTGTATTCAGTGCTACAAGTATACAGGGAGTAATTGTACAGAAAATTGCCAAGCTTTATTCTACAACTCAAAGGCTTTACTCACTAATTTAGTAAGACCTCCTGCAAATAGTAGAGACTGAATCTCATTAATTTTAAATATTAATATTAAAATCTTTAGCCTATATTTCCAAAACTTAGGTAAGGCATTAGGTTCCCAAGGATGTGTGTTACAAAGTATTACCCAGGAATAATTTTAATGAGCTTTTGAGAAAGTTCCCCAACAGGCTTGTTGGGCTGCAGTTTTTAGGAAGACACTGATAAGTCATGGGTTGGTATTATGAGGATAATCCAGCATTAAAGTGCCTACTGTTCTATTACTACATTCTGTGGAGCTGGTTGTGCTGGTTAGTTAGCTCACCTTAAGGGCTGGAACCTGCAGAGAAATGTGAGGTTACAGTTAGATGTGTGTGCTGACAGTTTCAAAGAGACAAGCTTAGCAAATAAGAATGAGAGAACTTGGAAAGCTTGACAGATTTCTGTCATTGAACAGGTCTCCACAGATGAAATGGCATGTGTTGCAATGTGTTCAGCATGTAGAACTAAGATTTGAAACTGTTCAGCCCTTCTGTTTCAGAGGGATTGCTAAGTCATCTGATATCACACATACACCATCTGAACTGAGAATATGCAGGTTTGACCCGGAGCCCATTTCTACCCAACCCCCAATTAAAGAAACTGCCCTGTAGCCAGCTGTAGCACACCATCAGAGAGACCTGCATATATAAGCAGCCATTTTGATATATTTTAGGGAGATGGCCCCTGACAGTCATGTAGGACTAAAATCTAGCCTAGGACACTGAAACAATGGAATACCAGGAGATGGTTGTCCCACTTTACCCTGGCAGTAGAGGATGGGCAAGAGCCAGGAAGAAGACATTCACTTGGTACTAGGAGAGAATCAGATTATCAGTGGTCTTTCCCTGCTTGTCTTTGAGAAAAGAAACAAGATTCTCTGTTAATGATTAGCCCCTTCTAGCCCATTGAGCAAAGAGTGCCAAAATTAAAAAGGATTTTATAAAGAGCATGTTTGCCAGTCAGTTTTACTGTCTGAACGTTTCCTTATGGGTAAATGAGTGCAGCTTCACTTTGAAACTCTTGTCAGCTAACATACAGCAAATCCTGCATCTGGAAGTGAGCCTGACCAGTACAAATGCTTCTTCAGTAGGCTAGATTGGGCTGTTGCAGTGTCTTTGTAAGGCATGTGAATTGCTCAAGTATCCTCCCCACCCCCTTCTAAGAATGGTCCAATAATTGTCTGCTTATACTTAACCAGTATGACACCAACTGTCACATCTCAGAAAGTTTTATCTTTGGTAAGGCTTGACATTTTTGTAGACTAGCCTGTGTTCTTCCTTTATTTTGTACTCTGACTGTAGTTGACCTATTTTTGTTTTGTGACTATTGAAATGTTATGTCACTAATGAAATAACCAGAAGAAGGTGGCGGGGGGGGGGGGGGTATCCCAGTCTTTGCTTTTCTGTTTGCATTGTAAAAGGTTATGCAACCTGTTTCCCAAAATTTGCACTCAGAATCCTTTATAGATGCTGTTCTGTAGACAGCCTGGAGATGCAGGTTAATGGATCCCATGTTGTATCTAGGAAACTGTTGGAGCTGCTGATTTGCTAATGTTTGCTATGAGTGGCTCCAGCAGGACTGCAGTATATAGCTCTCAACCCTGAAGCCATTTCCACCTCCCTTTAACCTCAGTTTACTAACTGAACTTTCTGGAAGGCACGTCATAGTCAATTATAAACATCTGTGTCTATATTACATGTTTGTGTCACTTTATATGGGTTACCCTTCCCCCCTTAGACTGTTAGCTGGAGCAAGTAGGAATTATGGCATGTTCACTTAACTACCGTGCCCAACTTTCAGAACAGTGCTTGGTATGTGGGTGTGTCAAATAAATGGTTGAGGTGTACATCCAAAGGGTGAAGCACATGAGGTTCTTTAAGCAAGGATTTAATTCCCATCTCTGGCTGGTAGATGCTATCATTCTTTTATATACTGTTGGCCACACATTTGTAAATCATCTGCATTTGAGCCTCAGCTCATCAGGACATCAGTTGCCTCTTTGTCTCTTTGACAGTGATTTCCTTTGGAAAGGCTTAGTTGCTTATCCTCTTCATCTTTTCACTTAGCTGAGAAAAGAAGAGTGTGTGTGTGATATATCATTTCAGCTAGCCCAGTGTATAGAAAGGGTTAAGAGGAAGCTTAGATGGCTCTCAAACTAGCTGGAGTTGGTTGCTTTCTCCACCATTCTCTACTTCTTACATCTTTCTGTGCAGTGTTGGCTTATTGTCCCTCAAGTTAATTTATGCACTCTAGACAGCTGGCTTATTCATGTAGCATATTCTGTGGTTAGAAATCAAAGCTGACTGCCACTTAGGAAAACAAAGACTAAGAGATAGTCCAAGAACACCTGAAATGCAGGCACAAGTTTATGTCAAAGCTTACTGGTGATCCTTAAGGAAGGTGATTACCCAGAACAGGTACCTACCTGTTCTCTTCAGTGAGAGGGAGATGGGAACAATTCACTAACTGTATTCTGTAGGAATAAGAGGATTGGGAGGGAGGGAGAGCTTCATGTGGGCTCAGTTGAGCTGTGAAATACTGACTTCTTAAAATTATGCCAAGAAGGAGCAGACATGCTTTGTAGCTGGGGAAGGTGAATTGTGATTCTGGCTTTGGAACTGAATTGGAAGGTTTTGTTAGGTTTTCTCAATAGTGCAAAGCTTGGTAACCCCTTGTTCATTGAAGAGAGGGTGGCTCTGTTTATTGATCATTTCTCTAATTAAAAAAATACAAAAAACCTATGCAAATAGGGATGGTGAGATGGCTCAGCAGGTAATGTAGCTTGCCTCACAAATCTGATGACCTTAGTTCAATCCTTGGAATCCATCTAAAAGTGGAAGGAGGAACTGACTTCCCAAGAGTTCCTCTAACCTCCACATGTGTGCTGTGTTCATGTACCCCCGATTCCAGCATGCACACACAATAAATACATTTTTAAACCAATAAATTGTGTCATACAATTGGTGAGATGAGTGGTGGCCCTCCACTTTAGGAACGATGACACTGTTCAATGGTCTTGTTTCTAGAGTAGGCAGATGTCTACTTGAATATAGGCATGAGTGCACTTGCCATTGGAAAGAATTAGTTGGCAAGCCATCTATAAAAAATATTAATTTTAGCTATCACCAATCCCATGATGTTTGTCCCAGTGACTCAACTTCACTACTGTAGCAAGAAAACAGCCATAGGTTATTTTTAATAAATGTAGGAAGCTGCTTATCTAATAAAAGCAAGTGACAGGTCATAATTTGTTGATTTCTATATTATTGGAGCAAAATAGTGGGAAAAGATCATTAGGCTATATCAATAAGCATGAATGCAAGCTCCACATTTAGCACATGACTGAATTATTAAGGAAGCCAGATCTGTGAGCCTATGATGTTGGTTTGAGCAAACATAAGTAAATGAATTGCATTGTATGTGAATTATGTAGGTATTCATAAGTCTCGGTGATAAGTTGGGGTGATGCTCAGTTGGTAGTGTTCTTGCAGTACAAGCATGAGCACTCAAGTTTAATTCCTTAAATCCATGTAAAAAGCCAAAGGACAGGGTCATGCTTATAGTTTGAGCACTTGGTGGGTAGAGTAAGGGAGAAAGGCAGGGACGTTCCATATCCTGATGCCTCAGACAGTGTAACCCAATACCAGTGAGAGATTCTGTCTCAAAAACAGTGGGTCAATAGATATTTTTGCTTATAGTGTTTTTGCAAGATACAGACAAAGACCACTTCTGTTTAAGGACACAAGATTGACCTTTGAGTATGTTTTTCTCAGATTCTGGGGGTTGGGAAGTTAGGTAAGGAATTACAAAGGAAGAACAGTAAAACATTAAATACAATGGCATGGACAAGAGGGCCAAGAATAGCTCTAAAGTTGCTTCTCCCCCTCCCCCCCATTCTATAACTGGCTACTGAATTCAGCACCCTCATATTTTTTATTTGGATGACTAAAAGAGTAATAGAATTTCCATTAGCCACAGGGATACCATAGCTGAACTCTGAAGCCTTGAGAAGATATAATTGCCTGTTAAAAACAGAATGTGGCAACTTCCCCTGCTCCTTCCCTACTTCTGATAGTTTTGCTGTTTGTTCCACTGTTATTTTCCTGCAGTGTCCTTTTTCATGCCTGTCAATAAGGAAAATTTCCAACTAAGTCACCATTATTACCTTGTGTCTAATTGTATACCAAGCATTGTGGACACTGCCAAAACGTGGCTATTGTCTTACCTATCTCTGTACATTTAGACAATAAGTAAAGAAGTGCTAAATAATTTTCTTTAGAGGGGGAGTGATGTTGGAAATGGAACCCAGGACTTTCTGCATACTTGGCAAGCATTCTACCATGAAGTCCCACAGCCCCACGATAGCAAATTGTTAATGCTCTGATTAGCTACTCCCTGTTATGCTTTATTTAATAAGTAACTTGTGGTTGTTCTGTTTGCTCACATCTAAAGCACAAGCCAGGACTTGAAGTTCAAACTCCTGTTATTTTCTGTGATAAAGAGGGAAGATTCTGACCAAAGTTTTAGTACCATATGTTCCAGTGGTTTGTTGTTTAAAATGGTAACTTAGAAGTTCATCAAGTAAAGGCAGTCTCAAGACCAGCAAGAATGCCTGCTGCAGTGTTTTGTCACTGCAAAACACTTAGTTGGAAATTTTCCTTATTGACAGGCATGCTTTGACACTGCAGGAAAAGAACAGTAGAACAAGGTGTCCTAACTTGGCAGCACTTGAGCCAGTGGTTCCCTCAAGGAATCCCCAAAGCAGATGTTAGCATTCCTTTTCTTTTTGGTGTATGATGGAAGCTCAGATCACAGGCACACATGGCTCCCATAGTAGCATGTTAACTATGGAAAATAATGGAGCATGGATGCCAGGAAAACTGCATCTTAGGGCAGGGTTGTGAAAGTATGGGGAATCTGAGGAGTGGGACGGAGAGGTGTGTGTTTAGTTCATTACAAAAGGCAGGAGGTGTTAAAGGCAACCAGGAAAGAAAAGGATAGAAATGGGATGGCCATGATGCTGGCCTGACAGCAGAGGGCATAATGAAGGTCCTGGTCATGGCAGAGGGAAGACTCTGGATTGCATTCTGTGGCCACATGACCCACTGTGAAGAGCTTTCCAAAAACCATGCTCAAGGAGCACCCCTTACCCACCAATTCTAATCAATATGTGACTGTTATCAGAAGCTCCACATTCTTACACAAAGCTAGCCCCTTTATTCTTTTATGCTGTGTTTTCTGTCAAAAACTTCACGAAGCAATAAGGATCCCTTAATCAGAGTATGGCAGAACTCCCAAACACAACAACCTGCAAAGATGGGAAGAATTGAATAATTATTACCTGAAATTCCTTTCAAGTTAGCTTTGAGTGGGTCAAAAAGATCAGTGATACCCCACGATCTTAAAATGTTTTTTAAGTCAAACTGATTTTGGATCCTAAACCTGCAAAACAGTAGAAAATGATCAGTTGCCATTTAGAATTCACACTCTTCTCATACATACCACATGAAGTATAAGGTTCTAACAAGGTCAGTGCACACTGGACCCCCTCTCCACTGTCTTTTTCATTGTTCCTTTCCTTGAATCATACCTGGGATGAACCTGACCCCTCTGAGCTTTTCCCCTAGCTTTGACCATACTACTCATTTGGGACGGCCCTGTTTCCCTGATTGTCTTTAAATAACTCTCCATTCCTCAGCTGTTACCTTCCTACTCAGCTATTTTCTAACTTTTTCAAAATGGTTCTAGAGATAGTTCCAGGACCTCCTACATGCTAGAGAAATATTCTATTGAGCTTCACCCCCAGCCCCATGACTCCTGGTTCTTAAAGCCCAATTTGTATAGTTGTACTCAAGGTGCACAGAGAAGTCTTCTTCCTATTGATATTCTTTATGATACCATAAATGACCTAGAAGTGACCTCAGCTCATTTTTATTAATAGTAATAAATATAAATTAACTAAAATGAGTAGTGTTGACACTCTTAGACACTATGATAAGAGTTTCATAGAAGTCACTTCATTTTCATATAATGGCTATTTTATCTCTTATTCAGTAGATGGAAAATTCAAAGCATAAAGTAAGAAACCTGCCCAAGATGAGCTAATGAGTATGTGATACACCTCATTTCAAATCTGGGCTTTGGGAATGTGGAGCCAGCCCAGCCAGCATCAGTATCTCTTGGATCCTCACATTTGGGTAGAATCTCACACATAGTGGATGTCAATAAATATCTATAGTACCTTGTATAGCATCTTGTGTAGCTTTCTCTACTGTGTAACACATTTTCATGTTTGCTGTGTGCAGTATGTGCCTTTGATATGCAGCAGAGAAGGAAGTCAGCCTTCGTTTGCCTTGTAAACAACTGAGAGCAGAAAGAATCAGCACACCAACATGTCCCAAGGACAAAGCACTTTGCATTTGCCATCCAAGAAGCAAGCCTTCAAAGAGGATGCTACTGCTATTTGTCTTTGAAAATTAAAAAAAAAGATATAATTTAATTGTCTTTTGTATAATCCATGAATAACTTTAGAAAAAAAAGGTATGTTGACATTTTTCAAAATATTTGGCTCACTTATGAAATTGTCTTAAGTATATAGAAAACATCCTTTTCAAAAAACATAAATGCTAAATGTAATGATTAGTGTATGGACCTAGCTTTTTATTCTGATTCCTCTCACCAGGAACTTCTTACTTTACAGACTCAGTGGCAAGCTACTCTACCCTATATTCTTATTGCCTTTGAGAAATAAGCGTGATGGCAGTAAAATGTAAAGAAGGTTGTGATAATTAAATGCAAGTTCTTGTAGTGTTCAGCACAATGCTTGGTGTAGGCTGTGCACTTAGCATTGTGTTTTGACTGTGGTTTCTCAGTAATATTAAGAAAGTTAAAATCTGTTTGAAGCTGATGATGTGCATGATAAGCTAAACAATACCCTGTTTTAGTGCAGTAAAAGTGACTTGTGGGGTGTGATTTCATGTCCTGCACTGCTGTGGAATCAGAACTAAAATGAGACAGCACAGTAACTCAAGGAAACAACCAGAAAGCTGCCTGCCCTTTCTAGAAACTATCAAGGGCATCATAAGAAAAAGCCATAGTCCATATGAATTCTAAACTACATAGTAGTGCTTGACTCCAAACTGAATCCAGCATCATATAAATCTTGCCATGACCAAGCAGAACTTATTGCAAGAATATAAGATGTGTTCTAAATGGTAAAAAGATGACACATTTGTTAACAAAGTAAGGGATTAAGATCATGTGGTAATATCAACAGATGCAGAGAAGGCTTTGACAACATCTTGTATCTTTTCATGATTAAGAAAACAACAGGACTTGGAAGTATGTTCAGTGATAGAGCACTTGCCTAGCTTGCTTGAACCTCACTTTTGAAAACAACAAAAACCACTGCCCAACCAAAAAGCCCCAAAGGCATCAAATACTCAGCCAATTTGGGATATGAGATAACTCTTTCATGATGATGAAGAAAGCCTACAACCCCACACCTTGAATATTTTCAAGTTTTCTATCTAAGATCAAGAACAAGACAAGGATGACCACTCTTATCACTTCTATTTGACCTTGTGCAGGAGGGTAGGAAAGACAAAGGAAAAAAATCCATATCAGAAAGGAAGTAATGGCTAGGGATAGAGCTGAGTGGTACAGCACTTACCTACCATGCAAGGACCTCTGAATTCAATTCCCAGCACCATGAAAAAAATTGTAAAATAAAATAGTTTTTTTTAAAAAGGAAAGAAGTGTGTAGAAAATATTGAACACTTAAAAAACCCTGTTAGAGCTCATTTGAGATATGCTATCATATAAAAAACATTGGCATTTCTAATATGATGGGAAGATGAAATTCAGAAAATAATTTCATTTCTAACTCACCAGAAGTTAGCCAAATCCTTAGAAATAAATTCAGCTTTAAGTATAACATGAACATCTAGAAGCACAAAACACTGTCAAAGAAACAGTGAGCTGAATGGAGGACACTCAAAGATGAAAGCCCTCCCTGGCTCACACACACACACACACACACACACACACAAGACATGGACATGCCTGGGTCTAACACCAACCTGCTTGTTTTGGAGAGAAACTGGTAAGCTGACCTTATAGTTCATAAGTGAGACAGTCTTTCAGAAGAAGAGACCAAAGTTAGACTTACTTCCTGATTTCTAGACTGACTAGAGTTGTAAGAGCCAGGAAGACACAACTCTACAAGAATACTGGAATCTATGCCTATGGAATCAAACTGAGAGTTAGAAATAAAGCCATGCATTTAGCAATCAATTTTGAGAGTGATGTGATGTCAAGAAAATATGATGGAGGAAAAAATGATTCTTGAGGTAAATGTTATAGGACACTGGGCCAATCCCCACATCCAAACACATGAAGACTTGGCTTCTGCTTATACCAAATTTGGCTGACTCTCAAATAACACCGGCTTCATCTGCATAGGTCCACTGAACTTAGATTTTCTTCCTTTGAAATTTTGCAACAATTTGAAAACCTCACAGGTACAGCCTATGAAGTTTTTCTAGGCTATGCAACCAGGAAAAATAGCACTAAAGGTAGCCACATCAAACGTATGGTCTAACTTGTCATTCGCTGCCAGAAGCTATGCACAAACCTGTTAGAGCAAGTCAGGCCTCACATAGGCTTAGAAACGGCCACACGGGGCACCTTTCACTCTTGAAAGCATGAGCAGGTGCAAGGATGTGTGCAGTTCTAACTGCATAAGATTAACACCAGTGTATAACACTGCTGTGATCACTCTACAGCTGCTTCTGCTACACATCCACAGGTCCCCTACTGTGCTACACTCATCATCTCTGTGAACGTGGCATGGCCTCCTGTGGGCTTCATTTATTTTTAGCCATACATAATACATATCACCCACAAAATACATATCGTAGAACTACTTGCTATTGGGATCAGAGCAGTCAAGAGCAGGCTAGTAGTAGTTTTGTGGGAGTAAAAGTTACATGTAGGTGGCCTACAGTAAGGGAGGTTGGTGTCTCCTGGCACTCAAGTTGTCAAGGTTACAGTAATTCACAGTGGATCAAAAATCCAAAGTGTGAAACCTACAAAACTTGTGAAAAATAGGCATAGATCTTTGAGAGACAGTTTGAGTAGACAATTATGTGACAGTCTTCTTTAGATTGGCTGCATAAATGAGACCAGAACAATGATGATATCAATGGACCTCTTAACAGGGTAAGGGGAAGTTTCCACTGGGTCACACCCCTATATAAAGAACTACAGGAATGCTAGGTGATGGTGGCAGATGCCTTTAATCCCAGCACTCAGGAAGCAGAAGTAGCCAGATATCTGTTAGTTCAAGACCAGCCTGGTCTACAAAAAGAATGAGTTCCAGGAAAGCCAGGACTACACAGAGAAAACCTTTCTGGAAAAAGAAAAGAAAACAAAAACATGAACTACAAGCAGTTGATGGCTGCTATATGTAACAATTATAGCAATTCAAGGAGGAGCACAGGAGACACTCGAGAGGGTGGCTGGAAGGACCTGGACTGGGGTGTTATTCCATAGCAATTAAAAACATATTTAAAGAGAATGCCTAAATAAAAAATAGAATATCCACACACTAGAATATTATTTAGTCATTAAAAAGAGATGAAATATTAAAACTTTGTGCTCAGTGGGAAAAAAGACCAATAAAAAGGCTACCATTGTATTGGTTGATTTGCATGAAAAATCCCTAAGAGATAATCCAGAGAGAGAGAGAGAGAGAGAGAGAGAGAGAGAGAAATAATGGTTGCCTAGCACTAAGTAGTGATGGCCGATGAATGTATGTTTCTTTTTAAGTTAATAAACATCTTTTTTGTTTTTTGGTTTTGTTTTGTTTTTTTTTTTTTTTTTTTGAGACAGGGTTTCTCAGTGTTACAAGCCCTGGCTGTCCTGGACTCAATTTGTAGACCAAGCTAGCCTCAAATTCACAGAGATCCACCTGCCTCTGCACCACCATGGTTACCACCGTGGTAAACATCTTTAGGATTTGGAGTTGGGGGTATAGCTCAGCTGATAAAATGCTTGTCTAGTGTGCAGCAAGCTGTGAGTTTGATTCCCAGAACTATATAAATCAAAGGCCCTAGTGCACACCTATGGGCCCAATTACTCGAGATCCAGAGGCAGGAGGATCAGAGAGTTCAAGGTTATCCTTGCTATGTGAAACACTTTCTTAAACAAAAAGAATCAAAATTATTATTTATGACTACAGAATTTTGTAAATATGTGCCATCTATCTATCTATCTATCTATCTACCTAGACATATGCCACCTTACCCAGTGCAATGTGCACCTTAAAAGTAACTTTTATATGAACTATATCATATATATACATATATATGTATATATATATATACATATATATATACACATGTGTGTGTGTGTGTGTGCGCGTGTGCATGTGTGTTTTACTTCTCAGGGTTTTTAATAGTCAAATACAGAGATCTGGTTCACGTCAACCCCTTCACTGTCAAGCCAGCTTTTCCGCCCTCTCCTGGTCTGTGATGACCAGGTACCTGCTGCAGCGAACCTTGAGCTTCACATTACCCTTGTTCTTCTTGATCTTGCCAGGTTTGCCATCCTTCCACCGGCCTGTGAGCAGAAAGCCCTTGATTTCCTCAGTTTTCCGAGGCATGGTGATGGACACTCAGCTTGGATGACTATGCTCAAAACACCCAGAGGAGAGAATGAAAGAGAACGGGGAGAAAAAGCTATGTCCCATATTATAAAAAGAAAGGGAGGAAGTATCCTTGAGAAACTGTTGCACTTCATGATAACCAGCAGCCTCTTCAAGGAGGAGCAAGACTCACTTTGGATGTGTGAGTTACATAGTTGGGATATTACTTGAGTGTTTCCGGAAAGGTTCTTGTGCTGGAAACTTGGTTCCCTGGGTGAGTTGGTGGAGCCTTTGGGAAGCTGGGCCTAATAGAAGGTACTCTGGACAGCCCTTGGGAGGTAAAAACATAGTTCTGCTGTTGGTTCTCATGAGAGTGGGTCTCTAGGCAAAGGAGAAAGGCAGACCCTAAATCTCTGTCATATCCCTTCTTGCCCTGTGACTGCTTCTGCCATTTGCAATGCCATCATCAGTGTCCTGACATAGAGCAGAGAGTCTTTCAGAACTCTGAGCTAAATAAAATGTGTGTGTGTGTGTGTGTGTGTGTGTAATAAACTGAAAAGCAAACTGATTTATATCTGGATTTATACCTTAGACCATGGAAGACACAGCCAGGGTTTTGTTTGTTTTTTTAGACAGGGTCTCATTATGCAGCATTGAGCTGTTCTATATTTCTAAATAGACTGCTTTCTAACTTCAAACATTGTTTTTCCAACCAATACCATGCAGGCTAGTACAATATCATATCTAATTTTGTGAATGTTCTCAGCTTTCTTCTGTCTCTACCCAGAAGCAAGCATTTTATTCATCGAGTATATTACTTGACAGTATTAGTCTTCTCTGTGGAGTATGGCTATGATTGCAGCATTATGGATACAAATGTCCAAGAAACACCCATTCTTGATGATTTAACAGGTTAAATGTTCTTAGTGAAAGCTAACTATCTTTATACATTTAATTCTATAAATAAATAATTACTCTAGAAGATGGCTTCATAGTTGACCTCAGAATGCTGCTTGGTGACGTTCAAACTCAAGCTCACCCACTAGGCTTGTCCCAAGTAACATGTAACACTGCATTGTCTCTACTCTGGGCTCTCATCCACCAAGCTCTGCATGAGAAGCACAGAGCATGGAAAGTGAGTAATTTGAGAGAGCTAGAGGTAAGTTCTTACTCAAAAGCTGGTTGTGTAGTGGGATGCCGTAGCCCCACTTTTAATCCTGTCATTAAAAGCAGAGATAGGAGGATCTCTGTGAGTTTGAGGCCAGCCTAGTCTACATAGAAGTTACAGGCTAGCCAGGGCTATATAGTGAGACTCTGTCTAAAAAGCAAACAAGCCAGTGAACGAACAAACTCCTGATTGCATCTACTGTGGTTCAAGCTCTATGTTTAAATCCAAACCTAAAGCAGTATTAGCATTTCAGTTTATTCCTTAAAGCAGTGGTTCTCAACCTTCCTAATGCTGTGACCCTTTAACACAGTTCTTCATGTTGTGGTGACCTCCAACCATAAAATTATTTTTGTTGCTACTTCAAAACTGTAATTTTGCTACTGTTATGAATCATAACATAAAGATCTGTTATGCGATCCTCAAGTAGTTAGGACACACAAATTTGAAAAACACTGCCTAATGAGTTTATATCTTAGCTTTTTTTTTCTCTTTGGTCTTGTCTGGAGTGACTCTGTGTGTGTGTGTGTGTGTGTGTGTGTGTGTGTGTGTGTGTGTGTTTGTGCATCTGCATAATGTTTGTTTTGCTTATGAAATAAATGGCTTCATTTTCCTAAAAATAAAGTCTTAGAGTTTCCATCTTTGTTAGGGTTTCCATTGCTGTGAAGAGAAACCATGACCATGGCAGCTCTTATAAAGGACAACATTTAATTGGAGATGGCTTTCTCATCCAGAGGTTCAGTCCATTATCATCATGGCAGGAATCATGGCAGTGTCCAGGCAGGTGTTGCCCTGGAGGAGCTAAGAGTTCTACATCTTCATCCAAAGGTATCCAGGAGCAGACTGTCTCCCAGGCAGCTAGGAAGAGGGTCTAAAAAGCCCACACCCACAGTGACACACTTCCTCCAACAAGGCCATACCTAGTCCAACAAAGCCACATCTACTAATAGTGCCACTCCCTGGGCCAAGCATATTCAAACCACCACAGTCTTGTATTCCTCAGAACAAGGTTGTTTAGGTCATTGCTGAAGGCCTCAGATCTTCTTTCTTTCTCTTCCTTTTCCTCCTCTTCTTCTACCTCCTCTTCCCCTTCTGTCCTGTGGTTTTTGGGGTCACTGCTGAGGGTTTGGGAGAACATCAGTGTGACATTCTCCTCTCTCTGTGGAGTTGAGCATTTCCTTGGAGTCTTCATTACATCAGCTATTCCAGGTCAAGCTATTCATCTTCATATGAGATAGCAAGTTCTTCACTTGCATTACACTTTCCATACAGACTTCAAGAACCCCCTTCCCTCCTGTACTAATTATACCCAAGAACAACTAGACTGGAGGTTTTGGTAGGGACTGACCATTTGGCTTTGAGAGATGGGGTTTTGTCTTGGGTTTGAGTTCACCTTTGGCATGATCTCATTTTAGACCTAGGTCCTGTCTCCTTGTCTCACTGTGGTAGTAGGCTTTTTAGACCCTTCTTTCTAGCTGCCTAGGAGACAGTCTGCTACTGTTTTTATTCTAGGAGATGGGCTTATTTTTTAACTGCCTGAGGGAACACTACCAAGGCCTTTGCCTTTATTCACTGGGATCCCTGGCCTTGGAGTATAACCAACGCCTCAAGTGGACAGGTAGGTAAAGAATTCATATGCTGCAGATGAGCGCCTGGGTCTCAACACTATGCCCTTAGTGCTATCTACAAAACTATGCTGATTCCAAATTGCCAGACAAGCTCATTATCTGAAAAAGTTTAGGCAGAACCATTCTGTAAACAATGAATTTTACTAACACCTTTGCTTTGGAAAACAAGATCTAGTGCTGTCATTAGATTGTTTTTTAAATTCATATTTATACCTATTAAATTTTCTTCAGCAGAGGAACCTCTCCACTTAGGACAAATGTATCTTCAACACAGATACACAAAGTTTTGAATTTACTAGCTAATAGGGACAGGGTTTTACGAAATTGCTCAGGCTAGTCAGAATCACACTGCAGCCCAGGCTGGCTTTGTATTCGCTATCATCCTGATTATCTTTACTTACAGCTGTACCACCCTGGAAGTTTTGCATTTTTGTGTCTTCATTTGACTTCCGACTAGAATTACGTATAAGACTTCTCAGTTACAGAAGCCATCTTGTCTCTTTGGCTTGGTGGGAATGACAGCTGTACACATAAGGGTTCCTCCTTGAATTTCTTCATCCCATCATGACATTGCCGCTAGAGCAAGGGGGTAGGGACTTGAGAGCCAAGAACAGTTCATCTTGGGAAGACCCAGGAACTCAACTGTGTATGTGTCATGATCTACTCTTTAGTGATTTTTGAATTGACTCAAACTCTGGGGAACCTCTCCCTGGTTAAAGCTCATCTCACAAGGTAGCCCAGTGGAAGGATGGACCTTGAGTCTGACCACCTGGCTCTAAGTGCAAACCCCACTGGCTGATATGGTAATTGTTCTACAAGGAAGATGTCGCCACTCACCTGGGGAGAAACACATCCATCCTGACTCTCTTCAGCCTTGTGGTCCAGAGGTGGATGACTCTGGCTGTGAGGTGTGGTTCGATGTGGTCCAGAGGAGTGCCCCTGTCTCGGGGAAGCACCAGCAGCAAACTGGCCACCCTTCCCAGGTACAACAGCTCTAGAACATCTACCTCATGGCCTGCAGCATCCTGGAACTGGCCTAGGGGTTCAGTAGGTTAGGAATTAGCTCTGTCCTAGGAGCCAGGGAAACACAACAATGCTACAACTTTGAGGAAACAGACTTACAAGACAGCAACAGTAAAACAGGGTGTCCTCCTCAGTCTCAGGAAGCCATCTGAGACTGGGAACTGTTGGGTGACACGGCTGCTTTAGTGTTCCCAAAGCTCTCTGAGATCTCCCACATAGCCTTACTCAAGGATCCACAGCTGCCTGGCCTGCTGGGAGCAGTGTCTTAGGGAGCCATCCAGTCTGAGCTAATTAGGGTTCAGGTTCTTTGTGTTACATTTTATTTTTCAAGATAAGCCTTTAAATCTACATTTCATATGAAAAATGCCCAACTCTTGAAATCCTCTACAGACCCAACAAGACACATTCTGGCTGAATTTGACTTGAAGATAGATCGTTTCTGTCTTAGTATGGGCAGCTGGAGGTCTGTGGGCAAAGACAAGTCTAGATCACCAGGTTGTGTGGTTATAGAAGGATATGATGGGACAAGTGACAAATAGCAGCAGAACACACTGAGCTGGAAAAGGGTTGGTGCTGTGGGAGGAATGTAGAAAGGTGGAGACCAGTTTTAGGTGAATCCACTGCATGTTGTAGCTCATACTTAGTACAGAGTCTGCCTGGCATCTATAGTACACATGGGGTTACCAGGCATCTCCTGGAACTGGGAACCTCCCCTGCTGATTGGGACAAATAATGATAGGCAAGAGGGCCTTATGGAGCAGTGGCAGTTCAGGACCAGGGGTGCTTTAGTCTGGAGACCTTCTTAGCCCTTATTTGGTTCTGGCTGGGTGTTGTGTCAGGAAACTGTCTTCTAGGAGAGGTATTTGGTCCAAGTATTTTTGATTCCACATGAACATGTTCTTACTCAGTGTGGAGGCCAATACCAGCATTGTGTCCTCAGCATCCAGATGGATATACCATACAAGGCTGTTCTATAAGCCTCCTGCTACCTTGAGTCTACCCACAGCCCAGAGAATGGACCTCTATAGAAACATGTCTCCATCCAATCTTGTAAAACAGAGCCCACCTCCCCTCTCTTGCCCATGTTGCTGCGTTTCCTCCAACTTTATAAATTTGGAGAGGAGGAGAACTTACCATAGCTGACCTCTGCCACCTGGTGCATTGCTGGGACTTGAAGTACAAGACCATGAGCGCGTGTGAAAGGCAGGGACTTCAAGGTCACAGAGGAGAATCTCTTCTGCCAGGTACTTTGGAAGGTCATGGTGCTCATGATGGACAGCTGAGTAGACAGGGCACTGGCCCGTCCCCACGGGCTACCTGGGCCTTCACCTATAGACAGAAGAGTGTCTCTCCAGCTTCATGTTATTTTTAGTTTATTACAAAAGCTTTAATTCCTTATGCTGCTAAGGGACCCACAGTGGCCATGCTAACTGGCTTTTAATTTATTGTCATGGAAATGCAAAATAAGAACGCAGGTTTCAGATTGGGTCCCTAATGACTGAGCTCCTGCTCTGGGGCAATGAGTCACCTTATAATTTGAATTATAGCTTTCTTGTTAGCATGCACTCAGTGTGGCTTCCCTCCCTATTTCTACTAGTGCCCAGGATGGTCCCTGGTTATGTTGAGTCATTTCCCAGAGATCATTATGCATTGTCTCCCCGGGCAGATGCTTGCATGGATGAGGCTCTTTGACTAGAGAAGACTGCACTGTCACCCCAGCTTGGGACTTGTTAATTGCTGAGCTGCATCCCTCTCCATACCTTTGTGGAAATAACTATGATCAGAACACACCTAGGGGAGTACTGTGGTTAAAATTTCATGTAAGAACAGGAAGAAGCAAGCAGATCGTTCCTATAGAGACAGCTTCTGCCCCAGACCTTCAAGTATTTAATAAATATACTTTGCGATAGGTTCTGCCTAAATGCTTGAAGACATCTCCACAACTTTTGGTTGTCATTTTTCAATTTCCCAGATGTGAGAAGTGAGGCTTGGGGAAGTTGGTCACATACCACTCTCTACCCAGTCATCTAACAAAAGAGCCTTGCAGCTGAATCTAAGCAGATATGTTCCATACTCATGCCTCTGGGGCCGAGAAAGGCCGAGTCTTTCTTTTTCTTATACACCAGGCTGGGAGTTGAGAATACCTATCTTGGATTTCTGAGTGGATCCTTTGACATCTCAAGGAGGATATAGGGAATCACTCCTTAATTAAAAAATATTTTAACTATGTGTCTGTGTGTTGCTGTGTGTGGGTGCATGCACATGAAAGCTGGTAACCGTAGGTGCCGGAGGCAAGCATCAGCTACTCCAGAATTGGGGCTAAAGGCAGTTGTGTGCTACCTGAGCCATTCCCTTTAACAGCTGAACCATTTCTCTGACCCCAAGGATCAGTCCTTTAAAAGTCAATTGCCAAAGCTAGCGTAGAACACTTGAAAACATTGAGTGAGTACAGCCTTCAATCCACATACATCGAAGCTATTCAGTTTTTAGCAACTCTGGATCTTGACCACTCTCCATTTGTCTGAGTCTTCTGTGTGTTTACCAAGAACAGAGCAGCCAAACTACTGGATCAGAATGGGACCCTGGCTTTGTGACCTATGGGCAAGTAGGAAACTCAACCCTGGTGTTTCAGTTCCTCCATCTATAAAATGGAAACAGCACCCGTGTTCTAGGAGCAATGGGCAAGTGAAATGGGATCAGAGATTCCAAATGGCACTAAATAAATAAATAAATAAATAAAGACTGGCAGGTGTTAGCCACTTCTGCCCATTTTGTAACAACCATAGCCCGTGGTGGCTGCCACTCATGATGACATTATGCACAGCAAGCTTCCAACATAACCAAAGGGAACATATTGAATATAACTTGTCTCTTTGGTGTGTGTCTTTCTTTAACCCATCTTTCCCAGAAACTACTTTTCCTGGCCCCTGCTGCATTTTGCTGTCACATGGAGTTAGTGAAAAATGGCTTGGGGACAGTGACATGGGACAAATCCTGCCGGATATATCCATGGGTGGTAGGCACAGCACCTTTCTGTGTGCCTGTGTGCTCAAGTATAGGTGTGTATCTGCATGTACATGTATGCTTGTGCTAAGGTGTAAGGAGGGAGGGACAGAGGGCACAGAACATGCATGCATTCAAGGGTAAGTCTGCCATCTCAGCATCTGCTGTATTTCAGGGCACCCTGAACCTCACCATGGCTTCTGACAAATGATGGCTGGCACTATTTCTTTGAGCCTTGCTGAGGAGGGTGGTTTTCCTTTACCTGTGCTCTGTCTGGACGTGACCTTGGAGGCCTCCATGGTGGTGCTGTTAGGCTCACTGAGGTCAGCTGGCTCCAGACTGCTGTTGGCCCACCAGGAGACCTGCTGCACAAAGCAGGGAGACAGGGATGTTCCGGTTTGCATGAACAGGGTGCAGGCCAGCTCCATCCTGGTGTCTTGACTAGAGTTGTGCAGTGTGGTATAAACAGTGTGCAGGAATTCTCTCACTCTTGGATCTGTGAGAAAGGAATGTTTGTACGGGCTGTCTCAGAAGGTGTGTCTACACAAAAGTTCCTCACTGGAGATGGCAGAGCCACCCTAGTCAAACTCCACCTCACCCCACAACTCAAAACATGCTAGATCACAAACAAATTTAGCTGGAAGAGTCTGCCAGTGCCTTGGAAATGGCAAAGCTGTACTTTGACTTCCTGATTCAGGGACACTGCTGAGTTCTGGATAAGAGTCTAGACCTGGGGATGTGGCAGGTCCAGTGTGACACAGTGGAATTTCTAACAGGAAGTCAGAGGAGTCCTGTGCAGTATGGTAACAAGGATGACCAGTGGTTGAGGAGCTGCTATCCTAGTTAGAATTCAGTGCTCTGATAAAGACCAAAAGCAACTTGGGTGGAAAGGGTTTATGTTGCCTTATAGTTTATAGTCTACTACCAAGAGAAGTCAGGGCAGAAACTCAAGGCAGGAACCTAGAGGCAGGAACTGAAGCAGAAATCATGGAAGGACTGGCTTGTCCTGTGTCTTGCTCAGCCTGCTTTCTTACACATCCTAGGACTACCTGCCCAGTGGCAGCACGCACAGTGGGTGGGTCCTCTCACATCGGTCACTAATGAAGGAAATGCCCCACAGATTTGCCTACAGGCCATTCTGAAGCAGGCATTTTCTCAACTAAGACTCCTCTTCCCAGATCAGTCTATCAGGTGTCAGAGAGCTACCATGTCAACATGTCGCATCTGAGGCCTCACATCCAGGGTTTTACTGCACCAACCCCAGATTCTCTTAAGCTACTTGTCTCAGGTGTTTCACCACATCAAAGAGAAAAGCAACAATACAGCTTGAGACAGGTGTTCTCAGAGTCAGAAATATTGACTATGGGCTAGAAGTGGATTTTTGAGCCTGATTTGTCTCTGCCCATCTGCACACAGAGAAGAGCCCTTATGTGTGTTCTAGAATGTGCAGTGTTAGAATAAATTCTTAAAGCTTCATGGTGTCTACAAACATTGCACCGGACACGCCACAGTCTAGGTTACAATGCATGCTCTCAGTGACGCTTTGAAGTAAGGGCTATGGTCCTCCTCCTACAGGGAGGAGGCAAACGCGGAGCAGGCTGAGGGGCGGGCTCAATCGTCATATGCTTAGCATTGTCACCATGTTGGAGGTAGAGCTGCATCCTCATTCTGTTGCTCACAGGGTTGAGAAGACCCTGCTTGGGAGAGCTTTGTTCTC
The DNA here is from genome assembly GCF_947179515.1 of Apodemus sylvaticus. Classification (NCBI taxonomy): domain Eukaryota; kingdom Metazoa; phylum Chordata; class Mammalia; order Rodentia; family Muridae; genus Apodemus; species Apodemus sylvaticus. The sequence continues at coordinate 64,682,860 of NC_067479.1, forward strand.
CAGATGAACGGGAACTGTAGAGCACATGGATTTGGTGGTGGTGGTGGTGGTGGGGAGTTGGAGGCAATATTTACTGCATTCTAGAGCATCAGTTTTCAACCTGTGACCCTTTAATACAGTTCTTCATGCTATGGTGACCCCTGACTAGAAAATTATTTTTCTTGCTACTTCATAATTGTAATTTTGCTACTGTTAGGAAATCATAATATAAATATCTGTGTTTTCCAGAGTCTTAGGTGACCCCTGGGAAAGGGTCACTTAACCCTCAAAGGGGTTGAGAACTGCTGTTCTAAAGCTGTCCAGAGGGGCAGAGGTGAATGGCCCAAGAATGGGGACAAGGCTCTCCAAGAGGAAGCTGTCACTGCTGTTTTCTGTTCAGCCTCCTGCTGCCCGAGGAAAAAGGGTGGTCTTAACAGGGTACTGAGAGAAGAAAGGAGGAAGAAGAAATAAACCCACAGTGGCTAAATGAAAATCCTGTTAGCTCATCTGATAGGTGATTTTTAGGCTGATGGTTCTGGGTTCTGGAAGGTTCTGGACTCTGCCAAGTTTTAGACTCTGGACGGCTCTGAACTTTGGAAGGTTCCTATCCAAAAAACTTCAAACTATGAGACCTTTCTTCTGAACACAGATATTTTAATTTTCAAGAACCCTGGGAGGGGTGAGTGGGGGTGCTCCCCAGCAGGTGTGGTTGGGCTGGGAGGCTGAAGCTGCCTCTGAGAGAGAGATGGGGGTAGGGGGTACTTATGAATGTATACATCTGCTTCCTGGCCATAGTGGGGCTTAGGAGGTCTGGAGAAAGCACAGGATTTGGAATCAACAATCTGGAACTTGAACCCTGGGCCAGCTGAGTTTTGCTGAGCCATTTACCTCTTGCATTAGTCAGTGGGACTCAAATGGTGTGGACATAAAAGAAAACACAGTATGCCTTACAAAGTAGAATTCTTTTCTTGGGTTGAGACCACCTTCCTTTCTGGGGCCTATGTGCTATAATGTTTTCATTAATTTACCTATAAGGATAATGAAAATGCTTAGAAATTGAAGCAACTGGAAATTATGTGTTCCTCATGGACACAAGACCCAGAGAACCCAAGCTGGATCTGACATTGAAGCCTGCTCCTTGAGGACCAGCTTTCAGAGTACTAGAAGTTGCTATGCAAGTTTCCAAGGGAAGAGAGCAGCCAGTAAGTAGTCCTACCCAGTAGAACCACAAAAATCACCAATATGGCACAAAACTCCCAAGGGTGCAGTAGTGGCACTTGTATCTTGCCAGTAACCAACAGCTCTCCAATTGAACTTAAGACCCACTCAACAACCATTCTTGGCATGGGAAGCCTAGCCAACTGCTGGGGGATAGTGAGACCATGGATCTTAGAGGAGAGCCTACAACCAGCACTTTATTAAACCAGCATAATTCCTAAATGCATTCCAGATAGCTATCCTTCATATCCATGGGGAAGAGCAGCTCTCAACCCTCATCAAAGACACTTCCCTTTGAGATACATTGGAGGCCATTTGCAGGACACACCGACTGGTCAAAGTGCAGTGCACAAGTGATTCTATGGTCCCCAGATCCAAGTGATAACAACTGCAGCACATAAGGCTTACAGAACATCGTGGGAGAAGAGGCTGAAAGATTGCAAGAGCTAGAGGACCAAGAAATCTATTGTGAGATTGTGTCTTCTACAAATGACAGGGAGTTTTTACCCATGAAATCTTAGCAATATGACAGCCTAAACAAGACCAGAAACAAGTACCACACTAAGAGATACACTAACAGACAGGAAAGCTCAGGGGGCCTTGACCCTAGACAAAGAACTACAGGCAACTAAGGAGTACTGAGAAAGGAAGGCAGAGCCTTCCCCAAGGAGGCGCCTCTCCCTAATTGGTTATCCAATACCAAGTGGCCAAGCCCTGACATCATACATGTACAAAGAGCATTAATGTACTGAACAGGTTACATTTATATATTTAGGTATATATACGTGTGTGTGTGTGTGTGTGTGTGTGTGTGTGTGTGTGTGTATGTGTGTGAAACAATAACAGAAACCATGATTTCAAGAAGAAGCAAGGGGCAGAGGGTACACATGGGAAGGATTTGAGGGAAGAAAGGGAAGAGAGAAAATGATGAAATTTAAAATAAAGAATATATTAAAAGTTTAAGTTATATGTACATCTGTGCACATTAGTGCAATGTCCATGGAGGCTAGAAGTTGGTATTGGATTTCCTAGAGTTGGAGTTACAAGTGTTTGTGAGCTGTCTGACATTGGTGCTGAGAACCAAATTTGCTCCTAACCGCTATGCTAAGGACATCTTTATAGCACTGTGTTACCTTTTCAAAGAAAGGCTGGTTAGCGGCACTGCTGTATAATTTTAAGCAGGCACAGTGCAACTGAAATGGAGAGCACTATAAACAGGACTCTCAGAAAGACCTGCTCCTGGTATTACTGTCTGATGGCGTCTCCATACAATGGCAAAGCAGTGTGCGGCTCAGAAACTTAGGGGGGTCATTGTCCTGCATAGAATTCCTGTCAACTGGACAACATCTAATGGGATTTGTGGAAGCCCTGATCCTGTCTTCATACAAGATCAACCAGTTAACCAGATACCACGATGGGATCTTCTCTCAGAACTGATCCTCTCTTCCATGTCCCACCGAGACCCTTCATCCTGACTTGTGTGAGACTCTGTTGGAGGCAGAAGTGTCTGCCTTTTCTGTATTAATCACATTTCTTCTTCCTGACCAGCTCAGATGTACTGTCTTCCAGGGAGCTTCTGACCTGCTCGGAGGAATCAAAGGACCATGCTGCATTCACCCCCTTGTCTGTATGGCTCCCCTAGACAAACTTGCTGCCTTCAGAGTGCTCCTCGTGTACATAAGACAATTTCCTGACCACCCATGGTCTATTTTGCAAGAGCACCACAACATTTGTGAATCAGTGACTCTAAGGGAGCCTGTGGACATCTATGCTGCTGTGGTACAATTGCTGAGAACGACTGAGTTCTAAAACTATCTTTGGTTTCAGTTGTCACTAGAGAGAATAAACCTGTACTGGTTGGTTTTTTGTGTCAACTTGACACAGGCTGTAGTTATCACAGAAAAAGAAGCTTCAGTTGAGGAAATGCCTCCATTAGATCCAGTTGTAAGGCATTTTCTCAATTAGTGACCAAGCAGGGAGGGCCCCTTGTGGGTGGTACCATCCCTGGGCTGGTAGTCTTGAGTTCTATAAGAAAGTGAGCTGAGCAAGCCAGGGGAAGCAAGCTAGTAAGGAAAATCCCTCTATGGCCTCTGCATCAGCTCCTGCCTCCTGATCTGCTTGAGTTTCAGTCTTGACTTCCTTTGGTGATGAACAACAATGTGAAAGTGTAAGCTGAATAAACCCTTTCCTCCCCAATTTGCTTCTTGGTCACGATGTTTTGTGCAAGAATAGAAACCCTGACTAAGACAAAAACTTAACGGTTGTCCAGCTGGACAGTAAGACTTGTTTTAGCAGTGGTCAGGGTATGCATTGAGGAGGACAGGCAATTCAGGGGGCACCTGGTACTAGACACATTGAGTGCCAACCTTGATTTGCTAACTCAAGAGTCCACCCCTGGAGGAAGCTGTGGCTGGGTTGAGTTGGCATTATTTCTTGTGCCTTCTGACAAACCTTATTTTATCCAAAGACTATTCCTGTCAGTTTTAGTGACGTTTATTGTTTTGTTTGTTTTGAGATGGGGGTTCTTGCTACCTAACAGACTAGGTTGGAACTAAGCAATCCTGCTTCAGCCATCATCACTAAGTTTTGTATTGACATCTAATTCTGAGATTGAGAAGGGAAAGCTGTGTTCACCTTAGCCTCTGTTTGCTCAGGTATTGATGCATCAGGAGTGTAGGTTAATGCAGCTGAGCTGTGCTCTAAAGTGTTTGCATTTAAGTCCCGCCCTGCCCTCATTGACTATGTGACTCCCTGCAAGTTGTCTCCATCCTCTGCCAAATAGGGGTGTCAATGAAATCACCAACTTCAAAAGGGTTGGTGAGGCAATAGTGAAGGTTTAGAAGGTGTTCCATACCTCTCCCAGCCACATCAAGCATTCTAAAAGGGGCAGTGACTCAAAACTGTGGTATTGCCATGAAGCTAGACAAACAGCCATGGTAACAGTCTGAGTGCTTCCCACATGGCCATGCCTCTGTCCCTGTGCATGCTGGGTGGGATCTGAGCTCCCCACGGAGAGCATCTGAGCAGGCTGGAGCAGGGGTGAGAGGAAGTGGGAGAGAGAAGCCTCTTACCTTGCACAGTATATCCTAGGGCCCCTGCCAGCTGCCAGCCAGTGTTGCCCCTGGCTCCAAACTGCAGGATCTCCAGGGAGAGGGACACACTGGCAGGTGAGATGACGAAGTTTGTTCCGTTTCTCTCTGCTGCTGCACTCCGGTAGAGGTGGAGGGCAAACTCAGTCTTCAGCAGCCACAGGCCTTCACTGAGGGTGCTGCCTCCTCCTGCTGAGAAGCAGCAGGGGAGAAGAAAGAGGGCGACCTGCAGGAGAGGCAGCATGGAGACCGGACACCTGTAGTTCAGAGGGAGGAGATGCAGAAAGAGGATGCTGCTGACAGGGATGAGAGCAAGGCTCATTGCCTGGGAGCTGGGGCACCTGACCGCGGATGGCCCAAAGGACAGCCTCCTTACACTTTCTTGCCTACCCACCATGATCTTACCTGTCTAGGCTGCTGGGCTTGGCTGAGACCCTTTTGAAAACTCAACACTGTGCTGGAAGATCTGCTCTTTTTACTGCATGTGTGGCCTTGGAAAAGTCCTGGCTATAGCAAAACAAGTCATTATGTTAGGAAAAGAAATGTCAAAAGTGCATCCTATGGTTTCTTAGTACTTAACCTACTTATAGCTGGGCCATGTTTCTCATGAGTCATTTTAATATTAATCATACTCAAAGTTCATCTTTTATGCTAAAAAGCTTGTATATTCTTGGTGGTTATTCTCACAACCATACTAGAGATCGTAACTATATACGATATATATAGTGAAGGGGGCTGAGCTCTAGAGAACTCAGTGACTCACTGGTATGGGGAGAGTTACAGAACTATGACAGATCCTGGCCTTTAAGAATAATAGTACACAAGCTGGGCAGTGGTGGTGCACGCCTTTAATCCCAGCACTTGGGAGGCAGAGACAGGCAGATTTCTGAGTTCAAGGCCAGCCTGGTCTACAAGAGTGAGTTCCAAGACAAAAACAAAACAAAACAAACAAATGAACAAAAAAGAATAGTACACAAAATATCAAGAATGTATATGTATGTTCAAAGAGTGATGCATGGGATAACTGGGCCTGGAATAGTAGATTCCACGCTACATAGTAGATTATTACACAGAGAGTAGAACAATAATAATAAAAAATGTCCCTCCTCAGAACTGTGTCCTCCCAGGAAGAGGGGCTACCATAAGGAAGAAATGTCAGAGGGAGCAAGAAGAGCAGAGCAGAGCCCTTTCATCGGCTGTGCCAACAATGGACAGCAGCAATCTTCAGCTGTGGAACCAGACTAGGTTGATGGGAGAGGGATGTCCAGTCCAAAGCACTTCCTAGACAAGCTTATAAGCAAGGCCCCGGGCTCAGTGGAATTCACTTTAAATAAAGATCTAAAAGAAAAAGGCCACGTTTCCCAGCTCTTCCCTTCAGGGCTGCACACAAATGCACATGACCTAGTAACCCATGAAGTGGGAATTTGTATGGGTATGCCTGTCTAGAGAGAAAGCAGGCTTTAGTCTAAGGTCATTGGTGGATGCTTCAAGTCCTGCTTTGAGAGCTAGTGCCATTTCTACCAGCTGCCAGAACAAGAACGCTAGCAACCCTTAGCAAATAGACTTTGATTCCTAGACTCCTGGTGACCCAGGTCCTGCCATGACTACCAGGGATGAGTAGTATACTCACCGACTCTTTAAGCAAATGGCAGTTTCTTTGTTTGATTCTGTTCTTGTGCCTGGAGCATCAACATGCTGCCCTTTTTAAAGGAGTGGAGAAGAATGTACTCTGAATCACAAGACATCCCAGGAAGGAAGCTGGCAATTGCCGTCTCCACCGGCGATGTCTCTACCACTCTGTCCAAATTCCTGGAGTGTGGAAGTTCTGCAAGGAGCCAGGAGAAGCAACTCAGCTCTAGGCAGCAAAGCCCAGATGAGAGCAGAGTATGCCTTGGGGACTGAGCCAGCCATGCCCATCAAGCCTTCTAAGGCTTGTGACCTGGTTGTACCAGCAAGGAACCCTCCATCTAGCCCTTTATGACTTTGAAGAATTCCGAGATAACTCTGGGTTTTGCTGGGTGCCAGGTACCTAATGCCTCTCCCCTCCTCCTGGAAACAAAACAATAGATCAGTCTTTGAGTGTGACCTGAAACTTTCAGCAAGTGCAATGTTGAAAAAGAAAAAAAAAAAAAAAGCAAGCAGTACAGTCTGGTTCAATCAGGTTAGAGTAAGACAGCTGGCCTCACATGTTATTAACAAAATCGAATGTACCTGCTATCTAATGTGAGCCCTAGAACAGTCCTCAGATACAGCACAATAAGCCTACTAGAATAATTTAAGAGAGATCCCGTGGGGGTCCATTTAACTTGACAAGTACTCACACCCCTATAATCAGTGGGCAATTCACTTTAAAGTTTAATCGTAGATATTCAATTCAAGGGTATTTTGGGTCTTAGGATAGTTACAGTTCTGTGGCTGTTTCATATGAAATCTCTTCAAATCTTGAATTTTGATGTAAATTCACCATTCTGTGTCTTGGATTCTAAGCCACAGTATGGCAGGAGAAAGAAAAGTATTTAACTCCTGTTAGAGTACCCAGGGAAAGCTTCCCATCCGTTTGTTCATGCATCCAAGAATGAGCTCCTCCTGATTGCCTGCTGGGTGCCAAGGCTCGGGGCCAGGTCGGGGATGAAGCATTGAATCAGCAACATGGGCTTCACTCTCGCTGGACTCTGCCTTTCTCTTTGAATGTGGAATTTAGATGTTCACACTGACAGTGTTAAACAGAAAGCTGTAGTAAATCCAAGGGCTGTCTTGTGCGGATCTCAAGGTTCTTAAAGGTGGGCTTACTTTAGCAAAAGTCAATTGATTAAGTAATTGCCAATAGTAGTATGGAGAGATGCCTGAAAAATGACTTCTGAAATTGGGCAATCTGGCTGTGTCACTTCTGTGAACATGATTTCCTAACTTTATGAATGCACAATTCTAAACTTCTTTTGAAAACATTTTCATGAAACAATGCCAGGGAAGCTTAAAATGCTAGAGATATTTCCCACATGGATTAAATATTTTAATATGTGGATGAATAAAATATGAATAGCAACTGATGTTGCTTTGGGGTACTCAGCAGAAGGTGGTATGCCATCATGGTCTCTGACTAGTTATAGCATGTTGGCTTCCATCTTTCCAGGATGGATATTGGTTATTTGTAGCCATAAAAACAAGCAAAGTGAACATTATTGAGCATATCCTCTGTGTTCTGCAAACTGTTAGATACTTTCCATTCACAGCTGCACACTGTGTGAATCCCCATGCCAATGCCATGAACAACATATTATTCCCATTTCACAGAGGGGAAAATTAAGACAGAAGAACTCAAGATTCTGTTGAGGATTGAACCTATATTCCCGGCTTTCACTCTCAGGTTTACATTATTTCCCACAGCCTCAGTGGTGTCTGTTGAGGGACCAAGACATTGGGTCTTTTGAACTCCTCATGAGATTCTAAGACTTCATAAGTCTATGCAGACTCTATGGACTGGTGACATGCTTTTAGCCTGCTTTCATTTCTCAGGGCTGCTCTGCTGAAGCACCTCTAGACAGACAAAGTGCAGTGCTTTTAGATTATGATGCATCTCTTCATTCCTTCTGCTCACTCTGCTGACACCTCCTTCAGATCCCTCTCTCTCCCTTTGGGACTCTCTAGTTCTGAGCTTATTCCCAACTAAGGACTTTCCAGCAAGCACAAGTAGCTGGAAGACACAAGCCATTTCCACCTTCTGAGTTCACCAGAGTCCTTGCCAGCTGCCTAGATGGGACCCTCTCATTGTCCTATCCCATCTTGAAACCCAGAATCAGTCCACACTGTCTCAGGGGAAACTTGTTCCTTGACAGGCCACTGAAGGTAGTTGACAAAGAGAATAAGCTAACTCCAGATGTTCAAACCCCAACACAGAAATAAAAACAATATGAAGCCCCAAAGTAATGGTCCCTATTGAAAATTATTTGGAAGAACTCTCAGATACAAAATTAAAAATAACAATAACTATTGTCAAACACTCAAAGACAAAAACCAAGTGAAGAATGAAACAAGATGTCCAATCTAAGACATTGAAAACAGTTTGAATTTTAAGAAAACTCAAATTGAAATTATTCTGGAAATGAAAAACTCAATAAGCCAATTAAAAACAAACCTCAGCAACAGAATGACCTTGAGAAGAGAACTGGGGAGAGAAACCTAGCAGAGGAGTTCGATAGCTCAGTAAAGATTGATGAGATAAAAGCATATGAATGGAACATGGGACGGTTTGGGGAACCATGAAAAGACACAAGCTCTGCTTTATGCTCATAAAGCAGGAAAGGAAACCCTAGCAGAGACAGGAAATATCTTCAGGAATATTGTAGAAGAAAAATATCCAGAACTGGAAAGAGAAATGCCGTTCATCTAGAAAGAGGCCTTTAGAATGTGGAACAAACAAGGGCAGAAAGGAAATTCTCCATGACGTATTACAACTAAAACATTAAAAACAGAATAACAAAGGGGTATTGAAATTTGCAAGAGAGAAAGGTCAAGTTATGTAGAAGACCAGCACTGGGTTGCCTGGCAGAAACCATTTAAGCCAAAAGGACCTGGAAAGCTGGGCTCTTAGTGCTGGAAGACCAGAACTGTCAATCCAGATTAGCATACACAGTACATCTATCTATTAGCACTGAAGGAGAAATAAAAATATCCCATGATAAAGACAGATTATAGGGCTTTATGAATACTAAACCATCTCTACAGAGTATATGAGAAGGAACACTTCAATCTGAAGAGAAGAACAAATTCACCCAGAAGGTCAAATAATATCAGAACAGGTAACCAAAAGAGATCTAAGTAAATGTAAAAAATAAAGTCAATAAAATGACAGGAATTACTACACATATTTCAATAATATATCTGAAAATTAATTGTGTCAATTTCCCAGTAAAGACACAGGCTGGTAGGTTGGATTATAAAATAAGTTCCAGTTTTTGTTGTTGTTGCTTCTAAGGGAAAAAACCCCTCACCACCAGGGGAGCCATCACTTTCTGGTTAAAGTATGAAAAATGGTATTCCAAGCAAATGGAACTGAGAAAAAGCATAGTTATTCTAATATCTGACAAAATATATTTCAAATCAAAAAGTCAGAAGAGATAAGAAGGGATTTGTTAAGAGAAAAAAATCACCAACAGGATATTATAATCCAAAATATATATGCACAAAGCATGGAGGGAGCCTAATTTTATAAATGAAACACTGTTTGATATAAAACTGTAGATTGATGCCAACACATTGATAGTGGGTGATGTCCACGCCCTCCTACACTCACCAACTGATCATTTGGGAGGGAAAAAAAAACCCAAATAGAAAAACTTTGGAGCTAAATGACATTATAAATTAAATGTGTATAACAGACATAGACAGATCATTCCATACAAATATTAAAGAATACGCAGTCTTCTCGGCAGCCCATGGGGTATCCCCAAAATCTATTACCCATTAGGACACAAAGCAAGTCTCAATAAATATAGGCGAACAGAACCTGCAGCCAAGCTGACCACAGTGGAATAAGGCTGGATACCAACAGCAAGAGAAAGCACAGGAACTTATGGAAAGAAAAACAACATAAAACTGAGTCAAAAGGGAAGTGAAGGAGGCAAAATGCTAAATCCCTGTAAAACTGAAGAAAAGTGTAAATACAATTCACATTTATAGGACATGCCGAAGGCATTCCTGAGACATTAGAGTGCTAAGTGCCTATATTAAAATTTTTGAGTTGTTAATCTCAGATTAACAACTAATGATATTCCTGAAAGACTTAGAAAAACAAAGATCAAACATTATTCGGGAAAAGTAGACACAGAACAATAATCAAAGTATGGGCTGAAATCAGAAACATAGAACCAAATAAACAACAAAAGGAACCAATGAAATAAAGAGTTGTTCTTTTGAAAAGATTAACAAGAGTGACAAACCTTTATTTAAGTAAACAAAAAGAAACGAGAAAGACTCTAATGTAATAGAATTAACAATGAAGTGAGAGATATCCCAACAGACACAGGAAATTCAGTGAGTTAGAAGGACATCCTTTTAAAAAATCTCTATTTACCAAGCTGGAAAACCTAAAAACAAAACAAAACAAAACAAAACAAAAACAGGTGAGTTTCTAGATAAATCTAACATACCAAATGCTAAATAAAGATGAAATAAATGAATTTAATAGACTTGTAATATGGCAGTGAGGTAGCAGCGTAACTAAAAGTCTCTCCATAAAATAACCAGGGCAAGATGGATTTAGCACAGAATCTTATCAGACCTTTCAAATAAAAATACCAATACTATTGTAAGTATCACACAAATTAAAAAGCATTGTACATTTCCAAATTCTTCTTATGAGCCCCTATGATACTTATGCCAAAAACTAAACAAAGACTGAACAAAAATCCTTAAAATTAGCAATTAAAAATTGGGATCTCATGAAACTAAAAAGCTTCTTACAGTAAAAGGCATCGCCATTCAAGTGAAGAGGTAGCCCACAAAATGGGGAAAAAATCTTCACCAGCTATACATCTGACAGATGGTTAGTATCTAGAATATAAAGAACTATAGAACTAAACATCAAAGAACAAACAACCCAGTTAAAAACTGGGGTATGAAACTAAACAGAGAGTTCTCAGAAGATGAAATATAAATGGCTGAGAAATGCTTTAAAAATATTCAGTCTCCTCAGGGAAATGCAAATTAAAACTATTTTGAAATTTCATGTCACCACAGTTAGAATGGCTAAGGTCAACAAACCAAATCACATGATGACAGATGCGGGTGTGGATGTGTGGAACAGAAAATACTTAGTTGCTGCTGGTAAGAGTGCAAACTGGTGCAATCACAGTGGAAATCAGCATTCAGGAGCCTCAAAAGTCTAGAAGTGTATCTTCCACACAATTTAGCTCTAGCACTCTTGAATGTTGTGTGGTCTGGCTTTATGTCAGTTGGACTAAGCTGGAGTTATCAGAGAGGAAGGGGCCTAAATTGAGAAAATGCCTCCATCAGAACTGGTTGTAGGCAAGTCTTTAGGGCATTGACTTAATTAGTGATTAATGGGGGAGGGAGCAGCCCATTGTGGGTGGGGCCACCCCTGCAGGTGGTCTTGGACTGTATAGGAAATTACCCTGAGAAAACCATGAGGAGAAAGCCAGTTAAGGAGCATTCCTCCTCTATGGACTCTGCATCAGTTCCTGCTTCAGGTTCATGCTCTGCTTGAGTTTCTGTCTTGACTTCCTGCAATGATGAGGAGTATTATAGAAGTGAGCCAAATACCAATCCCCCAGGGGCTTTAATTAAGTCCTGCTCTACAAGATGAAACCAACACCTGGCTCCATTATCTGACTAAGGATCACCTCCTAAGTTATTCTGCTAAAGAGATATTTATATTTATCTCTAACATAAACTCTAACAATAAACAGTATTAAAATAGATCCTAATAACATCATTATACCCATAGATTAATGAGTTTCCCAACCTTCTTCAGAGTAGCTTCCATTTGCCATAGGTGGTAATTAATGCAGAGTCTCTCAACTGACCAAAGGCTCAGAGAATGAGAGTGAAGAAAATGTAGCCCTAAATGGAACACCTACACTTCACCTCCTTCACTTCGACTTTCAAGGATCATTGTGACAGAGGAGGTGAAAAGAATGTAAGAGCTAAAGGTGTAGGATGACCACAAGGAAACATTGTCTTCTGGACATAGCAGGGAAGCTGCACATCTGGACTCACAGCAATTTATGACAGAATGCACAACACCTGGTACAGGCCAAGACAGAGGAACTCCAGCATGGAGAAGGAGAAGTGAGAGTCATGAAGTCCCACCCCTAACTAAGGAGCTATTAGCAATTGATTGCTACCTGGGGGGTGGGGATGACAGTCAGTTTTCTCTAAGAGTGTAGCACCTGGTAAGTCATATCCCAGTGGAAGGCCAAGAGTACTTGGGCAGCACAAATTAGACTTGATATATTAAAAAAAAAATCCATACTTCTTTTTTTTTAAATCTATTTCTTTATTTACATGCAAATGTTGCTCTCCTCGCTCCTCTCCTGTCCCTCCCTAACCAAATCCCTCTCCACCCACCTCCCCTATTCCTCAGAGAAGGTGCCTCTCTTGGACATCCCCCCACCATGGTGTGTCAAATCTCTGCAGGATTAGGCTCATCCTCTCCCACTGAGGCAGGACAAGGCAGCCCTCTGCTACATCTGTGCTGGAGGCCTCTGACCAGCCTCGTTGGTTAGTAGCTCAGTCTCTGAGAGCTCCTAGGGGTCCAGGATCGTAGACTCTGTTGCTCTTCTTTAGGGTTCCCATCCCTTTCAGGGCCTTTGATCCTTCCCCCAACTCTTCCATAAGGGTCCCTTTGTCTAATGTTTTGCTTTGGGTACCTTTGGGTCACTTTCTGGGTAGAGCCTCTCAGAGAACAGTTATGCTAGGCTCCTGTCTGTAAGCATAATGGAATATCATTAATAGTGTCAAGGCTTGGTGCTTGCCCGTTGGATGGCTCTCAAGTTGGCTAGTTATTGGTTGACCATTCCTTCAGTCTCTGCTCTGTCTTTGCCCCTACATTTCTTTTAGACAGAACACATTTTGGGTCAAAAGTTTTGTGGGTGGTTTAGTGTCCTTATTCCTCCACTGGGGACCCTGCCTATCTCCTCAGATTCCATGTCCCCACTGTTAGGCATCTCGGCTCAGGTTGCCTGGATTGACTTCTGTGAGCCTCCCCTATTCCAGGTTTCAGGGACTACCTAGAGATTTTCCCCCTCCCCCAGCAGCTGCAGATTTCCATTCACTCTCCTAGCCTTCTGAGTCTCTCTTCTGTCTCTTCCTACACCTTTCCGACCTTAAAAAAAAGGGGGGAAAGGAGCCTGGAATGGCAGGAGCATGAATCTCAGAGGAATTAGGGAAGGGAAGTGTTAAATATAATCAAAACATTCTATAGACTTCTCCAAGAGGTAATAAAACATATATTAAAAAAGAATGGCATAAACATTTTATAATGATTCACTTTCCACTGGCTAATTTCTTATAGGCATAAGTATATAATTTTCAAACCTGGAGTTCTACTATTCAAATTAATATGATGAATAGAAGCATGCTGTTTAAACTCAGGTAGACCATGCAGATGTTTGCTCATTGTTGTGTATTGTTGACTTGCCTGGGTTTGTGTGGGGACAGTCCTTATTTGTAGCTCTACCCTTCAGGAGTTCATGATAGGAAGAAAGCACACTAGCTGTCTGAGATATGCCCTCACCAAAGAAAGAAGACCTAGGGCCAGGATGAGTGGGAGCATAATACGAGGGAACATGATACCACGGAGTTAAAGGAAAACTGTATGTTTGGGCGTCGGCCTATCTTTCTAGATGAAAGGATGGAAGGAACCATCTTGGGGTTTTCTGCTGACAGTGCTGACTATTACAATATGGCCTTACAATTCTTCGAAGTTATCCAGTGCACAGGGTTCAGACAACATCCTTCTGATGCCTGCCAGCATCATTGATTGGATAATGCACTTGACTGCCTTTTACTGACTATAGATCCAGAGGTAAGTAAGTCTGTGATCTTCCCGGATCTTCAGTTACCTCTTCAGCACATGAATTCATAACTTATAGGAACCACCTCTCACTCTAAAGATGCATGAGTCAGCCTCTCTGCACCACCCAGCATGGAACTGGCTACGAGTGGATGGCCAAAAGGATCAGAGTCTGAGGATCATGTCCTCTTGTGCCACTCTCTGTTGCAATAACAAAATACCTAAGGAAATCAATGTATAAGGAAAAAAGGTTTATATTGGCTCACAGTTCCATAGACCCCAGTCCATGGTCAGTTAACACCACTGGTTTAACTGGGTGGTGTGAATATTATGTTGGAAGTACATAGTTGATCAACCTTCTCATGTAATGGCATCAAAAGGGACAGACAGACAGACAGACACACACACACAGAAGAGAGAGAGAGAGAGAGAGAGAGAGAGAGAGAGAGAGAGAGAGAGAACTTAATGTTTCCTTCAAAGGCAGTCACCCAATGACCTAACTTTTTCAAATAAAAATTTCTTAAACTTTCTACTTCTCAGTAACACCAATGACTGGAGACCAAGCCTTTGACACACCAGTCTTTGGGAGACATTTTAGATTCAAACTATTGCGTGTGCCTTAGTTAGGGTTTTACTGAGCAGACACCATGGCCAAGGTAACTTTTTTTTTTTTTTTTTTTTTTTTTTTTTTTTTTTTTTTGGTTTTGGAGACAGGGTTTCTCTGTGTAGCCCTGGCTGTCCTGGAACTCACTTTGTAGACCAGGCTGGCCTCGGACTCAGAAATCCGCCTGCCTCTGCCTCTCAAGTGCTGGGATTACAGGCGTGTGCCACCATGCCCGGCTCACCAAGGTAACTCTTATAAGGACAACATTTAATTGGTTCAGTCCATTATCATTGAGGTGGGAACATGGCAGCATCCAGGCAGGCAGGCTGCAGTAGGAGACGTGAGTTCTACATCTTTGTCTGAATGCTGCTAGCAGAAGACTGACTTCCAGGCAGCTAGTATGAGGGTCATAAAGCGTACACCCAGTGACACACCTACTCCAACAGGGCCAAGCATATTCAAACTACCACAGGTATTCAGGTGGCTCTCAAGAAGAGAGCCTAGAAAATGTTACTTTTATTAAATATTTTTTACATTATTTAAAATAGAGGCTTCTATTTATGAATTCATAACTAGTTTTTCTGTTTAGATACAATCTTTCTATGAACCCCAGGCTCGCCTTAATGCTGTGATCCCCCTGCATCTGCAGGTGTTCAGTTTCAGAGGCTAAGTTTTGTCAAGCCACTCAATACTGCTATCTTGGGAGTCAAGAGACATTGGTTCCTCTTCTTGTTGCTCTGACCAAATAAATCATCAACAAGAAGCAATTTAAGGCAAGAAGAGCTGACTTTGGATTTATAGTTTGAGGGTACAGTCTGTCATGGTAACAGCTGAGAGACGTGGCTGGTCCCATGGGGTTCCTCATCAGAGGGTAGAAAACAGATAGGAAGTGGCACCAGGCTATCAAATCCAAGATCTGCCCCGAGTGACGCCCCTCCTCTGGCAATGCCTCACTCCCTAAAGGCTCTACAGCCTTTCAAATAGGAGCCACTAGCTGGGGATCCAGGATGCAAACACATAAGTCCATGAGGGAAAGAGTCACATTCAAATCACAACTCTAGGAGTGATCTAATCTTCCTCAGTTCATGCCAGTCAGCCCGGCCCTGACCAAGCCTCTTCCCCTCTTGGTTTACTTAGTTGCCCCTGAGTAATATGCACTTTTCTATGGATTCATTTAACTTTGCATACACGATTTTATATACTTCACTAAGGCTCCGACTGTCCTCTGGCGAACACTGTGTTCTTAGACCTATCGGGCACCAAGGGTTACATTCCATTCCACCCTTGTAGCTCTTGGCAGCCCTCTTCACAGTGTGCAAATAGCACAGTGGCTTCATCTGCTCCCACAGTGTGGCTCTCAGTGCACACAGTCCCTGCACGTCTCACCTGGGCTGTACTCCATCCCTAGAATGATGGCAGAGAGGACCAGTTTGGGAAAATAGTATGCATGTCTTTGGAACATGGTCCACCTGGAGCTACAGAGCATCTGCCTTTATATATTACCTTTTATATCTACATCCCACATCCCGACCAACATGTACCTAGTCCATGGTCAGTTAACACCACTGCCTTTGCGTGGTGAGCATATTATGTTGGAAGTACATAGTTAAGTACTTCTCTTTTATTTTTCTGGTACACTTGATACAGAATGGTATTTCACTGGGTTAATGTGGTCATTTGGGTGACCACCAGTGACTTGGAGGATTTCATAGTATATTTGCTTTTCTGTTTCCTCCCCTACAGTTACCTACTCATATCCTTTATGTGGTTTTTTTCTATATTATGGGATTTTATTTTTAAAACCTTTATTGTATTTATTATGTGTGTGTGCACATATGCATGTGTGTTAGACATATTATGAGACATGTGTGGAAGTCAGCAGACAGCTAGAGTCGCTTTTCTTCTGCCAACATGTGGAGCCTGGGATTCACCTGGAGTCATTAGGTCTTTACCTGATGACCCATCACTCCATCCGCCATAATTAGAATTTGAAAAAAATTATTTGAAAATTTCATACAGTGTATTAAGGTCATATTCATGCTCCTATTCCTCCTACTGCTTCCTCCAAGATGCACCCCACCTCCCCACCCAATGAGACACTGAAAATCTAAAACTGTGAAACCAATGATACCTGGCTCAGGACACTTGGGGGGTGGGGCCCAGGGAGTCAAGGTTCCCATGGTTCAGGGTCCTGGGATTCCTTTCTGCAAAATCTGGAGGCCCGTGCTGAGGGACTGCCTCACAGCCTGTGGTTTGCAGGCGGAGTCACCACAGTGAGGTGCCACAGATTATATTTGTGGCTGCATTAGTGGCTTCCAAAATGCCCCCATGTGCTGATACAGCCCATCAACTTTTAGCTTATGCCGTATTTCTGATGTTGGCATAGAACAGGTGTCTATCCTTTGAATGGGCAGCCAAGTAGTGGTCAGCGATGGGGAAAGCACGCTTACAACTTTACTTTTGAGAGAAATGATTTCACAAGTAAACAGATGTTTTTGGTGGAAAACAGTCACCAGTTTTAAGCACAAGTATGCTTTGTAAAATTCGTATATAAAATATAGGATAAGAAACCTTTATGAACTTCATTGTGTGTATCACAGGCTAATGGGTTTTCCTTGGTACCTTCTCTGTGTGTTAAAGTATATTTAGATTTCTCACACCTTAGGCTTGTCCTGCTAGAAGCAGGCTTCTGCCTTCTTCCCGCGAGCATCCCGTTGAAAAGAACACTACAAAGATAATGATACAAAGAGCACAGGGTGATGAGCATACCGGAAACTGCACATTTGGGTTCAGATTTTCTGACAGTGCTTCAGGAGGCTAGGAAGGCTCTTGTTCACAGCTCTATTCTTCATTCTGAGAAGAAAGGCTGGCCTGTAGAAACCCTTCAATACATAACTTGTTGATTGATTGGAGGAGTGACTGTTAGTCATCTGTCACTATAATAAATATCTGAGCTAGCTAATCAGACTGATGGATAAAAGGCTTGTTTTCTTCACAGCTTTAGAGTTTTAGTCTATCATGGCTGTATTGCTTTTGGGACTGTGGAGAGGTAGGCCACCATAGTCAGAGCATGTGGTAGCACAAGGCCACTCACCTGACAGCCAGAAGGGAATGTAACAGAGGAAGAGCTTGCAGGTCAATGACCTAAAGGCCTCCCCCTACCTCTGGGACCCTACCTCTGACAGCTTTCACTGCTATGCTCCAGTCCAATCTGGGGCCAAGTCTTTAGCACACAAACACTGGGACACATTTCTGATCCAAACTCAAGAAAGATGGGGAAATGAAAGTGTTTTGTTTTTGTTTTCTGAGGTAGGGTCCCATGTAGCCAAGGCTGACTTTGAACTCACCGTATACTCAATGCTGGTCTTGAACTCCTGATTTTCCTTCCTCAGCTTCTCAAGTTTCTGAGTTTACAGGAATGCAAGGAGACTGAACGTGTTAGTGCTTGGTCACCCCATCCTCCATAGCAGGGAGTTTATAGCACTAGGTGCATTTTACTTTTTACTTTAAGCCCTTTTCAGATGAGAAAAGAGAAGGCATTTGAGCTACTGTGCATCTGAGGATGAACATACTTTAGAAGCTTGGCTCTCAGATACTCAGATGGGGTCAGAGTGAAGTGGGTTCTCCTGGGTCTTCTCGGGTTCCAGAGGGTGGGAGTGACCACTCTGCTAGGTGGTCAGTGTATGATAACTGCCCACAAGTCAGCCAGAGGCAGTTCTTATTCCAGACTTGAACCCTGGATTCTGAAACTGGCTTCCCTTCTTTTATCTCCAAGGCCTGAGGTTTATCCAAATATGGGATGGGATGGGAAGGGTTTATAGGGTTTGGGGGACTAAAATTCAAAGTTTTCAGAATCCCTGTGCCATGGTTTCGTACTTTAGGGGTTAACAGGAGCAACAGTCACGGACCTGTCAGCAGTTATTTTCCTGATGAAGCCTAGGTGAGTGGAGCCGGAGCCCAGGCCAGGTTTCCCACTGGTCTCCAGGGTGAGTCAGTGAGCCAGTTACCATAGCTGCCACAAGGCTGCTGACTGAGTCATCTGGACCACAGTTCTTTAATGTGCTGAGCTCCAGTCTCACAGTCTGAGAAACACGAATGGAATGGTGACAGCAAAGCACACTGTAACTGGCGACTTTGATAAACACATTTCGCTTGCCTCTGATTGAGAGGCACCATGCGAAGTCTTTCAGAAGTCCTCATTTAACACTTACCAGTTACAATCTTCTGTCATCTGGGTTACGTTCCCCACGGTCATTGCAGAAATAATTTACTAGCACATAAAGATGAGGACCCTTCCATCCCTCTCATGCAATGATACTTCTTGGTTATCTTACTTTTCCTTTTCAAGAAGGAATTGGTGCAGGTGAGTTGAAGGGGAAGGCCCAAGACAGATGTGTGTGCAAGGCAACGTCCCTGTGCTCTGGCATTGACTCTGGCCAGTGGGGAATGGGTGGTATGGGTGCAGGAGGAACTAAAGTATATAAGCCCAGGAAGACTAGCATAGGGACAGGAGGGGATGGGAGGGAGGAAAGGGAAGAGGGGGGGAGGAGAGCTCCACCAATGTGGCTCTGGGAAAGCCATCATCTCCACTGAGGTATTTTCTGCTGAGGCCTTTTGGGGAGAGGAAAGAGCACCCACAGGCCTGTAGGTTGGCCTTCATCTATGAGCTCTAGGGAAGTTCATTAAACTGATTGGTTCCCCTCAGAGTGAACCTGGGTGGAATCTTGCCTCTGTTTGTCCCTGGGACCTTAGGAGAAGGATTAGTTGTTGCTTAAATCTCCCCCTGGGAAGGAATTTTGGCAGTCCCCCTACATTCTCTGTGGAAATTTTATTGGTCTAGGAGGGAGAAAGAATAGAGGGAACATGTTGGAGAATTAGGAAAGCCAGTAGTACAAGCCAAGTCCTCAAGGCCGGTGGCACACTCAAGACCCAAGGATAGCCAGAGTTTTCAGTTCAAGTCCCAAGGCAGGAAAAGACCAACTCTCAGCTTCAGGTAGGCAGACATTCCCTCTTATTCAGCTTCTTGTTCCACAGAGCTTGAGTGATCACACCAGCTCTCTCCACATGGTGGGGGGGGGCATCTGCTTTCCACCATGGACCAGTTCCAATCTCCATCTCATCCTGAGCACCTTCAAAAGCACACAAGGATAATGCTGTTCAAAGAGTACATGAAGGGCCTCAGGACATGACAAAAGGAAACACACATGTAGGGTTGGGTTGCACACATCATACTCCCTTGAGGAGAGTACTGTTTCTCATCTCAAAGACTTAGAATTTCTATGGGAAAGGTAGGCCCAATATTAGTTAACAGTACAAAATTATTATTTACTTCTTTATATATTTTGAATTTATTTAAAAATATTGTCTCTCAAGTGTGGATTTTCACCTGAGGCACTTGGGCAAGTACAGAATATTGGGGGGAAAAGTCAAGGTATTGCCTGTCCCATTGAGTTGGACATGAGGGAGACAGACACACATCATCATTCTAACTGCAGGGCCCCAGTCAGAAAAGAACAGTGCACGTAGGGCAGCAGGATAGTATGAGGTCCTTTCTAGGACTTCTAGCAAAAGTGACTTAAATGGGAAGGGATGGTCCTGTTTCTTCCCTGGGAAGAGCACCCTGTCACAGAGTATGAGCCATGGCATTTTCACACTGTGTGTGAGATGAATCTGGGTAAATGGGCTGGGAAATAGCGCCACAGTCACAAGATTGTATATAGCAAAAGCTGGCATGAAACTATTTGTGGTGCTCAGCAGGGACAGAAGCAAGGGTTATAGGAACCCCAAGACACAGTGTTTGATTCTGCCTAGGAGGTAAGGGTCAGTCACCACCTGGAAGTTTATAGGAAGGCTGGAGTGGGTGAGGTATGGAGGGGGAGGGACAGGAGACCTCACATATCCTCAAGGGTATGCATACTTATGGGCTCATCAATTTTGACTGGTATAGTTGCAAAACTCCCCTATTACCTGACATAACCCACACAGGGTTGGATCCTGTACCTAGGTGTTTATCACAGGTCCCAGATGTTGGGCTTACTGTGGTGGGCAACACTTGGTCCATACTGGCCTGTTAGTTTTCTACTCTTTAGCAGTTTTCAACCCCTAGACCCATGCGTGGGGTGGGGGTGGCGTCACATATAAAATGTCCTGTATATCAGATATTTGCATTATGATTTATAACAATAGAATATAATTATGAAGTAGCAATGAGATAATTTTATGGTTGTGGGACACTACAACACAAGGGACTATATTAAAGGATTGCAGCACTAGGAAGGTTGAGGGCCACTGCTTTAAACAAAAGCTGAGGAGCTTTGAGGCTGGATATGGATGCAAAGCCCTGGTTAGAGCTGAGCCCAGCGACAAGCTCTTTGGCTGGCATAGGCCCCTTTTTAACCCCAGTTATTGAGCTCTGCAGAATTTTTCCAGATTGTCCTCTCAAAATAATCCCTTGTATTTTGATATTAAGTAGACTTGCATTATTTCTACCCACAATTGTAATATGCCTTTAAGTCCAGTTCCCAATCCATCGGCTCAGACAATGGCTAGGGATCCGGGCTTTAGCAGCCAGTGAGGTCTGGTTGTTCCCAAGGTGTAATGCAGGCATGACCAGGCTGATATGGGGGATAGACAGATAAGCAAAAAGAAGGCACGCTGGGCCTGATCCTGACGTAGTGCCCACCCTTCAGTGAGTGTGTGAATTTGAGTGCGTGACAACATTACAAGATCTGCTCATCATGAATTCTTGCTGGTGAGGAGGTGATGTCTTCTTCTTCCTTGGGACTTGAGAAGGAAGCTAGATCATCACACATTCTGGGTGCATTTTACAGCTAATTAATTTCTGCATGAAGATTTTAGTTTTTCTCCCTGCCATGAATGAAGTCCACATGATCTCCAATCTGTTTCTATGGTTTCCTTCCTCTGTTCAGATACATTAATCGGCCTGTCAGTTTATTATGGATTTTGGTGCCTTTCTTTCCCTTCAAATCTGAGTCCACATTAATTTAGTCTTCATTTCAACAGTGTTTAAAAATAGAACAAAACTGTTTTGACTAGCACACAATCAAGCGCTAGATGGTGAAGGACTGTCTCCCGGCAGTCTACACCTCCGCTGCTGCCTTTCTCTTGTCATCTCTGAGACATGACTGTGTTCCCCTGCTTCAGAGCAAGGTGAGGCAGCTGCAGTTTTCTCAGTGATACTCCAGGTCAGGCAATCACCTCTGCCAAGCTCAAGGCAGCTGCACTCCCAAGGGTGAGCCCAGTGGACGCGGCCTTCTGGAGGAGAGAAGAGCCTCATCCAAAGATGCTGGGGTGGCCACTCACAGTCTCCAAAGAGGCCACGCCCTCAATCCAGCTGCTGCTGCAGCATCCCCTGCAGTGCTGCTGGCTGAAGTTCTTGTTTGCTCAGGACACAGTGTGCTTCAGAGGGTAAATACATGAGCCTTGGTGCCAGGCCTGGGACAGGCTACTGCTCTCTCTTAGTGGCTGAGACAGCTGGAGCTACCTTCTTCCTGACTTCTCCAAACCTCCCAATTGCTTACCTATAAGATTAAGGGAACAAAGGTCTACCATTGCTGGGAGGTTCAGGGGAGATGACATACAGGTACACACCAGTGCCTCTACCGACAATAGCTTCTGCTGTCTTTCATACCTTTTGGTAACATTTGGGTCTTGAATGTCACCCAGACATCCAGAGTGAACCTACCAGTAGGTGGTATAATTTTTTAGGAGATGGCGCCCTCTAAGAGGTATGTAGGTCATTTAGAGTTTGTCCCTAAAGAGACCATGGCCTCTTGCCCCCATTTTCCTGCTCTTTGGCTTCCAAGCTGTGAGGGGAGGTGCTTGTTCTACTATGTGGCTGCTGTTACTGCCACCCTGCACTCTAAAGGGAGGCCTGAAGGTGATGGAGGATGTCCCCTGACACCCTGTCCTCCAGCAGAGCACAGGCTGGAACCTCTAAAGCCATGGATCAAAGGAGTTCTTTCTTTCTATTGGTTGTTTATTTTAGAAAGTTTTGATACTGATCAAAAGCCAGAATCTATCATTGATGACATGCTAAAGCTACCACTCATCACTGGTGACATGTTAAAGCCAGTTCCTGCCACTAGTGACATGCTAAAGCCAGCACCTGCCACTGGTGACACCCACTCTGAGCCTAGAGTTGTGCTGCTTGTTGGCCCACACATCCCCATGTCTTTTGGTTGTTTTGAGACAAAAAAAACCAAAGGCTCAGGTGGTCTTCAAACTCACGATTCTCCTGCCTCAGCCTCCAAAGTGCTGGGGTTTGGCCTGGCTGATCTATTGTTTTTCAAAAAGCATACCTACTACATGCTGGCTACTTTGTTAGACACTTTTTCTGTACACTCTTCAGTTTTATTTCCATAGCTACCTTGCAAGAAGGCACTCCTACCTCTCTGAAGCAAAGGGGGTCTCCGAGGCTCAGCAGTTGAGACCAGGTCATCAAGGATGGGGTCAGACCTTGTTCTGGTCTCTGATTTTTGTTTTTCTTACATTTTTGAAGAATGAAAACCTCATTGCTCTCAACTTTATAGCCTCTGTGTTGTGGGCAGGAACGCTCTGTAGCTGCCTAACATAACTGCAGGGTGGCAGCTCAAGCAACAGGAACATGTCTCCCTCTCCTGGACGCTGGAATCCCAGACCTCAGCGTTGGCAGGATATGTGTGTTCTCAGTGTACTTTGTTCAGTTTGCAAATGGTGTCTTTCCCTTCTGTCCTCATATGGTCATTTCTCTACAAGTGCCCAGTCTCTTCCAGTAAGACTCCAGTCATTGGATTTGACTATCCGAATGCCCTCTTTTTAGGCTCTCTAAAAGCTCTCTCTCCTCATGAGGTTACATTCTGAGGTACTGGGCATTAATTAGGGCTTCAGTAGACACATTGGTATACCAAAGAGAGCTGGTTATAAATACATCCACGATCACTGTCACTGTGATTTGTCATATTTGATGATGTCATAAGAGTCTGTTTCTCATCACAGTTGGGTAGGCTATAAAGAAAAAGATCTGTGTGTGAACTTGACATGGGCCCAATGTGACTCTTGAGGTATTGAAAGAGGTCATATGCTGATAGACTGATGGAATAGCAGGGAGGAGATATGCTAATGGTTGTATTAATTATTTATAGTCTGTATACACATATGGTTGCACATATATGTATAGAATTTATATTAGTATACATAGGTAATAAGTTATGCATATTTGTATCTAGAGAGTAAACACTGACAAAAGTGTGCATTTTGAATACATACATACAGTGTGAGTGTGTGTGTGGTATGTCTTTAGTAATGTAGTGGCTCTTGCATGTATTATATTTTATATATGCTTATATATATGAGCACACAGTGTACACATGTATACAGTCTATTTGTGGTAGCACCTACAGTGATTACCACACATTCCTTGGGCTGCGGGGATGTCTTCCTTTCTGATCATAACTCATCATTACTGTCTCGAGATGGTTTTGCCTCATTTCCAGCTGCATGCACTACAGCCTCCTTAGAGCTTCAAGCCACCGAGTTTACCTCATTTTGCAGTAATGACAGCCCCCAGGAAATGCACAGATTGGATTAGCACACAGTGCTGTTAGTTCAGCCCCCCAGGGAGCCACAGCTGTGACTCACAGCTGTGAAAAGCTGCTTCAGCCCCACTCGCTTTCCTTAAATCAGCAATGACCTAAACAAATGAACCGGATGCCCAGGGAATTCAGCTGGAGTCGGTGCTCTGGCAACTGGAGGCACACAGGACTTAAATGAAAATTTAATAGCTGCCAACAGCTGAAGTTGCAAGCCAGAATTTATGGATTTGTCGAGTGTAGTCCTCCAGAGCTCAAATTCCTCCCAGAAACTGCCAAACCGTTTAAATGGAAACGTGGTAGCGATTCCAGGCTCCCTAACTTTCTCATGTCATTGAAATGTGTGCATCTGCTTCTCATGTAGCGTTCTCAAGGCAAACCAGCTCAGTGCAGTACATTTTTAGAGCTCCTAACAGGAGTGAGATGCAGCGCAGGATTCCTAAGGAATTCATAAACCAGCAAAGAAGTCGGTATGCTTCCAGCAGCCTGTGACAGGCACGGAGGAAGCTGCAAGGAAGTATGAGGGAAGCAGATGGGAAGGAGAGATGAAGTCTGATGTGTGTGTAGGGAGCCATCAGTGAGACACTTCTCCCCAGAGAGAATATGGGCCCTGGGTCTTCTCAGACTTTATTGCTTCCTTTGCTTGGATTATATAGGGTGTCGGGGGCGAGCACATCCCCTACTGCTGTATTTGAGAGCGATGGTAGTGCCAGTGAGGAGAGGAAGACCTTGTGAAGTAAGGTTCTGCAAGGTGGAAAAGGAAAAGAAGCTGAGATGAGGCACAGCAGGATGTCGGTCTTCTCAGAGGATAGAGACCTACTGTGCTGAGCACAGTATAGGCAGAGCCCAGTGCTGTGAAACAAACCCTGTTGATAGACAGTCCTCACAGCAACACACTGGCAAATGGTGAGTGGGGAAGAGGAACAGGACTCATTTCAGATGTGAACACTATTAGTTTGCCAAAGGGCACTTTGGCAATTTTTTGACTGTTATTGATTACTTTCATTTACTTTCTGCTTTTTGGAAGCTTTAAAATAGTTTAGAGTTTATCTATCTATCTATCTATCTATCTATCATCTATTATTTATTATTTGTCTGTCTATCTATCTATCTATCTATCAATCATTTATTACAAATCTTCTCTTACTGATTGTGGCTCTTATTTGTTGGACAACATTTTAATGATCTTAAAATGTTGCACTTAAAGCAGGCAGTGGTTCAGCACTCAGGAGGCAGAGGCAGGTTAATGTCTGTGAGTTTGAAGCCTGCCTGGTCTGTTCTGTGAAGCATGTTCTGGGGCAGGTAAGGCTACATAGAGAAACCCTGTCTCCAAAAACCAAGACCAAAACCAAAACTAAAACCAAAACCAAAACCAAAACCAAAACTAAAACCAGCAAAATGAAACAAAACAAAAAGCTGTATTTATACTGAAAGCACTCTCCAGGCTAAAGCAGGAGGATTTGGGGTCAAGGTTGGACTGTGCTATATAGTGAGCTTGAGGCCAGACTGGGCTCCACAGTGGGAACCCACAGTCTTTTAAAAACTGGATTTAGCTGTTGGTGAATTGATCACCAAAAAAAAATAGCTAAAAATAAATGTATCCCATCTCCTGTATACATTTCATAAAACTTCCGATTGTATGTGAAGCCTTCTTTACATCATATGTTGTTACTAGGTTCAATTAAAAATGACTTATTTTTATTTGTGCATGTCTGTGTGAGTGTATGTCACATGTATGCTGCTCCCTGAGGAGGCCAGAAGAGGGTGTTGGAGCTGGGTGAGTGGCCTCATATGAGTGCTAGGAAAATAACTGTGATTCTGTGTTCTCTTATTCTGTGTATCTCTCTAGTTGAAATT
This sequence comes from Apodemus sylvaticus, assembly GCF_947179515.1. Classification (NCBI taxonomy): domain Eukaryota; kingdom Metazoa; phylum Chordata; class Mammalia; order Rodentia; family Muridae; genus Apodemus; species Apodemus sylvaticus. Next base: position 64,708,729 of record NC_067479.1, read on the forward strand.
ATGGTCAATTGTGAATTTACTGGAGCTTCCAGTGCCCAAACTGGAGGATCCTTGGTGACTCAAGACAGGTGACACTTTAAGAGGTAATGCCTCTTCTAACAACCTCACTGGAGACTCCAACTCCTGATACAGACACAAGGTTGTTCAAGCCTTTAGTCTCCATCTCTCTAGATTATTATTTGCTTCACTGCAACCTATTTGCAGGATCCCTTCTTCCCACCACACCTCCCATTCCCTGAGGGCCCCACCTCTGGGTGTGGACAGGATCCCCTTAGCTCTTTCCTGAAGCATCTCTAACCTGAAGCCTCTCTCAGCCTTTTCTGAGAGCCTATCTCTCTCCTCCTCTTCTATTCACAAACCTGCAGAAACACTTTCTACCAGGTAGCCCAGAGCCACCATACATTCCTAAGTTCCAGTGAATTTAATAGAAACCAAAGAAGGGGATGCTTACTCAACAAAGGCATGACCAGATGTCAACACCTAATGTCAGATGCTTGGACACTAGTGCAAACGCTCAAACACGCAGAGTCAAGACGGTACACCATACCAGGGCCCAGTGACCAGTCAAGGCGGTACGCCATACCAGGGCCCAGTGACCAGTAAAGATGGTATACCATACCAGGGCCCAGTGACCAGTAAAGATGGTATACCATACCAGGGCCCAGTGACCAGTCAAGACGGTATGCCATACCAGGGCCTGGTGACCAGTCAAGGCGGTACACCATACCAGGGCCCAGTGACCAGTCAAGACGGTACGCCATACTAGGGCCCAGTGACCAGTCAAGGCGGTACGCCATACCAGGGCCCAGTGACCAGTCAAGACGGTACACCATACCAGGGCTCAGTAGTGACCAGTCAAGATGGTATGCCGTACCAGGGCCCAGTGACTCTGAGGAGTGCGATGTAGCTGAAGTACAAGACAAGGACTTCAGAGCAGCAACTGCGAATATTCTCGAGGACTTTAACAGAGTATGAATAAATACATTAACAAAGTCTGTGAAAATACAAACAGTTTGGTGAAGTAATGGGGACAGTTAACTGAGTGAACGTAGAGATAAAAATCACCAAAGAATACCCAAACACAGATACAACTGGAAATGAAAACTTTAGGTAGTCAAACAAAACCTCAGACATGATCTTCACCACAACAGGTTAAGACATGGAAGAGAACATCTGAGGCATTGAAGAAAAGATGTGTGCTGATTAGATTTATGTCAACTTGACATAAACTAAAGTCATCTGAGGGGAAGGAACTTCGATTACGAAAATGCCTCTCCCTGAATATAGAGGCCCTTGGTCCTGAGAAAGTTCAATGACCCATTATAGAGGAATGCCAGGACAGGGAAGCAGGAGTGGGTGGGTTGGTGAGCAGGGGGAGCGGGAAATGGGATAGGGTGTTTTCAGAGGGGAAACAAGAAAAGGAGATAACATCTGGAATGTAAATAAAGAAAATATCTAATAAGAAAGAAAGTAAGAAAGAAAGAAAGAAAGAAAGAAAGAAAGAAAGAAAGAAAGAAAATGCCTCCTCTGCTCCTAGAGGTATTGCATGTATGACTTCTCTGTGTCAGTAGGTGGCAGAGAAGAAAGAGGCCATGTCTACACTCCGTGTTCTGACCTTTGAACCTCTGAATGACCAGTAGCCTAACATTCTCGGAAGAAAACAAGCCTGTGTTGATCACTAGACCAGCACCAGGGACCAGTCCTGCATCAGGAAAACCCAGATGGGCTTCCAGGAAAGGGAGCAAGCCAGAGACACGAGTGTGGGAGAGCTGGGCCCGCCACTTGTCTGCCATGTGGCAGGATGGGCAAAGGACAGATGTCCTTCCCTGACACTTGCTCCTTGCCACCAGCTGCAGGTGGGGGAGCTGACCCTGGGTGATAAGACCAGGAGAGCTGGTCCTGCCCCTCATCAGCTACAGCACTTGGGAGTGCAGGCCCTGAATCTCAGCTGGGCAGTGCAGCAGAGCTGGCCCTGGATGTGGGAGTTGCACATGAGCAGGCCCCAATGGCATGAGTGTGGCCTGCCCTGCCTTTTGTCTGCTGGGCAGTGGCATGGAGGAGGGAGTGACATCCTCTTCTCCACTCTTATCTTTTGCCATCTCTGTCAGGCAGGAGAGCTGGTCCTGGGGTCATGAGAGTGGGAGAACTGACTCTGTTCCTCACCCCTTGTAACACTCCAGAGAGTGGGCCTGGCACCTTGCGTGGGCAACAGGCTTCCTTGTGGCCCTGGTTGAAAGGGGTGCTGGTGAGCTAGCCCTGAGGACATGAAAGCAGGAACGCCCAGAGTGTGACCAACCCATATACCTCCCAGACCCAGATCCAAGGTTTGAATTGACCCATCTCAACATCGACCTGATCGATGAACTGTGGGAGTACATGAGATGGCTGGTTCTACAGATCCCAAACTACAGGATCTCCATACACAGAGCAATACAGGATATCCAAGAGGAGTCCTGGTGAGGTTCCAGTATTGACAGAGTAGCAGAAGCCAGAGGCAGCATACCAAACTAATCATTCATTGCAATGAGAATTCACAAGCAAAGAAGTGTGAGACATGAAGTGACACACTATAGTTTCCACAATTAGATTTTTTTCTCTATTTGAAAAAAAAGTTGCTAGGGTGGAGAGGGGGTATGAGGGGAGAGGAAGATGAGTGAGACTGGCTGCATGGTGTGAAATTCACAAAGAACCAATAAATAGGAAAAAATGCTTCCATAATCAAGGTATAGGCAAGCCTGTAGGCCATTTTCTTAATTAGTGATTGATGGAGAAGGGCCTAGCCCATTGTGGGTGGTGTCATCCCTGGACTGATGGTTCTATAATAAGGCCAAACAAGCTATGAAGAGCAAGCCAATAAACAGAATCCTTTCTTGGCCTCTGCATTAGCTCCTGCCTCCAGGTTCCTGCCCTGTTTGAATTTTTTGTTCTGACTTCCTTCAATGATGCACAGTGGTGTGAAATTATAAGCCAAATAAACCTTTTCATCTCTAATTTCTCTGGTTATGATAGTTCGTCATAGCAATAGTAACCCTAACTCAAACAAGATACCTCAGCAAAGAAAATGTTAATGATATATATATATCTTCAGGCACAGAACACCCAGGAAATCTGGGATACTATGAAAAGATCAAACCAAGACTAAGAGGAATCAAGGAAGAAGAAGAAGAAACAAAGGTCAAAGGCACCGAAAATATTTTTTTTTTAATTTTTAATTTTATTAGATATTTTCTTTATTTACATTTCAAATGATATTCCCTTTTCTCATTACCCCTCCGAAAACTCCCTATCCCATCCCCCTCCCCCTGCTTACAAAACCCCCTCCTACTTTCTTTTTTTTTTATTGTTATTTTTTTTATTCGATATAATTTATTTACATTTCAAATTATTTCCCCTTTTCTAGCACCCCCCCCACTCCCCGAAAGTCCCGTAAGCCCCCTTCTCTTCCCCTGTCCTCCCTCCCACCCCTTCCCAGTTCCCCGTTCTGGTTTTGCCAAATACTGTTTCACTGAGTCTTTCCAGAACCAGGGACCACTCCTGCTTTCTTCTTGTATCTCATTTGATGTGTGGATTATGTTTTGGGTATTCCGGCTTTCTAGGTTAATAACCACTTATTAGTGAGTGCATACCATGATTCACCTTTTGAGTCTGGGTTACCTCACTTAGTATGATGTTCTCTAGCTCCATCCATTTGCCTAAGAATTTCATGAATTCATTGTTTCTAATGGCTGAATAGTACTCCATTGTGTAGATATACCACATTTTTTGCATCCACTCTTCTGTTGAGGGATACCTGGGTTCTTTCCAGCATCTGGCAATTATAAATAGGGCTGCTATGAACATAGTAGAGCATGTATCCTTATTACATGGTGGGGAATCCTCTGGGTATATGCCCAGAAGCAGGATCTTCTGGAAGTGAGGTACCCAGTTTTCGGAGGAACCGCCAGACTGCTTTCCAGAGTGGTTGTACCAATTTGCAACCCCACCAGCAGTGGAGGAGTGTTCCTCTTTCTCCGCACCCTCTCCAACACCTGCTGTCTCCTGAATTTTTAATCTTAGCCATTCTGACTGGTGTAAGATGAAATCTTAGGGTTGTTTTGATTTGCATTTCCCTAATGACTAATGAAGTTGAGCATTTTTTAAGATGCTTCTCCGCCATCCGAAGTTCTTCAGGTGAGAATTCTTTGTTTAACTCTGTACCCCATTTTTTAATAGGGTTGTTCGGTTTTCTGGAGTCTAACTTCTTGAGTTCTTTATATATATTGGATATTAGCCCTCTATCTGATGTAGGATTGGTGAAGATCTTTTCCCAATTTGTTGGTTGCCGATCTGTCCTCTTGATGGTGTCCTTTGCCTTACAGAAACTCTGTAACCTTATGAGGTCCCATTTGTCAATTCTTGCTCTTAGAGCATACGCTATTGGTGTTCTGTTCATAAACTTTCTCCCTGTACCGATGTCCTCAAGGGTCTTCCCCAGTTTCTTTTCTATTAGCTTCAGAGTGTCTGGCTTTATGTGGAGGTCCTTGATCCATTTGGATTTGAGCTTAGTACAAGGAGACAAGGATGGATCAATTCTCATTCTTCTGCATGCTGACCTCCAGTTGAACCAGCACCATTTGTTGAAAAGGCTATCTTTTTTCCATTGGATGTTTTCAGCCTCTTTGTCGAGGATCAAGTGGCCATAGGTGTGTGGGTTCATTTCTGGATCTTCAATCCTGTTCCATTGATCCTCCTGCCTGTCACTGTACCAATACCATGCAGTTTTTAACACTATTGCTCTGTAGTATTGCTTGAGGTCAGGGATACTGATTCCCCCAGATTTTCTTTTGTTGCTGAGAATAGTTTTAGCTATCCTGGGTTTTTTGTTGTTCCAGATGAATTTGATAATTGCTCTTTCTAACTCTGTGAAGAATTGAGTTGGGATTTTGATGGGTATTGCATTGAATCTGTATAGTGCTTTAGGCAAAATGGCCATTTTAACTATATTGATTCTACCGATCCATGAGCATGGGAGGTTTTCCCATTTTTTTTTCTTTTCTTTCCTTTTTTTTTTATTATTTGATATAATTTATTTACATTTCCAATGATTTCCCCTTTTCTAGCCCCCCCCCACTCCCCGAAAGTCCCGCAAGCCCCCTTCTCTTCCCCTGTCTTCCCACCCATCCCCTCCCACTTCCCCGTTCTGGTTTTGCTGAATACTGTTTCACTGAGTCTTTCCAGAACCAGGGGACACTCCTCCTTTCTTCTTGTATCTCATTTGATGTGTGGATTATGTTTTGGGTATTCCAGTTTTCTAGGTTAATATCCACTTATTAGTGAGTGCATACCATGATTCACCTTTTGAGTCTGGGTTACCTCACTTAGTATGATATTCTCTAGCTCCATCCATTTGCCTAAGAATTTCATGAATTCATTGTTTCTAATGGCTGAATAGTACTCCATTGTGTAGATATACCACATTTTTTGCATCCACTCTTCTGTTGAGGGATACCTGGGTTCTTTCCAGCATCTGGCAATTACAAATAGGGCTGCTATGAACATAGTAGAACATGTATCCTTATTACATGGTGGGGAGTCTTCTGGGTATATGCCCAGGAGTGGTATAGCAGGATCTTCTGGAAGTGAGGTGCCCAGTTTTCGGAGGAACTGCCAGACTGCTTTCCAGAGTGGTTGTACCAATTTGCAACCCCACCAGCAGTGGAGGAGTGTTCCTCTTTCTCCACACCCTCTCCAACACCTGCTGTCTCCTGAATTTTTAATCTTAGCCATTCTGACTGGTGTAAGATGAAATCTTAGGGTTGTTTTGATTTGCATTTCCCTAATGACTAATGAAGTTGAGCATTTTTTAAGATGCTTCTCCGCCATCCGAAGTTCTTCAGGTGAGAATTCTTTGTTTAACTCTGTACCCCATTTTTTAATAGGGTTGTTTGGTTTTCTGGAGTCTAACTTCTTGAGTTCTTTATATATATTGGATATTAGCCCTCTATCTGATGTAGGATTGGTGAAGATCTTTTCCCAATTTGTTGGTTGCCGATTTGTCCTCTTGATGGTGTCCTTTGCCTTACAGAGACTTTGTAATTTTATGAGGTCCCATTTGTCAATTCTTGCTCTTAGAGCATACGCTATTGGTGTTCTGTTCATAAACTTTCTCCCTGTACCGATGTCCTCAAGGGTCTTCCCCAGTTTCTTTTCTATTAGCTTCAGAGTGTCTGGCTTTATGTGGAGGTCCTTGATCCATTTGGATTTGAGCTTAGTACAAGGAGACAAGGATGGATCAATTCTCATTCTTCTGCATGCTGACCTCCAGTTGAACCAGCACCATTTGTTGAAAAGGCTATCTTTTTTCCATTGGATGTTTTCAGCCTCTTTGTCGAGGATCAAGTGGCCATAGGTGTGTGGGTTCATTTCTGGATCTTCAATCCTGTTCCATTCATCCTCCTGTCTGTCACTGTACCAATACCATGCAGTTTTTAACGCTATTGCTCTGTAGTATTGCTTGAAGTCAGGGATACTGATTCCCCCAGATTTTCTTTTGTTGCTGAGAATAGTTTTAGCTATCCTGGGTTTTTTGTTGTTCCAGATGAATTTGATAATTGCTCTTTCTAACTCTGTGAAGAATTGAGTTGGGATTTTGATGGGTATTGCATTGAATCTGTATAGTGCTTTAGGCAAAATGGCCATTTTAACTATATTGATTCTACCGATCCATGAGCATGGGAGGTTTTCCCATTTTTTGAGGTCTTCTTCCATTTCCTTCTTCAGAGTATTGAAGTTCTTGTCATACAGATCTTTCACATGTTTGGTAAGAGTCACCCCAAGATACTTTATAATGTTTGAGGCTATTGTGAAGGGGGTCATTTCCCTAATTTCTTTCTCAGCCTGCTTATCCTTTGAGTATAGGAAGGCCACTGATTTGCTTGAGTTGATTTTATAACCTGCCACTTTGCTGAAGTTGTTTATCAGCTGTAGGAGCTCTCTAGTGGAGTTCTTTGGGTCACTTAGGTAGACGATCATGTCGTCTGCAAATAATGATAGTTTGACTTCTTCCTTTCCAATTTGTATCCCTTTGACCTCCTTATGTTGTCGAATTGCCCGAGCTAGTACCTCAAGTACAATATTGAAAAGATAAGGAGAAAGGGGGCAGCCTTGTCTGGTCCCTGATTTCAGTGGGATTGCTTCAAGTTTCTCTCCATTTAGTTTGATGCTGGCTACCGGTTTGCTGTATATTGCTTTTACTATGTTTAGGTATGGGCCTTGAATTCCTGTTCTCTCCAAGACTTTAAGCATGAAAGGATGCTGAATTTTGTCAAATGCTTTTTCAGCATCCAATGAAATGACCATGTGGTTTTGTTCTTTGAGTTTGTTTATGTAGTGGATTGTATTGATGGATTTCCGTATATTGAACCAACCCTGCATTCCCGGGATAAAGCCTACTTGATCATGGTGGATGATCGTTTTGATGTGTTCTTGGATTCGGTTGGCAAGAATTTTATTGAGTATTTTTGCATCGATGTTCATAAGGGAAATTGGTCTGAAGTTCTCTTTCTTTGTTGGATCTTTGTGTGGCTTTGGTATCAGCGTAATTGTGGCTTCGTAGAAGGAATTGGGTAGTGTTCCTTCTGTTTCTATTTTGTGGAATAGTTTGAAGAGTATTGGTGTTAACTCTTCTTTGAAGGTCTGGTAGAATTCTGCACTGAAGCCATCTGGTCCTGTGCTTTTTTTGGTTGGAAGACTTTCTATGACTCCTTCTATTTCTTTAGGCATTATGGGACTGTTTAGATGGTCTAGTTGGTCCTGATTTAATTTTGGTATTTGGTATCTGTCAAGGAAATTGTCCATTTCCTCCAGATTCTCCAGTTGTGTTGAGTACAGGCTCTTGTAGTAGGATCTGATGATTTTTTGGATTTCCTCAGTTTCCGTTGTTATATCTCCCTTTTCATTTCTAAGTTTGTTAATTTGGATACTTTCTCTGTGCCCTTTGGTCAGTCTGGCTAAGGGTTTATCTATCTTGTTGATTTTCTCAAAGAACCAGCTCCTGGTTTTGTTAATTTTTTGTATGGTTCTCTTTGTTTCTACTTGATTGATTTCGGCCCTGAGTTTGATGATTTCCTGCCTTCTACTCCTCCTGGGCGAATTAGCTTCTTTTTGTTCTAGGACTTTCAGGTGTGTCATTAAGTTGGTAATGTATGCTCTCTCCATTTTCTTTTTGGAGGCACTCAGGGCTATGAGTTTTCCTCTTAGCACTGCTTTCATTGTGTCCCATAGATTTGGGTATGTTGTGTTTTCATTTTCATTGTGTTCTAAAAAGTCTTTAATTTCTTTCTTTATTTCTTCCTTGACCAAGGTATCATTGAGTAGAGTATTGTTCAGTTTCCACGTGTATGTGGGTTTTCTGTTGTTTCTGTTGCTATTGAAGACCACTTTTAGTCCATAGTGATCAGAAAGGAGGCATGGGATTAGTTCTATCTTCTTATATTTGTTGAGGTCTGTCTTGTGACCAATTATATGGTCGATTTTGGAGAAGGTACCATGAGGTGCTGAGAAAAAGGTATATCCTTTTGTTTTAGGATAGAATGTTCTATATATGTCTGTTAAATCTAATTGGTCCAAAGCTTCAATTAGTTTCATTGTGTCCCTGTTTAGTTCTTGTTTTCCTGATCGGTCCATTGAGGAAAGTGCAGTGTTGAAGTCACCCACAATTATTGTGTTAGGTGCAATGTGTGCTTTTAGTTTTAATAAAGTTTCTTTTACGAAAGAGGGTGCCCTTGAATTTGGGGCATAGATGTTCAGGATTGACAGTTCTTCTTTTTGTATTTTTCCTTTGACCAGCAAGAAGTGTCCCTCAGGGTCTCTTTTGATGACTTTGGGTTGAAAGTCAATTTTATCTGATATTAAAATGGCTACTCCAGCTTGTTTCCTGAGACCATTTGCCTGTAAAATTGTCTTCCAGCCTTTTACTCTAAGGTAGTGTTTGTCTTTGACCCTGAGGTGTGTTTCCTGTAAGCAGCAAAATGTAGGGTCCTGTTTACGTATCCATTCAGTTAGTCTGTGTCTTTTTATTGGGGCATTAAGTCCATTGATGTTAAGAGATATTAAGGAATAGTGATTGTTACTTCCTATCATTTTTGACGTTATTTTTTAAATTTGAATGCTTAACTTCTTTTGGGTTTGATGAAAGGTTACTATCTTGCTTTTTCCAGGGTGAAGTTTCCCTCCTTGTATTGGTGTTGTCCTCCTATTATCCTTTTTAGGGCCGGGTTTGTGGATAGATATTGGGTAAACTTGGTTTTGTCATGAAATATCTTAGTTTCTCCATCTATGGTGATTGAGAGTTTTGCTGGATATAGTAGTTTTGGTTGGCATTTGTGTTCTCTTAGAGTCTGCATGAGATCTGCCCAGGACCTTCTAGCCTTCATAGTCTCAGGTGAAAAGTCTGCTGTGATTCTGATAGGTCTTCCTTTATATGTTACTTGGCCTTTTTCTCTTACTGCCTTTAGTATTCTTTCTTTGTTTAGAACATTTGGTGTTTTGATTATTATGTGACGGGAAGTATTTCTGTTCTGGTCCAGTCTGTTTGGAGTTCTGTAGGCTTCTTGTATATTCATGGGCATCTCTCTCTTTAGGTTAGGGAAGTTTTCTTCCATAATTTTATTGAAGATATTTGCTGGCCCTTTAAGTTGTAAATCTTCACTCTCATCTATGCCTATAATCCTTAGGTTTGGTCTTCTCATTGTGTCCTGGATTTCCTGGATATTTTGGGTTACAAGCTTTTTGCATTTTGCATTTTCTTTAACTGTTGAGTCCATGGTTTCTATGGAATCTTCAGCATCTGAGATTCTTTCTTCTATCTCTTGTATTCTGTTGTTGATATTTGCATCTCTGTCCCCTGATTTCTTCCCAAGGCTTTCTATCTCCAAAGTTGTCTCCCTTTGAGTTTTCTTAGTTGTTTCTACTTCTGATTTTAGATCCTGGATGGTTTTGCTTAGCTCCTTCACTTGCATGTTTGTGTTTTCCTGTAATTCTTTAAGAGATTTTTCTGTTTCCTCTTTCATGAGCTCAGCCTGTTGACCAAAGTTCTCCTGTATTTCTTTAAGAGATTTTTGTGTTTCGTCTTTCATGACCTCAGCCTGTTGACTAAAGTTCTCCTGTATTTCTTTAAGTGTTTTTTGCATTTCCTCCTTGTTGGCTTTTGTATTCTCTTGGATTTCTTTCAATGATTTTTGTGTTTCCCTTGCAAGGGCTTCTAACTTTTGATCCATTTTCTCCTGAATTTCTTTAAGTGTGTCCTTCATGTGTTCCTGTACCAGCATCATGACCAGTGATTTTAAATCCAAATCTTGTTTTACTGGTGTGCTGGGGTATCCAGGACATGTTGGTAGAGGAGAATTGGGTTCAGATGTTGCCATATTGCCTTGATTTCTCTTAGTGACGTTCCTGCGTTTGCCTTTTGCCATCTAGTTCTCACTGGTGTTAGTTTGTCTTGTCAGTGCTGGACTCACCAGTGCAAGCTGCCCCTTCTCAGTTGGCCTCTGGTGCACAGCTTACCTCCTGCACTGCTTGTAGACAGGGTGCTGCTGCCCAGGCTGTTCAGATCCCAAAGCAGGCACCCGAAGGCTCCCGCTGGGGTCCGCTGGGTTCACTGGAGCACACTGACTTCTCCCAGCTGGCCGCCTGGAAACCCAGCTAGCCACTTGCAGGACTTGGAGATGTGGTGCTGCCGCTCAGGCTGATCTGGGCAGCAGAACTCCCAACCGGGTTGGTGCACACAAGGCTAGCCTAGCTGCTCAGGCCCTGAGTCTAGGCAAAAGCCTGGCAGGCCAATGTCGGTGCAAAGTTCCCCTCAGCTGTGGGTGTTAATTGGGTGTGTCAGGTGGCTAGGATGGTGGTGTGCGCGAGTTCCCAGAGAGTGCTGGGAGTGTCTGCTGGGCTAACAACCTCCTGGCTGGGTCAGCACACAGATGGCCCAACGAGCAGCCCAGGGCCTGACCGTCTGAGACCCCTGCTATGTCCGCCTTGGGCTATGCCTATTAGCTGGTTTGGTTTTGCCTGCTAGGTCTCTCTGGCTTCCCGTAGGCAAAATGGCGGTGGTGCGCAAACTGGCCCAGATAAACAACCTCCTGGCAGGGTCGGCACACAGATGGCCCACCAAGCAGCCCAGGGCCTGGGGGCAGTCCAGGGCCTGACCGTCTGAGACCCCTGCTATGTCCGCCTTGGGCTATGCCTGTTAGCTGGTTTGGTTTTGTCTGCTAGTCTCTCTGGCTTCCCGTAGGCAAAATGGCGGCGGTGCGCCCCGGCCTGGGGAAACAAGCTCCTGGCTGGGTCGGCACACAGATGGCCCACCGAGCAGCCCAGGACCTGGGGGCAGTCCAGGGCCTGACCGTCTGAGACCCCTGCTATGTCCGCCTTGGGCTATGCCTGTTAGCTGGTTTGGTTTTGTCTGCTAGTCTCTCTGGCTTCCCGTAGGCAAAATGGCGGCGGTGCGCCCCGGCCTGGGGAAACAAGCTCCTGGCTGGGTCGGCACACAGATGGCCCACCGAGCAGCCCAGGACCTGGGGGCAGTCCAGGGCCTGACCGTCTGAGACCCCTGCTATGTCTGCCTCGGACTATGCCTGTTAGCCGGTTTGGTTTTGCCTGCTAGGTCTCTCTGGCTTCCCGTAGGCAAAATGGTGGTGGTACGCAAACGGCCTGATAAACAACCTCCTGGCTGGGTCGGCACACAGATGGCCCACCGAGCAGTCCTGGGCCTGGGGGCAGTCCAGGGCCTGACCGTCTGAGACCCCTGCTATGTCCGCCTTGGGCTATGCCTGTTAGCCGGTTTGGTTTTGCCTGCTAGGTCTCCCTGGCTTCCCTTAGGCAAAATGGTGGTGGTGCGCGCACCGGCCCGGGAGGAAAAAAACCTCCTGGCCGGGTTTGCACCCCGGTGGACCCCCGATCAGCCCAGGGCCTGGATGCAGGCCAACGCCCGTCGGGCTTAGACCCCCGCGATGTTGGTCTCGGGTTATATTTGCGTACCTCAGTCTGATTTCTCTGGCGACCGAGAACCAATATGGAGCCCTCCTAACTGACTGGCAGGAGGCAGAGTTCTGATGTGGCTTCTGTGTGGTGAAAGGCACCGTAAATCCGCCGCTGCTTGCAGCCTGGCTGGCCAGCGATGGCCAGTGGTCTTGGGCGCCGGGTCTGCCTGGACCCTGTCCGCTTGGTTCCACTGCTGATGGCCCTTCCTCTGGACCAGCCGCTGCTGCTGCTGCTGCTGCTGCTGCTGCTGCTGCTGCTGCTGCTGCTGCCGCCGCCCTTCTTTCGGTTTTCCCATTTTTTGAGGTCTTCTTCCATTTCCTTCTTCAGAGTCTTGAAGTTCTTGTCATACAGATCTTTCACATGTTTGGTAAGAGTCACCCCAAGATACTTTATACTGTTTGTGGCTATTGTGAAGGGGGTCATTTCCCTAATTTCTTTCTCAGCCTGCTTATCCTTTGAGTATAGGAAGGCCACTGATTTGCTTGAGTTGATTTTATAACCTGCCACTTTGCTGAAGTTGTTTATCAGCTGTAGGAGCTCTCTAGTGGAGTTCTTTGGGTCACTTAGGTAGACTATCATGTCGTCTGCAAATAATGATAGGTTGACTTCCTCCTTTCCAATTTGTATCCCTTTGACCTCCTTATGTTGTCGAATTGCCCGAGCTAGTACCTCAAGTACAATATTGAAAAGATAAGGAGAAAGGGGGCAGCCTTGTCTGGTCCCTGATTTCAGTGGGGTTGCTTCAAGTTTCTCTCCATTTAGTTTGATGCTGGCTACCGGTTTGCTGTATATTGCTTTTACTATGTTTAGGTATGGGCCTTGAATTCCTGTTCTCTCCAAGACTTTAAGCATGAAAGGATGCTGAATTTTGTCAAATGCTTTTTCAGCATCCAATGAAATGACCATGTGGTTTTGTTCTTTGAGTTTGTTTATGTAGTGGATTGTATTGATGGATTTCCGTATATTGAACCAACCCTGCATTCCCAGGATAAAGCCTACTTGATCATGGTGGATGATCGTTTTGATGTGTTCTTGGATTCGGTTGGCAAGAATTTTATTGAGTATTTTTGCATCGATGTTCATAAGGGAAATTGGTCTGAAGTTCTCTTTCTTTGTTGGATCTTTGTGTGGCTTTGGTATCAGCGTAATTGTGGCTTCGTAGAAGGAATTGGGTAGTGTTCCTTCTGTTTCTATTTTGTGGAATAGTTTGAAGAGTATTGGTGTTAACTCTTCTTTGAAGGTCTGGTAGAATTCTGCACTGAAACCATCTGGTCCTGTGCTTTTTTTGGTTGGAAGACTTTCTATGACTCCTTCTATTTCTTTAGGCTTTATGGGACTGTTCAGATGGTCTAGTTGGTCCTGATTTAATTTTGGTATTTGGTATCTGTCAAGGAAATTGTCCATTTCCTCCAGATTCTCCAGTTGTGTTGAGTACAGGCTCTTGTAGTAGGATCTGATGATTTTTTGGATTTTCTCAGTTTCCGTTGTTATGTCTCCCTTTTCATTTCTAAGTTTGTTAATTTGGATACTTTCTCTGTGCCCTTTGGTCAGTCTGGCTAAGGGTTTATCTATCTTGTTGATTTTCTCAAAGAACCAGCTCCTGGTTTTGTTGATTTTTTGTATGGTTCTCTTTGTTTCTACTTGATTGATTTCGGCCCTGAGTTTGATGATTTCCTGCCTTCTACTCCTCCTGGGTGAAAAAGCTTCTTTTTGTTCTAGGGCTTTCAGGTGTGTCATTAAGTTGGTAATGTATGCTCTCTCCATTTTCTTTTTGGAGGCACTCAGGGCTATGAGTTTTCCTCTTAGCACTGCTTTCATTGTGTCCCATAGATTTGGGTATGTTGTGTTTTCATTTTCATTGTGTTCTAAAAAGTCTTTAATTTCTTTCTTTATTTCTTCCTTGACCAAGGTATCATTGAGTAGAGTATTGTTCAATTTCCACGTGTATGTGGGTTTTCTGTTGTTTCTGTTGCTATTGAAGACCACTTTTATTCCATAGTGATCAGATAGGAGGCATGGGATTAGTTCTATCTTCTTATATTTGTTGAGGTCTGTCTTGTGACCAATTATATGGTCGGTTTTGGAGAAGGTACCATGAGGTGCTGAAAAAAAGGTATATTCTTTTGTTTTAGGATAGAATGTTCTATATATATCAGTTAAATCTAATTGGTCCAAAGCTTCAATTAGTTTCATTGTGTCCTTGTTTAGTTTCTGTTTTCCTGATCGGTCCATTGAGGAAAGTGCAGTGTTGAAGTCACCCACAATTATTGTGTTAGGTGCAATGTGTGCTTTGAGTTTTAATAAAGTTTCTTTTATGAAAGAGGGTGCCCTTGCATTTGGAGCATAGATGTTCAGGATTGAGAGTTCTTCTTGTTGTATTTTTCCTTTGACCAGCAAGAAGTGTCCCTCAGAGTCTCTTTTGATGACTTTGGGTTGAAAGTCAATTTTATCTGATATTAAAATGGCTACTCCAGCTTGTTTCCTGAGACCATTTGCCTGTAAAATTGTCTTCCAGCCTTTTACTCTAAGGTAGTGTTTGTCTTTGACCCTGAGGTGTGTTTCCTGTAAGCAACAAAATGTAGGGTCCTGTTTACGTATCCAGTCAGTTAGTCTGTGTCTTTTTATTGGGGCATTGAGTCCATTGATGTTAAGAGATATTAAGGAATAGTGATTGTTTCTTCCTATCATTTTTGACGTTATTTTTTAAATTTGATTGCTTAACTTCTTTTGGGTTTGATGAAAGGTTACTATCTTGCTTTTTTCAGGGTGAAGTTTCCCTCCTTGTATTGGTGTTGTCCTCCTATTATCCTTTTTAGGGCTGGGTTTGTGGATAGATATTGGGTAAACTTGGTTTTGTCGTGAAATATCTTAGTTTCTCCATCTATGGTGATTGAGAGTTTTGCTGGATATAGTAGTTTTGGTTGGCATTTGTGTTCTCTTAGAGTCTGCATGAGATCTGCCCAGGACCTTCTAGCCTTCATAGTCTCAGGTGAAAAGTCTGCTGTGATTCTGATAGGTCTTCCTTTATATGTTACTTGGCCTTTTTCTCTTACTGCCTTTAGTATTCTTTCTTTGTTTAGAACATTTGGTGTTTTGATTATTATGTGACGGGAAGTATTTCTGTTCTGGTCCAGTCTGTTTGGAGTTCTGTAGGCTTCTTGTATATTCATGGGCATCTCTCTCTTTAGGTTAGGGAAGTTTTCTTCCATAATTTTATTGAAGATATTTGCTGGCCCTTTAAGTTGTAAATCTTCACTCTCATCTATGCCTATAATCCTTAGGTTTGGTCTTCTCATTGTGTCCTGGATTTCCTGGATATTTTGGGTTACAAGCTTTTTGCATTTTGCATTTTCTTTAACTGTTGAGTCCATGGTTTCTATGGAATCTTCAGCATCTGAGATTCTTTCTTCTATCTCTTGTATTCTGTTGTTGATATTTGCATCTCTGTCCCCTGATTTCTTCCCAAGGCTTTCTATCTCCAAAGTTGTCTCCTTTTGAGTTTACTTAGTTGTTTCTACTTCTGATTTTAGATCCTGGATGGTTTTGCTTAGCTCCTTCACTTGCTTGTTTGTGCTTTCCTGTAATTCTTTAAGAGATTTTTGTGTTTTTTCTTTCATGACCTCAGCCTGTTGACCAAAGTTCTCCTGTATTTCTTTAAGAGATTTTTGTGTTTCGTCTTTCATGACCTCAGCCTGTTGACCAAAGTTCTCCTGTATTTCTTTAAGTGTTTTTTGCATTTCCTCCTTG
Organism: Apodemus sylvaticus; assembly: GCF_947179515.1. NCBI lineage: Eukaryota > Metazoa > Chordata > Mammalia > Rodentia > Muridae > Apodemus > Apodemus sylvaticus. Next base: position 64,724,488 of record NC_067479.1, read on the forward strand.
TTGGCTTTTGTATTCTCCTGGATTTCTTTCAATGATTTTTGTGTTTCCCTTGCAAGGGCTTCTAACTTTTGATCCATTTTCTCCTGAATGTCCTTCATGTGTTCCTGTACCAGCATCATGACCAGTGATTTTAAATCCAAATCTTGTTTTACTGGTGTGATGGGGTATCCAGGATATGTTGGTAGAGGAGAATTGGGTTCAGATGTTGCCATATTGCCTTGATTTCTGTTAGTGACGTTCCTGCGTTTGCCTTTTGCCATCTAGTTCTCATTGGTGTTAGTTTGTCTTGTCAGTGCTTGACTCACCAGTGCAAGCTGCACCTTCCCCGTTGGCCTCTGGTGCACAGCTTACACCCTGCACTGCCTGTAGACAGTGTGCTGCTGCCCAGGCTGTTCAGATCCCAAAGCAGGCCCCTGAAGGCTCCCGCTGGGGCCCGCAGGATTCATTGGAGCACACCGACTTCTACCAGCTGGCCGCCCGGAAGCCCCCACTAGCCTCTTGAGGGACCTGGAGATGTGGTGCGGCCACCCAGGCTGATCTGAAGCGGAGAGTGTTGACCTGAGGGCTTCTGCCTGAGGCCTTGCCCCAGATTGTGTCTGTGGACCAGATGGAGCCCGTGTGCACCCCCAGGGAGCTCCGAAGGTGTATGCTGCTGTGACCTCCCCTGTGTTCCGCTCACTCCGCTGGGCAGCCGATTTCCCCAACCGTGCTGGCGCACACTAGGTTAGCCTTGTCGCCCAGGCCCTGAGTCCAGGCAAAAGCCTGGGAGGCCAAGGTCCGAGCAAAGTTCCCCTAGAGCTATGACTGTTATTTGGGTCCGCCAGGTGACCCGGATGGCGGGCGTGTGCGTCCGCGCTCCCCGAAAGCACCGGGAGAGTCTGTTGTGCTAATAACCTCCTGGGCGGGTTGACACACAGATGGCCCACCAAGCCGCCCAGTTCTTGGGGTCAGTCCTGTGCCTTTTGGGGCCTAGACCCCCGTTTTGTTAGCCTCAGGCTACGCTTGTCAGCGTCTCTGCCCTCCCGAGCACTCTGGGTCCTGTAGGCAAAATGGCGGCCCGTGCGCCGGCCAGGGCAAAAAAACTCCTGGCTGGGTTGGCGCCCCGATGGCCACTCGAACAGCCCAGGGCCTGGGTGCAGGCCAACGCCCGTCAGGCTCAGACCCCTGCGGTGTTGGGCCTAGGATTATGTTTGTGTACCTCAGTCTGTCCGATCTCTGGAGCCCGGAATCAAGATGGAGGTGAGTCTCTCCTGACTGGCGGGAAGCCGAGTTCTGAAGTGGCTTCCGTGCAGCGAAAGGCTCCACAGAACCGCAGCTGCTTGCCGCCCGGCTGGTCAGCGAAGGTCAGTGGTCGTGGGCGCAGGGCCTAACTGGACCCTGTGTTGCCTTGGTTCCACCGCTCCCGAAAATATTTTTAAGAAAATCATAGAAGAAATTTCCCTAACCTAAAGAAGGTGATGGCTATATTAAGAAATTTTCCATGACACACAATCAAAACACTAAATGTACAGAACAAAGAAAGAATACTAAAAGCTGCAAGGGAAAAAGACCGAATAACGTGTAAAATCAGATCTATTAGAATAACATCTTACTTTTTAAACTCTAAAAGTCAGTAGGGCCTGGACAGATGTTCTGCAGACTATAAGAGATCACAGATGTGAGCCCAGACTACTATGTGCCCAGCAAAAATTTGAATCCCCTTAGATGGAGAAAGAACATCATTCTATGATAAGATTAAATTTAAGCAATACCTATTTACAAATCAAGTTCTGCAGACTGAACTAGAAAAAAATAGTGTAAAGAGGTTAACTACACCCAAGAAAACATAAATAATAGATAATCTAAGAACAATAAATTAAAACAATAACAGGAATCAATAAACTTGGCTCATTGGTAACTTCCAATATTAATGTTCTCAATGTCCCAATAAAAAGATACAAACTCATAGATTTTGAAACAGGATCCATCCTTCTGCTGAATCCAAAAAACATACCTTAATATCAAGGATAGACTTCTATTCAGGGTAAAAGAATGTAGTATTTCAAGCAAATGGACTTAAGAAGCAAGCTGGTGTGTATGCTTAATATGTAACAAAATAAACTTCAAACAAAAACTAATCAGGAGACATAGGGAAGGACACTGCATACTCATCAAAGGAAAAATTCACTGAGAGAATATTATACTGCTAAATATTTATGCACCAAACACAAGGGCACCTACATTCATAAAAGAAACACTATTACAGCTTAAGTCACATAGTGAACCTCATAATAGGAGACTTCTATACTTCCACTTTTGCCAGTATAGACAGGTCACCCAGACACAAACAGAACAGAGAAATGCTGGAGTAAAATAACATCATAAATCAAATGGACATAGCAGATATTTACAGAGCATTCCACCCAAACACTAATGAATGTACCTTCTTCTCATTAGCCCTTGGAACTTTCTCCAAAATTAACCATATACTCAGACACAAAGGAACTCTCAACAGATACAAGAAAATTGAAATAACTCCCTGCATTCAATCTGACAAACATGGATTAAAGCTTCACATCAATGATAACAGAAAGTATATAAACTCACGGAAATAGAACAACTCACTACTGAAGGAAAATAGGTCAAGATAGAAATGGAGATGGGAATTTAATTAATTCTAAATTAATTTAAAATACAATAAACTTGAAAACAACATAATCAAGCTATAGAACAAAATGAAAGTGGTCCTAAGAAGCAAGTTCATTTCATACCACTACATGTTAACATTAAAAAACTGAGCAATATCATATTATAAACTTAATAAGGTGGCTGGAGAGGTGGCTCAGCAGTTAAGAGCACTGACTGTTCTTTCTGAGGTCCTGAGTTCAATTCTCAGCAACCACATGGCGGCACACGACTAACTATAATGTAATCTGGCGTCCTCCTCTGTAAGCAGAACACTGTATACATAATAAATAAGTCTTTAAAAAAACTTAATAGTACAACTGAAAGATCTAGATCAACAATAAAAAAAAATAATAACCAAAAAGGAGTAGATGATAAGAAATAACAGAACTCAGGGCTGAAATCAATAAAATAGAAACAACAATAACAAAAAATACAAAGAATCAATGAAACAAAGAGTTGGCTCTTTAATTTTAGCCAAATTAAAAGATAGAAATTAATAAAATTTAGAGACATAAAGGGGGATATAGCAACACATAACAAGGAAAGCCAAAGAATCATAATGATATATTTTAAAAATGTGTATTTCATCAAACAGGAAAATCTAAAAGAAATGGATAAATTTCTGGATGTATATGACCTAAAAAAGTTAACTCAAGCTCAGATAAGCAATTTAAGCATACCTATTGTCCCTAGTGAAAGAGAATCGTTAATGAAACATCTCCCAAACAACAAAAGTCCAGGGTCAAATGAATTCAATGCAAAATCGTTCTAGACCTTCAAAGAAGAATGAACACCAATACCTCTCAAATTATTCCACAATATAGAAACTGAAGGACACCTAATTCTTATAAAGCTACCATTACTGGGCTGTTACTGGAAGGCCTGGAACTCACAGACTGGGCTCTGTATTGTCCTCCTGACAACTGCCTTGAATTCAGAGGTCCATTCATTCTGTATGCCATGGAATCATTGATAACAGTATGCCAAGACAATCTCAAGTCCCTGCCTGTAAGACCCTTACATTGAAAGAACAGAAAATACAGCCTAACTCCAGCCTTCTTTTTTTAAATTAATAATTGTTTTATTTAATTTAATTTAATTTTTAAAATTTTTAAATTTATTTTCTATATTCTTTGTTTACATTCTAGAAGCCTTCCCCTTTCCCAGTCCTCCCCCCACTTATGTTCCATAAGTCCTCTTCTCTCCATCCATTCTCCTGTCTTTACCCTTCCCTTTTCTCTGTCCTGGTACTCCCCTACAATGCTGGATCAAGCCTTTCCAGGATTAGGACCCTCTTCTTCCTTCTTCATGGGAATCATTTGATATGCTAATTGTATCTTCAGTATTCAGAGCTTCAGGGCTAATTAATATCCACTTATCAATGATTGCATTCCATGTGTATTCTTTTGGAATTGCGTTACCTCGCTTAGGATGATATTTTCCAGTTCTATCCATTTGCCTAAAAAATTCATGAATTCATTGTTTTTAATTGCTGAATAGTACTCCATTGTGTATATACCACATTTTCTGTATCCATTCCTCCATTGAGGGATATCTGGGTTCTTTCCAGCTTCTTGGCTATTATAAATAAGGCTGCTACGAACATAGTGGAGCATGTGTCCTTATTGCATGCTGGGGAATCCTCTGGGTATATGCCCAGGAGAGGTATAGTAGGGTCCTCCGGAAGTGTCATGCCCAGTTTTCTTAGGAACCACCAGACTGATTTCCAGAGTGGTTGTACCATCTTACAATCCCACCAGCAGTGAAGGAGTGTTCCTCTTTCTCCACATCCTCGCCAACACCTGCTGTCTCCTGAGTTTTTAACCTTAGCCATTCTGACTGGTGTGAGGTGAAATCTCAGGGTTGTTTTGATTTGCATTTCCCTACTGGCTAATGATGTTGAGCATTTCTTAAGGTGCTTCTCGGTCATCCAAATTTCTTCAGGTGAAAATTCTTTGTTTAGGTCTGTACCCCATTTTTTTAAATAGGGTTATTTGGTTCCCTGGGGTCTAACTTCTCGAGTTCTTTGTATATATTTGATATTAGCCCTCTATGGGATGTAGGGTTGGTGAAGATCTTTTCCCAATTTGTTGGTTGCTGTTTTGTCCTTTTGACAGTGTCCTTTGCCTTACAGAAACTTTGTAATTTTATGAGATCCCATTTGTCAATTCTTGATCTTAGAGCATAAGCTATTGGTGTTCTGTTCAGGAACTTTCCCCCTGTGCCTATGTCCTCAAGGGTTTTCCCCAGTTTATTTTCTATTAGTTTTAACTCCAGCCTTCTAAAGAGCCCCAAACACTTCATATTCCAGAGTCCGTTCTTTGTGCTCTTTGTTAGAAACTAGGTATATTCTTTTGCCTTAGGGTGAAATGTTCTATATATATCCGTTAAATCTAATTGGTCCAAAGCTTCAATTAGTTTCACTGTGTCCCTGTTTAGTTTCTGTTTTCCTGATCGGTCCATTGAGGAAAGTGCAGTGTTGAAGTCACCCACAATTATTGTGTTAGGTGCAATGTGTGCTTTGAGCTTTAGTAAAGTTTCTTTTATGAATGAGGGTGCCTTTGCATTTGGAGCATAGATGTTCAGGATTGAGAGTTCTTCTTGGTGTGTTTTTCCTTTGACCAGCAGGAAGTGTCTCTTTTGATGACTTTAGATTGAAAGTCAATTTTATCTGATATTAGAATGGCTACTCCGGCTTGTTTCCTGAGACCATTTGCTTGTAAAATTGTCTTCCAGGCTTTTACTCTAAGGTAGTGTTTGTCTTTGACACTGAGGTGTGTTTCCTGTAAGTAGCAAAATGTAGGGTCTTGATTACTTATGCCGTCTGTTAGTCTATGTCTTTTTATTGGGGAATTGAATATTCGCTTTTAGTGTGTAGGTAGGTATGAGTGTGTGTGTATGTGTGTATGTTAAGAGATGTTAATTGATGTTAAGAGATATTAAGGAATAGTGATTATTACTTCCTGTCATTTTTGATGTTATCTTTTATATTTTATTGGTTAACTTCTTTTGGGTTTGATGAAAGAAGTTGACTATCTTGCATTTTCCTGGGTGAAGTTTCCCTCCTTGTATGGGTGTTTTCCTCTTACTATCCTTTGTAGGGCTGGGTTTGTGGTAAGATATTGGGTAAACTTGGTTTTGTCATGAAATATCTTGGTTTCTCCATCTATGGGGATTGAGAGTTTTGCTGGGTATAGTAGTTTTGGCAGGCATTTGTGTTCTCTTAGAGTCTGTATGAGATCTGCCCAGGATCTTCTAGCTTTCATAGTCTCTGGTGAGAAGTCTGGTGTGATTCTGATAGGTCTTCCTTTATATGTTACTTGGCCTCTTTCTCTTTTCTGGTAGCAGAAGATTTAAGTGGTAAGGCCAGGGCATTATATGATCTTATCTGGTTACACCATTTTCCTAGTTTTAAATTGCTATCTTTTAATCTATGAGTTCATAAGCTTATAGTCTCATAAATACTTTCATGGAGAAAATGCAGCACTAAAAGTTATTCGCTTTTAGTGTGTAGGTAGGTATGAGTGTGTGTGTATGTGTGTATGTGTGTGTGCATGTGTGTGCCTGTGTGTGTATGCATGTGTGTGCATGTGTGTGTCTGCACATGCAAGTGTGTGTGCACATGTGTGTGTACATGTGTGTGTGTGTGAGCGCGCGCGCGTGCCTGTTGGCATGCTTGTATCTGTTAACAGAACCCAAAGGATAATTTTGGTGTTGTTCCTCAAGATTTATTCACTTTTTCAATAAAAAAATATTTATTTAAAAAAGAAAAAGAAACTAGGTAAAAGGTCACATTCCAGAGCCCGCCCTTTGTTTAGAGCTAGCAGAAAGGCCTTGAATAGGTGATCCTGGCCCCACAAGGTTACTGGAAATGAGCTAAGCTTGTCTTGCTTCTGTAAACTGCTTAGGCCATTACCCCTATCCAGGAGCTCATGCAGCTATAGATTCCAAGAAAATAGGAAACTAATTGGTCCACTGAACGCAGGCTCTGATAATTTAAACTGATTGGCCTAAAAACTATAGAGTGGTACAAATCGATTGACTCGCATTTCGAGGGCTCTCATGCTAAGGGATGATTGGTTTATGATTCACGGGCTTTGTTGTAAAATTTATAAAAGCCGTCACAATTCTGCTCTCGGGGGTTCACAGTCTTCTACCCCTGCGCAGTGTACGGCTGTGGAACCCAGAATTCTGGAATAAAGAAATCCTCATGTTATTGCATCAAGACCGTTTCTCGCGAGTGATTTGGGTGTTGCCTTCCGAGGCGTGGGGTGCTGGGGCGCCCTGGGTTTTTGGGGGTCTTACAACATCATTCTCTCTACTCTGTCAAATATGGGCTCATCTTAAGAAAACGTATATTCAATCTCAAGAAATTCTAACTATGCTTAGTTTTCAAATGAGATGTCTCTCATTTCCATTCTTGCTTCCTTCCTGTCACAAAGCAGTTTGAGTTTTAGTTAAGCACATGGTCTCCAGATCCTAATTATACATCCCAGTCTCTTTTGCAGCTATGTGTGGTGTATGGGATGTGAACCAAACGTAAAATGAGCAGTTTCTGGGATTTTATTTAAATTGGATATTTGTCCTGACTTGTCTCTTTCAGCTTTTCCCAGTTTGGGGACTCTCTGTAAGGAATACCTGTGAGGAATTCCTTATAGACCCGAGTTTGGTAAGCAATTTCATCTGTTCTTTACTTCACATAACAAGTGATTATGATAGTAAAATGTGCATCCTTCCTTCCTAGAAAGCACAGTAGATTTTTTCGGGGGGGGGGGGAGCTCGTGTGTTTGAACACTTGTTCACCATCCAGCATCTCTGTATTGAACAACTGAGGACCCACTTAAGAGGTGAAGCCTGTGGCTGGGGGCTTCATGCTTTACAGCGTGGCTCTACTTCCTTTCTTATGTGCTTCCCGAGTCACCAACGTGTGAGGTGAGGAGTCCCTGCTGCAACTCCTGTCTCTATGGAGCCTCCTGTCCATTCCTTCCCTTTTGTGACAGATTATACGCCCCGAGCTGTAAGACAAATAAACTGTTCCTTACTCTACAGTACCTTCCTAGGCTTGGTTTAGCTGCTCAGTGTTGGTAAGGCCTTGCCGTAGCTTTGCTCCTCTTGGCTTTTTCAATAGTTCTTAGGCAGCTGTAATGATTCCAGGCCTTGCATCTTCCTAACTATTCAAATGAAAAAAGGGGGAAAACATTTCTTTTAAAATAATAAGTAATAAAAGTATTTCCCTTTTGGCAAATTTTCTTGAGGTCTTTGGCCTCAAGTAGACATATTATTTGTCTATGCTATGGCTATAAATTGACTGGGGAAGTAGATTGTAAAAAGCAGGCTCTGCCTATAATACACAGGAAAACAGCAGGTAGCAGACAGGTGGTCAAGTGTGTGTTCCAAGAGTGTCATATGTTTCCCTACCAGAAAGTATGCCAGTAACATGAAATATTAAAAACCCATTCCCTGTATAACTACAAGGTCCATTACAAATATTCCCTTTGAATCATTATTGTCATGAGTTATTAGTCAGTATATAACTGTAGTGGCTGGCTATTCCTGGTTGTCAACTTGACTATATATGGAATGAACTACAATCTAGAATTGGAAGGCTCACCTATGATCCTAATCTGGAGGCTCAGAGATTTAAGTTTCTGACCTGGATCTTGGCATGGAGATCTTGAAGCATAGTGGCTATGAATTCCAAAAGATTAAAACAAGGAGATCTCCGATTACAAGGTCATCTGGGATTAAAGGCAAGGAGGCACACGCCTTTAATCTGGGCCACACCCTCTGCTGGAGACCTACAGCCTTTAATCTGGGTCACACCCTCTGCTGGAGACCTACAGCCTTTAATCTGGGCTACACCCTCTGCTGGAGATCTATATAAGGACATTGGAAGAAGGAAGACTTACTCACTCTTCCTTGCCTGCTTGCCTCATGGGGCTGAGCAACTGCTAGATCCTTGGACTTCCATCCACAGCTGCTGTTGACCATTGTTGGGGAGTTGGACTACAGGCTGTAAGTCATCGACAGATTCCCTAACTATATAGAGACTGCCCATACGTTCTGTGACTCTAGAGAACCCAGACTAATACAACAACTGACAAAAGAGAATATACTACTAGGTTTAATAAATAATGAAACAGGAATTCTGAGTGAAGAAAAACATGATTTTGTCAGCAATGTCTTTCTTAATATTACTAGATCCATCCACACTCAGCGTTTCCCACTTGGAAAGTCCTTGGGGCCACCTGTGGTCCATGGGCTTCAGCCTTATGATTACTGTCTATGAGGACCAGATGAGGTGACCTAGGTGTAAATCTTTCATAAGTTGTAAGGATTGGCGTGTGTCCAAGTGCTAGAATTGAGGAAAGCTTGACCTTTAGCTAAGACCGGTGAGCAGCAAATGCTGACAACAGCTCCTTCCTCTGGGATGTTTACAGCTCTGGGAGGTTACACTACTCACTTACAGAGGCCTAGAACTAAGACTGGTTAACTCCTCCCTATGTTGTGCATAATAGATACGCTGAGTTCCTCGGTTGCTCAGTAGGTGTCCTTCCTCCGTCAGAGTGAGCACAACCCATCTAATCCCAGCTTCTCTGAATGTGTGTCTTTATTCCTACATCACCACAGTCAGGTTTCTAGAACAAAGTTGCACAGGATGCCACATTAAGGAATGGGGTAGACAAAGAGGAGTGCGCAAACAATGAAGACTTCGTTCATGCAGGAGTGACAACTCAACGAAGACATTGAAGCTCTGGGTTCTCAGCAGTGGCTGGATGCCGATGGAGATAGGTTGAGGCTGGGTGTTGTAGCTTGGAGCTCTTGGGGGCGGCGAGATGCCAAGCAAGAGCAGACCTCCAATGAACAAGTCTGCTCAGAGCAGGTACCAGTGAGAGTGAGAGCAGCAGGAGGGGAGGTGTGCTGCCAAGGCAGGAGGCAAGACCACTCTCCCTCCTGAGCAAGGATGCTGAAGGGTACAAGGTTTGCAGAGATGCAGGCAGTCTCCATAGGACCAGTGGGCAAATAGATGAAAGGGAGGAGGACCACTCAGGACAGAACTCAGCATCCAGGAAGGAAGCGCAGCAGCCTGTCATCAAAGGTTCACACCAGAGGACTCCATTTCTTTGTTACAGGGAACTCTGGGAAATGATAGCTTGTGCCAAAGGTTGGGGGAGAAGGGATATGGTTTCACGCCCTGACTACCACCATGCTATGTGCTCCCTTTCCTCTTATCACCAAAACTTGCTATGTTGAAGAGTGAGACAAACAGGTTTGCTTACCAAGGAGGGGCAGCCATGCTACAGATTGGTGACATTGACCGACTTCCTGGGGGACCGACTATGTCTCCCCAGCATGTAATTGTTTAGTTTGGAAATGCCCTTGGCTTTCTTTACCTCTTTGTCTGAACACCGGAGAAGCAGATCCAGTGGGAGTGGGTGGGAATGCAGAATCCCTCTGCATTCTTGGTGCAGTGTGCTTTGTGGTTGTAGCACCTGTTACAGTTCTGTTGCAGTGGGAGTGAGGCCACGGTGGTAACCTGAGGTCCTCTAGGGTGAGGATTATTTATACCAGAGTCAGCAGAACCACAAAATAATGCTTCACTTGTAACCAGTGTGCTGGGCCTGCCCTTGGCAAGCTCAAAGCTGGCCAGTGTGTGTGTGTGTGTGTGTGTGTGTGCAAGACTGAAGAAAGGCAAATACGAGGTGCACTAGGGGGTCATTCCTGGGGACCACTCTAAAAAGTGAGGACAGGACTGCTGCTACAGCAGAGAATTAGACACATGGATATGGGAAGGCTACGTAGGGGATGGGGCACAAGACTGCATTTGAGGCCATACATCACCTGTTCAGGAATTCAATGGACACAAAAATTTCTAAAGACAGAATTCAGTGTTATGAGCACGGTTCATATTGGGTTACCTAAAAAGAGTGAGTCAGAATGACTTGGGCTGTTTCTTGTAAATTTCTTGGGGTGGGGTGGGGTGGAGGTGGCTGCAGAGGGGCTTATCTGAAATGAAAAAAATAAAGCCAAACAGCCTGAGGGAGTATTAGTAGTCATTTGAAGAGGTAACAGCCCTGGCCCTCCCTAGTGATGCCATTCTGAGATCAAGGGAATCTTTCTAGGCCTAGATGGATGTGGCAAGAAGATCAACAATCCCTAAAAACCCAAGACCATAGCTCTTAAGAATATTAAAGATGTAGAAAAGCTTGGGAGTACTGCAGAGGAATGCTGAGACATCAGGGAAGTGAGAGATTAAGGGAAGGGAGAGAAACTCGAGGGGGGTTCCCAAGGGAGGAACGATTCCTGCCTAGAGTTTTTGGACTCACCATAGGAATGGGACAAAGGTTGGGCTAACTTCTGTTGAGACTGGTTAGCGTTCTGTACTTGTCATTAGCTGAACCAATTAGGAAGTCATTCACTCTGCACTTGTTCTCCGGCTAACCAGGGAGGTCATTGTGCCCTGTTGATCTCCCCAGTTAGAGGAAGTGCAGCCTCCCCTGTGTGCAGTGTGTGCTCTGTTCCCTGCAGACTGTTGCTGTTGACAGCCTGGGCTTGCTGGCCTTCAACCTTGCAGTGCCTCACGGCCTCTGCTTTGTTCTCGCCTCGCTGAGGCTGTGCTACTCCATGTGCCACAGCTACATGGAGCTGTGGTTGCCTTACCTATCTCATGTGTGACTCCCTGTCTATGCAGGGTCTGGATGGGCTTTTTCCTGAAATAAGTGGGGACTTCTTCTTATCTATTCTTGCAGACTTTTTAGTCTGTTACAATCAGCTGTGTTAGAAGCTAGACCATGAGTCAGGGAAGCAGCGCCTGCTCTAGGTTCCCAGGGTACCACAAGCCAGCAGGCCTGCAGACGCTGACTGGCTTCCCAGCATCCTTCCTTCTCCTTCCAGGGAGGCCATCTCATACCAGCTGCAAATCCTCTTACCTTCCTCAGTGTTCCAGACTTCTCCTTTAACTCTAACCTTCCATTTATTTACATTTATTTTTGAGATTGCAATTTAATTGCAGTATTTCTCCCTTTCTTTCCCTCCTCCACACCCACCCTCCACATACCTCTTCCCACTCTCCTTCAAATTCATGGCTTCTTTCTTTCATTAATTGTTACTACACACACACATATGTATATATATATTATATATTTGTATATATATATACATATATATATATTCCTATATATAACCCATTGAGTTCTTATGGCATTACTTGTATGTATGTTTGCAGAGCTGACCATTCAGCACTAGACAACCAGTTGGCGAGCTCTTCCCTGGGGGTGACTCCTCTCCCTCTCCTGGCTTTCCTCAGTTGCCTTTAATCTTTTGTTAAGGGTGGAGGCCCCATGGGCTTTTCCCTGCGCAGTTTGGCATGTTCCTTGGTGTCATTTTTGTTCAGCTCATGTTTTGGTGATCATGTGGTGAGGCTTTACATGTTTACCTTCTGATGTCATTGGAGACACAATCTCACCGCAAACGCCCCCATCCTCTGGCTTTTACCATTTTCCTGTCCCCTCTTCCCCAATGTTCCTTGAGCCTTAGGTGAGGGCGTTTTGTAGATGTGTCCATTGGGACTGGGCTCCACAATTCTGCATTTTGATTGGTTGTAGTCTTGTGTAGTGGTCTCTGCCTGTTGTAAAGAGCAATATCCTTGAATAAAAAGTAAGGACTATACTTATATTTGAGTATAGGATAAATGTTCAGATTGTTGTTAGTGATTATGCTGGCTTAGTAAATTAGTGGTTGCAGATTCTTCTCCAATATCCACTAGCACTGAGTAATTGGTTAGTTTTCCAATACCAGGTTTCCCTCTTGTTGAGAGGGTCTTGAGTCCAATTAAATAGGTGTTGGTTACCACCAAGGTATGCGTGCCACTACTGCACCCTTGGGTTGTTATGGTGAGCTAGTCATTGTTGTTCTGATCTTCCTTTTAACATCTGTTTTCACATTAACAACTGCTATCAGCCTATAGTCCTTTCCTTCTTTAGTGAGATGGCTCTTCCTCACCCCTGGAGCCCCTGAAACTATTCTCCTAGTGGCAAACACCCCAGCTTGCTACCCCAAATTGAGATGCACAGTGAGTGTTTAGTTTCTACCAGTGCATCACTCACTCTAAGCCCTCAGGTACAGGAAGCGAGCATGTGCGCTAGGGAGCAATTTAAAAATAGATGTGTGTAAATCTTTGTAGCTGAATTTATTCATCTTAATAATAGATGATTGGGAAGCTGTTAGATGGATGGAAACGTCTTTGGGGAAACCTGCTACTCAGCAGAAAAGTTGATTTGGGCAAAACATGTTATAATGTTATATTAAAAAGATATCTCCACATCTTTCTCCCTCCTGCTCTATTTATTTAACTTAATTTAAAACATTGCTTGTTAGTACTAGGAAATGAACCTAGAGCCTGATTTATGCTAAACATTTTCTCTTCAACTAAGCTGCGTCCAGATGCCCACCTATTTCACAAGTGGGAACTGCTCAACACAGGTGTACAGCTTGGCCGGACGGTGTTGAAAACAGTGCACTGCACAATCAAGGGCTGCGGAACATGCTAGGAAGTATTGGAAGTATCAGAGATGTGTTCCCCAGTGATGGCCGATTGCCCCTGAGCCCTCGCCTTCCCCATGGGCTTCATCACCATGGCCTCTTGACAGTAGATAGAGCAGCCCTGGTGGCTCTTGCCCTGCTCCAGGCTCCCAACTTGTGGGCGCGGGGTAGGCGGTGGAGTTGCCTGTGTCTATAGAGATGCAAATCGAGTGGGCTCTTTTCTTGGCCAAGCTGCTTTAGGCTCTGGAAGCAGATTCTGTAGGAGCCTTGGGATCCCTCCTCCCTTGGCACTGACTTCATTTCTAAGGCTGAGCAGCTGTGCAGAGAATTGGTTCCTCTGCAGAGCTTTAAGGAGACTGTTTTTGTAATAGGACTTTCAAGGGAAGGCAGGAATGCCTTCTCATAAAAGCAATTGGATTCCATCTCTGCTCAGAAAGCACATCGGTTCCCCAGCAGGTATGCAAACTCAGATACTGCTTTTACCTTTCCAGCTGGGCATTTAAGGAAGGACAGGCCCCAGGTCTCTCCCCTCACAGGGCACCACAGAGCCTTCTTTCCCTGAAGATTCATTTCGAGGGAAACAGCTATTTTAGAGAAAATGTAAAAGACTCAAACTTTAGATGGAACTTAACTTAATATATATATATATATATATATATATATTTTATTAACCTCCATAGTTGTTCTTAGAACCAAAGCTCTTGCCCATATGGTGTTATTCCAGCCACAAAGCCACAAAGAGAGGCTTTCACACCAGTGAGGTCTAAGCTCTGCTGACATAGAAACCTGAGCACAGGAGTCCAAGCAGAGAGCTTTTCTCCTTCAAGGAAATGGTGGCTTGGGCAGTCCAGGGCTCTCTGGCTTCAGGCTCCTCCTTCCTCAGCATAGACTGCCTCCACCCTAATGGTGGAGGATTGCTCTTCCTCAGTCCTTGCCCCCAAGGTGCAGGCCAGAAAAATGACAGAAAGCAAAATACACCAGTGCAGGGACAAGATCCAGTGACCACACACTTGGGCATTCAGAAAATAAACTGAAAACTTGTCTACACACAGAAGCCCGCACATGGATGCTGCTAGTGGCTTTCTCCACCATTGCCCACACTTCCAAGCAGCTGGGCATTTTTCAGTAGGTGAAAGGGGAACTGACTGTGGTGCACATGTCAGTAACAGCAGAGGCAGAGGGTCACATCAAGTTCAAAGCCAGCCTGGTCTGCATGGCAAGACCATGTTTTAAAACACCAAAATGTAAGGGGGCTGTGGGTGTGGCTCAGCTGGTAAAGTGACTACCTAGCACTTATAAAGCCTCAGTTTTGGGTCTTAGCACTGCATAAGAAGGTGTGGTAGTGGATGACTATAATCATAGCACTTAGGATGTGGGTTCAAGATAGCCCTCAGTTATTCAGCAAGTTGAAGGGCTATCCTGGGCTACATTAGACTCTGTCTTAACCTCCTTGTACCTTACCCTGCCAAATAACAAAAACAAGAACAACAAGAACAACGACAACAACAACATGTACTAGTAGGAGAAGGGCTAAGTCAACAGTGGTACATTTCAACAATAGAATATTAGTCAGCACTGAAAAGAAGTGAAAAGAGATGAGGGAAACTTAAACCCATCTTGCTGAGCAAATGAACCTAATGTGAAGCTACACTGTTTGAGCCCAACCATCTGCCAGGCTGGGAAACACAGAACTATGAAGAGAGAAGGGACCAGTGTCTGTGAGCGCTTGGAGGACGGAGGGATGGGGAGCAAAGGATTTTAGGACAGTGAGCTATGCTGTGCACCACCACAGTGATGGCCACACCCAGTCATCACACCTAGTGCCAACCATGTAGCCTACTACACTGGGGCTGACTCCCCTTGTACGCTGTGGATGGTGATGGCACTGCCCCAGGTAGACTCACAGACAATGACAAATGTATTGCTCTGATGTGTGTGTGGGATGTGCCAGCAACTGGGGGATAACAGAAAAGGGGTGTCCATGCATATCGGAGGGAGAAGAGGGTGTAGAACTTTTCAGTATTTTGCTTGAGGTTTTGCTTTGAACTTAAAATTGCCTTAAAAAAAAACTGTGCTGTATGGGTATCTGTGGGTTTTTTGTGTGTATATGTGTCTGTGGTGTGTGTGTGTGTGTGTGGTTGTATGTGTCTATGGTGTGTGTTATGGTATGTGTGTGCATCTGAGACTGTGGTATATGTATATGTCTGTGACTGTGTGTGTCTGTGGTATGCTATTTGTGTATATGGAGTGTGCACGTCTATGGAATGTGTGTGTGTGACTATGGGGTGTGAGTGTGTATGTCTATGTTTGTGGTTGTATGTATCAATGATGTGTGCTATAGTATATGTGTGTATGGTATATATGTGTGAGTCTGTGGTATGTGTGTGTATGGTATACATGTGTGTGTCTGTGGTATGTGTGTGTGACCATGGTACGACTATTGTGCATATGAGGTGTGTATGTCTATGGAGTGTGTGTGTGTGAGCATTTGTGTGTATTATGATGTATGTGATATGTGTGCCTGTGATTGTGTGTGACTGTGGTGTGATGATTTGTATGTACAGGGTGTGTATGTCTATAGACTGTGTATGTTTGTGTGTGTTTTGATATCTGTGGTGTGTGTGTCTTTGACTGTGGTATTTGTGTGTTTGTGATTATGTGTGACTGTGGTGTGGTGATTTGTGTATATGGGGTATATATATCTATGGGTTGTGTGTGTGGCACATGCACACGCATGTACAGATATACACAGAGGAGGATAACTGTCTTTCTCTGTTGTTCTCTGTCTTTTAAGAGAGATCTCATTCTGAACTTGAAGTTTCCTGTTTTAACTGTGAATTCCCAAAATTCACTTGTCTCTGCCCCACCAAAGCTGTGGTTACAGGCACAGGGAGCCACACCCCATTTTCTTTACTTGGATGCTGTAGATTTGAATGTAGGTCCTCATGCCCACTGAGCTATCTCTCTAGCCCTAAAACTGGGTTGATTGAATTGAGAAGGCAACAGCTTCCCTATAAATCCCTTCCACCAAATATTTTTTATATTGGGCCATCTGACCATGTTGGGCTACTTCAGACTCTGTTAGCTTTCCTGCACCAAATTTGAAATACCTTTAACCTGGAAGGAATGAACATGTGACTGGCTACCTGGAATGTCTGTGACTGTGTCCCTACCTGATGAATCCTTGTCTGTCCACTAGCTGGTTACACAGACTGACCAGCTGCTAAGCCACACCTCCATTTGAAGGGTGTTTTCTATGCAAGTCTAGAGGCATTGCTGACACGTTCAGGATGAGTTCTCTCCCCCACCCATTCCCACAGCTCTTTACCTCCAGGCCTAATTGTTCTCCAACTCTCATTTCAAGACTAAGATCCTTGAGCCCCCCTCTGTGGTTCTTAGGGACTGCCTGGTGAGGAAAGTCCAGGCGTGGTCAGCATTGAATGTCCTAAGCAAGTGTTAGCCACATTTCACACCATTCTGTGTCAGATACTTGGTAGAAATGTAGCTATCAGACTCTTGGGCAATCTTTTCCCTTCTGCCTGTCTTGTCTCCCAGAGAAGGTGGAGTGCATGTCTTGGGCCACTAGAAACCACCCCATCATCATGAGGAAAGGCTCCAGTGAAGAGACACCCCTACTTCACAGTAAGGGGTATAAGATAACACCTGCAGCACACGTTTTTGGAAAGGGCAACAGTCTGGCCTTGGCTATGAGATTGCCTCTCAGTGATGATAGCAGTGCCGACTCTTGAGATGTGCACTTTCCCAGACTCAATCCATCAGCTTGCAGAGACTGGATCCTCTAATTGATTTCTTTCAGAAATTCTTTCTGCATAGACTCAGCGTGCCTGAGTGGGCTGATGGTAATCCACAACCCTGCTGGATACAATCTCAGGATACTGTCCAGAAGGCAGGATCCTTTGGCCCTCTGCCTCATTCCATATACACACATCTCCACAATCACAATACTCTTTCGTTTCCCATTTAATGGCTTTCTTTCCTTCCCTGAACTCTAAAGAGATACCACTCCATGAGGACTGTCCTCATGTCATTCTATGGCAGTAAGAAAACACCACGACCAAAAGCTACATGGGGAGGAGGGGATCAATTTCATCTTACAGCTACAGTTCATCGTGAAGCCAAGGCAGGAACCCAAGAAATGGAGGGAAGAAATAAAGCAGAGATCATGTAAGAACACCCCACAGCTTCCTCAGCCTGCTCTTACCACTCAGGGCTTCGTGCCTGGAGGGGCACCACTCACAGAAAGCTGGGCTCTCTCATGGCGATCATCAACCAAGAAAAAGCTACACAGACTTACTGCAGGCCAATCTGATGGAGTCATTTTCTCAATGGGATTCCCTCTTCCCAGGCAGGTCTAGCTTATGTCAAGTTCATTGCAAAGCCAATCAGCACAGTGATTAAGTCCCTGAGTTTCCATGCCCTCCACCACGGGTCAGAGCTGGCATCCTAGTTCATTCCTGTCCTGTGGAAAGGACAGCCTCATTCTTCCCTGTTCCACACATGTTGGGCAAGTTTTAGGGGTGGCTGACATGTGTTTTCTGTGCTTTGAGATAATAATGTTCCTTTCAGATTTGAAGCATCTGGTCACATCTTCCCATCTACCATGTTTAGTTCATCAGCCCAAGGAGACTTGGACCCACCTACTCTGGAATTCATTGTTTGGTGCTCACACAACACAATCAGATTTTATGCCTCCAAGGAGAGACTATAATCCTGGAGTCTAGCATTGGGTCTGCATATACTAAGCCCCCAGGAAGTGTTATATAATATTTGTAGCATATCCAAATCTTTTGCTTACTCTATGTGCGTGGTATGTGTGTTAGTTAGGGTTTTATTGTTATGAACAGACACCATGACCAAGGTAATGCTTATGAGGCCAAAATTTACTTGCTGCTGGCTTACAGGTTCGTCTCATTATCATCAAGGCAAAAGTATAGCAGGAGGAGCTGAGAGTTCTATATCTTCATCTGAAGGTTGCTAGAAGACTGGCTTCTGGGCAGCCAGGATGAGGGCAATAAAGCCCACGCCCACAGTGACACACCTATTCCAAAGCCACACCTACTTCAACAAGGCCACACCTCCTAATAGTGCTACTCCCTGGGCCAAGCATATTCAAACTACCACAGTGTGCATGTATGCAAGTGTGTGTGTGTGTGTGTGTGTGTGCATGTGTGTGTATTAGCGACTATTCCTGTGTTGTTACAAAATACCTGACAGAGGCAACTGAAGAAGGTTTTCTCCCCTGGCTCACAGGTTAAAGTCCATCATGACACAGGAGGCCTGGGAGAAGGATACAAAGCATGTGGTCAGGATCAGAGAGAGGCGAAGGCTGGTGCTCACTTTCCTTTTTTCTTTGCATTCAGTCTAGGACCCCAGCTCCAGAGAAGGTCCCATTCACATGCATGGTGCATCTTTCCTTCACAATTAAACCTCTCAACAGACACAATCACAAATACACCCAGAGGTGTGTTTCCATGGTAACTCCAAATATAACTAACTTGATAATAAGGCTCACCATCCCTGTTAGCTAGAAACACTCCAAAGAGAAATGAGCAAAATGGCAGCCAGTGAAGGGAGACTGACCAGTTAAACACAGCAAAGGTTTCTGGCAAATCCAAAACTCAGATTTGGTAGGTCATGGTTGACCAAAGCACCAGTGATGTTCCTGCTAGAGAAGGTCAAAGAGTGCCTTGCTATTGGTCTTGATTGCATGCCTGCTGTATACACTCAACCTGGGTCTCATCCCTTCAGAGACTCGGGTTGGCCTGGCATCCCTGTATCAAGTGTCTTCCTACATTTACCCAGGAGACTGGATTCTGTTTATAGCTAAGAACTACTTCCGACTGAGGGGTTAAAGATAGTACTGTGTGCTGACTGAGAGCAGTGTCTTTGCAGTTAGATGGACCTGGGTTTAAAACTGAGACTTTGCCATGTATGGTGGTAAGACCAATAATCCGAGCTACTTGAGGTCAGAGGATCACAGCTTTGAGGCCAGCTTGGGTTACCTACCAAGCTTAAGGTTAGCCTAGGCAATTTAAAGAGATCCTGTTTCAAACTAAAAGTAGAAAAATGGCTGAGACTATAACTCAGTGCTTTCTTAACATGTATGAGACTTTAGGCTCAACACTCCCAGTATCGCATTAAGACTATTTGGGCCCAGTCAGCAATTAGTTGTATGTTGACCAGATAAATTCCTTCATCTTTCTAATGTTCTACCTCCTGAAGGATAAATAAATATAATGCAGACTATCACATGGGCTGTCCTGGGAACTAAAAGCTGTTAGGGCCTAGGTAAAATATTAAAGCCTTAATGGAATGGGAAGGCCTAGGTAAAATGTTAAGGCCTAGGTAACAGTTACTTGGTTAGCCTGCCATTATAAGGAAACTTTCTCATATGTTTCTGCTGTAACTAGGAAACTTTCTAATGCCAAGAATGATTACATATTCTGTTATGTTCTGTGCTGTTGGAAACCAATCATGATAGAAGTCAGTAGAACTGTTTTGCATAGTTACCCACAATAAGCTTGGGCCTGAACCAACCACCTAATAGCACTTCCTGCACCTGTGTATACGTTTTTATGGTATAAGCTACCTCTGGGATGGAGCTCAACATAAGAGAGACAAGTGGACCAGTAGAAGAAGCTATTTTGAATAAGACTTCCATTTTGAGTAGCGGTTGAGTAGAGTTTAAGTTCTCAAGACCTCCCTGGGAACTGACATCTCACTTGGTAGGAAGAGACATGTAAGTGGGTAACTGACGTCCTGGTTGGCAAGTTAGGACATGATTATTAGACAAGACAAGTCCCATCCTAGCAGACAAGTTAAGACACGAATATTAGACAAGGCAAGTCACCCACTGCAGTTGAATACCCCAACCAATGGAAACAGGACAAATGTACAACAAAGACATATTCCTAAGGAAATCCCCCTCTCTCTAAATCCTGATTGGCGAAATAACTTGGCACAAATGTTTGTGGATTTTGGGCTTAAAAACCTTGTAGGATCTGAACTCAGGGTCATGGTTCAGTTCCTGGATCTGAACCATGGCCCTGGTTGACTAGTCCTGGGGCTCAAGCTCAATAAACTATCCCTGTCTGACTGAGTTTGGTGTTTGTGAGGTGATTCCCCAACAAAAAGAATGCAGTGGCATTTTGTACACAGTGCCTGGTACGCAGTCGGTGCTCAGTGAATGAAGAGGGCTCTTCTAGCATGTGTGCACACATTCTCGTGTCAGATCTGCTGGAGTATCTTGAATCTTTCTGCCTGCCACAAACATGCAAAACGGAGGGTTGAAAATGGTTGGAGACAAAAGCCCTTCTTTTGGTGCACTGCACAGGTGAAGTTTCTGTGTAAGAGTAAGAGTCTGTCTTGCTCAAGGGAACCTCTCGAGCTCTCTGGAAGACAGACATAGGGTCAGTCCCTATCTCTTCAGAATATGGTGGGACTTTCTATAAAGGACTTGGGCGTTCCCACAGTTTTAATTAGACCCATGGCCCCAAAGACTGCAATGTGTGAAGAATAACATTATTTGCTCTGCAACCTCCATCCCATGTGATATAAAATGCTTCCTGTTCATTCACATCGCTTTGTTCTTCCATCAGAGACTTTCCCTTACTGTTTAAATCTTTTATCCCAGACTCCCTCTCTATTAGGAAAAAAATCTCTCAGATTATTTCTGCCTCAGTTGTTTAGAACATATGATTTATGGTGCCTTACTTGGGAATCTGCTAAAAGCTACGGGAGACATTTTCATGTCAGCAGATAGAACGTAACTATGGTGCCATCTCTTTGCTGTCTACAGGTGATATACAGAAGGACTCACAGTAGTTTAGTGAACAGGGAGTGCAGACAAACAGGGCAATTGCTTTAATTGCCTAAATGCTCGGCTAAAATGCATTGCCAAATCAGTTTTACTCAACAGAGAGAAAGTTGGGCAAACTGTAGTGATGTGAAGGAAGCCTGTCACATGATGTAACATGTGCATGGTCATCTTAGGGTAGCTCCCATCCCTGGGTTCATTTGTTTGCCTGTTTCAGGGGCCTTGCTGTGATTTGAGTCTTCTGTAGATGAATGTGTTTGAAAAGCAAGTGGTACTATTTGGAAGACTAGGGTCTTTACGAGTACATTTTTGCTGCAGGTAATAGGTGACTGGGCAGGCCTGGAGTTTTGGTTGTCAGGTACCATTTTCTGTGTATTCTCTGCTTCTTGACAACAAATGTAATGTGACTAGCTGCTTTGCATGTCTTCTACCCTCCCCACCATGATGGGCGGTTTTCACTCTTAAATCATAAGTCAAATGGGTCCTTCCCTCCCTAAGTTGGTTTTGTCTGCTATTTCCTCAGAGCATCAAGAATAAGAGTGCAAAAGTCTTTGCCTTGTGGTTCCTTCCACAGCAAGAGTCCTTCATGCCCGCTTTTGCTCTGCCCCTGGGATGGTTTGCATATGCTCTGCCCAGGGAGTGGCACTATTAAAAGGTGTGGCCCTGTTGGAGTAGGTGTGTCACTGTGAGTGTGGGCTTAAGACCCTCATCCTAGGTGCCTGGAAGTCAGTCTTCTGCTAGCAGCCTTCAGATGAAGATGTAGAGGTCTCAGCTCCTCCTGCACCATGCCTGCCTGGATGCTGCCATGTTCCTGCCTTGATGATAATGTACTAAATCTGAACCTGTAAGCCAGCCCCAATTAAATGATGTCCTTATAAGAATTGCCTTGGTCATGGTGTCTGTTCACAACAGTAAAACCCTAAGCCAGCCCCAATTCCAGGTGAATTTTATTAAAAAGTATAAATAGAGACAACACTCATTTTCACTAGAGAATTCAGGATAGGCTTTGACCCAGCTGAAATGTCACAGGTCCAACGCTCATAAATGGTTTGATCCTGACCCCATCTCATTCCTTTCTATTCCTGACTGTGCTTAACTGCTGCTGAGAGCTTTAAAGCATTGATTGGTCCTTTGTGCACAACATGGGGTGATGTGAAATCATAAATCATGTCTCCTCTTTAAAACAAAGAAGTTTGAAATCTTTCAGGTGCTAAAGGCTCAGTGCTGAGTCAGGACTCTCAGGAGATGAATGCCCTGCTAGGGCTTCATTCTCTGTTCTCCTTCCGGGACTTAGCAGGGAGGAGGAGTAAGACCGATTCTTCTGTGGGAGCTTGGAACATCTCCATCCTTCTTACTGTCTCCCTATGGCCTCTTCCTTCTCCAAACACGAAAGAAGATGGTGGAAGGCTTGATTCTTGATTGGAGGTGAGGGGATGTTAAAGGGCTCATTCTTCTTTCTTTCTTCTTGTACCCTGTATCAGAAAGTTGAGCAACTGCTGGGCTTGTGTAGTTGCCTTGTTTGCAAGAAGAAGGTGGGTTACTTGTCAAGCCATGGGCATGACAAGAATACTTTTGATGGGATTATATGGCCCTAGTTACACAAAGTGACCATGGATGGGCCAGAGACTCTATATTTGGTTGTCATAGAGAAGATCTTTCATGTTACATACAGATACCCACAAGTGCCTTCCACAGACATGTCATGTCAGACTTTTAAACCAGCCTCGCCCCTGCTTCTGTCTATCACCCGCAGGACTTTCCTATTTAAGACAAATATAATTTAAAATTAGTCCACGTAGTTAACCATGTCTAGGTCATTGGTATAGAGTAATTGTATTTCATGTGTATGGGTGTTTTTATCTACATGCATGCCTTTGTACCACATGTATGCAATTCTCATAGAGGTCAGATGCCCTGGAACTGGAGTTGTAGATGGTTGTGAGGCACCATATGAGTTCTGGGTCCACTGAAAGAACAGTGAGAACTCTTTAACTGCTGAGCTATCTCTCTTGCTCATCAACCTCCATTGTCACGGTACCAAAGGCAGGCCCTCTGGAGACCTCATCAGGAGGGTTTTTCATTCAGGAATGGATTGCAGCGTAACTGGGAGAAGGGTCCCTGTGGCCAGCAGACCCTCATGAAGCAGCACCCTGAGATTCCTTCATGGCGATGCTAAGGTAAACACAAACCTGTTTACAATGGTTTTACCATGTTTCTTACTTGTGTATAATTTCTCCTGTGTGGTCCACCAGGACATTAGGATTGCATATAATGAAAACAGAAAATTAATCAGAGTCAGGGCCTTGATGTGGCTGCAGGGGATTTTTTTCATGCATGTCACAGTGCTGGACAGAGAGTCTGTGCCGTACACACATTATTTATGCACACACTTACTCACTGAGCTATTGTTGATTGAGATGCTGTTTAGACTGAGTTTTTTAAAATAACTTCTTTGGATAAGTATGTCTGGTGTTCCACAAGACTGCATCAGTTGTGATCCATCCAGAGGCAGGGACAATCCAGGCCTAGAGTATCTATCTCTGCAGTGGGAATCCATGCTCTGGCAGGGATGATGGACAGGTCCCCTGAGGGAGGCTATGGTTCCACTGAGCTCTGGATGGCAGGAGCTTGATGGGAAGGCAGAGAGGAGGAGGAAAGTGGGCAGGAAGCACAGGGTGTGTTTCATGAGAGCTGGGAGCCCCCTGGCTTAAGTGTAGAATGTAAGTATTTGTATGGATCAGGTTTTAAGGTAAAGGCTCAAAGCTGGCTATTTTTTGTTTTTACTTTGTTATTTTACAGTTTTACTATCTATATTAAAATTATAAGGTTAATAAATGCTTGTTATAGAAAATACATCAAATTAAAAAAACAACAAAAAACAAAACAGAAAACAGAAAAATACTACTCATGATTCTAGAAGCAGTTTCTACTGATATAGTTCTTTACTTTGTATCTTCCTCTGATCGCTTTTATATAAAAGCATACAAATGTACAGCATACATTTATATAATGTACAGTGTACATTACTTTCTACTTATTTGTTTATTAATTTATTTTGAGAAAACCTTCATGTAGCCCAAGCTTCAAGCTTGCAACATAGTCAAGGCTGACTTGGAACTCACGACTCTCCTATCTCCCTTTTGCAAGTGCTAGGGTTACAGGCATGTACCATCACAAACCTGCAACACATACTAATGTTTTTAGCTTAAAGTTTTCTCAAGCTACTCTTCTGTTGTTAATATCTCTTGAAGCATTATTTCCTGGATTTGTGCCCCTAATTTCCCTTTCTGTCCAAATGGATCTATCAGGTTTGCCCCTTGATGGTTTAATATTATAAATTGCTCTGTGATGAACAGATACACAGCCATTACCTCTGTTTAAAACATTTCCTTGGGATAGAGTCTTGGAAACAGAATAATGGGGCATTCCAAAAGCAGTGGTAATAATTAGTGCTGCAATCTATAGAAACACATAAATTACTTTTGAAAACATTGGCTAACTTGCAAGATGAAAGCTGTGCCTGCCCCGTGAGAGGGGCTTCACCCGGGCATGTAGGTCTTTATAGCTAAGGTTTCCAGCCCATTCTGAAAGCTTGCCCCTAATGCAAGCACCTTCCTGGCTTCACCCGAGTCCTGCTTGGATCCCACAACTCTGCAAACAAGGAAAGCAAGGCCGAGGAGTGTTTAATGAGGGCCATATAGCTGTAGAGTCTCCTGTGGCTCCTCAGTTTTGTCTGTGCTGTTGTCTGAGTGCTTCACAAGACCATTAACAGACCTGAGAGAACCAGGAGGAGGAGAAAGAAGAGGAGGAGGAGAAGGAAGAGGAAGAGCTGAAAGGGGCTGAGGGAGAGTCCTTTGTGATGTATCATTGTTTATGGTGCTTGGTGAGGTTGATTTTGAGGCACAGGAAATTCCTTGACCTCACAGTGTAGCTGAAGGATGTCTGGAGAGGCACAAGGATGGGGTGCTCTCCCTTCCAGCTGTTGACAGTTTTACCCTCCAAGCCACTCACCTGGACTGAAGTAGTAACTCAGGAGAGAAGGTGATTTTAGCATTCTGTTCTAAAAATTGCTTGATTTTTCTCTGAGAGTTTGCTCTGAGATGACAAGTCATCACTAGTTTCCTTAGTCATATATGTATGTGTATATGTATGTATGTATGTATATGTGTGTATCTTCATATGTATGTGTATACATATATGTGTATGTATCTGCCTGTGTATAGGTATGTGTATACATATATGTATGTGTATCATCTGTCTGTATATGTGTGTATATGTATCTGTATGTGTGTATATGTATCTGTATATGTATGTATGTATATGTATGTATATACATATACTCATGTGTATCTGTATATGTATGTGCATATATGTATGTACATTTGTGTGTATATAAATGTATGTATGTATAAACATATATATACCTACATATATTTATATGTATCTGTATATGTATTATATATATATCTCTGTATGTGTATACATATATGTATATATACATATATACTTCAAAAAGCTTCCCTTTTTGTTGGCTTTCAGGACAGTCAGAGAAGTTATGTTTTTCTTTATATTGCAAGATATATTTGTAGATTTCTTTTTTTGGCCCTAACTTTCTATTTCTATTTACATAATTTTACTTATCTCAGTACTTTGTAGAGAAACAAAATAGAAAGTGAACTTAAGAATAACAAATGGAGGAGAAATGCCTTCTCTCTATTCTGATAGATCTTTTCCATTGAAAGGGGTGTATGGTACAACCACTCTGGAAATCAGTCTGGCGGTTCCTCAGAAAACTGGGCATGTCACTTCCAGAGGATCCTGCTATACCACTCATGGGCATATA